>NW_028256772.1:2725000-3445000 GCF_048593485.1 Apis florea
TGTAAAAATCCAATTGAAAAAACAATGTAATTATAAAGACATTAATATATATCTAAATTCCACCGATCAAACGAAAACGATATTGAAGAACGAAAGACTTGCCTTCATCAGACCCACGTGATAATTCAGGTTAAAATCAAGACGATGTACATCACGAATAGTATTATAAGTTCCTAAAGGAAAGAAAAAAAAAAAAAAGTTTTACATCGTTTTAAGTACGATAGAATGAAACCGATATAACGAATAAACCATTCATGCGAACAGAAAAATATTCGGTTCGATGTAAGTTCATTCGTTGATTCGTTTTGTTTTATGAAATTGTGAAACGCTTCTCAAACATAATAACTAGCAATTTTTTTCTTTTTCTTTACACACACACGCACACACATACACATACGCGCGCGCGCGCGCATACACAATTTTATATATATATATATATAATATATATATATACATATATCATATATATATATATATATATATATGATTTACAAAAATAATTCATTCCAAACGAAAGAAACGGGTGGTATAAAACGTAATAGTGAAAATGCAAATTGGAAAGGAACGCTTTTGCGTTGAATGGAGAAATTAAACAAGAAAAAAAAAAAACTTTTGCGAAAGACGAGATAATAAGTGTGCATATGCAATCATTTCGATATTGTATCATAAATGATGAATATCGTTATACAAATCGGTAAATTCGACTGAAAAAACACGAAAACGCGAGTTTACAATTTTACGTGAAATGCTTATATACTATGTGTTGATCATTTTACCATTGCATATTTCACTAAAGAGATAATCGTTTTGACATTCGTCGAGAAATCGCACTACTTCAACAACTGAAACATGAAACATGATATTCTGAAATTTCGCGCGCTCCTCAATCGATACGTAAAAAAAAAAAAAAAAAAAAAAAAAAAAAACTATAAGAATATTTACCAAAACAGCATTAGATACTTGTACATATATATGTAAGTTAAGGGCTGAAAAATAAAAAACGCGGGCAAGTTATTTTTTATTGTCAAATCGCAAGATAAGATGGAACAAACACTCCGCTAATAAAATATGTTGTCTGTGAGAATAAAAAAAAAAAAATAAATAAATAAAAATAAGAGAGAAACATTTTCGAAGTGAAAAATAAAAAAAACGTCACCGGGCCCAAAATAAATATTGTCTCGTAGTCGTTCGTTGAAGTTCTAGCTCTTTTAAACGCGGGTATATATATACATATATATATTATATGTATATTATATATATATATATATATATATATATATATATATATATATATATATATATGTATATATAATGGAAAAAGAGAGAGAAAAGAAGGACAAAAAGAAAGAATATTTAATCATAATATTGTGAATAATTGTGAATCTTATATCACGAAATCGAAATTTTCGGAACAGAATAACGTTATGACGCGTCCCGTGCCGAACAACGATGACCCTGAAATTGGATCATTTTTATTAGTTTTTAAATGGTGTTGATAATTGTCGAAACAAAAACAAAACATTACAGCATTTTTTGAGTTGCCATTATTAAAAATGAATTTATGAAAACGTATACAAAAGATTATTTATCCGTAGAATAATATTTAACACTATTTGGTATGTCATTATTGTCTAATGCTACACAAATTTTTCCAGTGGAATATCAAATTATCAATGCTTCGCATTGCGTTACGTCTTCAGCAAAAATATGTATGTAGTTCTATTGATATTCATCGTTTCGATATTTTATTTCATGAAAAAAAGAAAAAAAAAAAAAAAAAAAAAACTCTGGCAATTGTTTCGGTCCCAATAAGGGCATACACATTTTTTTTTTTTTTTTTCACGCAAAATAGTGATAAATCGGTTTCGTTCTTGCCGAGTTAACTTGAATTGCTGTCACATCAGAGTTTTTTTGATAAAAACTATAGCGTACAGTTTAATAATTACAAGATAACATTTAATTTTTATCTCTATTGTTGTAGCTCGATTCTCAATATCGCGTTGATAAAAATCTGCATTTCGTTTACGACAGGGATTTATCTTCATCGATAATATATTTAATTTTACAAATATATATATATATATATATTTAAATCTTTCTTGAAAGGTACAACACAATATATCGTATTATTCGATTCTGTTGCGGTTAACAGTTTAATCGGTGTCGTCGTAGCTTTCTAAGAGTACTGTGCACGGTATGCTATATACTACGGTCCACCGCATACCAGTTAAAGTGTTAAATCGGACATTTTCACAGCATGATTTCAGATTAAAATGGAAAATCGTAAAAACGTGATGTTACGATGATGAATTTTACGAATAAAAATGTGGCCTCTGTCACACGTTATACACACACACACACATACTTTTTTTTAGTCGTTGTAGATACTACATATTTCAACCCATTAGTGCACTTCGAAGTTTCTCATATAGAATTCGATACATTATTTTTATATATATATATATATATATATATATATATATATATATATATATAAAATAAGAAAAAAAAATTAAAAAAAAAAAAAAGATACGTGTAACTTTGTAAATGTTCTCTCTGAATACGTTCAACAAAATGAAAAGAAAGTTGTAATAATTCTTCGAATGGAGAATTTGTTCTTCAATCGTGCATTAATTTTTCTTAATCTCGATGTTCAGGCGTTAATGTTTATATACATATAGTAACGACATATACATATAGTTAAATAGTATTTCGATCGAGTTAAACGTGTAAAAGCAGATGTTAGAACGCATTAGGAGGATGAATGCATGATGTTTGAACATGCTGTTTTCGAGATGAAGCGTATCAAGTGAATTACGTATAGTGCACCTATTCCATTATTTTTTCCGCGTTGTTAATGGCGTTCTAATGCCATATCAAATCATAAATTTTAACTCGTAGTTTGACAGTTCTTAGACTTTCCAGATATCTCGTAAAAAAAATCATGATAAGCGTAGTACAATGTTATATTACGCTTATTTCTTCTTTGATTATTTCAAATTAATATTCGAATCCTTTGCCTTTTTTCATTTCCAAACATTCAGTTTTCTAACGAATGTTTATTTTATAATTCAATACAATTCAATGTCGAATTTTTTTTTTTTTTTTTTTAAGAAATATTAACACATAATTCGCAAAAAACAATTTGGAATACCATGAAACAAACTTAAATATGCAATGTTTTTTGTTATTGATGCAGCAAAAATCTAATATCTAAACAGAGATTCAAAGTGGGGAGAAGGGGATTGAAGAAAGTTACTGTTATTTATGATTCATTGCGAAATGTTATCTAAAAAGGAACCAATCTCCACGTATTACATATATCTTTGTGTATTAACATATACTTATAACACATTGTTTTTTAACGTTGTTTTATTATTATATACAATGATGAAGCTATCGGAAAAAATATACATGTGTGAACGACGCTTAAGGGTCGCTTCTTTCGAGACCTCAAGGTTGTTTGTTACTCGAATTTAACTTCACAAATTGACTGTAAAACTGACTGCGTTTACATTCGTGTAATCGAAGCTTACAGCGCCACGAACGAGCGACATTGTAAACGTCGATATCTTTATTATTATAACTATCTATTACTATACAGCGTTTTAAAATCCGAAGAAGAGTATAAAGAAGTTTGTTGCCTATTGGGTTAATTATTTTGTAAGATAGAATCAAACCTGGAGTTCCATTATGTTCTTGGTGATGCGAATAGTTCGTTGATATAGAAAGAATTGAACAACAGGTGTTATTTATGCTTTATACAGTTGAACTCTCACTATTGAATGCCGAATTAATCTCGCGTCATGAATTGGACGAACTATTATTAATTAACTATTAGTGTTATTAGAGTTATTTAATTTCTAATATTTCATAATCAATTTGCAATTGTTTTTTATAAACAAAAATGTGTCAACAACGTTTATATATAATAAGTGATATTCAGATACAGGTATCTCAGTAAGATAATTGACTCTCTCAGTATCATAATATTTAGTTGCAAAATAATTCGACATTTAGGGACTCAATGAACGTGTTATTCATTGTCTATACTTAAACGTCAATGAGTGCAGTTTACAAGTGCATATAGATAAGTTTGCGAGTGTGTTTTTGCCGTTATGAGAGCGTTCGTTTCGGTATTGAGAGAGTCTAACAGAAGAAGAAACAAATTAATTGAGGAAAAGACATATATACGATCTGTCGAGAGAATTTTCGATATTCCATAGTGCATCGAACTTATTCTATGATCCATTATTCATGGGATTATATAAGTTAAGCAGTAGAGGATTGTCATTGCAACATTTTGCTATTGATATTGTACAGGCAATTATTGAGAGAAATTTATCAATTACAATCTTTCATGGTCCAATTTCTTCGTTTTTTACACATTTAGACACACTCATTTATTGATTAAACTTTGTGTAGCAATGTGAAATAGAAAAGAAACAAAAAACGGAATCGATCGTGCGTTAGTTAAGTTACGATGTAATGTATAGAAGCGAAAGTTTACGAAGTGTGAAAAGCAATTAATATCGGAATATATCTATTTCCGGCTATCGATGTGTATATACATTGCCGCAGAAGGTTTACGAAACCGATTGTATATTCGTTGGTATTTAACATGGTACCTGATTTTGTAACATTCTCTTCATGCGATCAACTCAGTGACAAAATAGGCGAAAATTATTGGACAACGAAAAGGTCGAAAGGCATTTCAACGTACATTTGTATAGAATATATATTATATATGGATATTTAATATATATAATGTATATTATATATAACTATACCAAAATATACACATATGTTTGCATGCATATATGTATTTTGCTGTGAAAGGATATGTTCAATGTATCATTTGTTTTTTTTTCACTTTAATGAACCACTTGAAAATGCAGAAGAATATTGAGGTAATTAGATAATAAAGAAACATGCAAATATGATTTAACATAAATTATTTCATGTATTATTTATTAATATATTTTTTGAAAAAAAATTTTTTTTTTAGATTTAAAATTTTCTTGCTAAATATATTTTTAAAAATTAGTACTCGATTTTTGTTAAATTATCAGTTGTCTGTATATTTATTTACCTCCTTTTAAGTGATATAAAACAATGACACCTGTGCGGATCCTTATAGTATATTAAACATATATACAATTTATATAAAAATTGAAAATATGAATTTTTTCCCGATCTGTTTGCAATCTATTGCAGCGAAATATATGTATTTGTAAATATTTTTGTGTATTGCGTCTATTGTCTTTCCGACCAAGTTGCACACTTTTCCAGGCTTTTCCTATCATTCGTAACACAGGAATTTCCTTTATATTTTTGGTCTGAAGAAATACAACATTTGAATCGATGCAGACCATACCTTGAAGAAAAAAAGATCGATTTTTTTCGTAAAAAATCGATTTGTTACGATGATGATGGTGACATAACTGGAAATTAATTTGACAAAACAAGAAATGATCATTGGAAGGATTTTGTCACGAACGATGGAGATCAACTATTTGTAACGCAGCTGTATCGTAATTGTCCACAATCGTTAATGACTGTCCATTTCTGTTAATCTTTGTCTTTTTCTTTCGTAAATAGACTATATAATCGTACATGCATTTGTAATGTGCAAAATCGTTAATACTGTCGCGTAAAGAAAAAGAAAATATCAGTATTCTTTCAACTCCAGCATAGAATTGTACACCGATCTATGATTTTTACATCTTCGATTATAAAAATCAAATGTTTTCTTAAATACCAATCAATTTTTAAAAATGTATCGATCGATTAATAAATTGTGCATGGCATAAAATTCTGTTTTTTAATTTATTAATATCAGTCTACAATCGATAAGAAAAAAGTGAAGAATATATTATTATTATTTATTACTATTAATTATTATTTATTTTTAATAATTTTCTCTAAAATATTTCTAAAAAGTTCTCGCTAATAGTTTAAAAAGTATTTTAAAAATTTATAAAGTTTCAATTATATATGATAATTAATCCGTTTATTACTTATATTTTTTAATATCAATTCTTAATTGATATGATATTTCCATACGTTATTTTTGCAAGTTTAGAATATATAATTATATATTATAATACTAATTGGAATATATAATACCGTGATATAAATAGACGCAATGACGAAATATATTTTTAAATATTTTTAAAACTAGATACTTATAATCTAAAAATATCTATAAATTTGCATCTACGTAGTATCATTAAATAATTAATCATATTATTTCAAATATATGGATATCGAGCTGAAATTTCCCATAGATCGATAATTTCGTGACTATTACAATTCATTTAAAACTACTTTGATTTGAAATGCCCTCCAATATGTCGTGGCCGTTGTCCGATTGGCGGTTACCGGTATAAGTTTGAAAGAGAAGGGAATGCGCAGAAGCACGTGGATTTGTTTAGACGACTGTCAAGCCCCTTTCGTAGCGCATTTACAAAGTCCGTGGGGTGCTTCCGGTAAGCCCCGTAGCTGGCGGCGCTTTCCCGACAAACGATACCGGGGGCCAACGGGGGCGACAAGATCCACTGTCTACTTCCCTCTCCCCCTCCCCCTCTTCCCGGTCAGTCGACGTCCCTCTACCCCGTCCTCACTTTCCCCACGACGTTACACCTCCGATGCAGAGACAGAGACAGAGACAGGGGCAGGGGAGTGACGACGGCGACGATGCCCGGCGAAACGAGCGATGGAGGAGGGGAAGACATCAACGGCGGACAAGGCCGCCATATTGAATCACTCTCGTTAATTTTTGCGCAGAGGCGGTGTGAATTTTTTCTCCTTGCGCGGAAGGTAGCAGCTCAAGGTTGTGTCTGGGATTCACGATCGTGACAATCATTTACACGGTTACCGTTGGTACGCGTCATCCCTTCGAGTCGAGCTGTATGTATTGTTTTCGTGTTGTTATACAAACTAAGTAAAGTGAAGATCACGGTAAACGATGTATGGATATGCTACGCGAAAAAAATTCATGAAAACATGCGGAAATCGTGCGTGCACGATCGCGAGACAGTGAAGTGTGCCTGTGATAGGGAGGGATACTTGAGAGAAGTGAAGTGTATGCGTACACTGACTGCGGTAGTATGTAGTGTGCGCCATGTCATTGTACGTAAGCGATAGTATAGAGTAATATATCGCAGAATGAAGTGAAGTGGAGTGGAAAGCGACCGACCACTTTGCCTACCTAACTGTCTACCTAATAGCGTGCCTGCCTGCTTGCTTGGTTGTTGCAGCCTATCTACTAGTCTGCCCATTTATTCGTCCACTTTGTGTATAATTGACTTTATCAAAGCGATTTACACAAATTTGGACCAACTCTTGATTGACCTCTTCTCAGGTACGTGAGTCTTCCTGAATGTGGGAGACATAGACGTGTGTGGGGGTCAAAACACTTCGTGCATCGTTCCAGAGAAGGTGCGATTATCAATGTAGTAGCAAATATGTTGTGCACGCGGAAATATAAAGAGTCGCGTGTCGCCGTGTTGTGCGAGCTGGCGTCACACGTCGCCAGCGAGCGTTCATGTATAGCTCGTTCACACATTTGAATTTTCTACATTTTCAATTGTACGTTTGATTAATTACCATCAAATGATTTTAATTTATTTCTCTCATTGTCTGAATAATAAATTTTGCTACTTTCGTTTGTAATTCGATATAATATTAAAATTATATTATAATATATTATATTATATTGAAAATAAAATATGAAACATTGATATTAATCAGTGTTACATTGATTATGTTACATTTATTATTTTTATAGTTTTTCTTTAGTGTTGTTAAATTATTTGAATATGAACGATTATGTATTGTTTTTTGCTTTTGTTAATTTATTTGAATAAAATTGGCTTACTAATTTATTATAATGACAATGTATGTTTATTAGGTTAGGAAAAAAATTCAAAAGTCATAGATTACTTTAAAATACTTCATATAATTATGGATTTTAATAATGTTTATTTCATGTACAATTTTAATTTAATATAGAAAAAAAAAACATGCATCAAAAGACATATATAATAAATTTTCATAATTTTAGCATTTTTACAAAAAATATAAATAAATTTGAAGCGAAAAATATAATGAAATATAAATTGAACAAAATTATTGTATATTTGATAAAAAACAAATATGAATGTTATCATACATAATTTACTTTTATATATTACTTTTTTATTAGTCAAACAGTAAAGTTATAAAATATGAATGAAAAATGCTGACATCAATTTATGAGTTTAGAGATCCTATACTGTCACGTGATCTGGAAAGTGTGCAAGGCGGGAGATCTAAGAGAAACTCCGTGAACTAGTTAATTGCATTAAAGACGATCTAAAAGTAAACTTGTAGGAAATAAAAATTTTTAAAAATAGACTTTTCTATAGAAACAATTATTCAATGTATAATATATATCTAAACATAAGAAAAATTGATAATAAATAGAATCGTATTAACTAGAGGTCGCGTTTGGTTTCTTGATACAATAGTAATTACGAGATGCGTGGACAATATTAAATACGTTGCAAAAACATTGCAACTTCTTCGTCCCTCTAGTCGCGAAGGCCGGCAGTGGGGACTCCGTCGAAAAATCGATTTCCCGTAGGGCATAAGGGTGCGGGAGGAGTGAGGGAAAGGGAGAAGTACGGAGACGAAATTCGGGAAAATCCGCAGAGAGAGAACGAGGGAAAGAGAAACAGTGGTAGGGAGGCAGAGGAAAAGAGAAAGAGATTGGTTTCTAGCCCGTTCCGATGCCGCTCGTGTGGGTGAGTGGCTGACTCGTGTGGTAGGGGGTAGACCGTCAGCGGAGTGAGGGGAGAAATAATTAATGTGCGACCGTACCTCTCCCCTCGCGGTACAGGACACCCCTCTCCCCCTTCCACAGTCTTGTACCGCTACGCTTAGCTGCCATTGTGCCGAGACGCCACTTCCGAAGCATCAAATTCAATTCTTCGATTTTATATCACCACTTTCTTGCGAAAAATTTGTGAAAGAAAGAAAGCAAAAAGCACGCGACATATAGTACTACCGGCAGCTTTGCAAAGCGCGCCAATATCTTCCTTGTGTACGATCTCGAAGAAAATATATCCTTCCTTGAACATCTTTGAATTCCACGGAGGTTAGGTTAGGACATTGCTTCCGTGGATATCGGCCGATCGCCTTGCAAGCGAACACGATCTTTTATCGCGCGTTTTAGTCCGCGAGTTGATCGCGTTACCGGTGATGCTACTGTTGTGATTGCGTCTTTCATAAGTTGAGACGATTGCTGCTCGAAATAAAGAGGGAAGATGTTTCGGTGCATATGAACGAAATGTTCGAACGGAAATTTTGGTAACATAGTTATTTTTATTTCAGTGAATCTTTTCTATCGCTTTCAAATCACGGCATTGCGAAACGCTGTCTCACCGTTCGTACTGACTTGTTTGTCGTTTTTTTTTTTTTACTAGCATATACATATATTTGCCGTATTATTGTTAAAATCGATCCAATCGAAATGAAATAATTTAATCGTAGTTATAAATAAATACTTGCGTTTCATAAAATTACTTTGTGATTTATAGAATTGCTGTATTTGAAAGAATGGAAGCCATGGATTTGGACGGGGATGCGGTAGTGGACTTGAGTGTTAGGTAAATTAAAAGAAACTTTGATTTCTCTTCTTTATTTAAATTCTAAATTAATTAATTATATTATACAAAGATACATCATTAAGAATTATGCCAACATAAAATTGTTCTTATGTATTGTATTTATGAATACATAAAAAAATAATATATTAAAATGTTGTATGATAATTGTATATGATAGTAGTTTTTATAAAAAATAAGTTTATCATTAATTATAAATTATTATATATAGATTATTTTTATAGATTATTTTCTTCTAAGATAATGAAACTTTTATATTACTAAGTTTCATTTTTTAATGTATATTTATTTACATATTAAATATATATATAATTAATTATATATTGATATATATCTTATATAATTTTATATTGTTTCTTTTACCAAATTATAAAATTTATCATAATAATTTTTATCAGTAAGTAATATGTGTTTTCAGCAGCAGTAGCAGGAGAAATTCTCCTTCAATCACTGTTAATTCTGCAGATGTAGGAGTTCCATTAGATTTAGGTATTCATTTCTCTTCGAATCCTAATGTGGACAACAATATGCCAGAAGCACGAAACATTCAAAATGCAGCAAGAGGCATTTTAGCTCCTAAATCTGGAGATGATAGAAAAACACGCCGCAATCTTAGACCTAGAATTGAAATAAGTTATGCAGAAACTCCAGATGAACGTAGAATAAATGGTTATGTGAATGGAAATGCAGACAGTGATGAAGGTTAATTATAAAAATAGCATAATTTATTATTTTTATAATTTTATAATTTATTATTTTAATTTATAGTTTCAGTATCATGCTAATACATATTATATTTGATTTTATACTTCCTAAAAGTTTAATATATTTAATAAAATTATAAATTTTTATTTATTAGGTGATATGCCTCCTTTGCCTCCAATAAAAGAATTATCATCAGATGAATTAGCTGAACGAGAAAGAACACTTAGAAAATTAAGGGAGGAACTTAGATCTGAAGAAATGAAATTGGTATTATTAAAAAAATTAAGGCAATCTCAACAATTAAAAGAAAATATTGCTGCTGTACCTAAAGTACCCAGTAAATTACCACCACCAGTTACAGTACAACCAACTCCTCATAGGTAAGTTTTTAATTAAATTTTGTCCTATAAAATTAATGGAAAGAATTGATTATAATTGATGAAATAATATATATATGTTTTCAGTCATAGAACAGGCAAAGCACCACCACCATTGCTTAGAGGACAACCTGCACCAAGTAGGAGCAGTAGTTTACATGCACCACCACCTGGAATGTTACTACCACCTACAGTTGGTAGAAGTTCTACTTCTAGTACCGGAATGCCACCTAATATGGTTATACCACAACCACCTCATCCTAGGGGCAGGCCTCCTAGTGCAACATCAAACGTATCAAATTATCATGCACCTGCAGATCGAACTGAAAGATCCACAAAAGATCCAACACCTACACCAGCACATCAAGTAAGTAAGGTATAAAATATTATTTCTTTTTTTATTTAAATACATATAATTGTTATGAATAGATATTATTAAAAGATGTTATATTAAACTTTATGCATATGTATATTATATTTTACAAATACTTGTTTACATTATTTGTGAACTTTGTAAATAACCATAATTGTGTTTTTGTAAACACAAAGCTGCTTGTTGGATCTCAAGAAAATAAAACCACCGCATCCTTAAGCACACCTGTGATTTCAGAACAGGTATATCCACTATAGTCAAATATGTTTAGTCTCTTATCAATCTAATTCTTTATTAAATATTGTGCCGACTTTTTCTTGCCTTAATAATCATATTATTTTTTATTTTTATATTTAACCCATTTATGCTTCCATTTCCTTCCTTATTTTCTATTTTATATTTCTTATAACAATGACATTTTATTTTATAGAGAATTTATAATCAAATTTATTATCTTATACTTTTTATGCATGTAATGTTTATTTTTAAAATATAGGAAAGACCAAGGGATGATAATCAGACACCTGCACAACGTCAAGCGGCTGCTAAATTGGCTTTAAGAAAACAACTTGAGAAAACTTTGTTACAAATACCACCTCCAAAACCTCCACCACCGGAGATGCACTTTGTGCCAAATCCGTCTAATACGGAATTTATATATTTGGTGGGTCTGGAGCATGTAGTTGATTTCATCACTAAAGAACCTGCTATTCCACCACCTCCAGAACCTTTCGAATGTACTCAATGTAAAACGGATTTCACACCTGTATGGAAATGGGAAAAGCCTATAACTGGTGGCAAAAAAGAAGGTCCACGAGTGCAGCATGCAACTTTTCAAAGACCACCAGCAGGTCGCGATCCTAGAGTTATATGTGAACACTGTGTAACGACTAATGTTAAAAAAGCTCTCAAAGCAGAGCATACTAATCGGTATGTAATTTAAAATTTATGAAAAATTTAATAATATATTTTATTATATTAATTAATATATTACATTTTTTTTATAGATTAAAAACAGCGTTTGTAAAAGCATTACAACAAGAACAAGAAATAGAACAAAGGTTGGCACAAGCAGCGTGTCCGAGTCCGGATCCACCAGCTCCTAAACCAGTTCCTAAAGCAGCTACTCCTACGAGAAGAGTAGCAACGCCACCAGCCCCCCCACCTCAAGTTCCACCAGCACCAACGCTAGCACCAACTCCACCAGCACCTAAGCTACAAGAACATCCCTTGGTTAAATTAGCAGAAAGTGGAAAATTCAGTCCACACCACGCTGCTGCGGCTGCTTTGCAACAACAATTGCTTAGAGGTAATTATATATATTTGTTTTTGTTAATTAAAAATTAATGAATTGTATTAAAAATAAGTGTGATCGGTTCCATTTTCAGAACTAGCAAAAAATCCTGTACCAGGTCTGCCACCTCATCAACCTCTTCCTGCTCATATGATGCCACCATTTACCTCGATATTATATCCTTACCAATTAGCGATGGCGCAAGCTGGCGGAAAAGGTCTCGCAGAATTGCAACGACAAGCAGCAGATTTGCAACGTCAATATCTGCTTGATATGATTCCATCACAAGCATCTCAAGCACAGGGTAATCAGGCTCCACCTCGAGCCCATCCACACAATTGGAAAACGTAACCGAACGCATTTAAACATCGACCACTAAACGCAAATAAATGAAACTGTAGAGCTGTGTTAAGAATATTGAGAAACAAAGATACTCATATTCTTTTTCCACAATATCGTACTAAATGGAAATCTTCAATGGAATGTTACATCTTCGTGACATTTCTAGGATAATATGTTAATCGATGCATGATTGGCATCTGTATTTACAAAGTGAGCTCAAACTTGGAAGAATAGACAAGATATTTCCTGTATTATGTGAAAATGGGATATTTTAACCATCATTTTGTGAATATGCATTGACGTGTGAGTGTGACTTTTGATTGTTACCTGAAAGGTTTGATGATTTATTTTTTACAAGACGTCTTATTGTCTTGGAGAACTTCAACTTTCGGTTACATAATATACGAATAATTATCTTCGTGATTTCAAAAAGAGAAAATGAAAAACTGTTCATAATTTAAGTTTAGCAAACAATTTTCAAATTGGTTTCTTTAAGAGCAATATCTGCTTTTTTCACATTTCCTTATATTGAAATTAATAATATTGCAAATGAATAATAGGTGAATGTCAATCAACTAATTGGATTAAGTGCATAATAACTCGGACGCACATAAATGAATATAATTGCTTCAATTATTACATTATATATATTATATCTACAGAACCAAGTGGACATTTATAAGGCACTAAGTAATAAGTGTTACGTGATTATAAAAAAATTGGTTGATTTACAATAGTAATAAGTGGAGAAAGAAAGAGTGCGAAAAAAAAGAATGTGACAGAGAAAATGAACATTATGTGACGTAAAGCAACAAAGTTGAAAAATGGGATCTTCTTAGACCCTTGATATATTACAGTTATCGATCTTTGTCGCTAGTTTGAATAATTTTTGTAATCATCGGCGGTACCTGTACTCTGTGTATATCTCTTTATTTTCTTCAAACAGTGAAATATTTTTAAGGCGGTTGTAATAATTGAAAAAGAGAAAGAGTAAGAACAAGAAAGTTGTAGACTCAATAAGAAAAAAAAAGGGGAAAAAACGATCTTTATAAGAAAATGTGTGTCGCTGATATAGTCAGCAAGATATGAATGTGGGTGTGAGAATAACGATTCTTTTTCTTTTTTTTTTTTTTTTTTTGTCATCGTTGCAAGAAGACAAAGAATAAGTATTCAGTATGTTTTTAAAAAATAGTAACATGAGTATCATTCGCGCATAATTTGTAAGAATTTTGTGATAAGATTTTCTCGTTGAAGAATGTGTTAAAAAAAAATGAAAGATAAAAAGAAAATCTGTCGATCATCAAAGATATAAATTACTTATGATTGCGCGACTGATTTCATGTGTCACATTGATGTAAAAGTATTTAATGAATTTAACACAAGTCATATTTACCCAAAGTTTTTCTCAAAGGATAAAACAAAGACGATTAAATGGCAGAACGCCGAGTTTTTATGAAATCCTTTCTTCTGAAAAAAAAAAACAAAAAAAAAACAAAAAAAAAAACAAAAAAAAACAAAAAAACAAAATGAAAAAACTTATCTACACTTTACAAAAAAAAAGGAAAAAAGAAAGAAAGAAAGAGTGAAAACAAAATCTCTCCGACACACATCCCAAGCAATACTTATTACCACTCCTACTCTAAATAATCTGATTTTTCATTGATTACTGGCTAACCAACTGATCTTGGTCACAATTTCCGAATCACTAAATATATAGTTAACTGTAGTCTTGATATTTCTCGGTATATACAAGTTAATAAACTAAAAATAGCATAATCAATCTCTCTTTGTACTTCGTGATAGATTTTGAACTCATACTTGATATACATGTACACCGTAATAAGTCGATCGCATAATAGATCAAGATCTGTGTTTTATGTAAAGGAATCGAAGTAATATCATCGTTGTCAATTGTCATTTTTGCCAGGACGCTACCGCTATTATTCTTCTGATCGTGAAAAAAAAAAAAAGAAAAAAAAAGAAAAAAAAAAGAAAAAAAGGAAAAAAAGAAAAAAAGAAGGAAAAGATAAAAGTGAAAGAAGCGGATTTATTCGTATTTTATCGTCATTACGTGAAGCGAGAGAGTGCATGGTCATTTAACGCACAATAATTATACATGATAAATATATCCTAATTTAATATTATTAATCAATTATTGTGTATGCATATGCTCAACTTTTTAATTTCAGGAATTTTATTTTTCAAGAAATTCCAGAAAAAAGATACATTTAATATTTAATTGGTATTTGGGTTCGTATTAGACTTAGACATTTTGGGTTGAGTTATTTAATTTTAATAATTCTTAAATGATTCATATTAAAAAATTTTGATTTTGCATATTAATGATAATTATTCTGATAAAAATAATATTTATTCTGTAAAAGAAAAAATCTAAATTAAAATTTAATACAATAAAATTAAATAACCGAACTCAAATCCAATAAAAACTATTGCAATCATTTATGTCTTATTATATATTATATATTATATTTTATATATATATATATGATATGATATGATATGATATATATTATATATATAATATGTTATGATTTATATATATATATATATATATTGAGAATCAATTATTTCTATATTATTATATTATATATGAGTTAAATATTTGCGTTTTTTCACCAGCCTCCCTTGCTTCGCAATCAATCGCTATATTAATTAAGAATAAAAACACGAAAGAAAAGTGAAGATGCGCGCGCAGCATCATCACTCTTATGACTGCCGAAATCGCGCAAGGTGTTTAGTGTTTATTGATGATTCGTCGAAACGTAGATAATTTGATTACGTTCCTTCAAATATGAATCCAAATATGGGAAAAAGTTTAAAAAAAAATCACATTATATTCTTTTTTCACAGCAATGCGAAACAAAAATTCAAAAAAAAATGAAAAAGAAAAAAAGAGTAACTACGTTTCTTCCTATCTTCTTTTCTAGTCTTGTCTTTCACCTCTGTGTGGTGCTGATTTAAGAACTGAGAGCATTCTCAAGTGCAAAACTATAATTTTATATACTAAACACGACAGAAAAACAAGAAAGAAATAGAAAAAATTTTTTTTTTTTTGGTACGAAGAGAATATTAAAATGAAAGAAAAGAAAAATATTAGAAGTTTCACGTATGGCGGTAGTGTGAAACATGTGAAATGGAACAAGAAATAGCAAAGAAAATGAAACGAATCGAAATTTCGATTTAATATATATAGGTAAAGCAATATAGAACTTCGAATTTCGCGGAATAGCATTCTATATAAGATATTTGGAGAAAAAATAAATAAAATGTTGTGTAAAGAAACGAGGTCCGATATTTCGTGGGGATGCAGTAAACGATTTGAAAAAATTGCGAAAATGAAAAGAAAAAATGTATAAAATAATTCTTCAAACGTGAAAATTTTACGTCCAAAAACAAAAAAGAAGAAATGAAATCAAATTCGTATTATTCTATATTATGTTATTTAAGTCTGGCTACCTGATCAAAGTCTCTGCCCCCACAATTTATAGGATTTAGTAGTTTTAAAAAAATACGAATTACTAAATACTCTGAAGACTACACGAATAAAGCTTATCAATGATTGTATTTTGAGTGATGATTTATTATTTGTACTCTCGAATTGTCAGCTTTTAATGTTACATGTAAAAAAAAAAAAAAAAAAAAAAAGAAAATGAATGAAAAAAATATCCGTCGAAGAGAAAAATTTTCTCGAAGCAGCGTTGTATTACTTTTCGTACGTTTCGATCGGCAAAGTATTTTGTAAATGTGCGACTTGTCAAACTGTCTGTTACTTTTTGTCTATCGCTTGGACAGTAACTGCATAACTCAAATGTTCTCAATAATCGTTAAGATACAAAAAGCGGCGGATTAATGGCCTGCGATCGTTTAGTCTTTAGGAGGTACATTAACTTTTTACTATGTTTGTACATTGACCTATGAACGCTCAAGAATTTCGTCATTATAAATTCTAATACTTCTTTTGTTCTTATTCTTTTCTTTTTTATTGATTTTTTTTCTGTACATAGTAAAAACGTTATCTTATTGTCTAATCTGTTATTACAGACATATCGAATATGTCTTCCCTTCTGTTGCTTCTCTATTGATGAATTCACCATTGTTTCCTCTTCCTCTTTGATATTTCGCGAAAGAAAAAAAAAAAAAAAAAGAATATACAAGTTTTACATGAGTTCAGGTACGATTTATCACGGCATCTCACGTTTCGCGTTACCCTATCTGGTGCGTAATGTAACGTAGCACAAAAAAAAATTGAAACGGGGACCAGTTTAACGGGTCGAAAGATAAGCGCTATATTTAGAAACTCGGCGTAAAACTTTCAACTTATGCAAGATACGATTGTCGATTAACTTAACCTATGCGAATTTCATTCGTATTATTATTTTGTACGGATTTAATTTATAGTTATGTAAAAATACTTATAAAATTTGGCCATGGTTACAGTTGCTAACTGTGTTTTTAAAACGTATCTTCGTTTTGTCGAAATATTCTTTCTCTTATTTCCAATTCATTTGTTTAGAAACTGTTATAACCTATTAGTTCTATTTTCTTATGTATATTTTCATTCGATTATTTGTCCTCGTGATGAAAATTAATTGTATCATAGAAAATTAATATTAATTTTGTTTTTTCAATTCGACAAGACATTTTTTAAAGTGTTTTGAGCAAAACGGATACAGTGTTGGATGGTCGCAAGTACGACATGCCGCTGCAAGATGCGAACAGCATCGTAAGCTTTCACGACAACAGGATGCCCATAACTCAGGACCAGCTGCAGCACAATTGTAGCAATAACAGTCACCTGGAAAAAAGCAAGAAGAAATATTGATAATCAAAAATGAAATTCGCAAACCATTTATTTTTAATCAATATTCTATTCTATCTGATTACACAAAACAACAGATAAATCATTGTAAAAATTGAATGTAAAAAATTATGTGAATCAGTAACAATATTAACAAATTCATACTTTTTTCAGGTTTTAATGATATTTCTTTAAATTTTTGTTTTAAGTGAAAAATTTGCATTTAGATAATTTGAATAGAATTTAATTCTATATCTTTGATCCTGATTTTTTAATTTATTAAAAGTCTCTTACTTTTATATTTATAATATTAGATATATAATATTTTAAAAGATATTAAAAAAAAAAAATATCAATAATCATTAGCTTTATTGCCATTTTATTTTAAATTATAAATATAAATATATTTTTACTAGAAGCGATTTCTCTATACCACATTTCATTTTTTCCATTTACTCCGTCATCTCGATAACGGATTGCAATTCCATTACCAAAGCAACGTGCTTGCATCATAAGATATTCGACTCCTTATGTTAAATAACCATAACGAAAAGGGGAAAGAAGAGGAACACAGGTAAAACGTATCGTATATCGCATGTATGTATTTTTTATATAATAACTAGTAACTGAAAACAAGATAAGTCGCTGTTCTCTTAGACATTACTTCGATCACGGAATATATATTTGTCATTCATTTTTTTTAATTGATATAATTTATACAATTCTTTTTTACATTCATTTTTATAATCTATATTTTTTTGAAGTGAACATTTTTTTTAATTGATACAATAAAAAAAAAAATACGTATTATGAAAAAAGAAGAGGTAAGAAATTAACACATTGTTGAAGAATTCAAACAGATCAATGGTTGCATTCTGTATATGATAATTAGATGATTCGATAAAACCACATGTCTTGTATATAGTTCACTTACTAAATCATAGTTTCTTGATCGTTGAATAGTGAAAGGAAGAGATGTGAGATGGAATATACAAGCATTGCATTGATTATTATAAATTATTCTCTTGGAAAAAAATTGCAAGGAGTAGTAAAAATAAATGTTTAATTTTCTGCTTCCAAATTGCTTAAGCGTTTTATAATAATAATTTTTTTTATTCTAGCATAATTAATTTTTTTAGATATAAGTTATAAATAAATTTAAATTAATTAAAATTGATCTTCCATGATCATTATACCGATTATATAGGATGTCTTCTATTATTGCTGAAAAGATTTAATTAAACAAAATATAATTGATGGTTGTTTAAACGAATTACTATTATATATGAATTTATTTTCGAAGAAATTTTAATTTTTATAAAAAAAAATTATTTTTTTTTTAAATCAATATTTTTTTATTTTTATTTTATTTTACATTTTATTATACTTTCTAAAGTTAATTCCAAGCTAAATTTTGATAATAATTTCCATAAATTATAAATGATTTTTAATATAAAAATTTAAGAAATAGAAGTAAAATGACTTTATAATGATATATCGTGAAAGTACATTTTCAGGCATTTATCCAATTCTTTCTCAAGGGGTTAATATTACGATCTTTAAGATAAAAATAATAAAATAAAAAAACTAAAATTTCTATTTTTCAAAGAAAAATAACTTATAAAATAAATTATTTTCTATATGATTTAATGAAATTCAATGACATACATTCAATTGATAAACGAACATTCTGGAATTAATAATAATATGCAAACAATGTGAAACTATAATATATATTTTGATTAATTTTAATAAAATCTTCACGTACCATTTTTTATTGGAATTGTTAGTGAAAGTGTGCTATCCAATCCTTCAACCGCGAAGGGTTAATGTTACATTGCTTAAAATAATTAAAAATATAATTAATTATTTAATGATATATTTTTACGAGAAAAAAATTAAAGTACAAATAATAATAAGTATAATCATTAATTAAATATCTTTAAAAGGAAATGAATATGAATTTTTATTTTCTTTTTTATTTTTTTATAAATATACAAAAATACAATTATACTGTTTTCATGATGATCAATTATATTTTCAAAGAAAATATATATATATATAATGCAAATACTTCATATTTTGCAGCATTATACAATATGTATATTGAATTATGCTTCACAACATTTCGTTTTTTTTATTATTAGCCATTAAATTTTCCTTAATATTTTTTAGTTAAAGAATTATCAATTTATTTTCTTCATTAATCTGTTAAACCTTCCAATTATTTTGCTATTTATATTCATATTTTTTAAAGTAAAAATAAAACTGTTTCCCAATTGGCATCATTCCCGAGAAAATAATTTATCACATCGCAATAAATACACTTAAACACAAATTAACGTTTAAATTAAATATAATAAAACGCGAAAAATAGTTTCGTTCAATTGAACGATGGATCTAATTCGTACATTAACACTCTCGAGCGATCGCGTGCATTTAACATGAGTAAATAACGTCTGGGAGTGGCTATGTCAAGGTTAGAATCTATTGTATATCGTGGAAAGTCGTGAGTTTATTCGTAATACACAATTAAGATTATCTAACTAGAATGTGAAAATAATATTTTATTTTTTTTAATATATTAATTTTATATTTATAAAATGTTATTTTTTGTGCATATAATAAAGTTTCGAAATCCTTGTATGATTACCTTCAGGACAGTCGACGGATCGTCTGGCCTCGGCTCTTCTGCATTCGAGGCCTTCCTCGCCTTTTGGACAAGACGTGAAAGATTCTTCGATCGAATTTTCACCGAGTATTGCGTTAATCTGAAAGTCAATTGGACATCTTCATTGCATTTAGGAACACGAAATATATGGTGTACTTTTTCACAATTTTCAAATATTGATTTTATGTAACACGGAAATTATAAAAAAATTGATAAGATTAAATATAAATAAAAAATTAATTTTGATTTTGATAAATATTTGTCAAAACAAAGACGAGGTATATTAATCTGAATTTTTCAATATTAAAATATGGGCTATGACATTTTTATAATTATTAGAACTTTAAAATATAATTCTTGTAGAATCATGTGTACAGATATTCCTTGATTATAATTTTCGTTACGCAATGAGAATTTGATATTTTTAACAATGGATCAATTCAAACTTCGCCTTTGCATTTATGTATGCATGTTTTAACGTGCATTCATGTAAAAAATTAAACTTAGTCTAAAAGAGGAATAAAAATTCTCGAGTTCGAATTCGAGTTTTTTTATTTCAAAATTTCTGTTTTATTTTTTTTCCAATATTTTTTGCAATATATTCTATATTCTTAACAATATTGAAAAAGATACATAATTTTTGAAACTTACTCGTTTGAATGCTCCGGGTTTCGAAAACATTTTGACTAATTTCGCTAATGCGTTTTCTTCTGTGACACTAGTGACATTTTCCTCGCAACAATGATGGTTTACCATCAGAAACGAACAACAAAGAAATAGAAATGTACCACGAGAATGCATCACGCTGTCGTAGAAACACGCGCGACGAAAAAAAGCTCACAACTCGTTCTGGATAATTTGAAATTGTGACTGGTGGTCAGGTGAAGAGAAGCACACCGACAGTTTAACTTCTCCATCTGGAGGGGATATCCTACATTACGACATGACATAGAATAGAGCTATTCGAAGTATGACTGCTAAAGCTCAATTTAAATTATTTTGTGCAAAATGATTTAATGATTAATCATAACATTTCATAATTCCATTTTACGATTATTAAATTCACTTTATATTATATAGTCTGTATTTTTCGATTACATAATATATAATATGTATAAGACATTTAATATATTCATAGAAGATCGATTTTAGAATAAAAAAGTTAATATACAAAAATATTGAAATAATGGTTGAAATTTATTTATGCCTTCTTATTCAATCTAATTTCGTTTATCATAAACTTCAATTTCTTCTAATAATAAAATTTATTAAGATTATAAAATTTATAGCTATATCAATTATATTTATTTTATTTTTTATAGATTCTCCAAAGATATCCCACGAATATATTATCCTAAAAATATATTAACAGTTTATATATCAAGTTGCATGCAATATTTTAAAAAAATATATGAATGATTTATATTATTTTAATCATTATATTACACTTGGACTTCTTTTGTTACTTTTTTTTTAATTATATTTAGATCATTTTATTATACATAATTCAATCAAATTGAATTATTTCTTTATTTTATCATAATTTCTTTTAAGACTTTTTAAATTTTTAAATTATAATTAAGAATTACATTCAATCTAATTAATAAAAAATGCACATCAACAAATACAAAAAGATCCATCAATTCATTGAATGATTCAATTTGCGATTTTGAAAAAAAAAAGAAATTTCTATTCTAAGAAATTCGGCCATAGATAAAAGATAGAATAATATAAATTAATCATCTTATAGATTTTCTATATTTTGAATTATTAACTATAAAAATTCAGAAATTTTTATTTACGATTTAAAATGAAATATAAAGATCATATTCAATCTAATCAGAAAAAATTGACACAATCAATTGAAATAAAAAAAATTCTTTTGTTAAATTTCAAATATATTTAAAATTTTTTCTAATAAATGTAAACTATGTATACATGTCTTACATATCTCACAAAAAACGAATAAAATAAAAGAAAATAAAATAAAAATTGTTATTTATAAAAGGAAAATATTCGCATCATATATTAAAATGTATTCTACTTTGCGAAATTATCATCTTAAAGATAGATTGTAAAGTATATTTTTTACATTAAAATACATTATAGTTTAAAAGAGGAACGTATGTTCAAATAATATTCAAATAATATAATATCTTCTTTATAATTATATACCAAAAATATAGATAAGAAAAGCAATAATTGAACAAAGAAAAATTGACTGTTAACGCCATCTCTTAAGTTTTAAAGATATTTTTTTAAAGACAAGATAAGATAGAATAAGAATTAAAAATTAGCGTCATCTTTTGAGCATTCTTAAATAATAAAAATATTTTTTTCAAAGATATCAAAAAATGATTTTAATCTTTAATTTTTATTTATTAATTTATAATTCTATTTTATGCTGTTTTGAAGTTTTGATATAATATGATATAATATTTAAATTTCAAGAAGATAATTAATCTTATTTATCATACATATTTATCATATGCATATCATATATATACGAATACTTAAATAATAAAAAAAAATCACAATATTTAAACTTAATTAAATTTAATATAACCAATTATATTTTTCGGATCTAAATTCTATCAAAAATCTAAAGTGAATATTCGTTAGATAAATATATCTAAATAATAAACATTATTCTACAATCGAAAAATTAAAACAATTATTAATGTGTGGAAGACAAGAAAACGACAAGATATAATAAAAAAACTTGTAAGTATGAAAACCAAAATTTTTTAAATAATTCAATGTTATGAATCAATTATTAATTATTAAGAATAACTTTTATTATAAATTAATTATATTTATAAATTATTATAAATACATTATAAATAAATAGTTTATAATTGAACTTATATTTTTAACCATTCTATAAACAATTAAAAAACAACTAAAAAATTGTTTAAAAAAATAAATAATAAATAATTCAATGTTTGTAAAATATTGTAAAATCTCTTTTGATTATTTATCTTTCACATATTTTCATAATTCTGTAAAACAATAGTTTTAATAATAAACATAATAAAAAAAAGTGAATCTATTTTATTTATGTAATATTATATCAGTATTTGTTAGTAAAATTATCTTTATTTATTTAACTTAAAAAATAATTTATAAATAATATTATATATATATTATAATAATAATATTTCTGATTGATAATGTATTAGTGATTATCATTCAATGATCATATATTACAATAAAATATAGGTTTATAAAATCATGATATATTCTATCATATATTTCTTTATAACGTCACATTAAATTTTAATTTTTTCTATCATTATTAATGTTGTAATTTTATCTTATATTGAACTGATAACTAGATATAAAAACTTACCATATTTCTACTTAAATAAATTTTTTGAAATTTTTTCCCTAAATACTAGAATCTTTCTTTTTAAAAGTTGTCAAGATTAAATCTAACCTTCAGTTTTTAATTTTTATAAATTTAAAATTCTCCAAGATATTTAAAAAAAATGAAAAAAAATTAGAGTTATTGATAATCATATTTTGATTATCATAATTAAAATGATTTTAGAAATAAATAGCATAATAGAAAAGTTATATTTAGATATTAAATTTTGGAGAGATCGTATTCCTTATTAAAACAGATATATAACCTGAAGCTGGAGAACTTTGAATCATCATCAATATTTGTTGGATCGTTTAGGTTGCAGGAAAATGTGAAACATTATTCACAGTAAAAGAATATTTCCGCAATTGATCCGAATTATTCTTAGAAGTTTCTTATCAATTATATCATTGAAATGAGTTCTAAACATTTGACTATCGGTAAGATTATATTATTAAAACTTAATACTGATATAATTAGAAAATATTTCTTTTTATTTTATTATCCTCTAGGATCAGTTGCTCCACCCATTGTACCTGGAAAAATACGTTTATATAGTATGCGATTTTGTCCATATGCCCAAAGAATTCATTTAGTACTTGACGCGAAACATATACCGTAAGTGAATTAATATTTTAAAATTATAATTTAATTTTTTATATTTTCTTTCTACATTAAAAACATATTTTATTTAATTTAAATAGAACACTCATTTATTTTATTTTTTTTTATTATAGTCACGATGTTGTTTATGTAAATTTGACTCATAAACCTGATTGGCTATTAGAAAAAAGTCCTTTGGGTAAAGTTCCATGTATAGAATTAGAAGGAGGAGAAATATTATATGAAAGTCTTGTAATTGCTGAATATTTGGATGATACATATCCACAAAACAAACTTTATCCTAATGATCCTTTAGCCAAAGCTAAGGATAAATTGTTAATTGGTAGATTTAATTCTGTTATAAATACTATGTATAAGGTATTTGTTTTTCATATATAAAATTTATTTATAAAATACAAATAAAACATATTAGAATTAAAATATAAATATTTATCTTTCAGTTGTTTATTAATACATCTATAGATCAAGATATATTTGATGAAGCTCTATCAGAATTGGAACTTTTTGAAAGAGAACTTGCATCAAGAGGTACACCATTCTTTCATGGTAATTCTCCTGGCATGTTAGACTTTATGATATGGCCATGGTGGGAAAGATCCAATACAATTAAAATGTTACGTGGAGATCAATTTACTATACCACATGATAGATTTAAAAGACTGGTAAAATATTTAGTAAATGTGTAGTATGAACTTGCTCTGCATGAACTATATTAAAATATATAAATAATAAATTTCTAATCTATTATTTAAAATTACAGTTGGAATGGAGATCTGCCATGAAAGAAAATCCAGCTATTAGATCTAATTATCTTGATACTGAAATACATGCTAAATACATGCAAAGTCGTCGTGCTGGAACTCCACAATATGACTTGATTACTGATTAATTTTAACTTACCCTTTCATATGTTCATAAATTAAAATATAACATTATTTACAATGCTTATAATAACTTAACTGTTCAGTTAAATACCGTAAATTTGTTGTAAAAACAAATAATGTAATATAAATAATTAAAAATTTTTTTTTTTACTACTTATATAGTAAGACAATTATATTTTATATTATGAAATTAATTTGTTTATGCAATGTAAATAAAACATATTAACATATCAGTCTTATTGAAAAATTATATTGTTATCTTATGCTTATGTTTATATTTGATTATGAATTAAAAAAATGTTGAATATATAATATTTGTGAAAAAAAAATTAATATATTGCTATAGAGTAAATTTTTTTTTTTTGATCTATAAGAAGATATATGTTTCAAATGTTAGCAATATTGATAATGTAATACAAAATTTTTCATATTAATATAAAATTCAGATTATATAGAAAACAATATTTTTTAAATAATAAAATTACAAAAAATATAAATATAATATAAAAATCTTATATTGTTCCATAAAACATTAAATATAATCCATAGAGCAGAAAACATGCAAAAATTATGCTTGCTGCTATCATGAATGATTTTGTATTCTGTTTTCTTAATTTTTTTAATTTTTCTTCATTCTTTTTAAGTACCTCTTTAATTTCTTCTAATTGTGTTTCTAATTCTTCACGAGTTTCCATTGTAAGTAATTTTGTCTTAAGTTTTTTTGTCAGTTTATCCAATTTATACATAGATTCATTTAATGTATCTTCTACTTTCTGTATCTAATATATGAAAAAATTAATTTATATTTAATAATTATAAATACAGGTTAAGATAAGATAATTTTACTATTTGAAATAAAAATATATAAAATTTTATTATTTTTATAAGTACCTTTGTCATGATTGATTCATCTTGTGTCATTTTGTGTATTAATATATAGGCTTTCTTATTATATTAAACACAATCTTCTAACATTTCAAATGAATGTCTATTCCTGAATGTCAGATAAATAAGAACATGTGCTCCTATCTTTGCCAAATACAAAATGGCGGTTCAAACCATAAGTTTATAGATATAAATAAGATAAAAATAAATTTTCATAATTTTTTTTTACTTAAAAATGTTTGATTTTCAATAAAGAATAGAATATAACGTTATTAAAATAAATATTAACAAACTATATATATATCTTTTTTTAAAATGTATAAAATACTGCTATACTACTATTATACTATTACAAATATTATTATAAATTATTTCTCTTATATCATATATAAAGTTAATATCCATGAGATATTTTGAAAAGTTCATTCCAAAGATCAAATCAAATATAAAAATTGTATACAAAAAAATCGCGTTTGATGCTTATTTATTAAAATTATAATAAGTAATATTAACAATTTTTGTTATGAATCATAAATTTAATCTCTATAATATCGAAGTTCATAAATTTTATCATAATTTTATATATAATTATAATTATCATTATTTTTATATATATATAAAAATTTAATATATATATATATTTATATATATATAAATTTTTTATAATAGATTTTATAATATAAAACTAAAACTTCACAATTATATGTAAATGGCAAAGTACATCTATGTACATCTTATGAATAAATATAAATATCATCTTTAAATTTTAGATTATAATTGATATACGAACAGTATTATAAATTATTATTATTAGTATAAAATAAGATTATAAGGAATGTAAATTAAAAGTGCTAATGAATTATGTAAGTACTACTTAAAAAATGATTTAATTTTTAGTGCATATTATATTATACATAGAACACAGGGTTTTTTGCAGTTTCACTCATCATCTCATACATACTGTATTTATAATAGTTTCTGTTAACTTAAATAAAATTACTTTCTTACTTATTTCTTCTTTCACATATAGATAAAATTAAATCTGCAACATATAAAATAAAATAATTTTAAAAAATGATTAGATATAAATTTAATTAAAAATTTACTATATAATAATTACCTGCAAAGAGATTGGGGTAGGGAGGAAATAATAGGTCCATATCCTTGTGAATTATCATATAATTCAAACAAAGGTGCAGCTACTAATTTATAATTTTTTGGTACTGCAAATAGAGCTAAAAAATATAAAAATAATTATATTATGATATATTGGATTCTATTACATTTCAATATAGCAATATATTTTTACTCATGAATAATAATTATAAGTAAAAGATATATTACCTTTCTCTTGCAGTTGAACAAGAAACAACCTTTTATGTTCCTTTGGTTTGGTAATATGTGGTGGTACATAAGGATACTGAGGTGGTTCAAAATTAGGTCTCCACCAATTTCCAATGGTATCTTCTATTACCCATTCCTGTTTAACACCATCTTGACGCCCAAAGGTCTGAAAATTATTTTAATATTATAGTATCAGTTATTTTTCTTTTTCTTTCTCTCTTTCCCAATTCTACTATACTGTGTATACATCAAAATACAATCTTCTTCGTTCAGTTCACTAAGAACATGGTTACATAATTTTGACATATGTACATTGTTTACATTATTTAAGATGGGTATATAATTTTATTCGGGTAACAATTTAACTTGATCAATGATTACCTAATATGTTCCTTCTATATAATGTATATAGATTAAAAGTATTTATAGAAATACTTCCGATTTTTTTTACTTACAGATACCTAATTAAATGAAACAGCTGTTGTACATACGTTTATCATTTTAATCAAAAATTTGACAAATTAGTAAATATAAAATCTAAAAAATGCCTATTTGTTATATGAAGAAGAATTATAATCCTATATATTTTAAGTACTTTTTGTCTTTTCAATGAATTACAACAAAAAATTGGTAATGATATATAAAATACAGTCTTCTTGTCATAGTATTACAATCTTCATGTCTTGCCTCTTCTATTTCTGAATTAACATATAGCGAGTGACACAAGAACAATGTTCTTAGCTAACCATGATATGTATAATGTATAAAAAATTATAATTTCATAACTATAAACATTGAAATGTCCGGGCATGCAGCGCACTAAAAATATAAATACTAATATAATTAATTTAAAATTCCCTATTTTGAGCTACAGGCCCGGTTACATAAGTTCTACAAATATCTGTAGGATTAATACAATTGATCCTTAAACAGTGTTATAATCTAACATATCAAAGTGCCACTCCTAGCTACCATATAAGGTAGCATAAGGCTTCGTGCTAACTGTTACCTCTGTAAGGAGCCGTTTCAGGCCCTCTACCTCGTCTTCTCCTGCATTTAGTTCTCCACCAGGTCTAAAAAATAATAAAAAGAAAATATATAAATATTTTTATATCTTTTAATAGACTTTTTATAATCAAGTTTAGAGATATAAAAAAACTAAAATTTGTCAAATAAAATTAGAATCCCATGACATCTAATAACTGATAATCTAATGATTTTAATAATTTTCTCATTACATAAATTTTTAATTAATAAATTCGTCCTTTGAGTTTTTATATATATATTATAATTGATATTATAATAGTGCTTACAATTTGAAGAAAGTTGTTCCCAATTGGAGCAGCAGAACATGTGGTAATCCATGTTCATGTACCAATAAAACCCCTTCAACACTGCGACGCATTCCAATTTTATCGAATTCATCTCGCATACGCTGAAACCTTGCTGGTACAGATGGATCTTTCTCGAAGAGTGGCTCTTTTGTTCCAAATGTATAGTTTGTCAAAGGATATCTATGATAAATGAGTTTTATTTTTGTGTTAGGTTCTTACTTTTTATGCAATCCTTCAGTAACTAAATCCAGTCTCTTCAACATCACTTTCACAAATATTACAATATATAATGATAAAGATTATACAGGTACTCACAATGCACTAGATAGTCTGAACATATAATTTTGTCCCCAGCAAACCTTATATTAATTTCCACATTTTTATACAAGACAAAAAATATTATTTTGTGCTCATGCAAGCAAGAGGAATAACATACAGAGATTCTTTTATAATATGAAAATAATCATTTATATCTGACATTTTTTATATTTAAAAATGTATATACATTGAATAAAAAAAATGTATATATATATATGCATATATATATATATATATATATATATATATATATACACATATGTATAATAAAATTGTAAATAAGTGCTAGAATTGATAATTTTGTATGATTTACAAATACAATGTTATTTAATAATATTTATCAATTTATCAAATAACAAATTAAATTTGTTTGAAAACTAAATTTCTACATAAAGATCTCATATGTAATAATCACTTAACTATAAAATACAAAATATTAAATATATATGTTTTGTATAAAACATTATATTGCTTATAATATTACATGTTTACATTAATTATAAGTAATCAAATGTATCATATTGTTTGTTTAGAAATATATAGTACATGTATTTATCTTTTTTAAAAAATTTTTTTTTTATGTAATATATTGTGACATATGCATTGACATATTGTAATATATAAATTATATGTGAATAAACCACAACAATTTTCGTATCAAATAAATATCTTGTAATACTTTTTAATATCTTTAAACATTATATAACTATAAATTTGCCAAATATCAAAATATAAATAAGTAATTAAGATACTTATACCTATACAATTAATTTTTTACATTATATAATCTGAATTTATTATTCACTTATAAGTGATATTTTGTAAATAAATATATTTATATAATAAATATGTTACATTCTTCAGTATATTGTTTCATTTTTGAAGCATTATTAATGTCGCAGTCAATAAACAATATAAATCTCAAATGTAATATGTAATATTCTATAAAAATTTCATTTCATAAAAGATTATTTAAAATATTCACAATATCTGTGCACATTATGTGATCTCTTAAAAGTATAACAAATAAATACAATTATGAATTGTTTGTAACAAATACATTTATGATAATTTGGATATAAAAAAAATATTATTTTGCAAAATTTATTTTACATAAAAATTCATTTTACTAATAAAAAAAATATAAACATTTGTAATTTTATCTATTAAGAGATATATAATCTTAGATCATAATAGTTTAACTTTTAAAAATTGTTTGCTTTATATACTTTTTTTCTATACATAATATCAAAATAATTAGTATATGACTAGAAACAATAAACTATGACAATATATTTATTTCTTCAAATATATACGCATTATAAATTAAAAGTCACATTATTATTGTGACTATAAAAAATAACAAAACATATTTTCATACGCAAACATACATTCAATGTATAAAAGAGGCCAATGTACATTATATACGATGGCTATAATTTTGGTAAGTACAAATATAATTTTAATGGAAATTAAATGTCTTTAACTTCTTTATAATCAGAAGCTTATATTTTGTGCAAATAGAGCACGAAAGACATCATTTTATTCTATATTTGGAAATTTTAAGCAAAAAATCATATATTTAATTCATTTTTAATTCAATGAAGATATATATATTACAATTGTGAAAAAATAATTTATGGTAAACATTTTATTACATGAAAAATTTCATGGCATTTTAAAATAATTGGTTATGTTTCATGATAAATATAAGCAAAAATAAATTATTAAATCATTAATCAATAATGATTCGAATAATAATGATTTCAATGAAATATTGCTTAAAATTTCCATGTGTACTTAACGAAAAGATGAACAGCCGTCTCATGGTTGTACCATGTAAGATGCATTGAAAGGTGTTAGGAACATAATTTTAATTGCTAGCGTCTCTTAACCGGCCATAGTTGTTCTACAGGAGAGGCAGTCAAAACATTAACTCTAAAAAATAATGTAATTAAGTCACATATTGATTATCACTTACAAGTTAACTGTCCTGTTGATAGTTACAGACTGGTTCTGTACAACTTTCCCTTCAAACGAACTGTTACTGGCTCTCCTCGGCCATCCGCTTCCTTTAACTTGAGTTGTTGCCATCGCCATTTTTCTTCGTATTACACTCTACAATTCCTACGCACTAACGTCTGCCCGCGCAATCGGTTACTTACTACTTCGTGTTTTCTCGAATATCACGAATTGTTCACGAGCCAAATAAGTGTTGCCAAATTGAAAATCTGCTTTCATACTTTTTCATGTTCTTTATATCAAAAACATAATTATAATAGAGATATTAAATAGATATAACTTTTTTATATATATTTTATAGAAAAATATGATATAAAAAATTTTTTATAATTTAATATATTATACAATCAATGTTACATACCTATTTTTATTAATATTAAATATTAAAAATAAACTTTTAAAATAAAATTTAGATTTTTTAATTTATTGTATTTTAATTATTATTATATAAATATAAGAGTGACAAGATAATATTGAAATAGAAATATCGAATTTAACTATGAAATATTGGTAATAGTGAATAATACGACTGCGGGGTTTTCACAACCGATTGCACGGAAAACGACAGCCATTACAGAATTGGCTGAAGACAGGAAGCAATTGTCGTTCATTGAAAGCGAAAATTTCTTTGTTGTCGTGTTTAAATTTGTTTACGGCTTCTATAATCAGCATTCTCCTTATGAGATACGCCGTATTTGCATAGTAAGTTCGGTGAGTCAAATATTCTGGTGTGCTTCTCAAAATATTTCGATCAACATTTCCAAGTAAAATGGCGAATGGGTAATGCACAATGTAATAAAAAATTTTTCTTCTTGTCTTTGAATTTTATTATTGGTTTTGAAGTTTAGTTTTATCATGTGTAAAATTATTTAATTCATGCACTTTTTTATCATCTTTTTTATAGTTAAGAAAATATTTTTTTCTATAAACAGTTTTTTCGTGCTTTGAAAATTGTGAAGTGTCGAAATTTAACAATGTTTTATTGTATTAAATATGATATTACTACAATGTTTGAGACATTCAAATATATATATATATCAATATAAAGAATCGTTAGATACATTTATTATATATCAATTTTTATATCTTATTATTTAAAATCGAATATTTTCTATGTAGAAATTAATTGAATAAAAATAATTTTATTCACTTTTATTAATATTTTTACTCAAATAAATAAATTTAAATATATATATATATATGTGTGTGTGTATATATATATATATTTATGTTATTGTTTTGCCTTGTATAAAATTATATAATATTGGATTTTAATAAAATGATATGATTGATGATATGATACTATCATTATTAAAATGATACTATTTGCAAAAATTAATACATATGATGGGAAAACTTAAAAATTTCAAAGTTAAGAAGCAATGTATAAAATGCATTATAATGGTTCAAATAATATAATTTTTAGAATTATATAAAATTAAAACTCTTAATATTTATTTTATAGTTACAGTATGCGATTGTTGTAAGAGGTTTATAGGTACAGTATGGAAAAAATGATGTGTGTTGCAGGATCTTAGGCAACTGAGTGTGTGTTAGGTGTCAAGATCAGGTATCAGCATCATCAGTGGACTTTAGTACAATGACATGGTGCAGTTGACTCCTTTTCCACTTCTTCATTTTATTATCCTTCGCTGATGGACTGTTTGCTGCTTGGTCGTCTTTATTCTCATCAACTTCTTATCTTTCATCGTACATTTTAACTGAGGGTGAAGAAGGAAGAGATTTCTCAAGTATCTAAAGTGAAGGTAATGCTTCATAAGTAATGTAATAAAATCTAGCTCATAATTTTGGAAGGAAGTGTTGTGATTTTACTACAGGCTCATTTAGTTCTTCATTATCTTGGAATGTTCCAAGATGGTCATTGAGAATTAAGCACCATTTCACATTTATATTTCATGCAAAATATTTTCTCTTTTTACTATACATTCATGCTATCTAATGAGAAATGGTAAGTAATTAATAAAATAGTGATAATGAAAACAATAAAAAAATTAAAAGCAAAATATTGCATAGAAATGAAGAACATTTTTATATATTTGCATGATTATTTTTTATATGTTCTTCATTTTTTAAAATATTGATTATCACATATATCCTAATATTATAAACTTACCTTAATAAAATATAATAATTGAGCATTTTTTTCAAGATGTACCATATTACTCGAATGGTACTGAATTATATTTAAAAAAAAAAAAAAAAAAAAAAAAAAAAAGAAAATTTCTAAAAGGAAAACTTTTTTGAAGAGAAACATTTTTCATATAAACTCATATCTTTATGTAAAAGTTTTAAGTTGATATAGAGGATCATAATCATGGATTCTGCTCATATTGCATAAAATAGAACTTGAAAATATGTTTAAAATATATCATATCAAATTTTTCTTTTAATAACCTATTCCATTATGCGTTTAAATATTTCAAAGTATATTATCTTAAAATGCAGCAACTATGATTATTTGATTCATTCATTATTCATAGAAAAAAAGGTAAGTTTATTCATAAATAAGAAGCCATAAATAAAGCAACAATATATTTTGCAAAATTCAAATTAAAATACATATATCGTACGTCCACAATTATTTTTACAACAAAAATTCTAAAAATATAGGAAATAATAAGATTTAATATAATAATTTATTTTTTTATATACAAACTAAGTATTCATTATTTTTCTACAAAAAAAGAAAAAAAGTAGTAAAAAATATCGAAATTCAATTAAAATAAAGAGGCGCGGATAAAGGTCGTTTATGTATGAATCGTGATTTTTACATATTTAGTTTATTTAAAAGAATATAAGAATATAAGTTAAGAGGAGCGCAAGAAAGGAGTGCATTTTTGTTGCAAGGTCCTTGAACGCTGGGAGTCATCGCCTTATCATTCAAGTGCATTTCCGTTTGCACAGTTCTACGTGGATACAATGGTCATCGAAATTACTCTACTTTGTTTTTCCTGTCGTATACTTTGCACCATTTTGTGAAATGCAGTTTTTTCCTTCGGTTCAAAGTATGTATTGAACGTTAATATCCGTTTATAAAATAGCATAAATTCTCCATTCTTGTGGCTAAAATTTAGGATTATAATATGATACTAGTTCCTAATACGTATTAAGTTAAACAACATACATAAAACGTACAATCATTAAAAACAATGATATATTATAAAAGACTTTTATAAAAACCGATTTGATTTCTTTAAACATAAAAAAAAAAAAAAAAAAAATAATACTCTCAGAATTCGAAATAATCGTTCTTGGATTCAACAAAATTATTGAATTTATGAATTACACTGCTAAAAAGCAATCGTATTTTATTATTATTATTATTGTTAGCACGATCGTTTCACACACCGTCGCAAGAAATATTAATTGTGATGCTGAGCGACGAGGAAACTCATGGATCAAATGTATATGTGGACGATGGCAATCGGTCATTAATCTTATATCTACACAACAATACATCGTACTACTGATGACGTATATCAGGTCGTGCATACAACACGAGAAAGGAAGAGAAAGATGCTACTAATTGTTTGCATCACTGGGCCCTTATATACTTAATCGATACCTTTAATAGTTATGCTAATACTTTCATTCACGGCGAAAGCGCGTTTTTTTTTTTAACGTAATCTCGTTCATTCGATGATCGAAAATTCGTAATTTTTTATGATACTCGAAACTTCTTTTGTTTTTACGAATATATAACGTGCAATCAAAATCATATAAAATTATTAATTAAAAAAAATATTATATTAAAGTTTAAAAATAAATTAAGCTTAAATAAGTAATTATAAATGACACCTCGAACAAGAGAAGTTTCAAATTTTCGATATGAATAAAATTATTTTCTTATAAATAGTGGCAATGCAGAAAAGTAAACGAGGGAAAGGGAAAAATAAATATAAAGGAGAAAAACTGCGTTTTGGTTGCGGCGATTGCTTGTAAGTTGATGCAGCTACTGATTCAGATTGACTGCATAAAAGTCTGGTGAATGAAATCGAATCTCTCGGTCTCATTGTCTCTCGTTGGATCTCTTTCTCTCTTATTCGTATGTTTCAACATATCTTTTGTTCCCGTGTATACGAATATGCAGCCAGCTTTATGAAATTTATGGCAATTTCGGATCGATATACTTCCTATTCCCCTCTTCCTATCTCCATAAATTTTATCATAAAAGAAAAGAAACGAAATTGGAAAAAGAAAACGTGTATGTATGTACACATGAAAAAATTATATAATAGAAATGGAAAATGAATTTACGGATAAAATTGAAGTATTAAATTACGTTTTACAAGTGAAATTTTAAATTTAAAAAAAAAAAAAAAAAAGTTGAACTTACAGTTTAACGCAGAAATATAATAATTACGTAACGAATATAATGTTATGAACGATATAAAGTCTAAGAATTTAGATTTTAAATTATAATTTTCATAATATTAACACATTGATTGGTCGAAGAAGAAAAAAAAATATATATATATATATATATATATATTGATATATATAGTTGTTACGGGAATATAAAAAACAGATTTTTAAAATTTCCTTTAAGGATCATCATCTTTTATCACAGATGAAAGAACAATATTCGCTTGCTTCGAATAGATCAAAATTATATTATGTTTCTTTCCATTATCATTGGCGATGTTATGCGTATATTATACAATATACGCGACTAAAAAGCCGCTTGAATGGAAGTGAGATAGATATATCGAATTCCTCGCACACACACACACACACACATACACGCATATATAATATATATATATACACACGCATACACACTCAGCGAGTATAAGTCTCGTTATTTGAACTTCGAAACGTTTTGATCGAAACGTTAAAATATTGACAATTTTTAACGAATTTAAAAACGCGTTTTTCCTTCAATGGTCATCAAACGTTCCAAAGTAAGCTCGAGGGAGCTTACTTGTTTTAGTCTTCGACAGAAGCTCGACGTGTGAAAAAGTTTTACGAGAAATGGAAAGGAAAAGAGGAAAACGTTTGAAACGCGCGAAATTCATCGTTCCTCTGGAATTTTCTTGTTCTGTCACGACATCATGGACGTGCCACCGCTGTACGGATATGGAACCTCGAGGTGGATATTTGCTGATTGACCCTCGTCGTTGTCTCTCTGTGTCAATAATTTTTCCATCGATCTGTGCCGACCTGTTGAACTCTAGTCGCGAAATTTGACGAAGTTTCACCACAGCCAACGCTCTCTGCTCAAACTTCGACATCGATCGTCGTTTAGGGTTGATCCTGATGAACGTTCAGATGTTAAATTTCCAATATGAAATTGTTGGAATTGTGTGGTTATTTCGAAGTGGAGAATTAAGTTATCGAGAATCTTTATGCTCGGTATATATATTATAATGAACAAATAATAATCAAATTTTTATTAAAAATCGACTTGTCGAGTCGAGTAATTTGGTAAGGCGAATCGAATTTCGTTTACGGAAAAAAAAAAAAAAAAAAAAAAAGAGAAAAAAGAAAAAATAACTTTACATAGAATTCTCATCTGCAAACTGCTGACTTGATGCATAGCTTTCAAAAAATTTATTCAATCCTCTGATCTTTGCAACTGGTACTCTAGGAAATTCTAGGTATCTTATCTCTCTCTAAAAGTAAATTATTTTAAAAAAAAAAAAAAAGAAAAAAAAAGAAAAATTAAATCGAATACATGGTGTAGGTGTCCATAGATACTTTCAATCTCCTAAGAATCCTTTGTATCCTATCTTTTTTAGAATACTGTTCCATGTTACGACTACTTTATGACATCGTGTACGCTGATAAAATTTCTTATATTTCGCGAATGAAAACGTGAAATGAAACATGGTTAACGATTGTGCTTCAGAAAAAGGCGTTCAACGTTATCGAACTTCCGATCTACCTAGAGTCCACATGCTGTATTTTTAAACTGCTGTCCAACGGATTCCTGAAACCCGAGGCTGCGTTTACTATAATTACTTACTCGTTATTGTTAGAAAATAATAGAATTTTCAGAATCAGATTATAATTAGAATTTAAGATGAAGAAGAAAAATTTTTTGTTTCTTTTTTTCTGATAAAAGAATCATGGTGTTGTGCTCAATTTTTTTTTTTTTTTTTTTTAAACTTTCCCTTTTCGATACTATTTAATATATGCGTTTCGTCAATGATTATTTCAATGATGCTGCTAACGCGGCTGTTGCGTTTTCTTTTCATCGAGGATTCGTTGCTGTCGTGTCTTCACGTTACAAAAAAAAAAAAAAAAAAAGCAAATATCGTGCCGCAATTATTGTTAATTATCTGGTGGTTGTTTATTCCTTAATTTATGGAACTGGTTCATCCAAGTAATGGTCGTTAAAAGTTAAGAGTAATTCTGGTAAAAAAGGAATGAAAATATTGTTCTTGAGAGCAAAAAATTTATTTCACCTCAAGAGAGAAAATGTAAAATGTTTATCTCTTGATCAATAATTAAGATACGTAAGATTTGATTTGATTTAAAGATGATCGTTTCATCGTTGGAGAAGGATGATTTACATTCGATGAATATAGGAATTAAAGCGTCAGAGGAATTGCTAATATTGCTATATTATGCATATAAATGGTATTATCTATGAGAAGAAATTCTTAATAAAAAAGCTTATTAATTGAAAAATTAATTTCGCTAAGAGCTATGAGCTTTGTTATAATAATTTAATTTTAAACAATTACATTTTTCAATCAATGATTTTATGAATAATCATTACTTTCATTTCCGTGAAATGAAATTTCTAAATTAACGTATCTTAAATATTTTTTAAAATGTTGTCAATATTTTTTTATTTCTGTTTTAATTTATCGTCCATTTATTTAAAAAATGACTAACTATTCTTATACTTATTAATAATTACAACATTATTTAATACATTTTTCTTTTTTTATGATATTTATAATATTAATTTATAAATATAATATTGATAAGAGATATTTTATTTATTGCTTGTTGATGATTTATATTAAATTTATTAAAATTTATTGAAATAATAAATATTTCCGTGAGTAAAAATTATCAAAATTATCTTTAAAATGCTGGGATTTTATTACGTAATTATTACGTGAGAAGAAAAAAAGTATTCAAATTTATTCTCAGTATTTGAAAGTTTTATTGCGTTTTATTTATTCATTTTTCTCTTTTTTTTAAAGATGAAAAACTTTAATGACGTCATTATTAAAATAATGCTCATCATTTTTTTTATTTCTTTGAATAATCAACTAAAAAATAATTTTATTATTTTATTTTAATTGGAATTTTATGAGAACTTATATCATTATTATTATTATTATTATTATTATACTTATATTACTGAAGTAATTAAGAATGGAAAAAGCAAAAATATATTAGAAATTTTAATTGTTAATAATATTGTTATATTAATGATATTAAGAGATTATCTTTCATTGCTTCTTTTTATTTTAATAAGAAAACTTATTTTGTCTTATCTTTATCTTATATACACACATATATATACATATACATATATATATATATATATGTATATGTGTAATGATTCCATTGATGAGAACTGAACAGAAGAAAGAATAAAAGAAATTTTAATGTTAAACATGTATCATTTTTCATTACATGTTTATTTTAGTAAAAAGAGGAAAGATATTATTATTTTTTGTTTCTTGTTTCAAAGAATTAATATTCATTTCATCTGTTAAGAGCAAAACTCTAAAAAATTAAAGAATATTATCATTTGTAAAAAGAATTTATTAAAAATCAGAACATATTTAATAATAAAATAATTAACATTTCTTCCAGTTCAATTAATGAAAAAAGAAAAAAAAATCATAAAATATGGAAAATAAAAAAAGAAAAAAGAAATAGTTTTTCTACTAATTTTATAAAATACAATTTTTTAGACTTGATCACTTCGAACAATCTTCGAAGTCTTGTTACAGAACTGTTTCTTACACGCTATTGAACAGTGATTGATCTTTCATTCATTACACAAAAATTCATCGTTGGTCGATTATTATTCATGCTTTTAATCGATCCGCGTAGAAATGCCTAGGACACTAGCCACGATGTTTCGATAATCAGCAAACGGAACAAGTACATATCGTAATCTCTATGATATATAACTTTTAATTTTGTTAACGAAGATTAACATTATCACGTTGACATATTAATTTTAAATTTTTATTTTAAATTATATAAATTGTTAATATCCTATTAATTAAAATTCTATTAATATTTTATTAATTATCTTCTTTATAATATAATGTTTATATTAGAATTATGTTATATTAAATCTGTATGTTATATGCTTTTCAATAATCACTGAATCGAATTAAGATATTCATTCGATTGACTTTCCGTGCACGTATCTCTCTCGTTTCATTCATCAATTTTAAAAAGTAATTAATTTCAATTTTAAATATTAAAAAAAAAAATATTCTAAAATTCTAAATACGTATATTTTTTTTTTACGATATAAGATTTTTAACACGTTTTCATATGTAAGTACTTTGCATTTTATTTGTAAGTAAAACGAAATCTATAAATTTCTATTTCCTAAAAATTAATTATTATTATACTATATATATATATATATATGCATTGATTCCATTATTAAAAATTCTTTCATATACCCTTCGCCAAGATTCTATATATTATGTAAATTTACTTATCTCGAAACATAATATTACGATCTGACTGACAAATTGTGTTATATAATTCGAATATGATGCTTTGTGATTATATTGAAAATTTGGCAAGCAATGAGCGTGTCGAATAGCTACATCAATTGACGCATCCAACAACATCCAGTTGCAACATTTTACCCTTTTTTTTTTTTTAAATAGAAATCGTTTCGAATCGTTTCATTCTCAATTTTTTTTTTTTTTTTTTTTTGCCCATTCTCTCTCTTTCCGAACGTGTGAACTGACGTCTGACCGATTTTACGATCCCTTTCTCTTTTCAATAGAGATTACTATATAATCTTTACGATCGAGGTCGTGCTCGATTACGACGGCGTTAGAAACGATCCGCCAGTTTCTGTAATTGCTTAAAACTAGGGCATTAAACTTACGGACACCGTAGGCCTTAAAAATAAGAGGCGTAGAAAAAAGTACTTGCAGTGTGAATGTAGAATGGATCTTAAACAATGAGATCATGAATCAAATCGTTAAAATGTCACGATTGGGTGTGAATCTCGGAAGAATTATTTTTAAATTTCCCTGTAAATCCTGCCGAAAATAATAAACGTGTTTCTAACTAAGAATCCAATTTTCCAAATCGTGTAAAACTTTGTTTATAAATATATGCCGCAAATAATGCTGTATTTTCAAGGAACTTACGAGAGAAAGTATTTAATCTAAAAATTGATAGTGATATCGTAATAACTTGTGGACAACAATTATAAAGTCAGTTTAATTAAAAAATTGAAAAGTATGTTTATTATTAGTTATGTTAAGGAAAAACAAGTTTTGGAAAGTATCCACGCGAATCTAAACAATCTTTGTTTTATTTCTTGCACGTGCTTACGAAACATTCGTTGAAACTGAAATACCATGCGCACTTTCTAGTACGTATTCTTCATACATTGGAAACGAATTACAATTAAAAACGAAAATTTATTATTGCAATTATTGCATACATATATAAGTATTGGATGTATACAGTTAAATTTTGAGATTTATTATAACGTTTAGAGATGATACAAGGTGTGATGGGTTATTTTTAAATTTTATATCGAATCTATATGGATCATTGCTCGAATCGAAACTAACTTGATTGTAAATTCGATCGTGAATTTTTCAAAGTTTGATTATTTTGAAAATTATCTGGGAAATATTGTGTAGTATCCCATACGATATAGTCGTTAAGTGGGAGTCAAGAAACGTCAAGATTTATATATTTTGGGCGAAACCTAAGAAGAAACTAGAACAAATCAGTGGCGTATTAAGTATATTTTAACTTTGGTTTAGTGTATAGTTTAGTTTAATTTCAGAATAGCGTGTGAAGTTCAAAAATAATTTGTATTAATAAACCCATATTTATATAATTACTATATAATGCTGTATATGTATTTCTATTAATGAAATTATACATTAACAGTAATTTTTTAATTTAAAGAGGAATAATTGGTTATAATCTATTTATTTATATATAAAATAAATTAATAATTGACACGAATGAATTGCTTCCTTTAAAATGAAATAAAATTAAGACTTTGAAAACAAGGATAATATATTAATACGTAAAAATAGATTTTAGATAGTTTTTAAAATATTTTCCCAAAAACTGCTCAAGTATCGTAAATGTATTTTAAATTATACAATCGAAAGATTGAAAGCATAAATCCTTGTGATTATTTCTTCTGGTTGAACGATAAAACGAAGCAATGAAATTTTCGAAGGTATTATGTTCTACTTGAAAAAATATGAGATTGATGTTCCTTTTCCTCGACTTAATCGCTCTTATAAAATAATATTCACTTTCACATCATTACGTATTTCAACGGACGGCGTTATTAATTTTTTGAATCATGTTGATTAATTATGTAAATCACATGTGTTACTTCTTACCATTATCGAGTTTCATCTAGAATTTTGAAAATTTTTAAATGTTAATTAAAAATCATTCTGAATCAGTAATTACGCTTAAGTGTTTGAAACTATTATATATATGTATACATATTTATTATTATGTATTTATTAACACGTGTATCCATAAGTATGTATATATATATGTATCCAAATAAGTAAATAAATAATAAAAAAAAATATCTCAATTTTATTCTTCAATTATTTGCCTAGCTTTCGATTAATCGCTTTATGATTCTGAAGGTATGCATCATTTTTGCATCTCAGGATACATTCATCCTCGAGTTTAATTCGAATTCCTTCGCCTCGGTTACAGATCCCTCGAAAAACAATTCAAAATGAGCGTCATAATCAGACTACAGAATTTGGCATGGTCCGCGAACGCTTTGGACATTCGCCAATTTTTCAGAGGCTTGAGCATACCGGAAGGAGGTGTGCACATTGTTGGCGGAGAATTGGGAGACGCTTTTATAGCTTTCAGGTAATGAAATGACTGTCTTATTAATTACGTAATTGAAATGGAAAAAAAAAATATATATTTGTTTCTTAATCTATAATGTAATTCTTAAAATTCTATGAACAATATTCAACGAGTTGATGCGTATAATAAAACGCGTTAAATATGCATTTCGGTAAATGTAAGTACACGATTCAATCCGCATAGTTTTGTACAAGATATTTATAAATATCTTTAGCAATTAAGAATATTAATACATCGATCGATCTCAGTTATGATAGATTATTGACAAACGATATTAATTTCAATTTGTTTCGAAGACAATTTTTATTTTTATTTACATTTTTATTTTCATATAAACTGTATTCTCAAGTCCTCAAGTTTCTTAAAACATGATCAATATACGAATTAAAGTTTTCACGAACACGATTAGATAAATGGAATTTAAACAGAGAAATCTGTTTCGTTCTCTAAATATCATTATTATCTATACTTTCCCTTGGATAATTTTATCTTTCTTGCATATTCATCATTTTTATATCATTCGCGTTGTCCACAAATGCATAAAAATTCGCAAAATCTAATGATCGATTTTACACACAATATACGTATATACAAAAGAATTTTATTATCCCTTTGAAATTCGATCTTTTTTAAAGATTTTATTTATACATATTTATACACGAATCGAGAAGAAATACCCAACTCGGTCGCAGCACCTAAACTAAATTTCACAAATATTTGCAGCACCGACGAGGATGCCCGGCAGGCGATGATGCACGATGGCGGCAAGATCAAAGAAATGAAGATAAAGTTGTTGCTGAGCTCACGAACGGAGATGCAGAAAGTTATCGAGGCGGCCCGCCAACAGACCTTGAGCCTTCAATCGTTCATGCAAACGGCGCCGGTTGCTGTCGCCCCGGTTGTTCAGAAGCCTGGATCGCCCGGCGACCGAAGGGAAAAAGAGAAGGACAACGATAGCGAGTCGAGCAAGGATCGCAAGGATAGACGCGACAGATCTCGATCCAGGGACAGATCTCGGTCTCGTGACCGTGACAGGGATAGGGATCGGCGAGATAGGGACAGGGGGCGAGATCGTAGACGTCGTGATAGAAGCAGATCGCGGGACAGGGAGAGGGACAGGAGGGACAGGCGTAGGCGTCGCGATCGATCAAGATCTCGGGATCGTACGCGATCGAGGGATCGGGATACTAAGCGTAATTCGACGGGAGAGCGCCGAAAGGACGCCAACGACGACGACAACAACGATGTGGTGTGCGTGGGCCAGTTTCACAAAGACAAACCTGTAGCCGGTGCCAAGAAACCGTTGGAGAATGGTATTTGGGAGGTGCCGCCACAGACGCAGATGCAGGCTGCCATGTTGGCGCCTGGAATTTTGGGCGCCGGTGTGGCAGCACTGTCGCAAGATGGCGAGCCACGGTCTATGGTTATGGGGCATCCGTCCTTACTTCAACAAGGCCAGTTCCCTATAAATGGGATAAACGGTGTTGGAAGTCTGATGCAGTCGCATATGCAAACCCTCGGCCACACTGTAGGCATGGGCCCGTTGTCCCAGAACGTGGGCGGATCGAATTTACCCAACTTGAGCAGCGGGGTGAGCTCGTTGAATCGGCCCAAGGAACCGTGGAATCAGAACGAGCAGAGCAGATTGGATCAAGTTAGATTCCCTGGTAGGTCGGGCCAGTTTGGAGCGGATATATACGGTTCGAACGGTTCTGTGAATTACAGGCCGGGGATCAGACCGAATAATCCGTTTTTGAGCAAGGTGCAAGAATTGGAAGGTCGCCGGAACCCACACGCCTTCCAGACCAATAGCTCGCAGTTCAACTTCGACAGTGACAGGCCAGGGAATCGTAGTTCGACGAACAGATTCTCGAACGAGAATAAGAACAGCAGTGGAGGTGGGCATTGTGTCGAGGTTCGTAACATGCCTTTAAGCGCCACGTATAACGACGTCCGTCACGCGTTTCAAGGTATTTATATAAGGAAAGACGGGCTCAAGTTGATCAACGATAATCACGGAAATCGTGTTGGTATTGCTTACGTTAAGTTCAGCAAGGCCGAGGGTAAGGAACTAGCATTGGGCACTACCAGATTCGTTAGAGGATCAGAGGTGGAGGTTTTGCACCTCGACGAAAGTATCTTCGACAAAGCGGTGGATTCGTATTCCCCTGAAAAGGAAAGGGATCGGGGAGAAGATGGTATAGACGATGTCAGATCATCTGCCTGTATATTACTGACCGATCTTCCTTCCTTCACCAAAGAGATGGATATTGCCAAATTGTTCCACGATTGGAAAATCAACGACCTGTTCATCACCAGTACCAAGGAATCTGGGAGTATCCAATGCATGGCCTATGTGCAATTTGCCAGAATAGAGGATGCCAAAGCGTCGGTAAATACGTCTTTGAAAATTGGCAATAAACCGGTGACCGCGACAGCGATCACCGAGGAAAAATTTGCTCAAGCGAAGCGTGATCACGAGCAGAATAGTATGAATCAAACGGCCAGCTCGGATTGCGTTATCATGCGGGGTCTCCCATTCCAAACGATCGACCGTGACATTTTGGACTTTTTCTCCGACATTGGAATCGTACCCCATCGAATACACATGTTACATCAGAATGGGAAACCCGCCGGCGAGTGTTTTTGTGAATTCGACACGGCAGACGAGGCTCTCAGAGCCACTGCTAAAAACGGTTTACCTTTTGGCAAGAACGTCCCCACCATAGAGCTGGTTCCACGGGCGAAAATGTTGGAAACGTTAGGAATGGTGGATCCACAGATCATGGAAACGCAACAGCAACATTTCCCACCTCTTCAGGAGCAAAGGCCACGATTTTCCGGCCCCATGAATCATTTACCCCGCTTTGGTAATTCTGGTTTCGGGCCTAGATGCCCTCCTGGCTTAATGGGTATACCTAGACACATGTTAGGCCGACACCCAGGTTCCATGGATTACGTGGTGGAAGGTTTTGGCAAACCTGGCTGCGTATTGTCCTTGGAAAATGTCCCTTTCAAAGCCGACATCAACGAGATCATCGAGTTCTTTGGCGACTTTGATGTGAAGAGAGAGAACGTGATACGTCGGTATAACGAAAGAGGTATGCCTACGGGCGATGCCAGAGTAGCTTTCGCGTCGCCCAGCGAGGCACAAAGAGCATTAAGGGAGTTGAAGCACTGCAAGATGAGAGACCGCACGATATACATGAAACTTGCGTGAATACTTCCGTCTTAAATGTCGCTAAGTCAATTGCACAATTTCCAAAGGGTGGTTTTAAGTGAAAGAAACTCGAGAAGAATTAGTCTTTGAAAGAATTGAAAAAACAATGATGTCTAAAGAACGAATCAAAGAATCGATGAATCGATAGTATTCGTCGATTATTTGATAAATATGGGAACAATATAAATACACGATGAATGATTAAACGAATGGAGGAAAAGTTACATACAGCATTAGGGAAGGAAATGTTTTCATTTTATAAATGGTGTATTATAATCTTTTAAAGGTAGTTTAATTTTTTTGTTAACTTTTTCATTCATCTGCGATCTTCTTCTATCCATTCTTATATTTTTGTATATAGAAGACTGATGTCTCTGACGTATATTGTTCTTCGAGATCATTAATATTGATTTAGCAATGTTAAGTAAGGTTTAATAATTTACAAATAATAGGACAAATAATAATTAAAGCGAAAGTTTGATATTTTAAAATATTTCAATACTTAATGACAGTAAAGACAAATTTCATTCTCGAGTAAATTTTTCTCTCGAGATAAAATAAAGATTATGAAAATATTCTTTTTCTTGTTATTACAATTTAATTTGTAATTTGTATTGGATGCCTAGTTTCTTTTTTCATTTGTATTAAAGTTTGGGTAAGATCATCTTGTATCTTATTAAGCAAAGTAACAGCAACAACTATTGTTGTTATTCTCATATCCACTAAGAGTTAAGCTTTGTAAATACGTAAGCCATCATTTAAAATCGTCACGTTATGTTCTAAATATTTTCTTTGGCGCGTAACGTTCATGCCTAGTATACAATGCTTTCGTTTATATGATTATTATAGATTATTCTAAACAAAACGCAATAAAAAGTACAATAAAAGACTTATTCGACGAAAGATACCATTGAGCAATTCTTATCTTTTAAATTGATTACGAATAAAACAAACAATAATAATAATAATAATAATAATAATAATTCATGCTCACAATTATCATAATTTTGAAAGGGGAAAGGCTTTCATACATGTATAGAAAAAAATACACAATGTTCATTGTTGTTACGAGTTTCAATGATACGTAAGTGTACACATTAAACATAAATGCAAAAAAAGAAGTACAAAATTCGAATATCAAGAATTTGCTTTGTATGAAATATAAAATTATCTTAAAAAAAAAAAAAAAAAAAAAAAAATTTCGTGAAGAATAATTTGTATTTTCTACAATCAATTGTATATGTATATTTACATATACGGCATTATATCGATTTGTATATAAATTATACATAGACATATACAATATATCATAAATAAAATCATACACAATTTACATAGGTGTAAAATAATATTTATACGGCGAATTTATTGACAAGATATAGGTGTACTTAAATTGTTCAGTTTGCCGTATGTTTTTGTTCAATCTAAGCACTGTAAGACTTCAATAAATTTATATTTACAGCGATAATATGGCTTTGCTTTTAATTTCATTTTATTTCCCTATTATTTCCTTATTTTATTTACATATAAATAATGAATTAATATATATATATATTTTATAACTAATAAATGAAACGATAAAATAATGAACAAAAAAGAAAGAACTCATAAATAATTCTTATTACTGATGATTAGAAAGAAATATCTTCTACTTCGAACATTATACGTAATTCTATCATGTCATTTTTTTTCTAGTCAGAGAGTTGGCAGCAGGATTTCTAGAGGGAATTCTACGCGGACAGAATCCGATGTTAAATTATATTTTGGGAATAAGATAACAAACTAAGAGAATCGGAATTGCCAAATACCAGGCAAAATGAGTGTCAAACATAAATAGCGAGATATAATGCTTATAGAGATGTAATACTTCATTATGTGGAGATATGACGAATTCTCTTGTATTATTCTATTTTTACAAATTTTTTTCAAATTGTCGAAAATAAGAAGAAATTGTTTACCATACATGCTCCCATTCACTGCAGCCATTTTATCCTAGTATCTGTTGATTACTAACTGATCTTGTTATCACTTTTAAGATGGATTGAAATTATTGTTTTGAGAAAATTCAGAGAAAAAGATTAAATATAACCAGAGAATTGATTCATATAGTAGATATAAATAGAAAAGAAACAAAAAATAAGAATAATGTAACGTTATTTTCTTAAGAAGGAATTTTTGTGCTCTTGTGTAACGCTGAGCAAGATTGCCAACTGAATTTTTATTTTCTCATTTATTTTGTTTCTTCTAATTCCAGAGTAATTTAAAGTAGAAAGTAAGAAAATTTAAAGTCGTCATCTATTAAATATCAGCAAATTTGATATTGAGAATTTCTAAGAGCTAAGAATTCTTGTGATTTGGAAATTTTTTAAATCTGAATTTTTAATTTTCAAAAGTTTTTAATCTGAAAAGAGTTTTGGATCTCTTCAATCTTGTAAACCTGATTTTAAATATCTTAAGATTTTTCGGTCATTAATGAATGTTTTATAAAAATCGCGTGAACTATATTTGTCAAATAGATCATCGATTTTTGACCACAAGAAATGAATATAATTCCGCATGGTTCGTATTAAATGCTGTCTAAATATTGAGTCATAAGCTATTTCTGTAACTATTCTCTTCGCCTAGGCTTGTAGTGCAAAGTATTCACTTACTTACATAGACATTTATATACACTCGTCACAAGAAGTGTACGTACTGACATAAGACATACATAAATGATTTTACGTACGCATTAAAATGCATTCAAAAACGTGACAATATTACTAATCGGATGATATCTGATTGTGATATAAAGAATAAGTGTACAAGGAAAATAAAAAATAATCGATTAGTCTCTTTTCTTGATCGATATCTTTCCTTTCTTTAATTATCTTTCTATAAACTAACATAGTAATAAAGGTTTATTCGATTTTTAAAATTTTATGCTTTTTACTTAACACGTTTTCTGTAACAGAATTTTCAAATAAGCTTACTTTCTTTTCCTACTACTATTTTTTAATATTTTTCTTCCTTGTATCTAAAATCAATTCATTTATTCATTATTATATGTATTTTTATCAAAATATCGAGGAATGATTTTTTGTTTTAAAGAACCGTTTATTTATCCGGAATCAAATTGATTCGGGATTTTTATCACGTTCACACCTTTGGCTCGTTCTGTAAGACGATCTAAGTATCTTTATGTAACGTTGATTCGATGTCAATCACGATGGTTTAGCGTCAGACCATGTTATATCAACAGTTTGAAAAGATCAGAAAGATTATGTTATGTAAAAAAAAAAAAAAAATAATAATAATAATATATAATTATATAATTGATAAGACATATTTTTCATTTTTTTTTTATTTAAATTCTATTACTATATTTGCATGATAAATTTATAAGACTTTTATTACGTGTTTTAATCTATATTTTTGAACTAAAGATAGCATAATATCAAAATGCGCCGAAGATCAACTAGATTTATGAGTTTATACAAAAGAGAATATAACAGAATCTTGATTCTTTGCTTTTATTAAGGCATTTATTGAATCATTAATGGTAGTTTATGGAGTGTGTTTCGCGGTAAAGAAGAAATTTTTGTCTTGGTGGTATGAATTTTGTATTCATTATTAAATGATATGTTTATTGTAATACGTTCCAGAATAATCTTATAGCTTTATGAGGAATATCATTTGTTGACTTAATCACGCGTGAAATAATTATTTGTCAATGTTACATTGGATGCAATTTTTTATTTCTTTCTTTTTATTAACAAAGCAACGATTTAAATAATTTTTTTTTAATTTTTTTCTATATTTATTAATGTTAACAAATTTGATTTTGATGTATAAATGTGTTTTCAATATTAATAATATTTTAAATATCACTAAATATCATAATATTTTTCTTCTTATTAATTTATTTAATTTTTACCAAAAATTTTATTTCTTTTTCGAACAAAGATACACTTTGTATTTAAACTTTGTATTTCTAATATTAAAATTCATTTTCATTATTTTCAATATTTAAAAATGCAATATCTAAACATAAGAATGATAAAACATATGCAATTCAGTTTTCAATAACCAAAGATCAATATTGGAATTAAACATGCCCTTGAATTAATGATAAAAATTGTACATTCAAAATTTTGTATAAACAAAAATTTATTATCTAGCAATATTAATTAACATTACCAAATGTTCGAATTCACCACCAATTTCCATCATAATTACATGATGGAAAGAGGAAACGAGCTATTAACCTTGTTCGATTTACAATATGCACAGGAAACCTAAATTTAACATTTCCGAAACGCATTCGATCAACTAAATTATATTGTTCGTGTCATGAATTGCATCGACTATATATCATTTATACTTGAATTAACGTTATTGTCGCGATATAAGTTTATATTGATAGAGATCGACTAAGTGTCATAGTGAATGACATCAACCTTAATTTAGGATAACAATGGAGATTCTCTAGTGAGATGTACAACACTGAACATTTTTACTTACCCACGATCAAATTGATTCATTTGTATGTATATACTCTTGTGTTAACTAGATGGCGTTTTCATTTCGTTTTGCATCGCGTTATCGAAAAAGAAGATACACAAACGTAATTTCGAGGTAAACGATTGGCTCGATGTGTTCGATAACTGGTGTCTTCCTTTGTGGTTGGTCGAGGACGTGCTGAAATAGAAACTGCAAACAAAGAACGGAAGTCTCAGCCGTGACGGACGAATCCGTTCTGCCGCCTAAAAACGCCTTTATACGAGATGAACATTTTTCAAGTTTTTAAATTTATTTCTATTCTTATAAAAGTTTATTAATAAGATACTATATTGTTTGAAAATTCTTAGAAAAAAATTGAATCTTATCTCTTTATTCAAACGTATTATGTAATTCTTATAAGACATTTTTTTTATTATATTATTATTTAATTTTTAAATCAAAATGATTATTGTGTTAATACATTTAATTATATTTTATTAAGAGAAGTTATTGGACAAATTGTAAAATAAATTGTAAATTTTTTATTAATTTTAAAAATTGAGAAAATTTATAACACCAGGTATTTTTTCATAAAATTCTTTTACTTTTATAATCTTTTTCAAATCATATATAAATAAAGTATGAACAAGAACAACAACTTGGAATGTGATCATTTCCAAGAATATCTCTACAAATAAAGAAACACAATTGTATACTGTCAATATAACAGTTTGAACAAGCATAACCTATAATCGATTACGAAAATACTGATTCGATTAAACAAATAAAAGCATATGGGTTTCGCTTGAATAAATATGATTTATCAAAACCACCATGATTATTATTTACAATGAGGCTATTGTCGTTACACAACAACGTATTTGCATTGCATAAATAACAAATCAATTTATATTTTACTTTTCACGTACTTTTACTCTCGCTCCGCTAAGAAAGAATTCGTTTAATTTCTTATTGCAATGCGATCAGCATTTGCACGATTCTCTCAAGATTATTCATGCGTTTATTCGAACAACATGATTCACTCGTTCATGAATCTTCTTTTATTACATTAAGAACAGTTAAGCTTGACCGAGAAAAGCGAAGATCGAGCGATAAGAAAGGGTACGATATCATCCTGCAATGCAAATTTAATTCAATAAATATGAATGTAGCGTTGATGTTTAATAAAGCGAAATTAAATTTTTGAATAAGAAATTTTTAATTTTATTGCATGAATGTACATTTCTTTAATAGACGATAAAACCTATCATATCATGTTTTTTTTAAATATAACATATCAAGTCATCTAAGCACATTTTTTGAGAATTTTATTTAATATATATATATATATATATATATATATATATTTTTTTTTAAATTGATCCGTAATTTTTAATATTTAAATAGTTATATGTTATAAATATAATTTATAAGAAATTATTTCAAAATAAGTAGATGAATGGTATTTAATATATAATTCTTCGATATATCAGTAAAAGAATCAAGAATAAATATCAAAAGTTGTGCATTTTCTGGAATCCGGTTGCATCAATACCCTTTACAGAAAAAGCATCTTCCAACGAGTGTACAAAAACACGATATCTCCATGTGGATTCCATATACGTCTCGAGGACAAAAAGAGGTCGCTGATGTAAGGCGAAGGTCGACATTGGATCGTGTATATTCTACAAAATTTTTCTTTCCAAGAAAAAAATTGACAATAATATGTAGAAATAAAATAATAAAGAAAGAAATATAATTGATATATATATAAAAAAAAAAAAGGATTTCAAAAGATAGTAGTCGAAAACATTGTATTAAATATACTTTTCATGGCAATAATAGCAAAAAATGTTTTATGTATTAAATAAATGTAAAATTAAAATTCTATTTCACTTAATTATTCAAGGAATAGAAATTAGGTTTGGTTGAATCTTTCAACTAGAATTAATGAATATTCTATCCGAATGAATATGTATATACACTTTTCTCGTATATCTCAAATCATGATTTAATCCATGAAACCGATGTTATTAATAGAATCTTGAAGAAAAGGACCAGACATCGTATGAAACATCGAATATCTCATTAATCTACGAAGCATATTATGGATCTGTTTTATACTGTAATAACACGTTCATTTATTGCAATATATTAAATTAGACGTTATAAAAATAATTCTGTTAATTGATAAAAAACAAAATATAAATTCGTAATTTGAATTATCAACGATTTGGGCATAACAAAATGTTTACATATGAAAAGATATTCTATTTTAAAAACAATATTATATTTACATTCAGAATGCATCATGCTATATTTACATTTGCAAAAATTAACATTGACGTAACTGAAATTTAACTGAACTATTGACAAAACTAAACTATTGACGTAAGTCAATAAAGTATTTTCGATCAATACAATGTCTGTCTTCGTTTTTGTAAACGATACCTTAAAATGTCAATCAATATGTACACTATCCATCAAGTTCAATCAGGGAAGATAAACAAATCAAATTGATTGCTAAAATTATTGATGAATTATGATTTAAATTTATTTCTTAAAACTATAATTAGTTAAAATAATAAATGAAACACTTCATTTGATCCAATAGATATATTTATATTTGCTTATATGATATACGATTTACTCATTTGAGTGCCTGATATTTATTTGTACGCTTTATTCATTTAAATATTTACTTACATGATTTGCTCATTTGAGTGCCCAATCTTTACTTACACGGTTTGCTCATTTGAGAGATGAATCTAAGAAAATATAATATATAGTTATTTTTTAATTCTTAAATTTTCTCAAATTTGTATCTGATCTAATTTTAATCTAAAAACTCAATGATCATTAAAATCATTAAAAAAAGAATTTCATTACAATTGCTCTATTTACTTTTTTCAAGTCGACTCATTACATATATAATGTATGCAATGTGTAAAATATGTGAAAATCAAATAAAATTTAATTATAATGACTTTAGTCATAAGTCTATTTATTCTTAAACTTCATTTACTTCAGATTTAAAATAATGAAAAATTCTACAATGTAGATATACCAATATAGATAACCAGTTTGTTTGTGATTTTTTATTGAATATACATAAATAAGAAAACCTATTCTCCTTGAGAATTTCTCGTTGTGAAAGTACATGCATAATTCTAGATAGATTCTTCTAAAAATCAAATAAAGCATCGTACATAGTGTAGATTTCGAAACGGTTAAATTTATAATCATCGATATGACGAAGAAAAAAAAGAAAAAATAATTCTGTTTTAAGAAAACAGTATTATTGATATCGAATATTACATGGCGTTGTTATTCAGCATTGGTTATTCTTGCATCGTCAATTATAACTAAAGAATTTTATGATGGAAGTCCACGATTTATAAGGACACCCTATAGAGAAAAAATTATTATTCTATGCCTAATCAAGTTGATATTCAATAAGAAGTATCAACGATAGAGGAATAAGAATCAATAATAGAATTTTGACTATCTTTACTGCCGATCATTGATATTGAAGAAATTGATATTAATATGAATGTATCCAGCATGTTTATCTATGATGATTTCGTTGAGTTCTATTAAAAAAATCAATCCACATCAGAATCAATTACCATTATTGATATCAGATATACCATAAATCATCGTTTTGATATAATGATTATAAAAATGATAATCATTAAAATACATCTTTTTAATAGAAATTAATTGAATATCTTTTTTTCTGAAAAAAAAATAAGCATATTTAAGTTAATAATATAATTGACATATCGTATTAGAATAATGTATTTTCATTGGAAAGATACCCAAGCAATACAAGACATCAAATCATTTTTTTACACGCGAATGATCTTCATTCCATGTAATAAAGTTAATGAATTTTCTTCCACTAGTCTGAGAGGAGAAGTGAGAACGCGCATAAACTTTACTTCTATAGTCATCTTCTTTGTTAACTTAAAACTTAATTTTCAAATAAGTCTCGAGATAGAAAAACATGATTACGATACATGATTGATGATGAAACATAATTATATATAACATTTTATTATTAAAAATTTCAAAAAAAAATTGTTTTTATTTTTCATTAAAAATAGATTTAATTTAAAATTATTGATACATGTATCAATTGAGAAATAAGCACATTTGTATGATCATATTTTATATTATATATTTCTAATTAATCAAAATCATTATAGACGATGGAGCATAGTGATTGAGTTAAAAATGTCCATCCTTTTTTTTTTTTTTATCATTAATCGAAATTTGTTAAACTTGGAAGTATAGTGACCGATTTGAAAGTGATTCACAATAATAATTCTAAATTTTATAAATAATAATCTCTATAATTTCTTTTTTTTTTTTTTTATTTAATCATTATCGATCTCTAAATCATTTAATAAATGAAAAATTTTTCTAACAAGATTTAGTTATTAAAAAATTACATATTATTGAAATTTCATAGATTTTGATTCTCTATCTTTCGCATTTCGCATTTCTCTTAAACGAATCTATGGTTTCCTTGATTTTCCTTGATTAAACGTTTCGCAACAAATCGTGCTATGATTAAAAATTTTATAACACTTTCTCTCCTTCAATGTAATCATTACAATATAATAATGTGATATGATATATTATACAATCATACGTTTCTTATCTTCGGTATCGTATTGAACAATCGTGTCTTATCTTTCTCACTTTATATATATACTCTCGCATTTAGCTTTATCATTGCTCGTTGTACAAATTTGTATTTTTTCATTCAATAAGATAATACTGGCTTATATCATATCGTAGACAGTTATCGCGTTTCAAATTTATGTAATTTATCTCATGTTCTGAAAACAATAAAATATTAATTTATCAAAGTGCAATAAATTAAAGGATTATTGCAATCATTTTTAATAAAAAATAAATCCTATTTTCGATGTAATTGTTACGACGATTCAAAATTTGTATGATTTTGTATAATTTTAATTTATCATAATTGCAATTATATTTTTTTATAATTATGATTCTTATATTCAATTTAAAACGTATGTATATATGAATATATACGTTAAATATATATATATTTTTTAAAATATTATTTGGCAAATTATTTTATTTTATTAGATTCTTAATTATATTTCATTGTTAAAACAATCAACTTTATCAATAATGATAGTAAATATAACATTCTTCAAATACAGATATCTCTTTAATATATATTTTTATTGTATTTGAATTATACCATATCTTTAGATTAATATTATCTTTCTAATTTGACTTAGATTAAAATTAGATTTCATAATTCTTTACATTTGTACATAATTTAAAATACTGGATAAATTTTTTACAAAATCTATTCATTTTAAATAAAATTAATGTAAGAAAGTATTAAGAAAATTTATCTTTTTCTAAATAAATATTCTAATATTTTTTATTAAAATAGAAACTAATTTTTTTTTTTGATTACGAAACATATAAACCCATATTTTTATAGTGACAAACTAAACCTACATATGCTCACGGATGCACACTAGTTCGAAGAATAGTTCGGCTCAGGTTCGGATTTATTCGGCACACGCTTCGGGTTTGAATGCCTCGATTAAGTTCAGTTAGATCATTCTACAAAGAAAAGAAAGGCGGATTTATTCTTATAATTCATAGATTCAAAATCTTTTTAAATAGATTAAATTCGTTTATTAGTATAAGTTACTGAAATAACAAAGTTTTAAATTACAATAAAATATCAAATAACTTTAATTTATTGAGATTATATGCACTATTTTGTGTTTTTTAATAGAAACTAATTCAAAAACAATAGTTTACACAATTATATCATTTTATACAATTCATTTATCAAATCTTCAAATTTATAAAATTTAATACATGATTAATTTTTTTATGATTAATTTAATTTAATTTATAATATAGAAAATTATATTAAATAAATAAAATTTATGTTTATACTAATTAATAATGAATATATTAATATATTAAAAATCAATTTAAAAAAGTTTATTATAAATAAATATATAAAGCAATAATCTCTCGAATAATAGTGTTCGAATATTGATATGTATTATATATAATGTGAATTAGATTTATCCATATTAATAGCCAGATACAATTCCCTGAATCGTGCTTGTCAAACAATATTGATAATCCACAAACTTGGTAAGTTACACATTACGGGAATGCGTTCTAATCGTGAATGTTTTAGAATCGATGACCTAGAATGTTAATATTTTCTCTTTCCTTAAGTATTCTTTTGTTCTTCGCATAGAACATCTGTGTTATTCTCCTTAATGCACAACTCACAATACAAAAAAAAAACGAAGATAATGGTCCCATATATTTTTTTTTCTTACATTTCATTTTCAAATTCATTCGAAATGAAGCTATTTCATCTTTGAAATATTTTTACAATTGGATAATTGTATAATTGCATAACTAACATAGCAATTCTATTCAAAGAAGAATACATACAGCTACAATTGGCATGGATAAACATACAGGTTATTAGTTTATTGAATTTCAAAAATAAAAATACATCTAAAAAGATAGAGAATTTTTTCTATTTAAATTATTCAAATATAAAATATTTAAAAAAAATAATGGTGAACAATCAATTAATTAGAATAATTGAAGCAATGAATATTCAAAATTATATTCGATTGTAATGAATGGTATTTTTTTTTAAAATATAACAATATATAATTCTAAAATTTTTAAATTATAAAGTTATGTTATATGTTATCTTATAATTTATAAATTATAAATTTATAAAATAATTTTGCATAAATTAATAATAATATTATAAAGAAAAATGAAGATTGTTTGAAAAATATTATGTACTTAAATATATTCTTAATTTAACTAAATAAAATTTAATAAAATAAAATTTAGTTTCTGATTTAAATAATATACATACAATGATATACACATACATAATATTTTCAAATGAATTTTTTTATTTAAGATATATAATATTATTATTATACGTACTTACTGTATTATAATATATCAAATATTTCATTTTACATTATAACAAATAATCTTATATTTTATATAATTCGTAACTTCAATTTTTTAATAAATATTCATCACATTAACGAATTGCTATTACGATCAATTAATAATAATTAATTAATATTTAAATATTTACCTAACCTATACGCTCGAGATTGCTATTTTTACTTATGTATTTATTATGATATATTTCAGGAATTGTAAACATGAATCTCAATTATGCTTAATCACATTTCTACATCAAACAACAGTGTCATCCGGAAAAACAATAGAAAAAAGCAACAATCACTGATCGGTTTACTAGTATGAAGGATTGCCGTTTAGCGCCAGCTTCTCTAGCGCTCGTTGAACTTTGCATGCATGCACGTCTTTACAAGCACGGATGCATCCAGATACCAGAGTATATGTAAATGTGGCTTTGTACAAGGCATTCCACTTATCTGTCTGCAGATTTCATATGGAATGTTAATGGGAATGTGCACGTGAGGACAATGTCGATAAATATCGCATTACACCGAATATTGCGTTTCTGTCGTGTGAAATGTATGGCTTGGAAAACATTTTCTATGAAGATACAAATGTACACTACCATGTATAGATGTATTGGTACAGTAGTTTCGTGATCTTAATTGTAAAGATCTAAGAGAAATTGTAATTCTGAGAATAAGGAAATTAAAATCTTTGTTGATGATAAACTTTAGTAAATAGAGCTGACAAAGTAGAGTGAAAGTTAGGTTAGAATTAAGATGGATTTAATGTTGCATTATAAGTTTTGAATTTATGAGTTTCTATCCTTGATGATGCCATCCTTTTATAAGATTATCTTCGCTTTCAATACATTTATATATTATAAATACTAGTATAGTAATAATGCAATACATTCGCTTTTCTTAAAACGAAAGATATTTTTTTTTTTTTACTAAAAAAATTAAAATTTGATATCAAAATGAATATAATATATAAAAAATAGAAAAATAATAATAATAAAACATTGAAAACATGATTTTATTGTCGAATATTTCTTAATTTTCATTATCTTGATAGAATATAATATTTTTCTGGGGAATAAGAGATTTTCACTAAACAATATAATACTTTTCTTTTAACATTAAAATTTGAAAGACTTCCAGAACTTAAACGTCGATAGTGTATGATTTAGAATACAAAAGCAACGACTACTGTCACTTCTTTCTGACCGAGATCTCAAAAGGCAAGGGAAGAAGCCATAACACGTAATGCAACGTCGCAACGTTGCAACGCGGGAATATGCTGTGTCCCATAGAGCACTGCGCAGAGAAACGTTAAAATGGACAGATACAAAGCATCCAATTATATAGCAACGGTTTCTTTGAAATCGCATACAACAAAAAGAGACATACAACAAAGTAGATTAAGAAAGAATTATTTAAAATTATTTCGTATACAAATTGAAATACATTTTTATTTGTGTATAATAAAGTAAATATTATTATTCTATATCTTTTTTTTTAATTCGATAATTAAATAAAAAATATAATATGTGTGCATATTATATCCTGAAATTCTTTATAAAACAAAAAATATTAAAAAAAATTTTCAATAAAACAAAATAAAAACGAAATACGAAATATTCTTTGCAAAAAAAATTGTCTTTTACTCAGTTTTATATCCTTGAAAATCAATTGTTAAAATTTTATTTTGCATGCAAAATGTAATAGTTTTCTTTTTATGATTATTATATGCTAAAATATTCTCTTACATGAAAGTAATAAATATATTTTTCTTGTATTTGATATATGTATTTACATTAAAGACATTTATTAATTTTTTTCTTTTTCTGTATTTTCTGTATTTATTATTCAAAGTCTTTAATCTATATAACAAGTTAATTTGTTACTAAAAAATACCTATATTATTATTAAAGAAATAATATTTGTTTTTTATTTCCGTATACACTTAATATATACACTTAATATATCTTTTTATATGTTTTGATTTTCTTTTATTTTTATTTATTATCTTCTAATTCTAGAAATTTTTTGACGATAAAAAAGACAAAGCAGATTGGATCAAAAATAATCTAAAAACATTAATGTTAAATCTAAATTATCAAAATATCCATCGATATTGTCAAAATATTAATTATTCAAATTTTCATCTTCTCAAATTTCCATCAATATGTTTATTCAAACACTCAAATGCCCAATGCTATTTTACGATCTTGCAATATTACAAAAGTTGCCGTACTATACCGAATACATCCACGTGCAAGTAAATAAAGAAAAAACGAGAAAGAAGAAAAGGGAGAGGGACAGATCGGCGCCGAACGTTGCGGTTGGAAGTAGTAGAGGGAGGAATACTCGTGTGGAAAAGCTCGCGTATATACGCTCGCGCAGAGGTATACTCGGGCAAGACGTACTTCCAGTAGTAGCCAAGCCGCCGCGACGAGACGAGAACGCAGCGGCGGCGTCGTCCCTTCTTATTTATTCCTTCATTGCCGTCGTTGCTTCGTCCCTCGTAGACGATATTCGACAGTTATACAGTTGGCTCTGAAGGAATCTCGCCGAGATATAATACATATACAACGGATTAGCTTCTTCTAATTTTAAAACCTTGGATCGGTGAAATTTCTGTGAAGGAAGTGACTTTGAATTTGAAAATTGAATAAAAAATTATTTTATATGATCGAAAGGTTAAAATTTAGAATAAATTGTTTTAAAGTTTTAATGAGAAACAGTGAAATGAAATGAAGTTTGAAGAGTAGAGAGAGCATGTCTAGTTTAAGTTTTTTATTTTATTTTTGATAAAGAATTGGGGAAAAAGTCATTTAAAATTATTGGAAAAATATATTTAGTAAATTGATTTGATACGTATAAATTTGTAAAATTTGATTTCAATAATTTTAAATATACTTAAATAAGACATACTATATATGAAATAACAATTTTAAAAATCAACACATACTATTCCTAAAAACATTTTCCCTAGTCTTCTACAAGCAATCAAACTACAAGCAAAAAATTCATTATCTTTATATCCAAAATATTAATCTAATCCAACTTACATTGAATTACATGCAATTTTCCGCCAAATATTTTTTTTTGTTTCTCATGATCTTTACAAACATAAAAAAAATGTGATTTAATAAAATCACATAAGCTACTATTACCAAAATGCAACAAATATATACCGTATAAAGTCGATAAGATTTCGAAAATCCTAAGAGATCCTAATTCTTCAGGATCTTAGTTTTAATTTTAATAGTTATAGTTCAATTTATGGATTTCTGAAGCAAAAGTGAAAGTATCGCGTGTCTAAAGATTGCTACCATACGTTTGTACGTACGAAGATATCTCCATGCAACACGTGCAAGCGTGAAATAGTGCAAGGAACAATTTCGATGTGAAAAACGAACGCGTGGGTATCGCAAAATGAAGTTGACGTTAAGTGTCATTTGTTCGCTCCTGTTCGTCCTGCCATCATTTTATGCACACCAATGGCAAAATGGTAGGAACGTGGAATGCCCTTACAAGTGTATGTGCTTCGGAACTACTGTGAGATGCATGCTTCAGAAGCTGAATCGTATACCACGGGTACCAACTAATACGACGGTCCTGTAAGTGATTGTTTCTTTGAATCCTTTCTTATTTTTTTTTTTTCTCCTTTCACACTACTTTTAATCCTTCTGGTCAATTGTTACGCCACGATTTATGGTATGTTTATAGCATAATATATACGTATTATGTCCCTAGGCGAATTACAGGAATCATAGTAATCGACTAATATTCATGGTGTAGGCTGTGAATATTTCTGAACATAAGTGTATGTGGGAAGTGAGGAATTACGTAGCTTGCTTACGATTAAGTATATTTTTTGATTAGATATATTTATTTTGTATGAAGGATTTCTACAAAAAAAGAATTTTAGAATTCTTGAAAGTTTAAAGATTTAATAATATTGATTGAATTTTATTATTTATCCATAAATATATTTCTTCTGTGCGTATTTTATATGTACTTTTTTCGAAAATTTTAGTTTTTAAGAAATTAGAAAATTTTTTTTGATATTGAAAAATTTTGAAATTCTATAAATTTATAAATGTACATTATTATATTTCATTCATAGTCATATTAAAATTTATATTAATTGATGAGTACAAATAAATCACATAATTAATTCCAGTACAGAATTAAGAAAAATCATGCAACAATGAATCAATTCAAATTTGAGATTTTATGATGATAAATCACTTTAGTCATATAAAGGCAATAACTTTTGATCAAAGATATAATTAAAGAATCGTATTTTAAATATGAATGGAATCATACATGTATTACAATATTTTTTTTAGATTACTTTATATGTAATAGTATATTTATTATTTTTTAAAATAATCAATGAAATACAAATCATTCAAATAAAAAATTCTTCAATTTTACAAACAAAAGTTGTTTATCATTCAATTTTCAACATTTTGAAAATTAACACAAAGGAAAAAAGGCATGGATGTTATATAAAAAAACATTTTCAAAAATCATTTTACTTAGTAATCTTTATGTATATACTTTTTATATATTTATGTACTGCTTAAATAGTTTGCATTATGATCTCATTTTAAGTGATTAGTTTTTACAAGACTATTAAAGAAGTTTATAAGAAAGTTTTGATTTTCTCTCTTTTTTTTTTTAAATAAGATTATACATATAACATTTTTTCAATATTTTTGGCATATTTGAATTTTTAATCATTTCATTTAAAATCGTACTAAGATCGTATAGTTTTATACCTCAGTTTCTTTATACAGCGAACAACATGTATTCGAATATAGTTAAAATAGGCGTGACCATACAGCTTAAACTATATATAAGAGGTGAGAAAGCGGATGTAAATGAATATTTGAAGACTAAACGAATCCATATCATAGATGCGAATTGTCGAATGAATGTGTGTGGTCTATTCTTTTGATAAGCACGTGGATTAATTTTAATTCAATCTAATTTTTATTTTAAATTAATGAAATTGTGACAAATTTTGAAAAACATTTACTAATAAATTATTTCAACGAATATTATATATTTTTAATTAAGAAATTAATTATTGTAATTAATTTTTAATAACTTTTACTTTTTTATAATATAAATAAAAAGCTATAATTTTTTTATTAAAAAAATTGCATATATATAACAAAAAGAATTTAAATAAAAAAAAGAAATAAATGATCATTTTGAATTTCAGAACTATTTACAAATTTTTTAATATTATCTTAATTTAACTTATGCATCATCTTTAAAAAATAAATTTATTCATTCACAAAAAAAGAATAAAGCGTCTTTTCTTTTTGTTATATATATTACTTACGAATATTTTCGAAATGTTTCTCTTTGATTTTATCACCGTTCAGCATTTGTATATATTCTGTAGAAATGAATATGCTTGTATACGAATTTCTATTTCTTTTTTTTTTGCAAAAAAACAATCAATTTAGTTTTTCGTGAAAAAAACAACAGGTATATTTCTTTTAAAAAATGGATATATTTATTTTGAGTAAAAAAACGATAAAAATATATCTATAGATAATGTCCTCACATAGTCAATATTTTGCCGCTTCTATTATTTCTAATCAGGTTAAGGACTTTGTTTCAATTTGTTTCTAATCGTTTTTTACGTTTTCTTTTTGCTGTCTAAAACTGTATTTATAAAAAGTTGAATATAGAACGAAAAATATGAAAATTATAAAATATTATTTTTATAAATAATATTTATAACAGAATATCATGAAATAATTTTTTTTATAATAATGTTTTTACTTTTTACATTTAGAAAGTAAAAAAATAAAAAAATAATATATACAGAAATATAAATGTATAGAAAAATCAATATAAAAATATACATTTAAAATGTATAAAAATTTAAAATAAATTTATTTTTTTTTAATTGTTTTAATTATTATAAATCCGATAACATGAAATTTAAGTAAAAAATTTTATTTGAAAATACTGCATTGTTATGTCCTAAAGTATAATTTTTTGTGGAAATAAATAAAATCAAAAAAAAGGATTTAGGATTTGTTAAAGAGCTTGACCAAATTCGAATAAGTTTCATAAGAAATTCTATTTTATTAAATATTTCTTCTTCTTATAATGCCAAATGTAAAAATATATATATATGTAGAAAATTGTGAAGTCATTTTAAACAATTCTTTTCAACTCATCAATAAAAGTGAAAGTTTCGGAAATAGAGAAGTTTCATGAATAAATTTAGTGAAATGATTAATTATAAAGCCGAGCATTAACTGCAAAAATCATCAACGACAATAGAATCTTTTAGAGAAAGTACGATAAATTGTTTGTATTGAGAGATGACTCAGAAACGAGTATACACTGCAATATTCTTATCCATAAAGAAACAATTAAAAGATATTGCTTTTATTTAAACGTTGTCTCTCAATTAATCCATATGATCTATTGCATAACACAATACCATGAAATAATTTATGCACTTCATATAAATATATAACTTGAAATACAATAATTTGCTAATGACATAATTTCATATAAATTTTATTATTTTTTTCAAACTCTTATTCATTTAATTTCACAAAAGAAATAATATATTATTTTAATTTATTATAACTTTTTAATAGTTATCTTTATTAAACTGAAAGATTACTTTTTTTATTTCCTTTTGTCTAATAATTATTTTAAAACAAAGATAAATAAATAAATTTATCTCATTATTTGACGCTTGCTACTATATTATTTTTAAAAAAAATTGAAAGATTATGTTTTATTAAAGAAATAAAAAGATATATAAAAAAAAATTAAAAAGTTTTAGTTTATCAAAAAGAAAAATAAAATTGAAAAACATTAGTTAATACCTTCGATAAAATTACATAATATATCTACTACTGTGCATATTTATTTCTTTTTTTTTGATGGCATTATTATCTTCTTCTGTCAACACACCATGATTACGCAAAAATCTAATCCTACACGCTTGTTCGCTAATCGTTATAATAAACGTTGTTTCTATTGCCAAGTGTCAAGTGAAACATGCGAAATAGCATTTTTCAAATTGAAAGACTTCTTCTCTTCGTCCATTCTACATGATCTTTATTTTCGTTTTGGCTATACACCATGTTTATTTATACTGATAATATAATAAATCTTATTCAATTTCATATCCAATATCATAAATCGTGTATATTAAGAAATGATCGAAAAAGCTCAACAGTTAAATTCCGTCCTGCGTGATTCTGTAAGCTAATCTTCATGCTTTCCTAGACTATTTTCACGCAATACACTCATCTGTCTTATTTTTGTATATAGCCGTAGACAAAAAGTGTTCAAAACTTGATTATAAAAAATCGATAAAAAGGAATAAAGAAAAGCAACAAATTTCTATTGAATAGATAATATTGGAACGATTTGAAATACAGTATAAATAAAATTGTTTATTCAGGAATTGAATTTTTTGTTGTTTTCATTCATTTATGTAAAAATCGAATCGTATTTCGATTGATTCTTGATGGTTTCTCCCTCTGTTGTGTAAAATAGTCTCGTTAAATTGAAGTATCCTTGCAAAAATAATGAGAGTCGCTTGTTACTTTAAAACGATTAATTTGAATCTAGCCAAGTATTTATATAATATAATGAAGACATTATAAATTTAAATATCTTTAATAGATGTAAAAATATAAGTAAAATTATATGTAAAATTTTAAATAGAATAAAATTTAACGAAAATGATAGTTAAAATTTTAGAATTTATTATATTGATAACATAAGTAATTAAATAATTTTAAATAAAATTTTAAGTAAAACATTTTTAAAGAAAAACAAGAATATATTATATCAAATTAAATTGTTATAATATACTTATTTAAAATTTTATATTATAACTGATATAAATAAAATTTAATGCATTTTAAATAAATTAAAAATAAATGAAAAACATCTTTTATTTTTATATAAAATATTTTCATTATATCAATCTTTCAATCAGATTTTAATAAAACGATTGGAAGCTGCAAGTATTGAGTCTTATACATAATTTTAGAATTCGAGTTTTTTGAAATAATAAAATGGTCTTCGAATCGATCGATGAAGAAATACTTATTATGGATATTGACCTGAATATCGAGTAGGTACTCTTTAAGTGCAGTTTGCCTCGACTTCATTGAATAAATACACTTTTGTTAAATTATCGATATGCCTTCGAGATAAAAATTTTTCCGATCGTTGTTTAAACAATTAAGCAATGGATATATATTGGAAAAATTATTCTGAAAATTATATAAAAGATAACGTATAAAAGTTGGATTAATTTACAATAAAAATATTGTAAGATAAATATTACATATTATACAAATAGTCTAATAATATTTTAATTATATTAATAATTAATATCGTAAAAAATAATGAAATATTAAATATTTCTATTTTTAAAAAACTTTCTATTTTAATTGTTTAACAATTTTTTCTTTCGATTAATAGCTCGATTATTATATGTTACAAATTTAATAAAATTTTAAATTTATTAATTTAATAATAATTAAAAGATAATATCTGTTAATAATAATCAATATCTGTTAATAATAATCAATATCTGTTAATAATCATCGATTGGTAGGTTTATTAATATTAATAGTTATAATTTTTCATTGAATCTATTATATTGGTGTTAAATTGCAAAGCAAATTATGATGGCAAGTTTAGATAAATAACGATTGCTACTAATAATATTTATGACGGTATTTAAAATAGTAAAGTCATCCAATCAAGATGAAAGTGAATTTATTTCTCACTCATTATCATTTTTATTGATTTCGTTCTTTCCAATAGCATATTATATAAATATATTACATAAATATATACATAATTTGATATGGTTTTCTATTTAATAATATATCATTATATTATTCAATAATATCATTGAATTATTAAAAGAAAACCTTTTTTTATATTTTTTTCGTCTTTTCTCTTAGAATCTTGCTTACCTTACATTATATTATTAAAAATTCCACGAATATAGCTATTTCCACTTTCTAAATATAAGAAAATTTTTAAATCTTGACAGTTTATCACATATACACACAAACACATATATTTCATGTATTGTTCAACATTGTCACACCTGACAATGATAAAAGATATTAATAAAAAGATTCACGAGGCGAAAATATAAGAAGCAAAATACATTTCTCGTTGCGAATCTTCTAACAGAATCTTTTTAACAGAAAAATCTTCTATTATTGTACTTGTGTCGCGAATGGTCGCCTGTACTCATGAATCGTTCCATTTTCGTTTCCCTTGTTCGTATTTTGCCACGGAACGAACCACTAGAAGATCAGCTGAAGCGATAAAGAGGTTAAAATACTGACGCGCCGAACCGAGAATTCGCTCGGCAATTTAGATGAAGAAAATAACGTGCAACGAGACGAATAAAATCGTTAATTAAGAGATTCGCGCTCAAGCAATTTTTGCAACAACAAACTGTGTAATGATATCTAATTGATATCTCTCGATTGTTTGTCGACGACATATATACAGATCGACTGTCCACTCAATAATTAACTGGAACAAGTCGAAATGAACCGGTTTTCAACGAATATTATTTCAAATTTTAACGAATGATGGCGTTTAAGTTGCTACGTTGATTTGCAAGTTTTGTCGAGTTGATTGCAGTTATAATCGAAACTTGAAGCATAATTATTGCTCAATTGCGAAAGAAATATAACAGTTAATCCACACAGCAATCTTTCTGCGTAATTTCTGAAATTGAAAAACTTCGTTTCTTTGGTTCAAATTTATAGAACAACGTAGACAGAAGCTATTCTTTTGCTATTCTATTATTAGAAGATTTTGGTGAAATAAAGAAAATTTAAAATAAGTTATAGATAAAAAATTGAAAATGATGACAGAGTACATATTCAAAACATTATTCCTATTCTTTTTTTGTGATATTTTCTTTCTTTTGTCCGTTTCAGTATTTGATCAATCTCGATTTTATGTAGGTATTCTGCATGATTTTCTATATTTTATATTTATTATCGATTTCATTACCTATTTATAAATTAATAATTAAGATATTCTACTATAATATAGGACATTCATATCCCATAATTCACAATTATACTAATTTTATTATATTATAAAAAATAAATCAGTTTCATATTATGAAAATAAAAATTGAATAATTATAAACATATATATTCTATTCCTATTCCATTAAAATGCATTACATTTCCTAAAATTTCATTTCTAAATTACATTTTTCATTTCAAAATATAGATATTATCATCATATTAATAACTTTTTCTTCGAATAAAGAATTAAAAATGAAATTTTTAATTTCCATTTCATTATTATTATTATTATTATTATTAATAATATATTTTATTTTTTTCATTCTTTATTATTTCTTTATATATTTCATTATAACATATTAAAAAAATTATATCAATTTTACAGTGATCTGCGGTTCAACAACATAGCTGAGCTCCGACAAGGCTCCTTCCACAATCTACCAAAATTAGATACACTTTTGTTGAATGACAATCGCATCAGATATCTCTTACCAAAGACTTTCGAGGGTGCACCAAATCTGAGAATTCTTTATTTATATAAAAATCATTTGGAACAAATTTCACCAGGGGCGTTTTCCGGTCTCCTGAAATTGGAACAGCTATATCTTCATTACAATCACCTGAGAGAAATAAAAAAAAACACTTTCAATGATTTACCGTCACTGGAAAGACTCTTCTTACAGAGTAACATGCTACATCATCTACCAGCAGATGCTTTTCACAATGTGGGACCTATGACGCGCCTTCGCTTAGATAGCAATGCTCTCGTTTGCGATTGCAACTTGGTATGGTTGGTGCAGAGGCTTCAAAGCAAACCATCTGAAATGGCAGCCATTTGTCAGTCGCCGAATGAAATGAAGGGAAGATCATTGACGACTATGTCTATGGATGATTTTCATTGCAGTTGAGTAATTAAATCTAATCTAATATTGCATATCATTACAAAAATAATTTTATACAGATTTGAGAACATTAAAAATAAAAAATATAATTTGTGCAATTTGATAGGCAATTTTAATTTTTAATCATTGTAGTTGTATATCAAATTTCAAAATAATATACATCAGTAAATCTTATCGTTAATTTTCGTTGTTTAATTAAATCTCAAAAATTGTCTATTCTTATCGGAAATCTAGTTTAACGAGAACAAAAAAAAAATGGAATTATACTGAAATATAATGAAATATAATAATGAAATTATAGTAGTGAAATTTAAATATAAACAAGATGAAATATCGAGCACCGTGTTTAGAATGTTTCTTTATAATTCTCGCGAGACATATCACTTTTAATAATGTTAAGAGAAGTTTTATATTACATTAATAAATATTATAAGTTAAAAACTTTTTATTGGAAAGTTGAATCAATAATGATGATGTTGACAAAGTGGCGAGAGTCTGCTTTCTTGATTATTTTTGATTGTATATAAAAACATACAATGATAATAAAAAAATATCAACATTTATTATTCGCTTATTTTCCAATGAAAAATTTCTTCTTTTTCTTCTTCTTTTTATCATGTTACACATTTCATAGCATCAAAATTTTGTAGGCTTATGAAAATATTATTACATGATACCATGTATAATGTATTTATATATTATTAGAACTAACATATAAATATAATGATAAATACAATGGTGTACAAATATTTTTTGCAGTTATTATATATATTAAGTAAAAATAAAAATAAATGAACATTATCTTCGCGTCTATTTAAAAAGTATTCTGATAAAATGATTAACTGATATGATTATACTAATATGTTTAATCATATCAATTTCAAATTAAATCACATATGTAATCGATTTCTAATAATCGATTTTACCTATACAATTGTAAATAATCCTATTTTCTACTAAAATTTGCCACTGGCAATTTCACTGTGCCTAAAGTAAATTGACAGACTTATTATTAGAATCTATTATTTAAATTGAGTTTTTAATTAGTTCATTTATATTTTTCTTAATGCAATTGATCAATAGCAAAAATAAGAAAATACATTCTTTAATTCTATATTATTTTTATAATAAATAATATTATATAGTTTCTAGTTCTTACATCAAACCGTGTAAGAAGAAGAATTATATTTAATTTTTACTTTCATAAATACACAAATATCTGTATACATGATAAACAAAATTCTCTAACAGTAACATAAATTTCCATATAAATAATTAAAATTCTAATTTTATAAGATAAAAAATATCCTCATCGATATACGAATCAATATTTAACAAATTATTCTTAAACAAATTATTCATTTCTATATTTTTCCAGCTGAACCGCGCATAATGAACGGACCCCAGGACGTGGAAGTAAGATTGGGCGGTACCATCAGTTTCACCTGCGAGGTAATAGGCGATCCGATACCAGAAATCAAATGGATGCGTGATTCTAACGAGGTATCCGCCGATGGGAATCATTACGTGATACAGGAGGATGGAACATTAATAATATCAGACGTGACGGAGCAAGACACCGGTGAATACGAATGCGTGGCCAAGAGTGAAATGGGTTTGACAAAATCGAGAAAGGCCAGGGCGGTGATCACGGTGTCGCCATCGTTAAGATTCACCGAATTACCCGAATCACAGACTGTCCAAATTGGCGTAGATGTTTCTTTCACTTGTAAAGTGGATGGTCGCCCTACTCCGAATATTCAATGGTGGAGAAACGGTCAATTGTTGGACGTGGGTGGTCGTGTTGCCATCGAGAACGAAGGAAGTTTATTGAAAATTTTTGCCGTGAAGGAAACGGACACGGCGAGATACGTTTGCCAAGCGAGAAACTCTAATGGATATGCCGAAACCAGTGCCGATTTGAACGTGGTGGACGAGTCTTATAGCCCCCCTAGGATGACGTATGAGCCTCACGATATGGAGGCGGAACCTGGGACCATTATCGAGGTACCTTGCAGAGTGGAAGGCATTCCAAAACCGGTGATACAGTGGAAGAAAGATGGAACAGCTATGGAAGGAGAAAGATTTCGAATATCTCGTGGGGGAAGCTTGTATCTTTATAATGTTACCGCTGGGGACACTGGAAGGTGAATTTGAATATTTTGTTTCTGAGATTTTTTTAAGAGAAATATGTTATCATCTAAAAGTTTCGAAACAATAAGGAATTTTAAATAAAAAGTCACGTATTAAACTTATGTATTTTTTATAATTGAAATTAGCTGAGTAATATAAGTATAAAAAAATATATTGAAAAAAAGATGATGACAAAATCTTAGTACCTTTATTTTTTATTTATTTATTAATTTTTTAATTTCTTATATTTCTTATATTTAAGAATAATTGCTAATATCTATAAGCACAATTTTTTATTTTGTGCAAAAATTGCTTTTAAACTTTTATATGGTAATGTATAAATGAAGGAAGACGAGAAATGATACAAATAATGAAATTTTAACTATAAATCTTAATAATAATAAATACAAATTATATAATTTGTTGACTCTTAAGTTATGCAGCTATTCAATGGGTCCTTTAATTGAACTTTCTTCCCTTATCTGCTATGATCAGACACTGAAACTCGAAGTATTGAATAATAAGAAAAAAATGTTTTAAAAATGAGTTTTTAAAATTGAATCAAATATTCAATTCAAAATTCTTTTAAATTTAATCAAGTACTATAATAAATATATCTCATATATAATATGTATCTCAAATAAATAAAAAAATCGTATATATAGGTACGAATGTTCAGCCGTGAACCAATATGGCCGTGCAACTGCTCAAGCTTTGGTGCGCGTTCGCCAATCAGAAGCAACAGATGTGCTGGTAATAAGAGCTTTTAAGGACGCCACAGAGGAGATCGATCGAGCCATAAACAACACTTTGATGGATCTTTTTAACGGTGACAGACCTCAACACGTGAATCCATTTAGACTTGCACGTTTCCCAGATGCTTTTGGTCGTGCGGCTGCCCGACCAGCGGAAATTTTTGAAAGAACACTTGTTAATATACGACGAATGGTAAATTCTGGCTTAAGCGCAAACACTACCACTGAATTTCGTTACGAAGAAATTCTGACAGCAGAACAGGTATATTCTTTGAATTAATTATTTAATCAAAATAATTTTGCTGTCTTAAGTTAATATAAATATGATATGAATCAAATTTATATAGTTTTTAATTTGATATTACTATCTAAAAAATAATTTCTCTTCACAGAATGATATCAATTAATAATAATCATTATTATAAGATGTGCTATTTTAGCTCAAAGACAATGGAAAAAAAGAAAAAATTGATATAAAGTCATATTGAAATCATATTACTTATTGATTCATATCGAATTTTTTTATTTAAACAAATTTTATTAATTTTTTTTCTAGAGAATAATTTTTTTCAGAATAAATAAGAAAAAAATTCTGCAATTTTATTATAGGTTAGAGAAATCGAAAGATTGTCCGGATGCACTGGTCACAGGCATCGTCAGAATTGCACGAATATGTGCTATCACAATAAATACCGCAGCATTGATGGTAATTGTAACAATCTACGCCATCCCACTTGGGGTTCCTCTTATACCGGTTTTCGTAGAGTTTTACAACCAATTTATGAAAATGGATTTTCATCACCTGTCGGTTGGGAGAAAGGTCGCCTTTATTACGGATATCCAAAACCTTCGGCACGTTTAATCTCCACCACTTTGATAGCCACTCACAAAGTGACTTCAGACAATGGGATAACACATATGGTGATGCAATGGGGTCAATTTCTGGATCATGATTTAGATCATGCTCTTCCAGCAGTTTCCAGCGAATCTTGGGATGGCATAGACTGCAAAAAATCTTGTGATAATGCTGCACCTTGTTTCCCTATGGACGTTCCCCGTAATGATCCCAGAGTTAATAACAGAAGGTGCATCGATTTTATTAGGACCAGTGCAGTTTGCGGTTCGGGTGCAACTAGTATATTATGGGGTAGTTTTACCCCTCGAGAACAATTAAATCAATTAACTAGCTATCTGGATGCTTCTCAAGTGTATGGTTATGATGATACTTTAGCCAGAGATCTGCGTGATCTCACTACTGATCATGGTTTATTGCGAGAAGGACCAACAATTCCTGGTCATAAGCCTCTACTTCCATATGCTTCTGGTCAATTCGTTGATTGCAGAAGAAATCCCATAGAAAGCACTATCAATTGCTTCGTAGCCGGAGATATTAGAGCCAATGAACAAGTAGGTCTTTTGGCGATGCATACAATATGGTTGCGCGAACATAATCGCATAGCTCGTTCCTTACGTGATATGAATCCTCAATGGAATGGAGAAAAATTATATCAAGAGGCGAGAAAAATCGTTGGTGCTGAAATGCAGCATATCACTTATCAACAATGGATTCCTCATGTCTTTGATGGTACTGCCGAAGAACTTTTAGGTTCATATCATGGTTATGACTCTAATCTTGATGCTAGTATTTCCAATGTTTTTGCCACTGCAGCTTTGAGATTTGGTCATACTTTGATTCAACCTCGATTGGAACGTTTTAACGAATCTTTTCAATCAATTCCACAAGGTCCTCTTAAGCTAAGAGATGCCTTCTTCTCACCTTGGAGATTGGTTGAGGAAGGTGGCGTAGATCCATTGATGAGAGGAATGTTTGCCACTGCAGCGAAATTAAAATTACCGGAAGAAAATTTGAATACAGAACTTACAGAACAATTATTCCGTACTGCTCATGCAGTAGCATTAGATTTAGCTGCAATGAATATCCAACGTGGTAGAGATCATGCTCTACCAGGCTATTTGGAATGGCGACGATTCTGCAATATGTCTCATGTAGAGACGTTTGAGGATCTAGCTGGTGAAATTCGTAGTGCTAAAGTTAGACAAAAGTTAAGAGAATTGTATGGTCATCCTGGGAACATAGATGTTTGGGTTGGTGGAGTATTAGAGGATCAACTCCCTAATGCAAAAGTAGGACCACTTTTCAAATGTCTTTTATTGGAACAGTTCCGACGTACTAGAAATGGTGACAGGTTTTGGTATGAGAATCCAACTGTTTTTAAGCCAGAGCAACTCGCTCAAATTAAACAGACAAGTTTAGCTAGGATTCTATGTGATAATGGTGACAATATTAACAGAATTCAACCAAATGTGTTCTTATTGCCAGAAGGTGATAATAAATTCGTTACTTGTGATGAAATTCCATACATAGACTTAAGAGTTTGGTCTGAATGTTGTGATGGATGTGAAGATCATAGTAATACGATTTCGAGATTTAGGCGTGGCGCAACCAAATATTTGCCATTAAAAAACATTTTTAATCTGAAGGATATAAATGCACAGAGTTATAGCGAAAAACTTGAATATTTAGAGAAAAAAATCGAAGAAACGGAGCAAGAATCTGAAAGAATTAGGGATCTTGCAGAATCTTTGTCTTATATGATAAAAGAATTGAAATCTCTTTTAGAGAATGTGAAAAGATCGAAATAGATCAATAAATGTGCCATTGTTTTAATAGACATTTGATTATTTTATATCTAGATTCGCTTCATTTTAAATATTCATTTTAAATATTGCATTATTACATCATTGTACATATCTGAAGCCTGATTGAATTTAAGAAAATTATATCTTCGTTGCTTTTATATTGGATTTGAATTTATTATTTAAGTGTTTATTATTATCTCTAGTCTTATATTTGATACTTTAATAGTACTAAAAAGAGCTTAATGATATTTATATAAGCAATAATAGAGCTTATTTACTTATTGCGATTTTTCATAATTTTTATTTTGTATTGTTTGAATGGTATATATGTATGTGTGTGTGTATGTGTATGTATGTTAGACTTGATTTAGATAAAATGATAAAAATATTTTAATTATATTTTATGCAATAATATTTTTCCTTGTGAACAATGCAAGAGTTTACATATCACTTTACTTCTTTCTCTTTTATATAGATAATAAATAAATATCGTACTCATTATATGTTAATGATATAAAAAGTATATTAATAAGTTCTGTGTTTATTACAAGTTTTAAATAAAAACAAATCACAAATACGATTATAATTTAATATGTACATTTTTATATTGATTGCTAATATATTGAACAATTATACTTTTATGATTTTGTGCCATGTGTTATTTTATATTATGTACATGTTAACTTCTATAAAATTTCTAAAAGTATTGTAGAAAACAATTATTAATATTTTTTAAGAATATCTAAATTTTTAAGGAGTTTTGTTAAACAAAAATATCTACAGAAAAAATAGATTAATATTTGAAGGATACTGATGCAATGTTCAAAAAAGAAGTTGTATTCACTTATGTAATGACAAATAATCCATATACATTAAGACAGTACTATATATTTAAATTTTATAATATACTATTGTACTATCTATATACATATTCATATATAAAGTGTTCATTAAATATTAAAAATATATAATAATATATGCATTATTTTATTTACTTTCCAATAAATTTTATGTGCGATCCATTAACAATTATATCTTTCCCTTCATTTTTTGTAATATCTATTGAAACAAAAGCTACTGTTTTTCCAACACGTACAGTTCTTGCATTAATTGTTATCAGTTCACCAGAAAGAGCAGGTTTCATAAACCTATATATATTATTATATATTTATATTATATAATTAATTAATATATATATATATTTCTTATATATAAAAGATTTAATATATTATTTTTTATATATAAGATGTATAAAAAATATATAAAAAGTTATATTTACGTAATATTTAAATTTAATGAAACACCTGGTTTGCTATTTTTTTCATGAGTTATTAAAGCATATGTAGAGACAGCATCAATAAGAGTAGATGTAAAACCACCATGCAACAATCCATATAAATTTAAATGTTCCTCGGATACAACTAATTCTGCTTTACAATTTCCATTTCCTGCTGAAATAATCTGAAGCTATTTAGAAAAAAATAATTTATAATATTTAAAAATTAAAAATAAACTTATTATTATAATATTTAATTTATTATAAAAAGAAAAATTAAAAACTTAACTTTTTGTAAACATCGTCCGAAATTAGGTTTGCTAAGAGTTTTCTCCAAAAATGATCTAATGAATTTCGTTTTGCACATGATTAAATTTGTATACTTTTAGATTTTTCACTGAAATTATATAATTACAAATAATTAGTTATTTCTAAAATATTTTTATTATATTCTTAAAAAGTAAAATAATTTAATCTATGAAAATTTTATTAAAATTCTTTTAAATATACTTAGCTACTAACCTAACTTAAATATATATATACATATGTATATATGAAGATGACAGGAAGTTCTTATTTATCGAAATATTACTTTTATTTATTAAAAATATTGTTATTATAAAAAAATATTATTATTTATAAAAATGAAATAAAAATAAATATAGAATGCAGATAAAATAGTATCCAATGCAAATATTTAACATATTTTATCAAACTATACCAATTTAAGAAACCTTTACTTATTTAAATATTATTTATTACATACTTATTTATTATTATTTATAAACGTGTGAAATAGGAATTAATAAATTTTATTAGAATGTAAATAAAATAATATTCAACACAAATATTTAACATATTTCATTAAATTCTATTCATCTTTCAATCATTATACAAAATAAAACAATAACTTTGATTATTTTGAATGTTTGTCATTTTTAAAAATATTGAAAAATTTTTTATATGAAATTTGTATGAAATCGATGCAAAGGTTATGGAATTTATTAAAATATTTCCAGAAATGAAAAAATATAAATAATTTAAAAAAAATGAAGATGACTTTGATCTTGAAATATCTTACATTTACAAAAAAATTATTATAATTGCATTATAGCCTTTTTTACATTTTTCAGACAAGTCTCATATAAAAAAATTTATAATGTTTTTAAAAATTATAAAGATATTCAAGATACTCTATCCTATTTATATATATACATAAGTTTCAATTTTTATTTATGATATAAAATAATTAAAATAAAACCAAAAAATGCAAATATAGATATAAATAGTAGTAATTTATTTTTTACCGTAATAAATATTATCCCTTATAAATTAAAATTATATCCCTATATATCCCTATATAAATTATAATAAATTAAAATACTTTTTAAAATACTTTAAATTAGATTAATAGGTAATCCTTCTTTATTTAAAAGATGATCCTTAGAATTATTTAAATATTTAGGACCATCACTGATTTTAGTATAAATAATATATTTGAAACATCCTGGAGCTTGTTTTCTTACATTAATATTATTGAATAGTTCCTAAAACAAAATTAAATGTTATTAATCATGCATCAAATATATGATTATTAATCAAAGATATGATTATTACACAAAGATGACAATATTTACTAGTGAATGTACAACTTTTTTAACAGGTAAACCTTTCCTATATTCCTCTAAATTAGTTGCTATAGGGAAAAAATAATCTAATACTCCTAAAAATTCTGTTACATTTTCTTCTAAAAGGTACAGAGTTGCATTTGGTCCTGCATCAAAAGTATATGCAACCTAAAATGAATAAATATATATTTTTATCAAAATTTTAATATACGTTTTAATATCTTATTATATATTATTATTTATTGATTTATTAAAAACTTGAAAAAAACTTGAAAACTAATACCTTTATTTCTTTCACAGTTTCATTATAAGCATGAATCAAATCAACAATAGCATGTGAAATATCATTCATATAGACACATGGTGGATATGTATCTAAACAAGCTGCATGCATTTGATTTGAATCTCTCATTGTATGTTCAGCAAATGTTTTAAAATCTTTTTGTATAATAGCCTGTTCAATACTTTTCACTCTATCAGGAACAATATGTTTTACTCTAAAATTCAGAAAATCAGATGTTTCCATACCTCTTTTCATTCCAATTGCACTGGAAACATTTTTCTTTGCTTCATTTACCTATTACAGAATATTAAATATAATGAAAAACATAATATAAAAAGTAAAAAAATCAAAAATAATACTTACAACTAATATTAAAATTCTCATTTCTGGCCAATAACTGGCAGGTACAATTTGTTTTGCTATACTATCAGTCCCATCTGTTTGAGAACCCATATACCACCTTACAAAACCTCCTAAAATACTACGACATGCTGATCCAGAACCAATACGAGCTATTGCAGTAATATCACCCTAGAAATTAATATTAAAACACATAAAATTCAATTAACTTTACGTATTATAAAATTTATAATTATTTATTTGTTTATTTTGAAATACCTTTACATCATATAATTTAGCAAGAGCTATTACAAGACAGGCATAACCTGCAGCACTGGAAGCTAAACCAGCTGAAGTTGGAAAATTATTTTCTGAACAAATATGAATTTTCCATTGATCCATATGATTGGAATTTCCTGTCCTTTTTCTAACTAAAATATAATACATTTTATTTTCTGTAAAAAATTTCAGAATTTTAATATAATTACATACTTTCTGTTAAACAGTTTTGCAATCTAATATTCTTAATATCTTCTTCTCTGAAATATTAAATTTATAATATTTTAAAATACTTTTAATTCGTATTTTTATTTTTAAAATTTTTTGTAACAAATTTTTTTATTTACCGTCCATTTAACCATATACGATCGTGTTTAAAATTTGGACTAATCATCACAGTAGTTTTTGCACATAACTAAAATTTAAAATAAGTAATTAAAATATATTACTTATATTTTATCTTATTGAATATTAATAATTTTTACATGATCAGTATCTAAAGTAGCGCTAATGGAATCATTTGCTGGCAATATTAATGTTTCATCTCTTTTACCCCCTGTAAAAAAATTACATTATATAGTTTTAAAAAATTCTATTCAAATTCAAATAATCAAGGAAGTCATATACATTTCAATGATATATATGTAACATATACTTCTATAATATTTCGAATGTCTACGTTATTTTCTCCATACATAAAAACAATTAATAGGAAAATAAAAATAAGATTTTATAAAAAAAAAAATAAAATATTTTATTATTATTATTAATTTAAATCTTAAAAAAGCGATTATTTAAATAAATAAGTACTAAATATTGCAAATAAATTCTGACATTATTCAATTTATCTAATTTGACCTATATAATAAATAATATTTATATATAATTACCAATAAAAAGAATAAAAAAAAATACATACAATATTTTACAACGGCAATATTAATAGGTGCGATACAAGTAACGATATTCATTTTTCTAATTTTTTTTTCACTTCTTTTCTATCTTACTTATGCTACAGTATGTCAAATAATTTTCTTTGAGCTTGTGCATAACATTTATATTTGAAAAACATAAACTATTTATAATCTAGATTGGCGATCATATAGTTCAATTTATTTGACTTATTTTTTATTTACATTTTATTGTTTATTTTATTTTTTCATTTTGTAATAGTAAAATTTCAAATTTTTATCTTAAAATTATATTTTCTTATCAAAATATTTCAATCATTCTCAAATGACATATATATAATAAGTTTATATATTAATAAAAAAATTTCATTTTTACGAAATTTTAATTTTTTGTTTAATTGTACATTTTTATTCATTTTATTTTTGTTTTATTTTAAAAATTTTATCAATTTATTTTTATAAATTGATTATTCGATATTTAAGCATAAAAGATATTGACTTGTCACATGATATTATCGACAATACGTTTTCTTATTTTCTCAATAGATGTCATTGCTCTCTGATTACATTCCCGCTTCATGCTCGAGAGCAATACTTGAGCCAGCCGGTTTTCAGTGTGATGCCGGTTGCGTCGACAGTGGGGGAGATTTGCACGATCCTCGGAGGGCTGTTCGTATCACGATTTCACACGGCGGGTATGATATATATTCAAAGCGCGCGCTTGTTTCTTGTGATCGGACAATCAGAACAGTGAAAAATGCAATGCATCAAGAAATGTTTTAAGTGTTGTGCAAAACTATAAAACGAAAATCATCAAATAGAACAAAGAATCGAAAAACATGGTGAGATAAACGTGGTCTATAAAGTGTATCGTACATTCAGCGTTATTAAGAAATGGACAGATAGTGGTGCAATTCAAATGATGTCCGCATCCCTTCCTTATTTTGCACATTCCATCGGTGAAGTTGTATGTTGTCGTTTCCTTTCTCTGAATAGTTTGAATTAGCACGCGGTCATCTCGGTTCGCGTACCAAAGAGGCTTACGAGTTCTCGCGTTCACCGTGAAAAGAACAACGACCAAGGGGAAAAAGAAAAGGAAAGGACGAAAGAAGAAAGAAGAAGAGAGTAAAGCCAATGGAGTTGGTAGTACATACATGCATGATGATCAAGTGGTCGCACTGCGTCGAATAAAATCGCGATATAAAGGTGTTCCTGTAGAATATCTCGTGAGTTACATTAACCGACTCATTCTGTCATCTGTTTCAAAGAAGAGAGAGGTCGGTGGCTCTGTGTATTAGTGTACAATCGCGCCATGGGGCATCAGTGTTGGTTCTTCACAAACGACGGGACCTGAATGTGTGCATATTTCTCCTGGCTGACTGGCCTGCCTTCCACCGTTAAGCTGCATTCACAAAGGAAGCCGATTTTTGGGCAAGGACCGTATCTCGGTCGTTCTTGCCAAGAGCACGAATCGAACCGGTTAATGAGGACTATCTGGCTTCGATCGTCCAATCAGCTAGCAGGTAAGATTTTTATTAATGAGAATATCGATATTCACTTACACATAAAACTTAATTGATGAATTTTACCCGTTCTCCAAGTAAAAAACGAACAAAAAAGATTAAATTTATTCTATTTTAGTATTAATTAGTATTTATCTTCTAACTAAAATCCTCTTATTGTCATAATTTGATATCTTTTTATTTCCAACAAGTTTTCATAATTTAATTGAATTAATGATTAATTATAAAAATTTTAAAGAATTCTTTTGATTATTAATGTTTCTCAATATGCGTGGATTTAAATCCGAACATGTATCGATTTCTTTTGAATAATTTAAATAGAAGTCTCACAATAAAAATTATACATATTTGGTTTTCAATTTTTTTTCGCGCTGTTTTGTTTTCAGTTCTCCTTTCTGCGCCTTTCCAATAAGAAACATATATCGCGCTATAAATCATGAAAACCAATGGATTTCGCACTGAAATTAATGACTCGTGCGAAAGTAGCGGGATACATGCTCACAGGCCGTAAAACGCGTTTAATAGCACGTGGGGTGGCTAAATGAGATCCTCCACTTTGACTCAGTTTCCAATGGGTTCATAATCTACTTATCAAGCAAATTTATTTATTTATTTTTATTTTTAATATTATATATATATATATTATATATTTTATTTTTAGTAATATTGTTTTATGTAATTTTTCGTGATTATTTTGAAAAATTAATGAGAAATTTCATCGGTTTTATATATAAAAATTATACGCAAAAAATTGTGTTTTCTTTTCGGATGTTATTCACAGTGGATGTTGCATTATAGCAAATCAGAGAGACGAAATTGTATGCAATACGCGTTTACCGTTCCATAGTTATTGCTGCCATAGGTGGATGCGAGTTGCAGCTATATGAACAGTCTCTTTGTTCAATCGCGCTGTGTGAACGCTAGCTTAATTCAGGTGTGCACAAAGTTGCATCCTTCGACGATATTTGAACTCTCTGTTTCGTATAACTATCTATTCCTTTAATTATCATCTCTTTCAAAGTTTTTTATAATTTTTTTTTATTACTTTATATTAAGACATATTTAAGATATAATTAATTCCAAAAATTAATTTATATATATGTAAAGAAATTTAATAAAAAATAATTTATTAAAAATAAACGTGATAATACGTTCTACGAATCTATAACTTTCTTAAAATTACTATTTATTATGTATGAGTATTAAATGTTCATTCATGCTAAATGCTATGACGGAGAAAAAAGTGAACATTTAATGCAAATTATATTTTCTTCGTAAATTTTAATTCAGATTTTCTGTGGAAGATATCTAATAACACATTTGATGATTATGATTTTGATGATTATGCAACTTTATATATTTATGATGATAACAGTTAAATAATGATAGATATCTTAAATTTATTTATTTATATTAGTTTTAATATTTATCATGAATATTTTAAACAGGAGATTGTTAATTAGTAAATGTTACAAAAATTTAAAAATTGATCAATATTGATTAATATTATTCATTATCTTTTTTTATTTTCTTTTTAACTTTTCTGTACAAAAATTGAATAGGCGTTTTATTTAGATAATCAAATTCGTAACAAATTCCAATCGTTTTCTTCTAAGAAATAAACTTAGACAGTCCTTTCCAAGAAATAGTTTCTAGTCAGAGATAGTGTTAGAAACTGTTATGGTTTCTTTTCTTTCGTCTGTGGATAAAATGAATATAATAAAATTGCTTCCTATTTCAACGGCTTTCCTTAATCTGTTCCTGTAATTCATAAAACTTTGTTGTTAAAAATTTTTTACCGAAATAAAACTTTTAGAAAGTAGAGAATATTTTCTTTTATATTTCAATATTCAGTATTTATCTACCAATTCAAAACAATATATTAAATATAAAGAAAAAAATTATTGAATAATTTATTAAAAAAGAATGAAAAAAATTTCACTTAAGCCTACTATTTCTATAATATATATACACATATTTATCCTTTGCTTTTTTTCTCTGTCCTAATAATATTTGCGTTTCATTAATAGAATAAAATAATTAATGTACTTTGATAAATTTGCAAATTCGAAATATATATACATGTACAAGTAGATACATGTATATTTCTTTGCTAATCGTATAGAAGAAACTTAGATAAAGTCGTAGGTGCCATATGTAGGAAAATCGCTAGATGGCCTTACGTGGTCTGTAAATTCGTTTACAAACGGACCCAGTCAACCGAATAATTCCAGTTTGAAAAATAACCACGGCCTATCTTATAAGATTCTAGGTTTTTTCTTTACCTTTGCTCTCTTGCGTTTTTGTTTTTTCCTTCATTTCATCCCTATGGTTTTCAAGACTTTCTATAATGTGGATGTGACTATAAAATTATTATTAGAAAAGTAGAATATTTAATGAAGAAAATTATCAAAGATAATTTATTTTTTTTATCGTGTTTATCAATTTTTATGCTTGAATTCTTTTAAATTCTTATTTGTTTTCATTTATATAATTTTCTGAGATAATTAAAAGCAGTGTAAATTATTTTGAATTCTTTTTAATCTCTTGATTTAGAAATATTTATATGTGAAAAAATTTTAATGAATTTATGTAACTTCCGTGATTTCACTTTTTCAATCAGTGTTTTTTATCTTGACACTTGCAAAATTTATATATCTAATTATCTATTATAATGATCTTTAACGTGAATTCAATGAATTTTAATTCAATATATTTTTTTCTTTAATATTATGATATAATATTAATATTTAATAATCTACGATATGTATCCTCATTACATTATATTGTATTATATGCATATGTTACATACATATATACGGTGGAATTTTTATATTTATTATTAATCTGTTTCTGAAAAATATTGAATATTGAATTAGACGAATATTAAAATTAATTTTTTTTTTATAAAAAAAATAATGAAAAAAAGGAAATAATTAATTTTCAGCATAATTTGAATCAATAAATGAATAAAAATTTAAAATTTATTGAGAAGTGTTGATAGTGATTGCTGAAAGTTAAAATAAAATTTTTTTAATGATGAATATAAAGATTTCACTATATATATATATATATATATTTTTTTTTTTTATTTTCTCTGGCTGTTAGCAATTTAAGTGCAACATGCTGCACGTGCCATATAATTGGTCTAGAGGCAGCGCAGTCGAGCATGATTTTGTTCTCGCGAGAGGCTAATGGAATTACCGCCATGATAAAATCTTGGCAAGTGGATTGTACGATTGATACACTAGACTTCTTTGCCCTTTTCTCTCTTCTTTTTCTTTCTTTCTCGTTTACCTTGCGGAATCGTTCCTCCCCTCGAAGTTTTATTTCTCATAGTCTCACGCAAGAGATGTTAGGATTTCTTCCAACCCTCCAACAAGTGTAATTTTTATTTTATATTCTGTATATCCTTTCGATATACTTTGAGATGTTCGTGTAGGTGTGTAATAGTTTTCGAAGGGTTCGAGAATACGAGGGATATGATTAGATTTATTAAAGGTTTATTAAAGGGGAATATAAGAGATGATGTGTAAAATGCAATAAATTTTTAAATTTTCATTATTATCCGCCGTGAGTTATAATCACGCACGCGATTTCGAGTAATTGAGAACCTATCTATTCTATCCGACTTAAATTTAACAAAAGAAAATTATATTCTTATATCGAAGTCATTTTTCTTCTTTTTCAAAAGGCTTTGTAAGATGTAATTTTGTTAGTCGTATTGTTAAGAAATTGAAAGAAATAGAAAAAAAAAAAAAAAGTTAATTTATTATATTTATACAACATTATTCTTGATTAAATTTTTAATTCAAAATAATCCTTTGTTTTTTTTATCAAATTTAAAAAATATGTGATTATATTGAATTAATTAACCAGTATTTTAAGATATATTCAATTTATGATCCTGTAAATCATTTTCCTTATAAAAAAAGTTAAAATTATTGTTATAATATAATAACGTAATAAGTTTAGTTTTACTACAATTGGTCATTTATTTTCCAAATCTAACAATATTGAAAGGCACATATGTACAAAATCAAAAGGAAGTTAGAAGTTTTCATGATAAAGGACAAGCCACCTGGCAATTCTTTGTCATGAATGAAAGGCAACCAATCAAAAGGAAACTCGTACTTTGAACACAGGCATAGCAAATCGGCCTCGATGCTATCTTGAAGCTTCGAGCATACACTTTTTGTTCAGTCGAGTGCACAACTCGATCAAAAAACGTCAACCATACTCACAGCTGACCTTGAACGTGGTTCATGCTACAGCATGTGGATGCGTAGACTCTATCTATCATTCGATCCTTAGATTTTTTTTTTATTTCGAACAAAATTATTCTTTAAATTATTTAAGAATTATGTATATATACATTATACATGTAATTGTATACAATATATATTTTCAATAACACTTCAAATCAATAATTTGAGAAGAATTTATAATTGTTTATATTCTATAGAATAGAATCTAAGAATCTTTTCTATATTATCTATATTATCTTTTCTATATTATCATTGTGTAGTAAATTAGTTTTCGGATCTCAAATGATTTAGCCATAGTTGAATAAGAATGAAAGCATTAGGATAACCTATATTCTTTATCTCTCACTTCAATTTTATCGTCAATAGAATCACTTCTATATACTTAAGATATAAAATTTTTTCTCTTAAATAGAATGTCAGGAAGATTAATAGGAAGGTAGCTACATAAAGATCTTCCGACATTGATTTCCTGTCGAAGCTTACACGATTTCCTGTCTGTTAGTCAGCAAGATGAAAATTTATGTCACGATAATTATACATGTTTTTACTTTAACAAATATGATAAATGTTTAACAGTTTCTATATACAAATTTTATACTTCATAAAGAATTCGTACTTCATAGAGAACACAATAAAATGCCATTTTTTTTCTTGCTATAACATTCTAGTAGAATTAAATAATCTATTGATAGTAATTATTAATTTTCAAATCAATATAAAAAAAAAATTGTTTCTAATTAAAATCTTTTTCATATAAGCATAAACAAAATTTATAATATATGAAATTAACAAAACATTTTATAAATTTTTATATTTTTTTATAAAATATTTTTGTATTATTTTTTTTTTTTTATTGTTAATACATATACACACACGATAAAAATATTAAAAAAAGAATAATATCTCTCGGCTAAATGATTATTCGTCTTTCCATTGAAAATTTTACTTTAATTCAAGAATAATATCGAGTGATAATACGTGGACTAATGTTTCAGCTAGACTGGACGAGCATAATCGGATGAAGTTGGGCCAAGCATGCCCTCTAAGAAGCAATATAATCTCGTACATAATGACGAGTATGACACGAGGATACCACTGCACAGTGAAGAGGCATTCCACCGTGGAATTGTCTTCCATGCCAAGGTAATCATCGTTAAATACTTTCCAATTTTCTACGTCAATATTGTCTAAACGCGTGGTTGTTAACCATTTCTGATTGTTTCTAAGGAAACCACGCAATACTAAAGCAAAACGTCGTCGTATTACGTGTATAACGTTTAATTGTGAGTTTCGATTATAGGTAACCCTAGGTGTCACCATATTCTATCGATACTGGCATTGGTTGTTTTAATTTAAGAACTCGTTATATCGGGAAGGCTACTATAGTGCGTCATACATCTTAAAGTCCTTGTATCAAATATAAATTTATTTTGAATTTGCAGCAAATACAATTTATGATTTTTTTTTTTTTTTCCGATTTTTTATCATTTACGATAAGTATTTATGACTTCTTTAAAAGTTTTCGATGAAAACAATGAATAGTCCAATCATGCGCAAACAATTTTAAATTATTTCCTGTACAATAATGCCTGAGAAAACGTAACTGGAAAATGATTAAAGAATTTCCTTATTTATTCGAAACCGGATTCTATTAAAACTTGTACACAGTGACTCTCTTGCTAAAAAGCAATCAATCCAATCATAATATTACTAGAAAGAATGGTAAAATGTGAAATATTTTTTGATACAATTTATTATGATCAAATGAATTACAGCTATCTAATAGAAAAGAAATGTTTTATATATATATAAAATGTTGTAATTTTAATTTTCAAGAACAAGATTATAAAAAATTATTCGGATTTAAGATTATCATATTTTAGATTTTTAGAATCATATTTTGAGAGATGAAAAGAGAAAAGATAACTTAAAAGAGATTAAAATGCATACTCCTCAATTGATTCTTCTTTCTTTCACTCTTCTTCATATCTGATAATTCTGAGTTTGAACTTTTTTCTCATTGTTGCATTTATATTATTATTTATAACAAGTATCTTAAGAATATTAAAAACGATTTACAATATATTTTGATTAAAAATTTAAATTTCAAGTAAAAATTTAATTTTCATTTTTTTTTTCAGATTAATTTGAATTAATTCTAAGAATTGATGAGGAAAAATGATGTATTCTGATTTATATTTTCCGAAATTATTGTAGTAAAAAATTTTTTGTATCGATATAAACGATAATTTCTAAAGAGGAGGTATATCTTTTTTGAAATATATTTGCGATTGTTAATCAGTCGTAACATCAACGCAAGATAGTTATTTCGCAGGAAATGAACATTAAAGCTTCGAAATACGACTGGCTGAGAAAAATTGAGCTGAGTTAAAATGAGAATGGAAATAGAAATTGTCTAACGGAACTTTGGATGATTATATTCTGTAATCATAATATAGTATATACAAAGTAGAAAATTCTCTGTTTAATATTTCAATCTTCATTAAAACAGAGAGCAAATATTTCGATTTCTTTTAATTTAGATTGAAACAATTTGATTTAGAAATTTTAATGTTTTTTTTTTTGGATTTGATGATCGAATTTTCATCTTCTAGTGTTCAATTGCATCACGAAGTCTTTCATGTTGATTCCTTTCCAGAAATATTTATAAAACGAGTGTTTTATTTTAATTTAATATGCAATTTAATTTGTTCAAATAGCTGCATAAAATCATTTCTAAGAAATATAAAGTATCATTCTATTATAGAAGCGATCTATTTTTTGAAAGGCACATCTGCGTGGCACAGAACGACATACAACCTATGTATAGATTGATATTGATAAATCGTTCAAATTATTGCCAGACTTATATTTTTTTATAATTTCTAATGTTTAAGATATTAAAAAAATATATTTAAAAAATGATTTGAATAAAGATTTTTCTTGATTTCCGAAATCTTATTATTTCAGGCAAGATAATTAAATTTTGTTTTTCTTTTTCAAAAAGTGATAATATTTAATAGATAATTTTTAAGATAATTTTAACTAAAAAAAAAAAAATAAATATATGATATATGACTTTTTTAATTGATATTTCTTGATTTTATTTGAATTATATTATACGTAGTTGCGAGAAATTTTTAGAAATGAGCTACAAAAGAATAAATATCAAATGTATATGAAAATATTACAAATTTGCCAATACTTGGACACAAACTTCAATTCGATATTGAAATAAATTTACTTTATTTTTAGAGTATTTAGAAAATATTGAGAAAGTTAAAAAAATATTTTGTTCTAAAAAAATTAATATATAAAATATCGTTCTAATCAATATTTAAGTCTGTAATAAAAACAATGCGAAAATTAATTACATTTTAAATATAGATGTAATCAGAATTCATTTATTATAACATGCGTCTGTCCTTTTTCAACTCTTTGCTCTTTAAAAGTCACGTGACATTATATCTCTCAACATCGCGAATTTTGAATAATGATGTTGACCAATATAGACTAACCAATATAGATAATCGCTAGTAGGGATCATTCATATAAAGAAAATATCACAAGTAAGTATCATAGTTTGTTTTCGTTGCTACGAAACGTTAAAAATCAATATTCATTCATTTCTTTGAATATTATACTGTTTATGAACCTGTGTATGTTTCACGTATTATGATCGATGGGAAAAGTAAAGAAAGGTCTAGCCAACTTTCGATCGATGACTGCGTAATGGGTGCAACAATCGCGGCAACAACGCGACAAAATGGGTATTTTTGATCAGAAACACGACATCGCAATACGGAAAGAGAAACAGGACTGTGACGTCATTGTGCACGTGTTTATTTGAGTCGTGCACGTTCGTTTCTCGGAAAGGTTAAAGCTTTCATGTTCATAAGCTCGTAAAGCAGCTTCGTAAAACGATCACTTCGCAATGGAAACACCGCGGCTATTCGCGGTGTTCTCGAACTGTTCTCTTCCCCTTTAACATTCGGTTTTACGCGCTGCGTTCCAGTGCTGATTGCGCCCTCTGCAATGCCATATACTATTTGAAGCCACATATCAGTAATTTAATTTATTCAATCTTATTTTATTTTTTTATCATTATTTATTATTATTCTATTTTATTCATCGAATTGAATTTAATGCAATATTTTTCACATCCATTAAGAAATAGTTCTTTCCCTATCTTTTTTTCTTCTTTTTATATGTTTTAATATAGGTTTCAGATTTTATTAACGCTACCTTCTTGCATTTACTTTTTTCCTAACAATTGATCTCCGTTTTCTTAAATTTACTTCTGGATTTTTACTTTATTTCGCATTTCGAATAATGAAAGATATAATATGTAATATCCTTCAAAGAGAGAAAACAAGCTTTCTTTGATTTTGTTTAAATTCAAGATTCTTAAGAAATATATATCGTCCTTGCAATAAATCATTAATGCATAACAATCCTTTTTCATGATGTAGAAATTATGTCATTCTTAATTAATATTGTACAAATATTTATAGCCTTGTCACCTATGAAATAAGAACAACACACCTTCGAACAGCTATTCTTTGGCGTATCTGTTAAAATATTTAAAACGAGACAGGGAAAGAGGGATAGCAGTCGATTGCGTTACACTCTGCGATCGATCTCGAATTCGAGTAACTCGATCATTTCTTGCGCGATACGTGGGAGGTAACCACGTGTGCAGAACACGTGGTCAAGCCATCGTTTCAATGGGAAAATTCTAAATACATATGTATATTATATATATATTTTAGCTATGCATAGCGTTTTCTTTTTATCTGAAAATATTATAATCGTATAAATTTATTTTATATTATGATATATTTAGAAGATGTACATTTATAATTTACGTATATAGAACGATAAAAGTTTTTATATAAATTTTATAAGAAATTTTTTTAATTCAAAGATTTTGATCTTAATGAAAATTTGTAGAATATAATAATAGATTATTACATGGAACAATTTTTTATAGTGTATCTTACCGTAGTACTTATTGTACTTATGATTGTTATACTTATTATAATTTTGAATGAAGAAAAAAATATTAGGATAGTTTTTCCTTTAATTACTTTATTTACAAAACTTTTCACTGCATTTGAAAATTTTTTTTGATCTTTTATTAGCATTTTAAAACGTTTAAAGGAACTAGCTACATATGTGTTTCCTTTTAATTCTGATAATTCCTTATTCATGTTTTCATATTCTGTCTTACTATCTATAAACGAGATACAAAATTTCCCTTGATTTAGTTCAATAAATCACTGGCCGAATTGAAGCACGTCACTACATTTAGCAAACCTATTTCTGATTATCTGCTTTTGATCTTTAGCGGGCAATTTCTGACCGGCCAGTCGAACTATGTTGGTGTTCCCAAAACAAAAATCATATGTTCCTTGTATTCGTTCGATAAATTATCTTGTTTCCCATTTCGATCGAGTTTTTTTTTTAATTATAAAATAATAAAAAAAATGTGATATATTTATTTCCTTATAATATTCTTCATATTTTAATTCTCTATAATAAAATTCTATATTTTTAACTTTTGCAATTTACTTTAAAAAACAGTCTAAACCAATATTAAAAGATTCTACAATTTCTATATATCTCATAATGAAATAATAAATTTCATATGAATTTCTCTGTATCATCAACACTGAAATTTCTATTCTCAAATTATTTATTTTCTACTGTATAATATTATTATATACATGTATACAATATAATAGAATATCTATTATATACAATTTAATGAACAAGTTCTTAAAAATTCCCAGTTTACGTTTCGATAGAAATCCGTATCAACGATCGATTAATTTCCGTGCATACCTGCGAATCAATAAATTAATTAAAAAAAAATCGTATAGGGATTAAGCAAAGTAACTCGAAATATGCCAGCCGGTATATGGAAAAGGAACGTAATCCGCTCTCTCTATCTCTCTCTAATTCTATTTCCTTTGTTCGTTTGCTCGTAGTTCATCGGCTCTATGGAGGTTCCTCGACCGACCAGCCGAGTGGAGATCGTGGCGGCGATGCGAAGAATCCGCGTGAGTTCGCATAATCTGTAATTAAACGTGCGGATGCCCTCGCGGGCCGGAATGGTTCGTTTATTTCAGCCTTATTCTGTCCCCAGTACGAGTTCAAGGCCAAAGGGATCAAAAAGAAGAAAGTGACGCTGGAGGTATCCGTGGACGGGTTGAAAGTCACTCTTCGAAAGAAGAAGGTAATTGTCGTGTACTACTTATCCGACTGGTTTCTTGGCTATTGCGTGTCGTCACGATCGCAATTAGTTTCCTTTCTTTAGACGATTTTTAGTTTCCTCTTTCAATACTGAGCTCTATCTACGCTATGATATCGTGCTACATTTGTCGATGTACGATTATATTCGAATTAATATCTGTTAAGTAAAAGTTTGGAGGATAATGAAATTTTAACGTTTTGAAAAAGAAAGTTGTGAGAATCACGTAACTTGAGCATTGAATATAAAATAAAATTATCGTTAAGCAGATCAATTGTAAGAAAATGTACACTAATATTTTAACGTTCAAATATCGATTATTTGTAACAATTCTGATTTATTGCGCCGTATTTTTTGGCTTCTTGTATTCGCGTCTATTCATACGTGTATATTCCACGATTATATTCGCTCACGTTGTATCCATTATCATTTTGCGAGAATGATGCGTTCTAAAATGAAACATTGCGTGGAGAAAAAAAAAAAAAAAGAAACGTATCCGTGCATATTTTGGAAATGAGATGAGAGCCAAATTTAAAAATGAAATTTTTATATTTTTCTTCTGTAATTCAACGTGTAATTTATCATTCTACTGCCGCGAGCATTACAAATACTTTGTAAGTACATTTTTAACATTTCTTCCTCAATGAAGTGTTATATTCTATGCGAGACACGCTATTCTAAGCTCAACAATTTCCTCATCCAAGATGATACGTCCAACCTACGTATCATGGGATTAATGAGTCGTTATTTGTCCTTTGTTTTCACAGAAGAAGCAACAGCAGTGGATGGACGAGAATAAGATATACCTGATGCACCATCCCATATATAGGTAAGCTGAATCGTTCGCTTCTCTCATGGGAACATCCTGCGTATTCTTGACTACAAGAACAAGTTTAGCTTCCCTTCCAATTACACAACTTCCGATTAATTCTTAATTGAATTACGTATAAATAATTTTTCTAATTACAAAAAAAAATTTTTTATTACTTGCATGCAATAATTTTGTTACATTTTTTTTATTTTGTTTTTTTATTTTTTGAAATAATTTTAAAAAAAATTGGAAAATATGTAATTCGTGCAATTTCTTTTTCTTCTATTTGTTTTACAGGATATTCTATGTCTCCCATGATAGCCACGACTTGAAAATTTTTAGTTATATTGCTCGGGACGGTAGCAGTAATACGTTTAAATGCAATGTCTTCAAATCTAGCAAAAAGGTAAGTTTAGATTAAGCAATTTTAAATTTTCTTACGTATAATGTATTTGTATTACGTCATCAAATTTAACATTTTACCTAACAAATTTCACGTATTCGTATAATTCTTGATTAAAACACATTTAAATTACAATAGTCAAAAGTTAAGAGTGAAACAATGAAATTGATATTTCAGATTAATCAGAAACATGCGTGTAATAATCTTCGTTAATTCTTCAAGCTTTCAAAGTAAAATTAAAGAAAAATTGTATTTTGTAATGATTTAAAAATTAAAAATTTTAAAATGATCGATTGCAGTTAGACTATCGTATTTTACACATGCGTGAATAGTCATCAAACCATAATATTATGTGGTACACGTGCAATCTGTGTGTCGCCTGGCATTTTATCAAGTCACGTTATTGTAATTCTATAAATAAACGAGCCTCTCTCCAGCTCTTTCATACGCGTATACTTTTGCTCTACGACTTTTCTTCTACTTTTTCTCTCATCTTCCTTTTTCTCGCGTCCCAACTCGATAAAGAGCTTCCTCTTTTCGCCTTGTTCCATGTTTCTTTCTCTCGATGCAATCATCGTTTAGGTTTCTTCTGATAAATCTTCAGGGCAATTTAGGTGAATAAAGGATGTTACGTTATTTCTTTACCACGTCCTAATGGATTTCGGCCTTCCATAATAGACTTCCAAAGATTAAATATTTGTTGAATGGCCTCTTTCAAACGAAGTAGAATTTAAAGCGTCGAATATAATTAAAAAATATCAAAGATGGTGGAGGAAATATAGATTAGAAGTGTTTGTATAATAAGGAAGTTGTAAAATATTGATACAACAGTCTCAGGTTGACAAAAAGATTTTCATAATAATTTATAAAACTACTTGGATTTCTGTGCACATCATTCGATTCTTCAAGAAACTTTTTTAAAATAATTTTAAAGATTCTCAAAGTATATAACATAAATGCTTTCATATATAATCATTCGAATACTTTCCTCATCTTTATTGTATAATAATTACGATTTTTAAAATTTTTCCAATATTTTTTTCGATGTATTTTATCCAATACTTTACAAATCTTCTTTCTAAATTATTGAAAAAAAACTTTTTTAACGTTATTCTTTCAACATCAAACTGTTCTGTACTGAACACGATTCGTCAGAGCTATTATTGTCGTTTGGTCAAAGGGACGAGCAGAGTAGAGGAGAGGAAACGAAGTCGCAGAAGGGAGCAGAATGCACCTTCTCTCGGTCGAGATCATGGGCGCCCGGCTTTGGAAGATCGTGTGACGATAAAATTGCTGGTGTAATGCTCCATCCACACTGGCTCGTTTACGACGTATGATAGGTATTACCGGTTTATTATAATAAACGTTGGTTTCTGCCTCGTATAATTTTACGTTCACTTAGAATGGATCGCTACAATTAGGATAGGAAAATTATATGGCTGTGTTGCATCTTCGTTATTTCGAATTTTCTTCCATGTATTTCTTGTATAATATTAAAAATATTTCCCATTTAGTTTTGAGAGTTGTAGATATAGTTGATTTCAATGCTGATAGTAAAACCGTTATTAACCATTATATCAAAAGCAGTTAAAAACAAGATTCATTGTTAAGGAGTTCTGTTTTAAAAGTTTAAATAACGATATGGTTGAATTTTGTAATATTATGTTGCTTCTGTTCTCAATTACAAAATTTAATTTCTTAAGGAATTGAAAAGTTATTTATTTTTTAAAAACTATTGTATTTATTACATATTAGGAAAGGATTGATAAAAATTTGAAATTACAAAATCAAAAAAAAAAAAAAAAAAAATATCTTGTCAAATATGGAAACTTTAATAACATCTTTTAAGTTCGACATTTTCAGTTTTGCGAAAACTCGTAGATGTGTTTTCGAAACGAAATATCGTTCTTTGTGTCTTCTTTCTTTTTAAATGTAGAGTATACAAATTGTGATGTGACGTGGAAAATTCTGAGCTTAGACATTTATTGAAGTTTCCTCTTCGCCATCTTCTTCGTCATCGTTGTTTTATACGAGTCATGTCGTTTATACGATACATCTCTTTCTACATATATATCGAAGATGAAACATTCTTATCTTCATATATATACTTCAGTATATAAACTATTATTGCTCTTTTTTCATTTTTATTTGCATTCGAAGAAAATTCCTTTTTCTTTATTTATAACCTCAAAATGAATTTTTGAGGTTAGGGCTTAGTAAGATTAAAAAAAAAAGGAAATCAAATATATGAACGAAATAAATCATAGCAAGAAGAAAGGCAAGAATTATATTATATTAATACATATATACTTTCAAATATAAAATGGTATTTAAACGATGTCATATAAAATTTGTTGGAAAGAAATGAGCTGTTTAAATTTTCGACATCCGCTTTAATGTTAAAGATACAATATCGTATATCTGAAAGTCAACAGAGTAAATTGATTTTATCACTTTGTTCTTTATCTTATTTTCTTCGTGCATACTTTACAAACTAGAGGAAAAGAAATTGCAATATTATTTAAATTTTTCTCTCATCGCTTTTAAAACAAAATTGCCGAGAGAAGTTCGACAAGTTGCAATCACAAAGTCTTGAAAATTATTCAAGGAGATCAAAGTCGAGTCGCTTAAGTGCACTCACAGGGAAAACAAGGAGAAGCTTGATTTCGAGGAAGAAAAGCTGAAATTAGACAGGCTGTGTTGGTCAACGAACTGTAACGCCGAACCATTATTGATTTCTTTATGGATAACAGTTGAATATTTCATTCGAGTAAGAATTATAGAGAAATTAATGAGATGAGAAATCGTTTGGCACGAAAATAGTTTTGGTTAATTGTTGTTGAATAAAAACTATTTGAATATTTGAGTGAGAAACACGTCTCCAAATTTAATTTAAAAAAATTTCAATAATTTATTTTAATATTTATCTCAAATATTTTCGTAAGTGTTAAATAATTATATTATTATTTTAAGAAATAGAAATTCTCGTTTATAATAGATATTACACGATTAAACGAAAGTATAAAAAGTGATATAATAAAATAGTATAATTTATATTTTGATTGGATAATTTTTCGAAATAAATATCCAGTTAAATTTTATAATCTTTTCGAAATTATATGTCGTGTCATTAGATAATATTTGAAAGTTGTTTAAAAGTTGATTCGTCAATTGGTACAGAGTACGTTGTACGTCATACACGTTGTCAAGGTGTTAATTTTAACTTATACAGCGTTGATTTACAGGAGTCCATCAGTAATAAGCCGTTTTAAAAATATTTCTCAGCGAAACTTCGGTACGATTCGTCGATGCTGCGTTTGCGCAGTAAATTCTCGTCTGAAAATATTTTGAATACCAAAATGGCGCGTAGTTTAAATAAAATTATTATTTCTGGTGAATTTGAATTATTCCAGATGATGTTCTTCTACCATTTTATCCAATTTTCACATATATTTTATTTAAATCAATTGATAGAATTTATTATATTTGATTAATATTTTAAAACAATATTGAATAATATTTTATATGAATATTTATACCGTTAAAAGTATCTGGACATGTGATAATGTTTGTATGCTAGAATATATAAATAATATATCAATACTTTAAATGTCTTAGATAAATCAAGCTATTTATTTTATTATTATTCTTCCAATTATTATTTCTTTGAAATATATGCTCGGAACATTCTGATAAAATTATATCTTTATCTATATACAAATTATTGAGTTAATTTTATGAATTTTATTTCAATAATGAATTATTGAATATATTATATATTATCTAAAAATTGTAATTTAATTTTATTATAACTTATTTCCAACTTTATTAGATATTTATTTTTTTCATTTTTTTTTGTTTGTTTTTTTTTTTTTTTTTTTTTTTTCGTTTCAAACAAAAATTAGAATTTTATACGATTCATAAATTGAAGAAATGATAGTCTAGAAATAAAACAAACTGTGCTGCTAGAATCATGTCGAAGAAATATCATTTATATACCACATGCTAATGTTTAATGTTTTGTGAATATTACATTATAGTTTTTGAGAGAAAAGAGCTTTTTCTATTTTTCGAATATTCTTAAAAAAATAGTAAATACAATCGTTAGATTTTTAATTTCATTAAAAATGTTATAATAATAAAAACAAAGTATATAAAAGATTCATATATTAAATTAAAATATTTCAAAAATTGTTGGACAAATTTGCGATGAGTTTATGATCCCTATGATCCCTATTGAGAAAAATGTATATCAGATATCTATTTAGAAATTTTATCATTCACGTAATCCCTTTCCCTTTTGCTTTATTGTTTTTCATCGTTATTAGTACATACATAATCGTTTTTTCTTTAATATGAGTTTTAATCTATCATTTATATATATTCCAACAAAAATATAAAAAGTATATAAAAAATGTATCAGAAACAAATTAAAGAAATTTATTTTATTTTTTATAATCCAAAGTTCACGTATCGAAATAAATTCAAAGATATATAATGTAATTGTTATTTATTCAAAAAGTATATTTATGCGTTAAAATTTTATTTCTCCACGATAAAATTACTCTTGTTATTCTATCTCTCTCTCTCTTTTTTTTTTCCGATGTTTAAAGATAGATCAAATTCGTTACGTAAACTTTGATGTAGCGATGTTTAAAGATGTTTGGCCGTTCATTAAAGTTCAAGGTCCGTTGTAAAACTTTAGTGAACGGCGATTTGTCGTCTAGGAAATAAACAGGATTGAGATTTGGAAAAGTGATTCGGTACATAAGCTCTCGTTCGAGATGTTTTACTGCAGCTAAAAGTAAACAATTCCGAGAATGAATTAAGCTCTGTGTACTTTTATCTTACATTGTAGAAGTAACTTTCCCGAATTACGACTGAAACTATTGTCAATTTCCTTTTCTGTGTTTCATGTAAAAAGTTTTCTTTTCTCAGATTTCCAAGATTAAAATTAGATAAATTCAAATATATATATATATGTTTATTCTGCAAATAAAAAAAAGAACTAAAAAAGACTTCTCTTGATATTTAGAAAAAATAATAAAAATTTTATAAAATGGAAGTAATCTTTCAAAAATACAAAGTAAAAATTAAATATTTCATTAATATTAAGACAACCAGCTTCTAGCTTTTCGATTATTAATATTAAGAAATTAACAATCTATAAATTAATTAAATTTTATTATAATTATACGTCGAATAATCAGATAACTTGATGATTATTTATTAAAAATCGTTAAATGATATTTAACACCATTTTAAGCGTTTTACAAATGATTCAAAATCATTTTGGAAAGATAGAATAGAAAAGTAGAAGTTTTCACATTAGAATACTTCGTATACAGGATATTAATATATTCTGTGGAGAATTTTCGAATAATAGGTCGTAGGAGTCAAAACAAACACGAAATTTGTATAAATTTCGATTGAATTATTTATTAAGTTGTAAGTAATTGAAGTTTGCTTTGATGAAGCGAGATATAGATAATAGAAAGAGATAGCTCTATCCTTTGTCTCGTCTCAAATTGTTTTTATATCTTAATAAATGAATCATAATCGATTAATTTTTATATATCAATTTTTTTATTTGTTTTTGATCTCTATAAAGATCGTAGCATATACCAATTTTTTAAATGTTAAAACATTATCATAATCCATCACTATTTTGGAAAAATTATAAAAATTCTGAGATTTATTTATTTAAAAAAAAAAAAAAACGAAAAGAACTTTTCCATTAACCTAAATCATAGAGGAAAAATATAAAATAAAAAAAACAGAAGAAGAAATATTCGATTCAAGTAAATTCGTAGCAGTTAATCTCCAGATTCACTTTTGCACGTTTCTTTTCTAGAATTAATGTGTTTTGTTATCATCCATAAGGGAGGAAATACGAGAGGAGGAGAGCAACGAGAATCGCTCGACCGAATTACTCGCTCTAGTTGAAGGATGCTCGAAACCAGCACAGTGAAACGCAAATTTGAAGCGTTGCTGTTGTAAAAGCTCATTTGCACTCCCCCCCCCCCCCCTTCTTTTCTGTCTCTCATTTTCTATCTTTTCTTCTTTTTGCATTTTTTCATTGTTTCGACTCGCTTAGTGACAAAACAAGAGGAGCAAGAGTTGGAAAGGAAGCAGAGACTAGTTTAGCTATTGAAAGAAATGCGCAGAACTTTGTCAGCTGTGAAGAAAATTAATATAACAACAGAAGTAGAAGTAAAAGAAGATACAGAAAATAACAAAATTTCAGCATATATAATGAAATTATGATGCAAGTGTGGTAATTGAAGAAGAATGAAAATTATTAAAAGGGAATTATGTAAGATTGTCTAAAGTGTCTAAGAGGGAGAACAGAAAGAGGAGGTAGCAAGATTCTGATTCGTATTACATTGAAATTATAGGTTAAAGTTTTTAGTTGAAGAAGATAGAAAGAAAAAGGCGAAGGAGAAAAATTGAAGAGGGATTACGTAGAAAGAATTGTTGAAGAGTTAATGGATGAAAGAACAAAAGAATTTACAAATTGTAAGAAAAATTTAATTATTATAATAAAATTGAATCAAAATGATTAAAGATGATGAAAAAGAAGAGGAATTGTGTAGGATTGTTAAGGTTAAGTTTTGCAATGAAGGAGATAAAGTAATTAAAAAAAAAAAAAATACAGTGAGAAAAATAAATTGTAGAGAGAAAATTGTAATAAAAAGTATTAAGGAAAACCAGAAAGAGATGAAAAAATCTTTAATGTAATTAAAAAATAAAACAAGTTAAAATCATTAAAAAGGATTATGATAAGATAAAATAAAGATAAAATTTATATTTATAAATGAGGTTTAAAGATTATACCTGAGTGAGTTTGTATATGTTTGTATTTAAACCAATTTTACTTTTGATGAAAGAGATGAAATTGATTTTGAAGAAATTGTTATTTGGAGAGAAGAATAGTAAGAATAGTAAGAAAACTATCTCTTTATCATTCATGATTATAATTGAAATATAATTGGAATTCTTCTGTTTAGTATCAGTGTAAATTATTTGAATTGAAGAATTAATTTGTAAAATAATAAGAAATTCTTTAAAACAATGGTACTTTGAAAAAGATCTAATTTGAAGAAGATAATTAATTTTAATTGATATATATGAAAAGTGTGAAGTAAGTGTGCAATAAATAGCATTAGAATGCATGTGCAATAATTAGAAGTAAGATGAAGCTTGACGTAATAAGATATTGATTGAATTCCTTTGTAGATACAGAATAATTAAGGAATATAATGGCGTATGTGCACAGTGTGTACAGAAGCGTGGATGAGAAAGGCTTAATGATTCGTGCTTAATGACTTTAAGAGAAAGTGTTTTACAAGACGAAATTTATAGATATTATATATATTAAACAATTTTTCCTTTCAAAAGAAAAAAACAATTCAAATTAAATTAATAAAAGATATTATTTTATTATACAAGATAATAATCTCTATTTTTTATAAATAAATCTTGAATGTATATAAACAAAATTACTATTAATAACGATTATTTGAATTCTATTTAATATGAATTGAATTCCTATTATCGAAACATTAAACACTAATATTTCTAATATTTAATCATTATACATTTTAGAAAAAATGTTTCGTCAAATCCTTTGATACAAACACAAATTATATTATGACTCGATTTCTACGACACACGATTTATACGTGTTCAAATACTTTTGCATAAGTATTCCCATCAACGTTTCAACTAGAGTACTACATAGCGATAGATAGACTACAATAATAAAAGAATAGAGAAGAAAAAGAATCGAGACTCTCTCTGCAATGGACAGACACGGAAATGCCATTGAGCTGCACGAAAGCAAGAATATTAATGCGTTTATAAATAAACCAGAGGAAACAAGCCGGTGATGCGTGTGTGTACTTACTTCTCGTCGTCGCTATCGCTCGGCCGACGATCCACCAGAGGCACGCGCCTTAGTTCCGCTTCGCCTAGCCACCCGTGGGCCAGATACTGCTCGTTTTCGTGTATTTCGAGAACACACGGCCGCGTATACGAGCCGCCTCGTCCGAATATTTCTTCGTTTTGGAACGCGGGACGGTGAATCAAATAAATGAAGATTTCAATTGATAGGGAGGATGAGTGAGGGACGATAGTTTAAAAGGGTAAAAGGAAGGAAGGAAATAGTGAGGAAGTGGGGAGAGAGTGTAGAATGGAATAGTATTTGAGAAAAAGAAGGAAATAGAGAAGTGAGAATGGAGGATATAACAGTTTGAGAAATTGGATGGTAAAATTTAAAAGATGCGGAGCACGAGATGTGAAAGTGGCATGAAAGAAGAGAAGAAGAAGAGAGAAAGAGAAAGGAGGAATGAGAATGAAAATGAAAATGTGATTTGTAAGAAGGGAAGAAAAGAAAATAGAGGATGGGGAGGAGAGATATATTTAATGGAAAATATAGTATATATAAAGCAAGAATGGATATAAAATAGAGAATTATGAGAATAAAATAGGAAAGTTGTAGAAAAATTAATTCTTAAAAAGAAATTAAAAGTAAAATAATAATTGAATAAAATTTGAAATGAAGGATCGATAAAATTGAAAATTGAAAATTGGTATGTAATTTCACGAGGATACTGATCTCTATTGCAAAAATTGAAAAAAGAGTTGAAGAAGTTTAAAAGCATAAGAAAAAGTTTGCTAAAAGAGGTTTGTATTTGAAGAGAACTTGTGCCTGAAAAATAGAAAATTGGAAAGTGTTTTTATATGAAAATAAAAGTATCTTCGGAGAAGATATTGAAGAAAAGTGCTACCGTGGAAAAAGTGTTGAAACAGAAGTTGGAAGAATTTTAAATAAGGAATAGAGAATATGTTGAGTACGGAAATCGTAAAAGTTTGATCACAAAATGCTGAATTAAATTAACAATTTATTTCATGGAAAATCAAAAGTAAAAAGTTGAAACAATTTTTAACAATTTTACAAAATCAAGTAAAAATTTTTATTGAAAGAAAATGAATAAAATTTAAATAAAATTTTAAGTCTAAACGAATTAAAATCAAGAAACAATTTCAATAAAAGTAAATGAAGTGATTTGTTTAGCGAGTGATGTGTCTAAAAAAAAGAAAATTTTTGAACTTAATATCAATTTTTTTCATTCTCGTTAATACACGACGTATGTGAAATTTTACCACGAAAGAAAAATTGGTATTTTCTTTCATTCATTAATTTTTTTAATTAAAATAATATATAAATATTGAAATCATTAGAAATGATATAAAAATTATAAATGAACAATATTAATTCGGAATAATCGATGAACCATTCGTAATATTTATCAACGTTTAATAACATTTTATTCTCTTTGCGCTCTTATCTCGTTGATTATAAATATTTCAATTTTTCCCTTTCTTTATTTCATAAATATTTCCTTAAGATTATATACATAACAAATTATTAGAAAAATCTCTCACTAAATCTTAACCGTGAAACCGTAACAAATATTTATAAAGAGATTCCAGAAAATGAAGTTTTCAAAGGAAGCCTGGTTTTCTCACGATTTTGTTTCCGTTCGTTAAAATAATATATCGATCGAGGTAATTGAAGAATCGAAATTCCATGACTGATACTTTCACGGTTGCTTATTCAAACACTATTGAATATTTAATATTTTTGTCAAATTAAATGATTTAGAAATGTAATTAAACTTTTTATCAACGTTGGGCACACTTTTTTTTCTTCTAAATTTTTATTTCTCGATTTAAAAGCGAAATTTGAAAGATCAAAAAATTTGGAAATTTGGCACAAACGCGGTAATTTATTTATTTTAAGCGTTTCTATTTCATTTATTATAGATCTTTTCAAGCGAAACAGATTTTATCTCGTTTAATAAGCCATCTGATTACAACTATATCCTTGAACTTATCGATAAAATTACCAATATGTTATAATAATTAACTCTGAAATAAAATGAAGTAAAAATTTATTCAAATATTTTTTTAAAAATATACGTAACTATTATTTTATTGTCAACATATAGCATAATTTCTTAAATTAGTTAGAAATTGATTGAAAATTAAAATAATCTCGAAAGAAAGAAAAAAAAAAATAGAAAAAAGTAACGTATAAAGGAAAAAATAATATCGTGATGCATGTCAGATAATTATAACACGAGTTTTTTTTTTTTAACACGATCGCTTACGCCTGATAGAAAGGAACGCGTATTATCAAGTCGTCACTTAATCACTGACGAGAGTATATTTACTTGTGTTACGCACGCTTCTCTAATCAAAGCGACGCACTCGTTCGAGGTTATCACTAATGGCCGTCATGTGGGGTCAAGTTCGAGATATATGAATGAGAGAGAATGGATTTTACCGGCATGCTAGTAAACTAAAATCATTGATCGAGTTATATTGATATTTTTATTATAGATATCTTTAAAATGTACTTACATACATACATATGTACGTAATAACATATATATATATATATATATATATACATACAATAAAATACGAAAGATTATTATTTATCAAAAAAAACTTCGTGATACCTGTGTGACGAAAGATAAATAATATTCCTCGACAATTGTAATAACTAAAAAAGATTGCCGTTTAGGAAATATATATACAATATATCCCGTGAAAAATCACTCTTTTCGAATAAAAAAATTGAGAAAAATAAGAAAAGTCGTAAAATGGAAGAAGAATACACGAATAAATTATACCTCGTTGGACAAATTATTTCGAAATAAGCATCGCGACCCACGTAGAGAAAGAAATCTCGAAATGTCTCGAAGATTTACAGATTCGAGATTAATTCCTCGAACGAAACGAGAGTGCGTTGCGAGCGCTGCTTGCGTCGTCGATCGTATACACGTTACAGAGCAAATAAACTCTCGTGTAGCTCTGTTAACGACGCGGGTTTGTAATAGTTTCTAAAGCAAGAGCAAGATTTATCGGGGAGTTTGCCAGTTGTCTGGTCCACACCGGTCGGCCGCTTGTTTATAAATGGAATCGTCCGGGTATGCTACACACGTAAATATCGATTCTTTAGCGGCGCTTTTGTATTCGAAATAAATTTCGCTAGATCGTTTATTGTTATCTATAGAGATTGTGATTCAAGTTCCTGTGTTCGCGCATAAGAATTAGATACTTTTGAGAATAACAAAAATGATTGGTTCATTGGACAGAATTTACAAAATTGGAAACAAAAGCTTTCTACCACAGGCCACTATGTAGGGGAGTGAGAATAAACTTGTAATCCAACATGAAGGAAAAATGAACGTAGAATTTTTATTAGTTTGTTCTTTGTTTGTGATTTGAATGATAATAAGTCGACATTTGAATTTTAAATATTGAATTAAATAGAATCGTCAGATGTATAAAATTTTACTTACAATAGTTGATATTTATAATACTGTGAAAAGTATTATTTCGCATTATATATATATATATATATATGATATCTTAAGATTTATTATTTAGATAATAAATTATTATGACTTGTAATAATAAAGTAATCGTAAATAATTAAATAATCCAAAAAAAAAAAATAGTGTACAAAAAGAAATTATTATACTATACATACTCATGTGACGCAGGAAAGAAAAGAATGAACTCTTCGTGGACATCGTAACTTTTATCACGATGTACGTTTAGTGTATCTCCCGTTAAAAAAAGTAAATCTACAGAAGAGAGTAAATCTTGATCACGAAAATACAATACGTGTCGACAATGTTAAAGAATTCGACGAAGCAAACGAACTCTGACGCACCAGTGTCGCCTAGTTCCGGTCCAGCCAATCCTTCCGGCGCGGAGACCACACCGAAGCCCAGGAAGAAATTGTCATTCAAGGAGCCTGAAATATTCAATTACCTGAAGTTGAAGAAACCTTTTCGAAAAATGAAACTGCCTCCCCTTCAACTAACACACTCGATATCGGCCGTCGATTTTAGCTTCGATGAGAACCCTTTCGAGGAAGAGAACGATGACCTCGAGGAGCTCGAGGTAAAGGTGTACGCTTACGAATAACGCTGTTTATGGGGTAAAGTTGTCTCCTGAAAAAAGAAAAAAAAATAAAGGAGAATCGCTTCGGGGACGATGAATAATCGCGGTGGAATAAATTATAGGATGTGTCCTAACCGTTATTTACGGGTCTTTTAGTTTCTTTTTTCTTCCTTCTTTTTTCGCTTCTTTCTTCGATCGATTTTTTCTTATTGGAGTTAGGAATCTTGATAAAAATTCTGATAAAAAGAAATTGTACAGCTCTGTGTTGTAATATAAATAACAAATGATTCGAATTAATTAGAAATTTATAGCGATTGAATATTTCATCTAGATCTAGAAACTAAAAGGAGTTTAGATATAAAAAAGTTAAAATTTTTCACGTATTCGAAATTTAATTTTAAAATTGAAAAATTTGAAAGCTTGAAATTTAAAAAATTGCAATTAAAAAATTCAACGTACTTTGCGTTGAATTTTTATCTTTCATCGAAATTTTGAAATTTGATGTCAATCAAGTACTTACTACAAACAATATCATCCTAATTTTTGCATGCATCTATAAATATTGTACTTACTTGTACGTTCAATGAAAAAGTTGGATTTCGTTAGAGTCAAGCGATGAGGGTGGTCAGAACAGTAGGACAAGCTTTCGAGGTGTGCCATAAATTAAGTTTAAACAACGCCACGGAGGAGCGGGATCGGGGAGAGAAGGAAAGAGAGAGGGAGCATGGTGAGAATCACCGTGACGTTTACGAAGATCAAGATGAAATACCCAATGTACAATCACAACCATCGCCGTCTTCTGTCCATAAAGGTACGTTTAACATCTCAATTTCTTTTCAATTATTACACTACAGCAATTTATTTCAAATTAAATGAGAAATTTTTTATCCCTCTTCATTAATCTGCACATTAACCACTCTCAATATGTTTAATAATAAAATAATAATATTATAAATTATAAAATTAAAAGATTCTTTCAAATTAAACATTTTTTTCTTTTTAATTATTTTAATTATATAACAGTATATGCGAATAAAAATCAACACACTTTATATGTATGCATATATTTTAGATATATCACTCTTAGGGGATACGGAAGATTCGGCACCGGAACAGACAACTGTTCCATGTCTTCTGCGATCGCACGAAGTTCCAGCAACTACAGCGTCTACCTCGCCCATTAGACAATCGCCATCGGTATAATCGTTATAGATTATTGAAAATATACTATTTTATTTTAATGTTCTTTTTAAAAATATATTGAACATTTATAAATATTTAATTAATCTTATATGTAGGGCACGGTGACCTCCGATTGCGGAGGATTATTGGTTGGCGGCGAATTAACTGCTCTGAAACACGAGATTCAACTGTTACGAGAACGATTAGAGCAACAAAGCCAACAAACCAGAGCCGCTGTTGCCCATGCGCGACTTCTTCAGGATCAGCTTGCTGCTGAAACTGCAGCTCGTGTCGAAGCTCAAGTAAGTGAAATATGTTGTATAGTATAGAATGCTTGTATAATATATGCATATACTATATCATAGATGCATACATTTTTCTAACATTTTAATTAAACATTGATGAAATTTTAATTGTTTTGATTTGATTTCCAGCTTTATTATAATTAATGCCCAATTTTATTATGATATATTATAGATATTGTATATTTGAACGCGAATTTTTCAATTGTAGATAAGTTAAATCAGAGATATTCAACAAATCAAAGATGCTATTATTATATATATATAAGTAAAATATGTTATTATTAATGAAAATTATGTATTCAATTTCTTTTTGGGATGTTATGATATTTGAAAATATTGAATTATAGATGTTAAATAATCAATATTAATGAATATTATTGCATTTTACTTAATATTACCGTTGATATATAAATCATTGAAGGATAATTGAATATTTTTAGATTTAAAAGAATAAGAATAAATTGGACAGATAGTTATTTGTAAATATTATTCATTTGCTTACACAATAATGATAAATCTTGTTCTGTAATGATAATGAATATATTTAAACATATATTTAAATAGATAGATAATATTTGACAAGAATAAACTTGAATAAATATTAGGAAATATATACTACTGCTAGATATTAGATTTTATTTAAATTTTAGATATATATTGCAACAACATTTCATTGTTAATAAATAAATTCAAGAAAACATTGAAAACCGAATGATATTAAATATATATCATGTTTTATTTTCTGTTCTTTTTACAGGCTAGAACGCACCAATTATTGATGCAAAATAAAGAGCTTCTAGAGCATATAGGTGCGTTGGTCGGCCATCTTCGAGAACAAGAACGAATCTCGAGCGGCCACGTAACCTCACAATCTCAGTTACCAGGCTCGGCAGCAATACAACAGACCACTACTGTTCCTGATCTGTCGAATCTCGGCCAGGTAACACTCTACCGAATACCATGAATGTTGACATGACTGTTCAACAACCAGCAAGCGAACGTTGCATTTCAATTAACGTTTAGCATTATATTTTGTATTTTTTTCTGTTTTTCTTTCTTTCTTTCTTTCTTTTTTTTATACTGTAACATTTTTTGTACTGACGCATTTTTTTTAATGAACTTCTTAATAAAACAATTTACACATATATTTCTGTTTTGCACCTTGTCATCAAAGAATAAGATGTAAAAAGATATGAATTAGAATCAAGAGATATACATTCCAAATATGTTAAATTATTCAAATATAAGATGGAGAATGCATTTTTATTTAATGTTCTGGACATGTTGAAGTTGTGATTGTTTTTTCTTTTTGTCTATACAATTTCATTATGTTCTATCATTCTAGTTTTTGAATAAGACCTAAATGTATGCTTAAAAGTATTTGTCTATTTAAATTAAATATCCTAATATTTTTTTCTCTTTTGCATGTATAATTCATAATTATATTTCTTAAAATATTGTTTTGCGTTTATGTTTTTACTGTGATTAAGATACATAAATAGTATTCATTTATTTAATTATGAATTTGAAATCAAAATGGATATCTGTTTGTATAAAAAAATGATACTTTTATTAAATAATACAAATATAAATTGCTAAAATTGTAATTCAACAAAATTTATTATTAAAGTATGTCATATTTATAAATGGTAAATATTTAGAATCAAAATTGATTGTTCAAATTTATTATTTGTATTTTGTGGGAGAACAAATATTAGGTTTATGATGGATTTAAAGAATATTTCATAAAAGAATTTTTTAATCCTTTTAAGGAACGTATATGAGCGGTTAGACTTTGAAACACGTGAAAACAATATTGCTTATGAGCGACGCGGTTCGTTCTATATTGCTCGACTGGAAGATAGCAATTTAATGCTGACATTAAAGCTAAATCGCTAATCCAATAATTATGCTAAGCGTCGGTGTGATGATGTTATGTAACAGGTCTTCGCACGGGATTTTGGACTTTGTGCTACCAACAAATGCTAGGTAATGTTATCAATTTTTGAATCTTTACAAAGTATGCATCAGAATTTAAAAAAAAAAAATATATCATTTCAGGTAAATAAAAAATTATTTTTCTTAATATTTGAAATTAAAAATGCTTACACCTTATTATATTAATGAAAAATTAAAATATTAAGAAATTAATGAAATTTTTCAATATATAAAATCAATTATTAATGTAATTTTAATTATCTCCACTTTTACTTTTTTTTTAGAATAACATTCTAATATTGTTTATTTCTCAAATAGTACCAACGAACAGGAGGACAAAATTCACCATGGGAATTGGATCCACCATCCCCATATTGCTCTTATCCGACAGACTCTTTGTACCCTGGAAACCTAAGTACAATTGGAATACAAGGGAACAGCAATACAGATCAATTACAGTTTCAAGCACAACTCCTAGAAAGGTTACACAACATAAGTCCATATCAGCCTCAAAGATCATCTTATAATACATCATCTCCTTACACGATGGGTCCTAATCTTCTTGTACCTCCTAATAATATACCAACTGTAAGTGAATTTTAATATCAAAATCATTAAAATAGAATATATATATATATAATTCATATAATTTTTTTCTACTTACAGAATTCAGCCCAATTGTCTCCAAACTCCATGTCATTAAGAGTTTCTCAATCAAACAGTTTTTCATCATCCCCTGTAATGACGCACAAGTTAGATAATTATGTAGGAAACACAGAGAATACAGAATTTAAGTCAACATTTATAAAACCTATACCCTGTACAAGTGAAAGAAATATCAATCATGAGATAGTGGGTAAGCAGGACCGAAATAAAGAACATGAGGAAGTACCACCAATTGTACTAGATCCTCCACCTCAAGGTAAACGTTCAGAAACAACACCTAAACACGTGCCAGCTAAAGAGAATTTGAACGGTCAAATATCAAGTAAGAATGCACAAAAACAGAAAAGTTTAGCAACCATCCTGAGAACAACTGGTCCACCACCGTCTCGTACAACTAGTGCTCGTTTACCTTCAAGAAATGATCTTATGTCTGAAGTACAGAGAACAACCTGGGCAAGACACACGACTAAATGATGAATTTTTTTCAAAATAGTTTTTGTTCATATCATTTTCTGAATAGAATGTTCTTTCTATTAGAAAAAAATATATTTTTTTGAAGGATAAATTAATCTGGATGTGTAAAATTTGGAATTGATCGATTGGAAATTGTACAATAGATCACTTATTACACGTTTATATTATGCTCTTCCTAAACTTGTAATTATTATAATTACTTCTAGTTTTAAATATAACAAAAATGTTATATTCACATATGAAAGTTCTACTCTTTCTTATAAATGGAATAGAAAATGAAAATTTAGTTTTTCATGTAATAAAGAAATTCAAAAGAAATCCAATTATTCACAATTTTGAATTAAAAAAAAAAAAAAATTACATATATTAGTAAATTGAATGTTAAAATTGAATAAAAAATTAAAAAAAAAAATATTAATTTTTATCTTTTACATTAAAAAGCTGGCCAAAATGTAGTACTTATAAAGAGAAAGAAATTATTTGCAATAGCGAATAAATAAATTTGTAAACGTATGCAAATGAATGTACATAAAATGTTGTACATACATTTTAATTCCAATCATTTTACATTGTAATATAAAGTAAAATGACGTAGATTTAGACTCTGTTTAAAATTGTTAAATTATATTCAACAAATTTCACAAAAAATAAATTTCTTTGTATCGTGTAATTTCAATATTATGTAATTAAATTTATACGAAAAAAAAAAAAAAATTATGAATATGAAATGAAAAGAAAAAGACACATCTTAAATTCAAAAAACATAAATATAAATTTCTTTTGTGTGTAAGTAGAGAACTTTAATATGTCGAAATTATTTAATTAAATTAAACAGTTTGTGTAATGGCGAAAACATTAATGTCATTAATTGAGTAATGAATGATTAATGAATAAAATATTCTGTGAAAAATAAAAGCATTTAATTAATTTTCATATTCAATTAATTATTTAATATAATATTACTTAATTATTTTTATAAGTAATCACATCTTTTGTATTATTATACTCATACTAACAATTCAGACAGATTCTGAAATATCAATTAAAAAAATTGACGTTTATTTAATATGCTCTCCATATTTTAGAGTGATAGGTGCAGAGTGATTATATTTAATCACAGGTAAAAAAAGAAGAAATATCTAAAAGAATTAGTATTTATTTTAATTATGAGTATTATGTTATGTAATTATAGATACTGTGAATAAGTTAATAAATCATACATCATACATAATTTTTAAAAATCAAATGAAAATGTTTCTAATAACTTAATAAATCTTAATAACTACATAAAAAAATAATCGTTGTAATCGCGAGCGCAGCCAATTAGCTCATATTATTTGCTATAAAATTTACAATTATATATATCATAAATATGATTATGAATTTTATAGCAAATAATGATTTTCCAGGTCTCACCGCGTGGAGGTTGCTGCGAATTGGAGACCCACCCTATCCACGGTCCCATCCACCCTCCTTTACGCAAAAATTTATTTAAAAAGGTAAATTTTCCTTTTGATGAAGATTTGCAAAACGTTTTATCTTTCTTCGTTGTGCAACACAAACAGCAAAAGGAATTCTAAGGAAAATCGACGCGAAAAGCTAAACCTGAAAATAAAAATTAAATTATATTATATTCTATTCTATTCATATAGAATTATATTTATATAGAATTATATGAGATATAGATATATACATGTGTCAATATTTTATACATTCATTATCATAAAAATATAAAATATTGAAAATTATAAGATTAAAAATTGAAAATTTATAGAATCAAAAAAAAAAAAAAAATACATGTATTTCATACAAAATTATATTCATTTTATTAACCATTACCAATTTCAATACCAACTACTACTACTACTACTACTACTACTACTACTATTATTACTACTATTATTATGCATGCACATGCAAATATATTCTACTTTAAGCAATATTTCTACAGCAGCAGTTTTACAAGCCAACTACTTATATAACTAAACTTATATTTACAAATATTTCACTTAAAAATTAAACTTAAAAATATTCTAATTATAAATATAATTTTTAATATAATTCTTAAAGAATATTAATTCAAAATATTATTTCATTTAGTTCAAACTTATAATTCTTTACAATCCCTACCTAATATAAGTTTAAAGGTATTTTCATATAAAAATTTAAACGTTTAGGGAATTTATTATTCAGAAAAATTTTAATAAAATCAAGAGGATTATATTCAATAGAAATATTCTTTATTGATAAGAACACTTCCACGCTGGTTTCTGAAACAAATAAGATCACAAAGATTAATAAAAATTTTATAAAATATAATTGCTTTCCAATAGACTTTAAGACTTATATGATTTCCTACCTACATAGAATTTAAATATATATTTCTCTATTCCTATTGAAGGTATTATCTATACATTAATCTAAAATATTGAGGGGCCCCTCCTACAAAAAAATTAATATAATTGAAGCGAAAGAAAATATACCATATAAAATATATATTTTCGTTGATTGATTTCACAATAATCCCTGCAACAAATTAAAGTATGAATAGTTAGTAAAATTTTATAAGATACAATTGTTTACTAACTGATGATAGATCAAAAATTACAATTTCTTGGAATATATAACGGATGCTTCCTGAAACAAACTTTTTTCAAGGATTAGTACGATAATTAAGAAGAAAACTAAAATATAGAGTATGTGAATTATAAAAAAAAAAATTTTATCATGAACATTCACCATTACTTATTATAAAAAATTTAATACAAAGAATTTAAATTCATTTTTTGAAAGATTTGGAAATGAAAAAGAAAAAAATATAAATTACAATAATACTTTCTATAACAAATGCAGAATATTATAAGGGATGCTGAAAAAGAAAAAAAAATTTAGTAGCCAGAAGGATTACTACGAAAATATTTTCCACTCGATATAAAACCGACAACAAACCGTGAGTGGAAACCGTTCATTTTATATCGCAACACTAATATTTCTTAAAAAATAAAAAATCGCGATGAGTGCTTTATTATATTTGCAATATTAATCAATTTATAATTGACCAAAAAAAAAAAAAAAAAAAAAAGAATTAGAAAGAAATTCCCAAGTTATTTAATCCAACGTTAAAAAATACTTTGTGCACTCAAACATAAATACGCAACACTAATAACGAAAAATTCAATGCAGTCTCTTTAACTGCTGATGTAATCACCCTTGTATATAGCTTTTTCAGCTACGTTAGGTGATTCTGGAACTTGAACATCCACAATCTTAGTGGAAGAGAATTGGGCATTCAATATTCGCAATACTATTTACAAACGCGGTTACTTTTCAACGCAATACTACTTTCTAAGATATTTTGAGACAAATTAAAAAAATTATTAAAAATTATGAAAAGTTATATTATTTGAAGAATTTAATGAAAACAAATCATATAAATTTTACTACTATTTTACAAAATAATTAAAACAATTTAAAACAAAAATATCGCGACGTCTTATAATTCGCAAATCTAATACAAAAAAAAATTCTCATTTTAAAGCAATTAATGCAAACGCGATTTTTATTTTAACGCAACTCTAATTCAACCCGTTCTTAATCGATCGCAACACTAATTAAGAATCGCGATGCCCATGATGACTGGATCTGATGGGCCGGCATGCAATCGGCCAGACAATACAACAACGATTACTACATATTGCTAAAACGAGCACAGTAACAAAATAGTAACAATGACTTCCCATTCTTTGAATCTGAAAAAAATCCAAAAAATGAGAAGCCATTCGTTGCAGCCCTCTTCGTGACAGTTTGTCGGGCCTCTTCGGTCTTCCTCCTTCGGGCGCGATGCCCGCTGAAACTTAAATCTAGGCTCGAGATTCACTAATCGCAAACAAAAAAAGAAATAAAAAAAATAGACTAAATCGCGGAAGCTGAATGCACATGGACGATCAACGATCGCAATGATCATTCTCCGTACATGTGCAGAATCTCGAGCGCAACGTGCGTTTCGAAATTTCGCGACCGCGACCGCGGAATTCGAAAAATCGACGAGCGAAACCAGAGACGAATTGCACATTCGTCTCAGCTTCACCCTCGACTTTTCAAATTTTATTTCCTGAAACAGATTGCCACGCGAAAACGCGCCTACCCGATCGGAGACTGTGACAACCTGCCCGGCCCTACCTACTTACAACTAACAGGCACACAAGAAGTATACTACCTATCCTACCTAGTCCTATATTTAAAAAATGGCAAAACAGGCACACCAACACACTCATTCCACGATTCTCACACATAATACTCGGGCGCAAAATCCTACACTAGGGAAAACGTCCCGGGACGCCTCCGACACCCGAGCTTGGCACACTACTCGCATACTCTAACTGTACGTACCATTTTCCTGAAATCGACTGACGATGGCTAACGACCATTGCGTGAAATACGTATATCTCAATTTAATTATAATGAATTATTATCAATGAATGAATATGCCGCTTTAAGACATTATTAGTTTAAATTACTAATATGATACCAAATTTCATAATATTATTATCATTTAAAAGTACGAATTCATAGATGTCGTTGAAAATTGTCAAATTAATCGTGAATAATTGTAAAATCTTAAATTATACTATTATAGACGAATTATAGTCGAAACGACGCAATTCCACAGCCTAACAACACACACATAATGTGAAAAATACGTCGTGCACGATACGTTAATGCATCGTCAGTCGCTTTAGAAATTGTTATTAAATTTATAAACTATAGTCATCGTGCCCATCGCCTCTCTCTCACCCAAGTAGCACCTGAGCACGTGAGTGAGATCCTGACAATAGACACGGAAGGGATTAAATCTGAAAATCCTAAGCTAGAAAAAAGTATTAATGCATCTAACGGACTAATATTATATAATCCAACATCTGTTTTACATTTCCAAATTTGAAAAAATTATTTTACAAATTAAATAAAATTGTTCTAATTTATTTTAGGAAAGAAAAATATAGAAAAAAATATTTGTTTCTGACTATTTGTAATAAATTTGTATCTGATAATTAATAATAAGAAATTACTGACTTTAAATAGAATAATAATAAATATAACCTCAGGCGATTTCTTCATCAAGCCAAATTTTTAAAAATAAAGATATATTCAAAATTTATTATTACTTGATTAAGAAATCTACCTGTCACGAAGCATCTTCTTGCACGTAATATTTCATATTTTTAGTACGATGAAAATAAAATTGTTTTACGTTTCAAATCGAATTTAAATTAAATAATTAAATATCGGACGAGAAAATAAAGTTAAAACTCTCGTTTATTATAATATTATTATAACGATAATGTATACTATTATTACATACTTTTATTGTAACGAAATCGGAGGACATCCGATTTCTTCACTAAAACGAGATTTAATTTATTCCAATATTCATTTTTATACGTAAATGTATAAGTATTATAAATGTTATAATTATTACAAAAATTATTTTCAACCATATATAATCAAAATAATTATTTATATCATTCATATTGATAATTATATTATATTATATTATATCAAAATAATTTATAAATATAAAGTTAACTCTCAGTATCATTTTATTAAAAACGCGACGTGCAAGAAGTCCTATCCTAATCTGATAAATAAAACACAAGAAAAGAATTGTTACTATTCACGGGTACAATAAATACCCGCGGTCACTGTGCTCGTGCAAAAATCTACGTATACAACCAATTACCCGTGTCGATTCGGACCTTTCATCCTACGACATGATTGAGTAATCGGAGGAACATAAATGCATGCGACTCACCAATCGATGCGAAGATTCTGCATTATCACCATCAGGATCTATGGGTTGTCGATCGTCAAAGGAGGAAGTGAAAACTATTGTGGAAGACCATAATTTAAACACTGTATCGGTTACTTGAAAATGTTGAAATATACAAAAATAATTACCTCTTCGCGTGAAGGATGACTGCCTTATTCTCTTCCGAAACACTGACTCTATCCTGTACCGAAATCGAATATTTAAAAAAAAAAATAAAAATAAAAAACTACTAACGCGTCCGTCTAATTTACGATCGACGAACAAGCACTGATTCTAATTTCGCGATTATAAATTTAACTATTTTAATTAAGTAAATAAATTTAACTAGAACACATTTTGTGCTCTAAAATATTAAAAAACTGTTACGCAACAACACTGATTCTAAAGATCGCATTGCGCGCGATCACAATTTTGTTTAAAAATTGAAATCCAAGAGAAAATTTTCATCAAGATTTTCAGACACCTTAAACAAAATATAAATTATCAGATGTAATTTTTTTTTCATAGGAATATAATTTTGATGATTAAGAAATTTTGAAGAAATAAAAATGGAAATTCCATTAAATTCTAAATGTGAATAAAAATAAAGATTGAGGACTCAGGTAATAAATAAAAATCTAACTAATAATGAAACTAAAATCCATTTTATGTCGATAGAAAAATAAAAATTTTAATTTTTTAAAAACTAAATATTGTTTTTAATTGTCCATTCATAAATTAAAGCAAAAATACCAATAAACGAAATTGAAGGAAAAAAATATGCAAAGATAATTACCTCTTCGCGTGATGGATGATCGCCTATTTTTCTTCAAAAGCACTGATTCTGAACCGAAAACGATTGTTTAAAAAAAAATAAAAATAATAAACTACTAACGCGTCCGTCTAATTTACAATCGGTGAACAAACACTGATTCTAATTTCGCGAATATAATAAGTAACTATTTAATTAAAGCTATTAAGCTTCGAAAATAATAAAAAACTGTTACGGAACAAACACTGAGTCTACCGACCGCATTGCACGCGATCGCAAAAATTCTGAAAATAAAACTGTATTAATAATGGGAGGATTTACAAAAAAAAAAAAAAAAGAAACGAAATTCTTTTTATATTTTTCTTCTTCTTTCTATCGAACATTTCTTTCAGAAAATATTATCATTTTTTATAATTACGATTATTACAAATTTTAAAAAAATAAAAAAAATTCATTAGAAGACAGAATATTTTTTATATAGAATATATTTAATATATTTTCGAACCATTATTAAACAAAAATATTAATATTCATGGTGATTGTTCATTTGTCAAGAAATATAAATATATTTTTTTCAAGTGATACAGTATATTACGTAAAAACGATGGAATAAAAGTAAAATATATACATACAATCCAAATGCGAAAGATCAAATTTCTGTTTGAAAAAGTACGTTGGCGTTGGCGGCCATATTGGAACTTTTCCCGCCTTTTTTCCTCGGATCAGTAAGCAGATAATAATCTGTACAAAGAAAAATAAAATTTGTCGCAATAATAATAATATAATAAACGTACAAAATTTATTAAATTAATCGATCACATTAAAATAAAACAATAATCAGATATAAAATTCGTCTTATATAGTCATAAGTGAAATAGCTAAAACTGCAAATAATTTGCGAACGGAAAACGAATGATCTTAGAAAGATTATCAAATGTAGCAATAAATACGTACTGATTAAATAGTAATATATAACTATGGAAGAAAATACGTATTACACAGATAAAAAATTACACGTATCAAAGAGGAATGGCACTTCTAATCACTACGAATCACTACGAAAGTACAATGACGGGACGCGACGTAATTTCGATTCGCGAATCGCGAATTGGAGAGGGGAGGTGTTCGCCAACGAGTCGAAACATGTCGAATATGATACGAACGCAACACCGGAATTTCTTTTCGAATTTTTTAAAAAAATTATGTTATGAAAATAATGTGTTAGATATCTCGAGCATAACACTGGACGAAAAATATATAAACATTACAAATGACGCAATTTGGAAACGCAATACGTATCACTGATATAATTTAATTTGATAAAATAAAATTGATTTTCTTTAATGTTTCTTTTGAAATAGATAAAAAAAACTATAGAAATCTATTTTCAATAAGTCTTTATTGGAATAAATAAAAAATGAAAGTTATCTGAAAATCTACGTAACACGTGTATACCATAAATCGTACTTCGAAATTATTCCGACAATCCAATTAAAAATTAAGTAAAAATATAGATATAGTAAAAATTGTAAATTGATGATTAGAAAAAGTATATTAAGATGAAGCAATATTTCTATTCAAATTTCGACTCAACGAAGTACGAATTACCGGTAGCCTCGATCATAAGATGAAAAAAAAATTCGAAATGCTAATTAATTACCTCGATACAATGGATATTAGAAAAAATATAATGGATTATTAAATAAAGCGACAGTAAATTATAAATTCGGTAGCAAAATATGAATAGAATTACTTACTGCGTCACTGAAGCCGGTTGCAAATACACGTCCTGTCACGATGATTTTCCACAAGAAACTAACGCTGCGAATCACAATTTACCTAGCGGCTTTCTGATTGGTTGGCGCCGTATGCCAATCGAAATTGTATATATCGAAGTATTACAGAATATATTTTAATTATGTTATTAAAAATATATTATTAATAGATTATTAATATATTTGTATTATTAATTTTTAATTTATCAATTATTTATTTAATTTTTATATTTATGTATTCTTTTATTATTTTTTAATTTATTTATTTATTAACTCATTAATTATCGATTATTTATCGATATGCTTGTTTGTTGCCAACCTAACGATTTATTATAGAGTTTTTTGTAGCATCTTCGTTTCGCATTTGTGTATGTATCGATGTATCAAATTTTTTTATCTTTCTTATTTCTTCATTTATTTAATTATTTTTATATTTATTCATTTATTTGTCTAGTGATTTATTAATTTTTAGAAATCTTTATTGGTTTGTTCATTTTTATATGCATCAATATATATATTTATTTATTTACTTCTTTATTTATTTATTTTAGCAATAGGTTTACTTAATTTATTTATTTTATGTTTTCTACTTATTTTAGTTATTTATATAACTTTTGTACTAATATTTATATTAAATTAATTTTAGTAAATATTTTTTTAATATATTTTTAATTTGAGTTATTAATATATATTGCGTAGTATTTTATTTTTGATTTTATATAATCGAAATGAATATATATTATTTATAACCATTTATATATATAATTAATCATAATATTTGGATGAAATTAATATATATTTTTATAATTATTTATTTATATTTAAATAAATAAATAAGTAACTTAATTTATAAATAGATAAATAAATAATTTAGATTATCTGATAAATAAATAAATAAATTTTAAGAATCTTCAGATAGTTTGAAAACTAATTTCTTTAATTTCTAAACAAGATGAAATTAAATAGAGTATTCTTTACAGTGTTTATTGATACATGTTTAGTTTAATTTATAAAGAATAACCTAAAATAATTAAAAGAAATTTTGTAAAATTAAAATTGAATTGCAGGTGTGCTTGGTATTGTGTTCCAAAGATTATTATTGATAAAATATAATATTTTTAAATTTAAAATATATGGAAAACTTTTTAATGAAATAATTGTAAAGTATAATTTAAAAAAAAAACGATATCTATCAGATCTCACCACGGGAATACATCGAAATTCTAAAAAATAAAAACAAGAAATTAAAATAATGATGAACAAAATAATAAAATATAGAAAATGAACTAATGACAAAAGTTAAACAAATTAAAACACACAAAAAGGAAATATAATTTAAAAATTAAAGAAACCTAAAATCTGAAACATAGAAAGAATATTAGTTTCTTATTAATAAATAATGAATTAAAATAATTAATATTCAATGTACATTGAATATTTTGAATGATTTTTATATATTTTATTTTTAAGAGTCTTTTAAATTTAACGCAATTTATTGCTCATGTATCACATTTAGGTTAGACCACTAGATTACATCTGTTACAAAAAATGTGTGATAAAATTAAAGATTAAATTCCTCATTGTCCAACGATGAGGTTTAATCTTAATTTAATCTAAATCTTAATACTAAATCTTAAATCTACGATTATAATCTTGATCTAAAGCAGAGATCTATTTTAATCCAGACCTTAGTGCTAAAATATAAAATTTAAAATCTATAATCCATAAATTTTATTGTCAATTTTACATCCGTATCAAAAATATCTATATTTTACTTAAAGCGAAAAAAAAATACTAAATTGTAATGTACATTACTTGGAAAATATTAAGCCATCTCTCACTCATAACAACATTCTAATATTTCTAGCTATCATCAAAAGAAGAAAAAAGGGATTAAAATAAAAAAATTGAATGAATAAAAATAAAGAAGAATGAAAGACTAAGTTACTGTTATTCTCACATCACGATTTATCTTAATGGACTTAAGGAAAACATCAAACAGATGATATTCGTCAATCGTGAATAGTCGAGGGTTATATCAGCGATCTAGCAGAAGAAATATATATCAACTACACAGGAAAGAGCAAAGGATACTAGATTTTCGATTACTGGAGCCGAATTACGAATGCGGTTGATATGGAAAAAGTGATGAAAAACTAATAACAAATTATGAAACATAATAAATTGAGGAAAGAATTAGAAAATAATTCGAATACTTACAGAAAAAAAGAAAAATTCGAGATGAAAATAGGAAAGAAAATTATAAGACATTAAGATATTAAAACCATGCTGAAGGAATAATAAAGAATTAAACTTTTTATTTTTGACTTTAAAGTTAGGGAATGTATTTTGATACAGGATGCGTTTATAATAATCTTAATCTACTTAATATAATTTATTTTATATTATTATATTAAGTATATTATTTTATATATATTTTATATTACTGATACCTGCAGTTCAATCTATTTAATCTAATTAATCAAAATAATTGAAAACAATTGCTTTAGACTGAACTGCAGGTATGCGTAGTTCTTGGCTTGCCATCGCTTTCCGAAAACTATTATTATATATTTAATGAAATATATTTCTAAATTTAAAATATTTCGAAAATTTTTTAATGAAACATTCGTTAAATAGAAAAAATTTTGAAAAAAAATTGGAAAGCGATGCCAATTACCAGGTCTCACCGACGAGGAGGTGACTACGCAACGAGACCCACCTAAACCTAAAAAATAATAAAAAAAGATTAAAATTAATTATTAATTTAAATACATTAAAAAAATTTAATATACATGAGAAATGAATAGAGATACAAAAATAAATCTAAAACATAAATTTCGTTTACAAGAATCTTTACATTAATCTTTACAAAAATTATTTTTACATTTTTCGCAATCGCACGCAATTAATCCCACGTTGTCCAACGTCGATGAGGCTTAAATCTAACTTAATCTAAATCTTAATATTAAAACTTAAACCTATGATTCGTATTATCTTATTGGCATCATTCGTATCAAGATATACTCCTATTTAGATAAAAAAAACTTAAAATTATTATTTATTCAGTCGATATTTAAACACTTTTAATTATTGCAGATACAAAGAAAATACGAGAAAAACAATTGAAAAGAAACAAAAGAATTAAGGAAGAAATGTAAAAACCCCCAAAAAAGGAAAATAACAAAGAAATTAAGAGAAATTCGAATTCCTATACGCCTCATTACGACTAAGTAGACTTACAAGGAATTGCTGGATTGGAGATGATACTCTCCAGTCGTGAGCTACAACAGCGATTCATAAGAACATCCTAACGATACAGGAAAGAGCAGAGGATACTAGATCCTCGGATTCGAATTACGAAGACGACATTCGACCATATGATCTAATTCTGATCGAGTTAGAAAATACCAATCGAATCAGAAGTGAAGATGAGAAATAAACGAAAGAGATTATATAAATGAGGATAGCAAAAAAATTGAGAATTTTTATTTTTTGTTTTAAGTTAAGGAGTATATCTTGATACGAAATGCGCTTACAATAATTTTAATCTAATTAGTATATTTTATTTAACTAATAGCTGCAGTTCAATCTATCTAATGAAATATCAAAGTAATTAAAATAATTAAAATTACAATCTAAAATAGAATTTAGATTGAACTGCAGGTTTGCGTAGTTCTTGGCTTGCCATCGCTTTTCCAAAATTATTATTCATAAAATATATCTGATTTTTAAATTTTTAAATTTAAAATATTTCCAAAACTTTTTAATGAGATAAAATTTGTAATATAGAATTTTGAAAATGAAAAGCGATGCCAATTACAAATAAGGAGGTGACTACGCATCGAGACCCATCTAAAAAAAAAAAAAATAAACTAAAATTAATTAAATATTTAACAGTTTAAATCATATTTAAAAAAGTACTAAGTTAATATAGAAGAAAACAGGACAAACATATTTACAATTAAAAGTTAAACAAATTTATATAAAAGCTGAAACTTAAGAAAGACATGTGTTAAAAAATACAATGCTGAAATAAAATTTTTAAAACAAATTTAATATAAAAAAGAAACAACAAATATAATTGTATTAAAAATTAAATCTATATAAAATCTGAAACTTAAGAAAGACATTGAAGACGTGCGTTAAAATATGAAATCCTGAAATATATATAAAATTTTTAAGAGAAATTAAATATAAAAAAGAAACATGACAAATATAATTGTATTAAAAATTAAATCTATATAAAACCTGAAACTTAAGAAAGACATTGAAGACGTGCATTAAAATATAAAATGCTGAAAAAAAAATTAAATTTTAACATAAAAATTAATTACAATTAAATTACAATACAATGTCTTTACAAATTGATACAATCTAAACTTAAAACTAAATTCCACGTTGTCTTTCGTTATCCCTCGTCGTCCATCGTTGTCCATCGTTGTCCATCGATGAGATAAAAACTTAATTTAGATCTTAAAATTAACTTAATATAATATAATAACTAAATCTTAATACTATATTAAATATCTAAAGTAAGTGCAGTATCCGTATCAAAGGTACCATTATCCTATTTAAAGCGAGGCAATTAATAATACTTTATTCTTTATTTAAAAACTATAAAGAAAACTTATTTTAATTAAAAAAAATCTTGCAGAAATGAAATCCAGAATAAACGACGACAAGAAAAAAGAAGAGAGAGAAGAAATGAAAAAAACAAATGAATCGAAGAAAATCAAATCGACTATCACCCCACATGTCACGACTTACGTCAATTGACTTACAAGAATCGATGGACAAATGATACTTGCCAGTCGTGACCAATGGAGGATTACGACAGTGACCTAATAGTTGAACGCCTTATGTCCCAACGACACTGGAAGGAGCAAGGGATAAATCCCCGACCACCGGAGCCGAATTACGAAGACGACGATCAACGTACAAGATCTAACTCTGATCGAGTACTCGAAGATACCAATCGATCAAAGCGCGGATCCTCAACTGACCACCGGAAGCAGAGCACCTATCCAAAGATTCCTGCAACTGTTGCGTGATATGTATAGGTGGCAGTGATTCGAAATGAGGAACGAAGAATAAAATAAGCATAAGAATAAATTCAGAAAGAAGATAAAAAATTCGACTAAACGACAACTAAAATAGAAATTCGAGATCGAAGGAAAGAATGAAAGAATCTAGAATTTTATTTTTCGCTTTAAGTTAAGGATAGGTACTTTGATACGAATAATTTATAATATTATCAATATTATAATAAATATTACAATAATCTTAATCTATAATAATCTTAATCTAATCTTAATCTATAATAATCATAATCTAATTAATATTTATTGATACCTGCAGTCTGGTTTTGTCTAATTAATAAAAATAATTAAGGAAAATTATGTTTTTAAACGGGATTGCAGGTATGCGTAATTCTTGGCTTGCCATCGCTTTCCGAAAACTATTATAAATGAAATATTCATAATATTTTTTCATTTTAGGTAAAAAAAATTTTATAGAAAGAAAATTTGAAAAACGATGCCAATTACCGGGTCTCACCGACGAGGAGGTGACTACGCATCGAGACCCACCTAAAAAAAAAAAAAAATCACAAACAAAAATTAATTAAATATTCAACAAAATATATTAAAACAATTCAATAAAGAAGAAAAGGACGAAAAATATAATTATATTAAAAATTAAATAGATCTATATAAAACCTGAAACTTAAGAAAGACATTGAAGATATAGATTAAAATATGAAATGCTGAAATATAAATGAAATTTTTAAGAGAAATTAAATATAAAAAAGAAACATGACAAATATAATTGTATTAAAAATTAAACAAATCTATATAAAACCTGAAACTTAAGAAAGACATTGAAGATATGCGTTAAAATATAAAATGCTGAAATATAAATAAAATTTTAGCATAAAAATTAATTACAATTAAATACAATATGTCTTTACAAATTTATACAACTAAATCTAAACTTAAAACTAAATCTCACGTTGTCTTCCGTTATCCCTCGTCGTCCATCGTTGTCCATCGTTGTCCATCGTTGTCCATCGATGAGATAAAAACTTAATTTAGATCTTAAAATTAACTTAATATAATATAATAACTAAATCTTAATACTATATTAAATATCTAAAGTAAGTGCAGTATCCGTATCAAAGGTACCATTATCCTATTTAAAGCGAGGCAATTAATAATACTTTATTCTTTATTTAAAAACTATAAAGAAAACTTATTTTAATTAAAAAAAATTTTGCAGAGATGAAATCCAGAATAAACGACGACAAGAAAAAAGAAGAGAGAGAAGAAATGAAAAAAACAAATGAATCGAAGAAAATCAAATCGACTATCACCCCACATGTCACGACTTACGTCAATTGACTTACAAGAATCGATGGACAAATGATACTTGCCAGTCGTGACCAATGGAGGATTACGACAGTGACCTAATAGTTGAACGCCTTATGTCCCAACGACACTGGAAGGAGCAAGGGATAAATCCCCGACCACCGGAGCCGAATTACGAAGACGACGATCAACGTACAAGATCTAACTCTGATCGAGTACTCGAAGATACCAATCGATCAAAGCGCGGATCCTCAACTGACCACCGGAAGCAGAGCACCTATCCAAAGATTCCTGCAACTGTTGCGTGATATGTATAGGTGGCAGTGATTCGAAATGAAGAACTAAGAATAAAATAAGCATAAGAATAAATTTAGAAAGAAGATAAAAAATTCGACTAAACGACAACTAAAATAGAAATTCGAGATCGAAGGAAAGAATGAAAGAATCTAGAATTTTATTTTTCTCTTTAAGTTAAGGATAGGTACTTTGATACGGATACTTTATAATATTATCAATATTATAATAAATATTACAATAATCTTAATCTATAATAATCTTAATCTAATCTTAATCTATAATAATCTTAATTTAATCTCAATCTATAATAATCTTAATCTAATTAATATTTACTGATACCTGCAGTCCGGTTTTGTCTAATTAATAAAAATAATTAAGGAAAATTATGTTTTTAAACGGGACTGCAGGTATGCGTAGTTCTTGGCTTGCCATCGCTTTCCGAAAACTATTATTAATAAAATATTTATAATATTTTTTCATTTTAGGTAAAAAAATTTTGTAGAAAGAAAATTTGGAAAGCGATGCCAATTACCGGGTCTCACCGACGAGGAGGTGACTACATCGAGACCCACCTAAACCTAACCAATAACAAAAAGCGATTAAGATTAATCACTAATTTAAATAAATTGAAGAAATTTAATATACACGAGAAATAAATAAAGATACAAAAATAAATCTAAAACATAAATGTTAACAAGAATCTTTACATTGATTTTTACAAAAGTTATTTTTACATTTCTCGCAATTGCCTGCAATTAATCCCACGTTGTTCGACGATGATGCTTAAATCTAACTTAATACTAAATCTTAATATTAAAACTTAAATCTAGGATTCGCATTATCTTATTGGCATCAGTCGTATCAAAGATATACTTCTATTTAAATAAGAAGAACTTAAAAGTTATTATTTATTGAATTACTTACCTTCAATTATTGCAGGTACAAGAAAAATACAAGTGCAATGAAACAAAGGAATTAAGGAAGAAACATAAAAACCCAAAGACTTTCGAAAATCGCTGATCAAGGACCCTCGATTTGCCACCGGAAGTAGAGCACCAATTGAATGATTATTGCATCACGATGGCCAAGAATGATTCGAATTAGAATTCTTCGATACTTGCAGCGAAAAAAACGAAAAGAAAGTAAAGAAGAATAAAAACGATAATTTCCGTTCGAAAAGAAAAGAAATGAAAGGATTGAAAGTATGTATTATAGTAGTTCGGTAAGAAGCGTATCTTCATAGAGAATATGCTTATAATAATTTAATTTTAATATTTATTTTACGTTATATTTAAAACAAAAACTTAAATCTAAAACGCATGCATCTCACGATGTCCTGAAAATGAAATAAATTTAAAAAAAATTTAATATATATATAAAAAGAATCAATCATAAACTATAAATAAATTAAAAATCGTAAATAAAAAAAAAATAAAAATTTAATTTTGATATTTTACATAGGAATTCCGAATATTTATATAACTATTTTATAATTAAAAAATCAAGAATACTAAAATTTAATTTTAACAAAGAGAAGAATTTAACATTAATTTTGACAACGAATAATTATTGTCATTGATTCTAAATAAATGAATTGAATTTATATTAATCAAATCAAAAATTTTATCATAGTAAGAATATTAAATAAATTAATATTATATTTATATTATATAATATTAATATAAATTAATAAATAATATGATAAAATTTTTGATTTGATTAATATAAAATTATCATGATTATAATAAAAATATTAAATAAATTAATATTCTTACTATAATCATAATGATTTTAATAATTACAAAAATTAAAAAAATTTATACGAGCAAACTTTTTAGCAGTATTTTCATTAACAAATGCTCCAATATTTAGGGGTGCTGAAAAAGAAAAAATAGCCAGAAGAGGCTATAAAGATCACACTTGGTGATCCAAAAAGTGGACCACTCTTGCAGCTTTTATAACTGCATTTTGTGGTCACCAGTTCCACAATATTAGTGGAAAAGTCATGGGCATTTTATATACGCAACACTACTTTCAAAAAACGCGATTATTTTTTAACGCAACACTACTTTTAAAAACGCGATCATTTTTCAACGCAACACTAATTAAAAATAAATTTGATAAAAATAAAAATAGATTGAAAATTAATACTTCTTGTAATTAAAATTTGAAATAATGAAAATACTAAAAATATTTAATACTAAAATTCTATTTTATTAAAATCAAGATTATTAAAAAAAAAACGCAACACTAAAGCAAACGCGATCATTTTATTTATTCGCAATTCTAATGCAAACCGTGATTTCTTTCGTCGCAACACTAATAAAAAACCGCGATTGCCCATGATGACTGTACGTTGGGCCGGAATTCACATCGGCCAATAAATACTACTATTACTACTACTACTACTACTACTACTCTACTATTATTACTACTACTATTATTAAACTCTAAAACGAGCATAATGACAAAGTAGTAACAATGACTTCCCATTCTTTGGACCAAAACAGGATCCAAAAAATGAGAAGCCATTCGTTGCAGCCCTCTTCGTGACAGTTTGTCGGGCCTCTTCGGTCTTCCTCCTTCGGGCGCGATGCCCGCTGAAACTTAAATCTAGGCTCGAGATTCACTAATCGCAAACAAAAAAAAGAAATAAAAAAAATAGACTAAATCGCGGAAGCTGAATGCACATGGACGATCAACGATCGCAATGATCATTCTCCGTACATGTGCAGAATCTCGAGCGCAACGTGCGTTTCGAAATTTCGCGACCGCGACCGCGGAATTCGAAAAATCGACGAGCGAAACCAGAGACGAATTGCACATTCGTCTCAGCTTCACCCTCGACTTTTCAAATTTTATTTCCTGAAACAGATTGCCACGCGAAAACGCGCCTACCCGATCGGAGACTGTGACAATCTGCCCGGCCCTACCTACTTACGACTAACAGGCACACAAGAAGTATACTACCTATCCTACCTAGTCCTATATTTAAAAAATGGCAAAACGGGCACACCAACACATTCACTCCACGGTTCTCACGCATTACGCCCGGGTGCAAAAAGCCTACACTAGGGAGAGCGTCCCGGGACGCCTCCGACACCCGAGCTTAAAACTACTTTCACACTTTAACTTTACGTACCTTTTTCCTGAAATCGACTGACGACGGCTAGTGATCATTGCGTAAATCGCGATAAAAAATTGAATGTCAATTTTAATTGTTTATTGTAAGAAGAATTTGTGTATAAAAAAAAGATATTACTGGAAAAGGTAATATATATAATTTATGATTTGGTAAATTGATAAAATTGTTATTTAGAATTTGCAATATTTCATGGAAGATGTAATATTGCGATTGTAATAATGAATGAATTAATGAATCGTAACGACGCAATTCCACATCCTAATTACACACACACACAATGTGGAAAATACGTCGTGCACGATCACTAACTCATCGTCAGTCGCCGTTAAAAACTTATAAACTATGATCATCGTACCCATTGCCTCTCTCTCACTCAAGTAACACCTGGGCACGTGAGTGAGATCGTGGCAATGGACACGGAAGGGGTTAAATCTGAAAATCCTGAACTAAAAAAAAATATTATTTATTTTCTCTCTAACGGGCTAATATTCTTTAATTTATCATCTAATTTAATTTCAAATTTTATTTAATGATTCTAATTTTTTAATTGAATTAAATAATTGAATGAAAATAAATTGAATAAAAATGAAAAAAATTTATTTATTAATAGGAAAGACTAAATGTAAAAAAAAAAAAAAAAATTGATAAAAATAACCTCAGGCGATTCTTTCATCAAAGCATATTTTCGAAAATGAAAAAACAATGCTCAAAAATTATTGCTTTGATTCCAAAATCTACCTGTCCCGAAATATCTTCTTGCACATTTTCGTATACGAAGAAAATAGAATTGAAAATTGTTATTTAAAAATCGAGTAATTAAAATGTGAAAACATGAAAGAAGATTTTTATATTATTAAATATTTAAAAAACGCGATGTGCAAGAAGATCTAGCCTGAGCTAATAAATAAAACACGGAAAATGTTACTACTCACGGGTATAATAAATACCCGTGGTCATTATGCTCGTTACAAAAATCTACGTATACAACCAATCACTCGTGTCGATTCGGACCTTTCGTCCTACGACATGATTGAGTAATCGGAGGAACATAAATGCATGCGACTCACCGTTAGATGCGAGGAACCATTTACCATCGTGTAGGAGGATGTGGAAATCGCAAAACATCTGTAACAAAAAAGCATAACAATATAATTTAAAACATAATTCAGATTGTTTGAAAAAATTGAAATAAGAAGAAAAAATAAAACTTTATTAGATTAATATAATAATAAAAAAAAAAAAAATTCTAATGGATTTTAAATAAAAATAAAAATTAAAAATTAAGAAAAAATTTAAGACTAATAAAAAAGATTGAAATTTAAAAATTAAAAGTTTACATTAAAATAGAAGAATAAGAATTTAAATAGAATGAAGGATAGTTACCTCTTCGCGTGATGGATGATCGCCTTTTTCTCTTGAGAGGAACACTGACTCTAACGCGAAACGAATTATTTAAAAAAATAGACTTTTAACGCGACCGTTTGAATTGAAATCGGCGAGCAAACACTGACTCTAATTTCGCGTTTAATCCATTGAAGGATTTAAAAAAACTGATTTAAAAAAGCAAACACTGATTCTATTGACCGCATTGCGCGCGGTTATAAAAATTTGCTGAAAATAAAAGTGTATTAATAGGGATAGAAAAAGAAGTGAAAAATTCTTTGGATTTTTCTATTTTTTCTTCTTTTTCTTATTGAGCATTTGTTTAAGAAAATACTGCTATGAACAATAAAGTATTTTAATTAATATTCAGAGATGTTTATAAATTTTTAATTTGGAAAAATTTATTATAATTGTTCGTTATCAAAATTTAGACTATACTTTTTAATAATATATATATATATATTATAATATTATTATATTATATATATATATATATATATATATATATATATATATATATATATATATATATATATATAAATTATAAATATTCAAAATTCTTTGTAAAATAATCAAAATTGTATAGTTAAACAATATGAAAATGAAAAATATAATATAAATAAATTAAAAGAATTTAAAATATAAAAAAAGAAATTTAATTCTTAGTTTGGCATCAGTTTTGAAAAACTAATCTTTCTAATATAATTTTAATACAATATTTTTAATGTAATATTTGTAATACAAATTTTACATTAAAAATATATATTTAATCAATGTAATATACTTTTAATCAAATAATATAAAATGAAAACTAATGCCAATTACTAGATTTCATCAATGAGGAGATGATTACATCTAAATCCTCATATAATAAAGAATATAATAAATTATCATATAATAATATATTAAAATTTATTTAGAATATTCATTTAATTAGAATATTAAAACATATTATAAAAAAATTATAGAATAATATAATTATTTTATAAATATAAATATAATTATAGAAAATATATTTTATAAATATAATAAATATATTATATAAATATAATAAATATTATAATATGTTTTAATATTATTAATAGAAGTAATATATAATTATGCAAGAGTATAATAATATAAATTATTATACTTTAATAATAAAAAATTAAAAAATAAATCAAATTAGAAATTTAAAATAAAAATAAAAATTAAAAATTAAAGATTAAAAGTTAAAACAAATTAAAAATAAAATGAAAATAAAAAAATTAAAAAGTAAATCAAATTAGAAATTTAAAATAAAAATAAAATAAAAGTTAAAAATTAAAGATTAAAAGTTAAAACAAATTAAAAATAAAATGAAAATAAAAAAATTAAAAAGTAAATCAAATTAGAAATTTAAGATAAAAATAAAATAAAAGTTAAAAATTAAAGATTAAAAGTTAAAACAAATTAAAAATAAAATGAAAATAAAAAAATTAAAAAGTAAATAAAAATAAAAATAATCAAAAAAATTTTAAATTTAAAAATAAAAGTTAAAAATTAGAAATTAAAGCAAATTAAAAATTAAAAGTTAAAATAAAATAAAAATAAAATGAAAATAAAAAAATTAAAAAGTAAATCAAATTAGAAATTTAAAATAAAAATAAAATAAAAGTTAAAAATTAAAGATTAAAAGTTAAAACAAATTAAAAATAAAATGAAAATAAAAAAATTAAAAAGTAAATCAAATTAGAAATTTAAGATAAAAATAAAATAAAAGTTAAAAATTAAAGATTAAAAGTTAAAACAAATTAAAAATAAAATGAAAATAAAAAAATTAAAAAGTAAATAAAAATAAAAATAATCAAAAAAATTTTAAATTTAAAAATAAAAGTTAAAAATTAGAAATTAAAGCAAATTAAAAATTAAAAGTTAAAATAAAATAAAAATTGAAAATTAATACGAATTAAAAATCAAAAGTTAAATCAAATAAAAAAATTAAAAAGTAAATCAAATTAAAAATTTAAAATAAAAATAAAATAAAAATTGAAAATTAAAAAATAAAGTAAAAGTTAAAAATTAAAAAATAAAAGTAAAAAGAGAATAAAATATGTGAATATAAGAATAAAGATATAATATAATATAATAAAATATAATATAATATTCTCTATATTGTAAGAATTCGTTAAAGTGTTATAATAGCGATGTTACTATCAAGCGTGTTCGATATGAAATGATTCGCCTCGCGAACTCGTCTCGTATTTATACAAGGGCACGAACGGACGAAATTCAACGACAATATACGGTCTTATCCGATTTCATGAAAATTTATTTTCTGAATATATTGGACAACAATTTATCAATTTTTAAATTTTTAATGTTGATTTATTAATTTTTTTTTATTAATTTACATAATAATTAAAATATTTTTTTAAATAAAGTAAAATTTACTATTTTATGGTATAAATTTCCTATTTATAGCTATATTGAAAAATTCTAACTATTATTTTATGCGAAAAATAGTTATAAAGTAGTCACAAATAGATGTATATAGTCATTAATTTTTAATTATTTATTCTAATTTATATATTGAATAATTTATTATAATAGTAAATAATAACAAATCACATATATCCTTATAAACTAAATTTTATAAAATTAGATTTGTTTTCTATTAGATTTATATTCTATTGTCTTCTAATATTTTTGAATTTTTATTTTTCTATTATTTATTACTATAGTAAAATATTTTAATTATTATTTTACAAAAAATTTTAAGAATAATTACAAAGTAATCACAAGTAAATTTATATATAGTCAACAATTCAATAATTTTTAGATTTTTATTATTACACTCTTGACAATGTGTTATGATAATAAATATAATAATTAATATATTTTTATTAAAACTAAATTTATATTTTTATGATATTAGTTTTTGATTTATAACTGTATTAAAATATTTTAAATGTCATTTTTTTAAGGAATAAATTAAGTTGTATATAAAAGTAAATTAATTTGAACGATATTAGTCAATCATAAATCATGAATTACGTTATAAAATAATTACATTATAAAATAAGGAAGTAGAATAAGATATTGACTTTCTATTTCAACTTATTTATAATAATATTTTATAATAATTTATATATTTCAATTTGGAATTTATGTGAATAATCATAGTATATGTAATAACTGAATTTATATTATATTAGGCTCAAATTATACATTTATAATAATCCATCACTAAAGAAATCAAAGTATGCAATTTACCAATTGTAAATCACATTACAGCATGAGTTTAGATTATTTTTATTTAAAATCCGTGAATTTTATTCTTTTATTGCTTTTCAAATTCTGATATCTATCTTTCAAATTATGAATTTTGAATAAATATTCAATTTGAATAGAATTTTGAAAAATTCTATTAATTTCAATTAATCAATCAGTATATTTTTTACATCATGCATTAGTGATTTTTATTTTAAATAATTATGAATTTAATTAAATTATTCAAAACCGAGATGGTTTATAAAATATAAATTAAAATTTTTTCGATTTAATAAAATAATGAAATATTTTATTTCTGATTAAGAATTTTTATTGAATATAAAATTGTGCGAACGAATTTATTCTAATATTTTTTTCATTTCAAAGCAAAAAATAACAAATTTAATATAAATGATAAAAGAAAAAATTTTAGTATTTTATTAAATATGTAGAATTATAATTAATTTTAATATAATTTTAATTATAATTAATAATTAATTTTATTAAATATATAGAATTATATTAGATTAATATTAAAATATATAGAATTATATTATATAAAAATCGAAATTTATAAATTATTTTATATTAGATTTTTTGAAATGATTCTAAAAAAAAAAATGTATGATAAATTGATAAAAAAAAACTAATTTAACGAACCAATTTAATTTGTATTAATTGAGCTTTTGTTTGAATTTATTATATATTATATATATTACATTTAATTCATTACCAAATATTAAAATATTATATATATTAATTTACAGATGATGGAGCACAAAATTGAATGATGAGATCTATTAAGGATGTTTTGCATTCTTCCTGTCCATAATCATTTTGATTCCCTTATTTTTAAAGTTTTGAATACATCTTTTAATTGATGATTATAATAGATAATTATAATATATAAAATATTAAAATTTAAAAATTCTAATTTGATAAAATCATATAATTAATATAAAAATATTATTGTTAAAAATACAAGAAAATTTTTGTTATATTATCAATATTTAGAAAATATTTGGTGCAAGAAGATTTGGCCTGAGCTAATAAATAAAATATAGAAAATGTTACTGGTATAATAAATATTTGTTATTATATAAAAATCTATATATACAACCAATTAATTTATATCAAATGAGACTCATTATTAGATACAAAGAATGTTACAATTGATGCAGTTATAACTCACTAGAAAATCATTGTGAAAGCTATCATTATATAGAAGGAAATAGAAATCGTTTTGTTCTCTTGAGAAAAACAGTAATTCTAATATAATACACAAAATAAATAAATTTAAAGAAAAAAATTTAAAGAAAAAATATTATAAATTTATATTTGGCGAACAAATATTGAATCTAATTTTGTGATATTTATTAAATTTAAAAAAAAATTTTATGAAAACAAATACTGTATTATATGCAGTTATAAAATTTTATAGAAAATAAAAATTCATTAATAGGAAAGAATGGAATAGAAAAAAAAGTAAAATATTTTTTGATATTTTTCTTTTTTTTTCTTTTTCTTTTCAAACATGTTTAAAAAAATTCTGTGAATAATAAAATATTTTAATTAATATTCAGAGATATTTATGAATTTCTAATTTGAAAAAATTTATTATAATTATTTGTTATTTTAATAACAATAATGTATCATATATCATAATAACAATAATGTATCAATAAATTATGTATCATAAGTTATAAATATTCAAAATTTCTTCTAAAATAATCAAAATTCTAAAAATAATTGAACAATATAAATATGAAAAATATATAATATGCATAAAGTAAAAGAATTTAAAATATAAAAAAGAAATGTAGTTCTTAGCTTGGCATTAGTTTTCAAAAACTAATATCTCTAATTTAATTCTAATAATTTAATTTTAACATAACATTTTTAATATAACATTTTTAATATACAATTTTTAATGTAAAATTTGCAATATAACAAATTCCTGTAATATATTTTTATCAAACTATAATAATCAAAATATAAAACTAATGCCAATTATTAGATTTCATCAACAATAAAATGACTACATTGAAATCTTCTTATCATAAAGAATAACAATTATCATATATAATAAGAATTAAAATTTATTTAGATTATTTATTTAATTAGAATAATACAGAATATATTATAAAAAACAATTATAGAAAAAATTATTAAATGTTATAGAATATGAATATTATAGAAAAATAAATTAATAGATAAATATATAAATAAATAAATGAATAAATAAATAAATGAATTGAAAAATAAATCAAAAAGAAAATGTAGAAATAAATAAATAAAGAAAGAAGCGAATGAATAAACAAGTGAAAATATAAATTAAAAAAAATAAATTAAAAATTAATCAAAAAGTAAATGTAAAAATAAATAAAGGAATAAATAATAAATGAGTAAACAAAATATGGATTAAAGAATAATCAAAAAGTAAATGTAGAAACAAATAATTAAATGAATTAAAAAAATAAATTAAAAAAAAATGTAAAAATTAATAGATGAAGGAACAAATGAATGAATAAATAAGTGAAATTATGAATTAAAAAATAAATGAAAAAGTAAATGTAGAAATAAATACATAAAGGAATAAATGAATGAGTAAAAAATGTGAATTAAAAAATAAATTAAAAAATAAATATATAAATATATAAATAAATATTTATTAAGTAAATAATATGTAATTTATAAACAAATAATATATGATATGACAGGAATATTATATTAATTTAAATAAAAATTAAATATTAATTTAGAATAAATTCTAAGAATAATTCTAAGAATATAATTGAAAAATATTTTCTGTTATTAAAATTTAATTTATTTGTATAAATTATGTACAAAAATTTCGACATTAAATGTAATAATTTAATTATATTATATAATTATATAATTATATAATTCTTTATTTATAAAGAAAAATTAATTATTGTTTTATGTTAATAATTTTTTATTTATAACTAAAAAACTGCCATTTTACAACTGTACAACTGTGATTATAATAATAGATTCATAATAAATAATTTAACAGTTGTTAGATTTTTTAAATTTTTATTTTATATATTTAATAATAATAATACAATAATAAAAATACAATAATTAATTCAAGATTTTTGGCCATATAAAAAATAATTATTGTATGATATTTATATTGTATTTTGAAATTTTATATAAATAATATTTTTAAAATAATTTGTAATAATTATAATAATGTTGAATTTTCATTTCAAATTAATATTAAACAAACAAGATTCCAGATTTTTAAAAATTTAGTTCAAATTTCAAATTTGTCACAATATATCCATTTAAAAAGTAAATTACTTTTGTAAAATATGCAATTTACTATTCATAAATAATATATTTACATAACAATACTTTATAGCATTTATTTAAAATAATGATAAATCAATATTAATTAATATTAACAATAGATATTTATTTATTTATCGATTTATTATTAATTTATTTATATAGTTATTTCTTTAAGGAGTTTTTTATTATTTGAGATTTCATACTTTATTCATTTAAGTATGTATCAATTTATTTATTTGTTTATTCATTCTTTCATATGAAAAAGTGTATAAATAAATAAATAAATTAATGCAAACACAAGTGCAAAATGAAAAATCTATAAAAAACTATACAAAAAAAAAGTTAGACAAATGATCGATAAATAATCGATAAATCGATAATTGATGAGTTATTTAATAAATAAATAAATTAATAACAGAATACATAAATATAAAAATTAAATAAATAATTATTAAAAATTAAAAATTAATACATAAATAAATCAATAATTTATTATTAAAATATTTTTAATAATTAAAATAATTAAAATATATTATTTAATACTTCGATACATATGATTTCGATTGTAAAGTTGGCTTACGACGCCAACCAATCAGAGAGCCGCTAAGTAAATACTGGTGCGCGGCGTCAGTTTCTTGTGGAAAGTCATAGTGGTAGGACGTATATTTGTAACCGGCTTCAGTGACGCAGTAAGTAATTCTATTCATATTTTGCTACCGAATTTATAATTTACTGTCGCTTTATTTAATAATCCATTATATTTTTTCTAATATCCATTGTATCGAGGTAATTAATTAGCATTTCGAATTTTTTTATGTATTTTTTTTTCATCTTATGATCGAGGCTACCGGTAATTCGTACTTCGTTGAGTCGAAATTTGAATAGAAATATTGCTTCATCTTAATATACTTTTTCTAATCAACAATTTACAATTTTTACTATATCTATATTTTTACTTAATTTTTAATTGGATTGATAATTCAGAATAATTTCGAAGTACGATTTATGGTATACACGTGTTACGTAGATTTTCAGATAACATTCATTTTTTATTTGTTCCAATAAAGACTTACTGAAAATAGATTTTTATAGTTTTTTTTATCTATATCAAAAGAAACATTAAAGAAAATCAATTTTATTTTATCAAATTAAATTATATCAGTGATACGTATTGCGTTTCCAAATTGCGTCATTTGTAATGTTTATATATTTTTCGTCCAGTGTTATGCTCGAGATATCTAACACATTATTTTCATAACATAATTTTTTTAAAAAATTCGAAAAGAAATTCCGGTGTTGCGTTCGTATCATATTCGACATGTTTCGACTCGTTGCCGAACACCTCCCCTCTCCAATTCGCGATTCGCGAATCGAAATTACGTCGCGTCCCGTCATTGTACTTTCGATATTCGTAGTGATTAGAAGTGCCATTCCTCTTTGATACGTGTAATTTTTTATCTGTGTAATACGTATTTTCTTCCATAGTTATATATTACTATTTAATCAGTACGTATTTATTGCTACATTGGATAATCTTTCTAAGATTAAATCATTCGTTTTCCGTTCGCAAATTATTTGCAGTTTTAGCTATTTATGACTATATAAGACGAATTTTATATCTGATTATTGTTTTATTTTAATGTGATCGATTAATTTAATAAATTTTGTACGTTTATTATATTATTATTATTGCGACAAATTTTATTTTTCTTTGTACAGATTATTATCTGCTTACTGATCCGAGGAAAAAAGGCGGGAAAAGTTCCAATATGGCCGCCAACGCCAACGTACTTTTTCAAACAGAAATTTGATCTTTCGCATTTGGATTGTATGTATATATTTTACTTTTATTCCATCGTTTTTACGTAATATACTTTATCACTTGAAAAAAATATATTTATATTTCTTCACAAATGAACAATCACCATGAATATTAATATTTTTGTTTAATAATGGTTCGAAAATATATTAAATATATTCTATATAAAAAATATTCTGTCTTCTAATGAATTTTTTTTATTTTTTTAAAATTTGTAATAATCGTAATTATAAAAAATGATAATATTTTCTGAAACAAATGTTCGATAGAAAGAAGAAGAAAAATATAAAAAGAATATTTCGTTTCTTCTTTTTTTTTTTTGTACATCCTTCCATTATTAATACAGTTTTATTTTCAGAATTTTTGCGATCGCGTGCAATGCGGTCGATAGACTCAGTGTTTGTTCCGTAACAGTTTTTTATTATTTTAGAAGCTTAATAGCTTTAATTAAATAGTTACTTATTATATTCGCGAAATTAGAATCAGTGTTTGTTCGCCGATTGTAAATTAGACGGACGCGTTAGTAGTTTATTATTTTTATTTTTTTTTAAACAATCGTTTTCGGTACAGAATAGAATCAGTGCTTCTGAAGAAAAATAGGCGATCATCCATCACGCGAAGAGGTAATTATCTTTGCATATTTTTTTTCTTCGTTTATTGGTATTTTTGCTTTAATTTATGAATGGACAATTAAAAAGAATATTTAGTTTTTAAAAAATTAAAATTTTTATTTTTCTATCGACATAAAATGGATTTTAGTTTCATTATTAGTTAGATTTTTATTTATTACCTGAGTCCTCAATCTTTATTTTTATTCACGTTTAGAATTTAATGGAATTTCCATTTTTATTTCTTCAAAATTTCTTAATCATCAAAATTATATTCCTATGAAAAAAAAATTACATCTGATAATTTATATTTTGTTTAAGGTGTCTGAAAATTTTGGTGAAAATTTTCTCTTGGATTTCAATTTTTAAACAAAATTGTGATCGCGCGCAATGCGATCTTTAGAATCAGTGTTGTTGCGTAACAGTTTTTTAATATTTTAGAGCACAAAATGTGTTCTAGTTAAATTTATTTACTTAATTAAAATAGTTAAATTTATAATCGCGAAATTAGAATCAGTGCTTGTTCGTCGATCGTAAATTAGACGGACGCGTTAGTAGTTTTTTATTTTTATTTTTTTTTTTAAATATTCGATTTCGGTACAGGATAGAGTCAGTGCTTCGGAATAAGGCAGTCATCCTTCACGCGAAGAGGTAATTATTTTTGTATTTTTCAACATTTTCAAGTAACCGATACAGTGTTTAAATTATGGTCTTCCACAATAGTTTTCACTTCCTCCTTTGACGATCGACAACCCATAGATCCTGATGGTGATAATGCAGAATCTTCGCATCGATTGGTGAGTCGCATGCATTTATGTTCCTCCGATTACTCAATCATGTCGTAGGATGAAAGGTCCGAATCGACACGGGTAATTGGTTGTATACGTAGATTTTTGCACGAGCACAGTGACCGCGGGTATTTATTGTACCCGTGAATAGTAACAATTCTTTTCTTGTGTTTTATTTATCAGATTAGGATAGGACTTCTTGCACGTCGCGTTTTTAATAAAATGATACTGAGAGTTAACTTTATATTTATAAATTATTTTGATATAATATAATATAATATAATTATCAATATGAATGATATAAATAATTATTTTGATTATATATGGTTGAAAATAATTTTTGTAATAATTATAACATTTATAATACTTATACATTTACGTATAAAAATGAATATTGGAATAAATTAAATCTCGTTTTAATGAAGAAATCGGATGTCCTCCGATTTCGTTACAATAAAAGTATGTAATAATAGTATACATTATCGTTATAATAATATTATAATAAACGAGAGTTTTAACTTTATTTTCTCGTCCGATATTTAATTATTTAATTTAAATTCGATTTGAAACGTAAAACAATTTTATTTTCATCGTACTAAAAATATGAAATATTACGTGCAAGAAGATGCTTCGTGACAGGTAGATTTCTTAATCAAGTAATAATAAATTTTGAACATATCTTTATTTTTAAAAATTTGGCTTGATGAAGAAATCGCCTGAGGTTATATTTATTATTATTCTATTTAAAGTCAGTAATTTCTTATTATTAATTATCACATACAAATTTATTACAAATAGTCAGAAATAAATATTTTTTTCTATATTTTTCTTTCCTAAAATAAATTAGAACAATTTTATTTAATTTTTAAAATAATTTTTTCAAATTTGGAAATATAAAACAGATGTTGGATTATATAATATTAGTCCGTTAGATGCATTAATACTTTTTTTTAGCTTAGGATTTTCAGATTTAATCCCTTCCGTGTCTATTGTCAGGATCTCACTCACGTGCTCAGGTGCTACTTGGGTGAGAGAGAGGCGATGGGCACGATGACTATAGTTTATAAATTTAATAACAATTTCTAAAGCGACTGACGATGCATTAACGTATCGTGCACGACGTATTTTTCACATTATGTGTGTGTTGTTAGGCTGTGGAATTGCGTCGTTTCGACTATAATTCGTCTATAACAGTATAATTTAACATTTTATAATTATTCACGATTAATTTGACAATTTTCAACGACATCTATGAATTCGTACTTTTAAATGATAATAATATTATGAAATTTGGTATCATTTTAGTAATTTAAACTAATAATGTCTTAAAGCGGCATATTCATTCATTGATAATAATTCATTATAATTAAATTGAGATATACGTAATAATTGAGATATACGTATTTCACGCAATGGTCGTTAGCCATCGTCAGTCGATTTCAGGAAAATGGTACGTACAGTTAGAGTATGCGAGTAGTGTGCCAAGCTCGGGTGTCGGAGGCGTCCCGGGACGTTTTCCCTAGTGTAGGATTTTGCGCCCGAGTATTATGTGTGAGAATCGTGGAATGAGTGTGTTGGTGTGCCTGTTTTGCCATTTTTTAAATATAGGACTAGGTAGGATAGGTAGTATACTTCTTGTGTGCCTGTTAGTTGTAAGTAGGTAGGGCCGGGCAGGTTGTCACAGTCTCTGATCGGGTAGGCGCGTTTTCGCGTGGCAATCTGTTTCAGGAAATAAAATTTGAAAAGTCGAGGGTGAAGCTGAGACGAATGTGCAATTCGTCTCTGGTTTCGCTCGTCGATTTTTCGAATTCCGCGGTCGCGATCGCGAAATTTCGAAACGCACGTTGCGCTCGAGATTCTGCACATGTACGGAGAATGATCATTGCGATCGTTGATCGTCCATGTGCATTCAGCTTCCGCGATTTAGTCTATTTTTTTTTATTTCTTTTTTTGTTTGCGATTAGTGAATCTCGAGCCTAGATTTAAGTTTCAGCGGGCATCGCGCCCGAAGGAGGAAGACCGAAGAGGCCCGACAAACTGTCACGAAGAGGGCTGCAACGAATGGCTTCTCATTTTTTGGATTTTTTTCAGATTCAAAGAATGGGAAGTCATTGTTACTATTTTGTTACTGTGCTCGTTTTAGCAATATGTAGTAATCGTTGTTGTATTGTCTGGCCGATTGCATGCCGGCCCATCAGATCCAGTCATCATGGGCATCGCGATTCTTAATTAGTGTTGCGATCGATTAAGAACGGGTTGAATTAGAGTTGCGTTAAAATAAAAATCGCGTTTGCATTAATTGCTTTAAAATGAGAATTTTTTTTTTGTATTAGATTTGCGAATTATAAGACGTCGCGATATTTTTGTTTTAAATTGTTTTAATTTTTTTGTAAAATAGTAGTAAAATTTATATGATTTGTTTTCATTAAATTCTTCAAATAATATAACTTTTCATAATTTTTAATAATTTTTTTAATTTGTCTCAAAATATCTTAGAAAGTAGTATTGCGTTGAAAAGTAACCGCGTTTGTAAATAGTATTGCGAATATTGAATGCCCAATTCTCTTCCACTAAGATTGTGGATGTTCAAGTTCCAGAATCACCTAACGTAGCTGAAAAAGCTATATACAAGGGTGATTACATCAGCAGTTAAAGAGACTGCATTGAATTTTTCGTTATTATTGTTGCGTATTTATGTTTGAGTGCACAAAGTATTTTTTAACGTTGGATTAAATAACTTGGTAATTTCTTTCTAATTCTTTTTTTTTTTTTTTTTTTTTGGTCAATTTTAAATTGATTAATATTGCAAATATAATAAAGCACTCATCGCGATTTTTTATTTTTTAAGAAATATTAGTGTTGCGATATAAAATGAACGTTCCACTCACGGTTTGTTGTCGGTTTTATATCGAGTGGAAAATATTTTCGTAGTAGTCCTTCTGGCTACTAAATTTTTTTTTCTTTTTCAGCATCCCTTATAATATTCTGCATTTGTTATAGAAAGTATTATTGTAATTTATATTTTTTTCTTTATCATTTCCAAATCTTTCAAAAAATGAATTTAAATTCTTTGTATTAAATTTTTTATAATAAGTAATGGTGAATGTTCATGATAAAATTTTTTTTTTTATAATTCATATACTCTATATTTTAGTTTTCTTCTTAATTATCGTACTAATCCTTGAAAAAAGTTTGTTTCAGGAAGCATCCGTTATATATTCCAAGAAATTGTAATTTTTGATCTATCATCAGTTAGTAAACAATTGTATCTTATAAAATTTTACTAACTATTCATACTTTAATTTGTTGCAGGAATTATTGTGAAATCAATCAACGAAAATATATATTTTATTTGGTATATTTTCTTTCGCTTCAATTATATTAATTTTTTTGTAGGAGGGGCCCCTCAATATTTTAGATTAATATAGTACTTTCAATGGGAATAGAGAAATATACATTATATTCTATGTAGGTAGGAAATCATATAAGCTTAAATCGATTGGAAAACAATTATATTTTATAAAATTTTTATTAACCTTTATGATCTTATTTGTTTCAGAAACCAGCGTGCAAGTGTTCTTATCATTTAGGAATATTTCTATTTGATATAATCCTCTTGATTTTATTAAAATTTTTCTGAATAATAAATTCTCTAATCATTTAAATTTTTATATGTGAAGGTATCTTTGAACTTATATTAGATAGGGATTAAAAATGAATGGCTAATTTAGATAGGGATTGTAAATAATTGTAGGTTTGAAATAAAATGAAGGTATTTTTAATTAATGTTCTTTAAGGATTATATTGTAAATTATATTTATGGTTAGAATATTTTTAAGTTTAATTTTTAAGTGAAATATTTGTAAATGTAAGTTTAATTATATAAGTAGATGGCTTGTAGTACTGCTGCTGTAGAAATATTGCTTAAAGTAGTATATATTTGCATGTGCATGCATAATAATGGTAGTAGTTGTAGTAGTAGTAGTTGTAGTAGTAGTAGTAGTAGTAATAGTAGTAATAGTAGTAATAGTAGTTGTAGTAGTAATAGTTGGTATTAAAAATGGTAATGATTAATAAAATGAATATAATTCTGTATGGAATACATGAATTTTTTTTTGGTTCTATAAATTTTCAATTTTTAATCTCATAATTTTCAATATTTTATATTTTCATGATAACGAATGTATAAAATATTGACACATATACGTATCTATATCTCATATAGAGTTATATATAAATAGAATAGAATATAGTATATATAATATTTAATTTTTATTTTCATGTTTAGCTTTTCGCGTCGATTTTCCTTAGAATTCCTTTTGCTGTTTGTGTTGCACAACGATTAAAGATAAAACGTTTTGCAAATCTTCATCAAAAGGAAGATTTATCCTTGTTTTGAAATAAATTTTTGCGTAAAGGAGGGTGGATGGGACCGTGGATAGGGTGGGTCTCCAATTCGCAGCAACCTCCACGCGGTGAGACCTGGAAAATCATTATTTGCTCTAAAATTCATAATCATATTTATGATATATATAATTGTAAATTTTATAGCAAATATTTTGAGCTAATTGGCTGCGCTCGCGATTACAACGATTATTTGTTTATGTAGTAATAGTAATATTTATTTATTAAATTATTGGTGATATTTTCATTTTCATTTTTAAGAAATATTATTTGATTTTCTTTTTCAAAAAGAAATATATTATTTATAATATATTATTATAACGTATGTTATAATAATGTATATTGTTATTAGTTAATAATAATTTTTGATAAGAAAATTCAATCATATTCAATTGGATTTCTTTTATTATTCTCTTGTTAAGTAATCTTGAAATTAATTGTTTCAAAAATTTCTATTATTTTTGTGTGTACTGCTAATTCGCTGCAGTATTTATAATTTCTGTCAGAATTATAAATATGAAGGAATTATATTCACAATAAGATATTTGATTTTATTGATAATGATGTAATGACATAAAGAATTTTAAATATGTTAAAAACATAAAAATATTAATGGACCTTTAATACCTGAGTTATTTGAATCACTAATGTACATTATATGATTAGTCTATATTTATTTTTAATTTCTGTTTAAATTTTTCAAATTGAAGAATGAAAGAATGCATGGTACATTTGATTTATTTGTATGAAATTCTGTAATATAAAATTTTTCTTTACCGTAAGTTGCTTTTAAATGATTAGTTATGAGATAGTCGAGAGATGGCGTTAACAATCAATTCTTATTCTATCTCTATCCTTCTTCTGGTGGTATGCTTTCTCTGTCTATATTTGTTTCGTGTAAAGCATTCTAGAGATGGCGCTGATTCCCATTTAGTTTAACTTTTTTCTTACACTATTTACGCTCCTTGTCTTTGTTGTATGATTACAAATGAAATATATCAATCGAGTATCTTTTTATCATTTTTCTTTTAAAATTATTATATAAATTATAATCAGCTAATGTAAAAAATATGAATATTATATTCTTGATTTTCTATCTCTTCAAGAGAAAAACATACTACACATATATGACACGAATATTTTAACTGGAGAAAAAGTTTGACAGTAGAGATAAATAAACGAAAATCTTGTTTGGCTGCAATTAAGAAGGATTTTTAAATTCTTTCGAAAAATGACATTAATGATTAGTTGTTTATCATTATTTAGCGAATCTTTTCATTTTTTCTAATTTTATAAAGCATTCAATCTTTTAAAACATACAAACATTCACTTAATTGTCATTTAAGTATCATGTATAAGATGTAGACTTTATATACTAAATTTACAGATAATTTGTGACAGAATATTTGTTTTTGTTTGTAATTTTATATTGAATTTATCTTCAATTCCACTATTATTCATATTGATTTAATTAGTAAATGTATTAAGAATAAAAAGTAATATTACGTGAGAATCAAAAACTGTTATCGAATCTCGACAAGTCCTCAAAAAATGAGTAGTCATAGAGTGCATTTGATACTAATTAGCAAATTACTTTTGAGAAAATTAAATTCCCGAATATAAAAACTTTTAATTATTTTTAATTATATCAAACTTCTTTTTATAAAACATATAATAAACGTAAAATCTAAATCAATAATATTGTATTGATAAAAATATTTTTATGTATAATAATAACGAATTCAAATTAATATTCCATTTATAAATGTAACAAAATTTAAATTTTTAATAGAAATAATGATGCATATAATTCAATTTTAATGATTTTAAAAATTATTCCACATAATATTAGTGAAAGTGTTATAAAACTGATAATGATAACGATAAACTTTATAGATCTTTATAAGATAAACAGTACAGATACAAAAGAAAATAGAATTTTGGGAATTTTTCAATCTCGTATAACACGATGAGGAATTCTGATATAGAAATAATGATTATCTTGAAAGCGTAAGGTGGGGTCACGTGAAGAATGCGAGTTATACGTGAGCATGATTATTATCTAGGGTGCGGCACGTCGCATGTGACCTCGGTTTTCCGAACATTTACATTGACACATTTGTCATGTATTTTATCATTGATCACTCATCTACGAAATTCATATTCTTAAAATTAATTACACATAAGTATGCAAGAACATGAATTAATTCAAAAAATTATTACTATTAGTATATGATACTTTAAACGAATCATTCATATTCCTAATGAAAAATAAAAATTTCGAAATTAATTAAGAATTATAATACAATGGTATTATATAAATTTTTTTATATAATATAATTTTAAAAAGTTATCTCTTTATAGCATATTATAAATTTATTTTGTATTTATTTATATTTGCTATGGCATATTCATTTATTGTAATATTTTAACTTAATTAAAAAAAACATTATAATATTTATTTTTTCTGACGTTGCTCGTCATAAGATATTAATAACATAATAAGATTGTAATAATAATTATACATATAAAAATACGAATATTTAAATTGTAATGAAATAAATAAATAAATAAAAAAAATAAATCAAGTATTATAATATAATAATTTTACAAAAATTGTTATTTCAAATTATTTTTTGACAAATACAGAAAAGAATAAATAAATTTATTTCATCTTAAATATTCTCTTCTATTCAATTATAAATCGAAATATTGTTATTAAATTAACGCGTTTGTCTTTTAACCAATACAACAGTGAGTTAACGAAACGATGGTTAAATCAAGTATCTACTTATTCCTAATATACGAGCTTTCGTGATTTCGAAGATTTGTGCCGTGGACGGACACGACATCCCCAATATCAAATAGAACAGGCATAACAATCAATTTATAGATTTTAACACAAGGGTGTTTCCACTAGGGAATGACCAGGTTGTCTTTTATTCGACACGTTGCCAGTCCTTTCGAATCCATCGCCTCTACTTCGTCTCTAATCTCGTTTTTATTAATCCTCCAACACACGCTTTGGCATGCTTTGTGATCAACCGATTTCTTCGTTGTTCGTTCGCACGTTATAAAGGTAACAGTGTTAGTTTCTGATTAACAACTTTTTAAAATCGAATTCGAAATTTTATTGAGGTTTATCGTCAATTTAATAAGAATCGTGCGCATATGTTTGGCATGTTCCGTGATCAATCGATCTCTTCGTTTAAAGATAACACCGTTAAGCTCTTTCCTAATTAATAGCTTTGCAATTAAATTCGAATTTTATTGATTTTTATAATCAATTTAATAAAAATCGTGTTCGTTCATCAACTGGATGATCGGTCGCTTATGAATGCAATACGTGGCATGCATGCAGGTGGACGATTTACGGGTAAAATTCGTGCAACTAATTGTTGGGTTTCTGCTGTAGGTGGAACTTTCGTCTCCGTCTCAGTTACTTTCTTCGTCGGCGAACACGAGACTGTATGTAAGAGAAAGTTGTTTGAGTTAAGTGAAGGAAGAAAAAAAGGGGGGAAAAAAATATATCATTGAAATATTAGAAATATCACGGATATGCAGATAATCCCCATAGCTGGTTTGTATTATTATAAATGATTCATCGAAGAACGTTTATCACAAGCCATTTCATTAGAGTTTAAATATTTTTATAAGAAGAAAAAATAAAAGTTGGTATTACAACACAATTTGTATATAATATAATATCTTCAATATATATTTATTTTATTTAGATTTATTGATATTTATCTTTTTATACGTACAATTATTATTACAATAGGATATGCCATAGGAAATATTATTAAAATTAGAAAATTTCATTACAACAAACACGAGAGAAATTAAAAATTATTAATAATAAATTAAATATATAAGAGGAACAAGTTTTTAAAATTATATTTTTATAAAAAAATTTATACAACATTTGAGTTAATAGTGATTCTTAGCGATTAATTCATATTCGACTTAACGTTCTATATTTTATTCTATATATTCTTATAAACTAAAAAAGTTTAGTATTAATTAAAACAAAACAAAAAAAAATGATCAGAGAGTTTTATTATTTACTAAAAAATGTTATATCTCATTTAAAATACCACATTTATTATGATAGGAAAAAAATATTATTCGATTCAAATCTTGATATTTCAAAATGTAGAAGATATTTTTTTGCCTATTATAATATCTACACCTTTAAATCAACTAATATTTTTCTTCGACACTTTTTCTATGAATAATAAATGAGATATTTAAAATTGTTCAAGTTTTAGATGAGGCGTGTCCTATACAGAGTGTTAATATATTCATGAGATATCTTTTGAGAGAGTTTCTAGAGGTCGAGACGAAAATATATAAAATAAAAAATAAGATGGAGGTAGAATAGATAATTATTTTACATGCGTTTCATCTTAATTTCAATTGCTTATAACTAGATTGACCATGTTTATGCAAAATAACATTTTTATGAAATAAAAAGAAATAAAGTCTTAAACGGAGATTCGTTTTTTTTTTTTTATATCATCACATTCTGTAAATATTCGTATATGTACGTTAAAATTTTGCATAAATATTTTACGCAATCTTATTTATAAACTTAATTTTTCTTTTCTTTTCAGTTTCTTTCTAAAATCGTCTCTTCAAACAACGAATAATATTTAACTTTCATGTAATTCATTCATTCAACAGATTTATACAACAATGAACGATCCAAATTACACGTGCAAATTTAACGAATTATACGAATTTTTTTAACGAATGTTAGAGGAGGAGGATGACGAGGATGAGTACTCCGCTTCGGCGTGCGAGATCATGCAACGACGGAGTTCGAGCCGTCGGCAAAGTAGGCGAAAACGTCGACCGTCCTCTCCTTTCAGCATCGAAGCTGAGGCTATGCTTCGTCGAAGATCTTCCGCTTACACCATAAGCTCCGGGGAGTTAGTACTTCTAATTCATATTATAATTACACTTGATGAAAATGATCATTTAAAAAAAAAAGATGTTAGTTTGACGATTGAATGAAGTACGAGCATGAAATTGAAAAGTAAGAAAGCATTTTCATGATGTCGGAAAATGTGGCAGAACCGCGATCTCGATGGAGGAGAGCGGAAGCCAGGAGCAGATATTCGAAAAGTTGAAGTTGCACAAAGAGGTGTTGAGCGGAGCGAAGCAACAGCCGTGGCCGCTTCGTAGGAAGATGAAGCTGGTGCGGCAGGCAAAGTCGTACGTGAGGAGGCACGAGGGTGCCCTTCAGGAGAGGTTGGCTCAGACACGAAGCACGAAGGACGCAATTGCCCGTGTTTCCCTGTTCGCCACGAAAGTAATGATTCGCTTAAGAAATATCACCGATAGATCTCTATTGAATTCTTGTTAATTTTATTTCATTTATCTATACAGAAATGGCAATATTGCCGTAGAGAGATAGTGAATCTTCAAACGTGGCTGATTCCATGGGAGTTTCGCATAAAAGAGATCGAGTCGCATTTCGGCTCTGCGGTGGCCTCCTACTTCACTTTCCTTCGATGGCTGTTCTGGATCAACCTCGTTATGGCAGTTATCCTCGTCGCCTTCGTTGCGATTCCCGAGGTACGGTAAAAATTTCAATTGATCGAACAATTTAAAACAAATATGATACGTTCCAGACAAATCGGTAAATAAACAAGCAAGTAAAAACGATTTTACTTGCGAAGAGATATTGAATCTGAAGAAATATTTGGCGAAAAATAATGTTGATTTATTAAAAGAAAAGAAGAGAGTAGTTTCACTCAAGTCTTCTTCTTCCCGATGTGCAGATGCTCACAGCAGACGTAACTGCGGCGGGGGAACGGAAGATCATGCTCAGAGAGGAGAAAATAAAGTCGAAGCACTTGTTAACCCTGTGGGAATTCGAAGGGGTCTTGAAGTACTCGCCATTTTTTTACGGCTGGTACACCAACCAAGATTCGCAAAACGGTTACAGATTACCCCTAGCTTATTTCGTCACTAATTTGGTGGTTTACATCTACAGTTTCCTCGCCATATTGCGCAAGTAAGACCGTTAAATCCATTTTATTGATATTTCGAATTAATTAAATTGATTATTTTACACGAATGTTATTAGTTAATATTTTTTCAGTTTAAAAATTGCATTCTTTGCGATTGGTTGGTAGAAGCATAAATTGTAATTATTTGATGCAAAATATATATTTTTAATTTTATAAAGATAAGAATAAAATTTGATTAATTTGTTCGAATATTTTTACGACGATAATTTTCGCTAGCTGATGTGGAAAAAATTGTGTGCGTTAAACAAATAATTTGTGATCCTATTATAATTATCCATAACGAATACTTCAAAATGTTGAGAGATAATTAATTCAATAACATTGATACGAACGATTTCTCAACGATTCATTCGAATATTGAACCTCGCCTGATAATAAATAATTCACGAATACATTTTCAACCAGATCTTAAATTTATTGAAATATTAAAATATCTCGATACATTTTACACGAAAAGGATTCATACTTTGATCAGAATCGAGGCAAAATCCGTCGAGATTTTTAATACGTTTTTGTTTTGAAAACAAATTTTTTAAAAATCCATTAATCATGAAACGATACGAAATGATGCTCTTAGGATGGCAGAAAATTCCCGGTTGAGCAAACTCAGTGAAAAAGAGGACGAATGCGCGTTTTCCTGGAGATTGTTCACAGGTTGGGATTTCATGATCGGCAATCCTGAAACCGCACATAATAGAACGGCGAACATAGTGCTTGGATTCAAAGAAGCTTTATTGGAAGAGGCCGAGAAGGAAAAAGATGAGAGAAAGTGAGAGCATTCGAAAAAGTATTTCATTGTTATTTTGCAATATATTTATGTTTTTACAAAGTTTATTTTTATTAAATTTTACGTATTTTTTTTGGTATCAAGAGTTGAAAAGATACATGTCAAATTTAATAAAAGTAAAAGTATGTAAACTGATTGAACCGATCCCTATTATTAATTAATTATATATGCTAAATATTGTAATAAATATAATAATACGTAAAAATGTACTACGATATATTACACGTACCTATTATTTACATATTCGTTTTCGATCGAGTGAATTTTATAATTTCTAATTATAATTTTGTCGTATCTGAAATTATTTTAATACGGATTTTATTATAATTTCACATCACTCGTGAATTTAATGCTAATTTAATGATAAAATTTTCAGTTGGAAGATAATATTGATGAGGATCTTCGTTAATGTATCAGTGATAGCGTTATTGGGATTGTCAGCGTATGTCGTAGTGAAAATTGTTGCACGAAGTTCCAAGGAACTCGAACAGAGTAATTGGTGGCGTCAAAACGAAATTACAGTCGTGTTGTCACTAATCACATATGCGTTCCCTATATTCTTCGAGATATTGGGCCTGTTGGAGAGCTATCATCCCAGAAAGCAGCTGCGTTTGCAGCTTGCACGGTAAATTTCCTCTCTGATTTTATTCATTCTCTCTGAGATTATTAATTCTTCATTCGGTCGACTTGTTTTCAGAATATTGCTTTTGAACATGCTGAATCTCTATTCTTTAATATTTGCTTTATTTGAAAAAATTGATTCAACGGTAAGTGAATCGTGTATCATATGTGAAATCAAAAAAATTCGTTATATTATCCGTTATAGAAATTCAATTAAGAGATGAATCAATTAAGAATTGCACGTATAAGCCTGTCAAATGTGATGAAAGTATGTCGAAATCGCAACAGTTGGTGACCATAGCATCTTTAAGTTTAATCTTGGCAAATAATATAACTGGAACGCAATATAAAAAAGAAATTCCTGAACCAAGTACGTTTTCATTGCATTTTTCTTATTCATTTCTATCCTATATTTTTACTTTTAATTTTTATCTTTTATCTTATTAGAAAAGAATAAAAGTTTCTATTTTTTATTTATTTTCCTTGTTTTTTTTTTCTTTATATTATACCTTTATTTTTTTCGATTTCCAAAATATTATAAATCTTGCACCGAATGGATCAGAATTTTTCCAAACCAAAAGCATCGAATTAATTGAATTGAGTCGTTATCCGAATCCACCCGATTGCTCATTTCACTTATCTGTACGTATTTATTAAAATAATTGTTAATTTGAGAATAAAAAAAGAATATTTTTTTTTTTTTTTAAAATTGAAAATTACATCGAAAATAATAATAACTTTTATTCTCAATTATAATGGCTGTTAAAAATAAACAATGGAAACAATTCTTCAAATTTTTATTCTCAAATGCGCATATTTTTCTTTTTCTACTTTCTATTATATAATCTCTTAATCCCTAATCTCTTTCTTTCAATACGTAACATTTACCAAGAATCTTTTTGTCTCTCGATTAATTCAGCTCTTCCAAAATTTTCACTGATGCCAACAAACTTATACCTGAACCCGATACTCGATGAAAAGTTCCTAGATGAAATGTACAATTTCGAAGATTATTATGATAATTACGACTACGCTAAAACAAACGAATCGAGTGAAATTACATTTCCTCAACTCGAGAATACAACCGAGGAAGCCAATCTTACGATAATTGATAACATCAATGCAACAACTGTTTTCATCGTTTTAGAAAATTTTACCGAAACTTCCTTTATAGATTTAAACGAAGAAGCTAACACCACTTTTACGACTGGTATCTCGTTCAACGAATCTACAATTTATTCGGATGAAACGATTGAAAAAATAGATTATAATAATATAAGTACAACCACAGATATCGATAACGTAACTCAAATTTCCCATGTAAATTCAGAGAGAGAAATGGAGGAGAATTCAACAACGTTATCGACACAGGATAATTATCCACATTTGATACTTACAACGTTAAATACAGGTATCGAATCCGCAACGAACAAATTTGCCGAGGAATCTGTTTCTACAGAAATGATCGATAAAATTTCTACCGCTCTTGAATCTTCAACATTAGACGAGAGTGTGATTCCTCCATTAGAAAAAGATACAAGACACGTCATAAAGTGTTTCGAACAGGTTTGCACGACTACACAAGATGCAAGTACGTAGTGAAACAATTTATATATATTTTAATCGCATCTAATTTTTTGTACATTTTTTTATATTCTTTTTATTATAGTTTCTTCATCGAAACGATTAGATGTGAAAACTCGAAAGAAGCTTCGCCATTCGTGCTGGGAAACGGTATTTGGGCAAGAACTTGCTAAGCTTACTGTAATGGACTTGGTGAATTTATTTCTTAATTATTTGTTACTTTTTGTTATATTCGCGATTCTTAGAAAGATTCTCTCACACAATTGAATAATTTTATAACAATAGCAATAACATTCGTTAAAGAAATCTTTAATAAAATTGATTTGATTCAATGTTTTGAATACATTTAAAAATGTTAAATCTTAAAAATGTCTATAAGCATCTCTTACCAATCGTTCTTCTTCTATAAAAGAACTATTAAAATTTTCTTTTTCTTCTTTATTACAGATAATTATCATAGCAAATACGTTAACTATAGATTTCATTCGCGCTGTCTTCGTACGATTCATGAACAGTTGCTGGTGTTGGGATCTTGAGAAACAATTCCCCCAATACGGTGATTTCAAAATCGCCGAAAATATACTTCATTTGGTGCTTAATCAAGGGATGATATGGATGGGAATGTTCTTTAGCCCTGGATTAATGGTGTTAAATCTTTTCAAACTTGGAATCCTCATGTACGTTAGATCTTGGGCTGTTATGACTTGCAATGTACCACACGAAGTAGTTTTTCGAGCCTCCAGGTACATTTGTGTTTTGGAAATTATCATTATTTTTTTTTTTTTTTTTTTAACAACTCTTAAAAAAAATTCATTAGTCTTGTATTATTTATCTTTTTGTCGTTTTGAAATATTATTTCTTTCTTTCAGATCTAACAACTTTTACTTCGCTCTATTGTTAATAATGTTATTTTTGTGCGTTCTACCTGTTGGCTACGCTATAGTTTGGGTAGAACCGTCATTGTATTGCGGCCCATTCTCCGGTTACAAGAAAATTTATCACGTAGCGACGAAAAAACTCACCGACTCCCTTCCTGCTTTAATTAAGAGGTATTCTTCAGTAATTTTTTTATATTAATTGCGTATGCGTGTACGTAGATGTAACTGAATTAAATTGTATTTAATACTTTTAAAATTGTATACTTATATAATAAAAGTTGTGTTATAGTTGTGTAAATTCGTTCTTTTCTTTTTTTTATTAAAGGAAACGTTTTTATTACACTCCATTCCTTTTGGTTTCAGGTGTCTTGATTACATTGCCTCTCCTGGTATAGTAATTCCATTAATTGTTCTCATGATACTTATTATTTATTACATGATATCACTTACCGGTTCATTGAGAGAGGCTAATAACGATTTAAAGGTAATTATCGATTCATTATCAAGGATAATGTTCATAAAGAAAACTTAGTAACTTTTCATATATTATTTGTTTTGTTCAGATACAATTGCGCCATGAACGTACTGAAGAACGGCGGAAATTATTTAAAATAGCGAAAAAAAGAGAGGAGATGTCCGACACGTTGAAATGGAAAAAAATGTTGCCAGTTTTATCCAAAAGATCGATAACAGAGAAAATAGGTCTTAAAGGTAAGTAAACGGTAAGATTTAATTTAAAATAAAGTCATAATTTTTTCAAAATTATAGATGATTCAGAGGAAATTATAGAAATAGAAAATGCGCCGATAGAAGTTCACGTAGATGAGAGGAAAAATTCAACCTCGGAAGTAGAACTGGAATTAACAGATAAATTTATAGAACAGGACGTAATATTACATGATCAGACGCAGCATACATTTTCTGAAAGTGATAATAATGAAAAAGAATCGGTTAATAACAGGTAGTTATTAATATAAAAAAATTTAACAATTTAAATCATATAAGTGTATATTATTTTATTGTGCATATATTATTAAATTTATTTCCAATTAAGAATTATTATTAAAAACAGCGTTGAACATCAAATCACAATTTTTAATTTGATCGATTAATTAACACATTAATTTACATTTAAATTAAATTATTCTTAAAACAAATACGATTGATAAGATTGTAAATACTGATTGTGTGTTGATGAAAAATTTTTTTTAAGTAGGCTGATAAAAGTTTTACACAATTCTTGGGAAACACAATCCAATGATCACGCTATTATACCGGAGATTCGCATAAACGAGATCAAAAAGGAATCGTGTTGAAACAAAAGATTATGATTCAAGTGAAAGGGGACAAATAAAAGAATTATCTATTAAATATCTTATCCTATAATTAATTTATTTATCCGTTTATGATGAAAAAGATCTTCTTTTTACAGATTTGAACGATTCTAAAAAAATTAAAATTTCTTAAAATACACGTATATATCACGATGAGGTATAAAATCGACAACATTAAAGTAAAGTTAGAGAAGCGTTTCATTCATTCTTGTTTATGGTCACAAAATATACGCACTTAAACGAAACACGTGCACAAAATACAATCAATTTACGCTCAATTATAATTACTAATTACATCTAAAATACTGACGATCCATACGGAGATTAATCACGCATGGAATGACCCGTTATTGTTATTAATTATTACATCGTTTACAATATTATAGAAATTGACATTTCGTTTCCTTAAAAATATCTATCATCGGAAGAATTAATTTTTTCTTTCTTTTAATCAATCATATATTAACGATACGTATATACGAGGCAAAAATTATGTTTCTTCATATATTACCGATGAATGTCTAAAAAATAGAGTCACGTTCCATCATTTTAAAAATTTATAATCGCTTATTTGATACGTTTTATTTCGACGTGTAATAAATATACAAAGAACACATTAAGATTGACACATAAATTCTATTATTACGATCTTTGTCTTGATTTGTCTTGATGCTTGTGCATGTGAAAATATTACTGGTTCGCATCAACAACAAGAACAATACGATCCTTCTCGAAAAGTTCATACAAATAATCTTGAGAAATCATGCGCAGATCTATTTTCACATCCGAGACTAGTTCACACGTTATTTCAATATTTTATTATCTCTCTTATAAATAAACGCTAATCTTTTAATAAACGTTAATCGTCTTATAATGTATTTAAAAAAAAAATATTCATTAACGAATTTGTCGAAATCCATTATTATTGTTCACACATGTCCGAGACTTACCACTTTAAAACGCTCCATCGTCCATCGTTAAAGAGGAGTAACGAAGATACGAGATATCGTGGTCAGTTTCGCGTAAAGATTGTCATCGTTCGCTCGGATTGTATATCGGCCTGCTGCTCAGAAAATTGTTCCCACTGATCGGATTTGTCCTGACCTGCATGTATTTCGGTCTTTTGTGCCTAGTGCTCCAATGCAAATAAGTGTACCAGCCAGTTACCATGGCTCCAAGTGCGTTGCAAGTGGAGGAGAAAATTAGAAGAATGGTCAGGATACTCTCAACTTCAGGACAGTTCAGGTCAATGTATCTGACTGCCGTTTCGGTGGAATTTGATGCATTCTCTCGGGGCTTGCACACGCAGGTAGCATTCAATACGCGTGCCGGGTTGCATTCCAGACCCATTAAGCGCGCCAGGTGTATCGCAGAGAATACGCAAGCGATGGTGCACGTCACTGTTGCTAGAATAGCTAAAAACACGCTGGTTATCTGTTTAAAAGAAACGAAGATCAATTATATTCAAACGTATTTTAAACATATTGTAAAAGGTACGAGTTATAAAGATAATTATTTTAATTGAATAAATATTTGCGATAAATTGTTTAAAAACACGGAAAAATTCTATGAAATATGGACTGGTGTTTCGGGATAAAATATTTTATATGTTATTCTTAAGAACGAATGAATTATCACCTTGGTCGACGTGAGGCAGAATCCAGGGCTCATACCAGGATATTCCTTCTTGAAGCAACATAGTAAGCAGATGCCAAAACTACCCGAGAACAATAACTACAAATAAAAGAGTGAAATTCCTTGACTCTTCTTCTAGGGATAAAAAATGAAAGATGGTTGTCGATTATTGTCGAAATACTTACCGGCATCCCACTCCAATAAGGGTTATCCGTGATTGGCAAATGAGGCGCCCAAAGGAGTAACCATAACGATAAAACAGTAATCGCGACACCGAGGATCGTTTGTAGCGCTGCTAGGCATCGTCCCAACCGCCAATGATAAACCAACGGTGGCAGAAATTTCTGTGGTCCTGAAAAAAGAAACGTTTTAAATGATGACAACTAAGAGAAATTCTTCCTCTTTTTTTTTTTCAAATAACAACTTCAAGTAACAAGTAATGAATATTCACGTTGTTTCATCGCGAATAATGCGCCTTCTCGATTGCACAACACGCATATTTACCCTATACGAAGAACAAATTGATTTCATTCTATTTGTCAAATGAGTAACAAATGAGTTGTGCATAATACGGTATAAACGATGAGAAGAAAGATAAAGAAAGAAAACGAAAAGACAGACGCGCTTCGGTATCAATAGTCGGTAAATATCCACTGTGTAATTTGAGCATTAATGGTAAAAAAAATCTGGATAACCTGGATGATCGAGAGAAAGATTTCCTTCGACAGCTTGCCAAACTTCTTTTTAGTAGTAGACGTGTATATAATGCGATCTCGGCGTCTTTCTCGCGACACACATTTTCCCACAGCGATAGATTCCGAGAAACGAATGTAGGGCCGAAAGAAAGGAGCGTTTTCGAACGAAACGGCCTCGCTGTCCCTCCTTACAAGGCATCTTAACCGGACGATTGAGCATACCGACCTTGCCGATGTTGAACTCTGTTTGAGGAAACTCGCCCACTGGGATTGTTTGTGCAACATTGGTAACGGAAATTCGATGAGAAAGGAGATAAAAAAAAATATATAACGTTAACAGGTTCGCCTACTAATATGGTAACTCACGTCAATACAATCGGTCGTAACTTCATTAACGACATCTTGCGAAATCGGCGAGAAGTTTGTAATTCATATAATACAACGATATTTCATTTAATACAACGATTGAGATAATTTTTTTTTTTTACGAAAGATAGATACGTGGAATTATTTCTTTTATAAGTTATTGAAATAATATAAAAATTATGTGGATTTCTATGAAATGAATTTATAAATGTTGATAAAGAGGAAAGAAGGAAAAATTTCTTATGGTTTACGAACACAAATGGAAATTATAGGAATAAAGGGGAAATCGTTACGAAAATATTTTTTCTATAAAAAAACACTTTACAATATTAAGAATAAATCTTATCATTTAGATATAGATATTCTTTAATGATCATAAAATCAAAAAAAAAGAAAAAACATGTCAAAAAGAAATTTGATTGAATTATTTGAATTATTGTTTCAACTTAATAATATTATAAACTGATTTAAAATTCAGGATTATAATCAGGTTATGTGTCACGATAAAAGATGCAAAGTTCAGAGGAGGAGCTGAAAGGAAATTCTTCTTGCAGGATATTAGTCGACATTCGAAGAATATTAATGGAAGGCAGCAGAGGATCGTTGACCGACGAATATGGCGAAAAAAGAGGTATATAAAATTTACGGTGTGGCAAATTGCGGCTCGCCATTCTCGATCTTCGCGCTACAATCAATACAGCGTTTCTTTTGTACGAATCTTGCATGCAAAACGAGTTTTAACTGTACCAGACGCGTATGCAGAGACAAGAATAGAGGAGGAGAAAAATTGATCTTCCTTGTATAAAATAAATAAGCAACATTATTTCTTTCGTAAATATAAATCAACAAAATATAAATTGAAATTGGTCGATTTAATATGTATAAGTGTGTGTATATATATATATAAAAGAAAACAATTCTTAAAAAAAAAAAAAAACAATTTGTGCCGGATGCAAGCAATAGTATCGTCTTTTTATTCGCGGAATGATTCATACGATGCAAGAATGCGGTGCTCGAATGCGTGTCGTTCCCATTGTACACCGACTTTATGTATACGCGTACACATGTATACGTTGTGCTCATTATAAGAGAAGAGTATTCTGTATTGCAGGTAGAGGATTGGATGAAAATATCGTTTGTTTTTCTGAAACAAAAGCTCTTTATTGCATTTAGGAATAAACAAAGCGTACTTGAACTTTAATACGTTGAATTTCTTCTTTTTCAAATCTCAATTAACGCGTCCCAATCCCCATGTTGCACTCTTACTCTTAAAATGAAGCGACGAACCACGTGGCTCGTCTACCTTCGATTTTGAAATAGGCACGAAATGTTGTAAAAATTATGCATTTCCAAGAATTTGTTCTGAAAACAGCCTTAAATTATCACGTTTTTGTTACACAACGACCTCGATACATAGATAATGATGGAGTGTTCGACTTGCGTAAGAAGAAACATGTAATAATTGTGTAACTGCATTGTGGAGTGCACCACCGCCCACGATACTACTTCCGATCTCTTGACAATTTTTCATCACCTTATAGACGCCATTGTGATTGCGTATGTTCACCCTAATCGCGATCCTTTATGCAGCAAATTTCAATCAACACCAGTTTAATTGTGAAACTTGTGTATACGTACGTAAATGTATAATACATTTCTTTGAATCTATTCAAACATCTTTGGTTCAGATCGAAAGCAAATATGTCGATTTTATTATACATATTTATTACAAGCAATTGAAATTCGCGTTAGATAAAGCAAAATGGGGAGCGAGATTCTATTCTTCTCTTCGTCTCGCTTCGTCTAAAGCAAACTTAAATTGCTCGTAATGCAATAAATAAATTCATCGATATCTTTCTCTATCACGTTTTGTTTTAGCCTCTGAAAATTGAAAAGGTGTTTCACGAACATGTTAACACTCTATATTGCACGTTTTCGTTAATATTTTTCAATTTTGATAAATAGTATTAAATTATACAAAAAATTATGCACGGTATTATTGCATATACGTAACCATTCAGATATCATTGTTTTTATATAACTAACCTATCCATCCTCAAGTCTCGTGACTCACTTGATGCTTTATTGTCTTAACTGATAAGAGAACACAATGAATTCAGCGCGGTCAACGAATTATTAATATATAATTTTTACTATTACTCTTTGAAATTTTTTCTTTTCACACTAAAATTGATAATCGATGTCTTATATCTTTGCTTTTTTTCTTTTCTTTTTTTTTTTTAGAACCGTCCATCTATTGCGTCTGAAAATAGAATTCGACGATGATGGGGATGAAGCAAATCCAAGCTTCACCGCATGGAAGAAAACTAAATTCTCACATTTCAATTCATTCGTTTAAACTCTGAACAAAGCTATTTATGTAACATTTCAAAGAAAAAAAGAAGGTAAGAAAAGAATTTTTTTTTTCTCAACACCCTAAGAATCATGAGAATATTTTGTGCAACAATAATAATTTTATCAAAAATTTTCTAAATATATTTTGCACAAAGACATTTATATTAGACATTTTTTCTTTTTTTTTTGAAATTTATTTTGTTCGAAAGTTGACCATCATATGTTTCAACTTGTACAAACTTTAATTGGATCTATTAAGTAAATTAAGTAAAAAAAGTATGAAATATGAAGAAATCTTCAACTTGTTTTAAAAAAATTTATACCGCAATACGTGCATCAATGTAGCATTAGCGAGGTGAATAAAACGGAAAAAATGATTAGAATTACACCTAAAGTTCGTGCACGCCAACCCGTGAACGAGCGTACTCTAAAAAAGATCACATGATACATTTCCGGCTTGCTACTTCCGCTATTCACGGAGTAGCATGTGTAACCACTTTAAAACCACGATAATAGATGGACCTTTTAACCTTTCCGTTTTACTTGAACGAATAATTTAAAAAAAAAAATAATAATTATTCAACGACGAAGGAATTGCTAAACTTTTTTAATTCAAGGAACGAAATATAATTTAAAAGATGCAAGAAAATATGAAAGTTAAAACTTTTCATAGTAAAAACTTAACACACTGAATTTATAATATATAATTTAAAAGAAAAATGCCAATATTTTTGCTTGTGAAACGAAATGAGGAAATTTCAAAGTTTTCTTTAATATCTTATCGTAATTTTCCTGGCTATCTTGGCCTCAATACCATTAGTTTATTTATGACTGCAACGTTACAAGGTCTACGAAAGTCTAAGTCACGCAATCAGCGCCATGACGATGGCTGAAAAAATCTCAAGAAAGATTGACTTATCCTGGACAAGTCGTTTTACGTTTTTTTAATGACTTGATTGGACGCTCTTCGCGGATAAAACTTGGATTTATTCTTTTTCACAGATTGAAAATAGATTAGACCAGGAAATATTTATGTGTTAAAAAACTGGACAAAAAAGTATCGATAAAGATAGATATGTAAATAGAGTGAGATAAAAAGATTTAAAAATAATCGAATATTTTATTATTATAATTTGAATTTCGGAGAGTTGAAAGTTGGAGAAAGAGCAGACGAATTTAAATTTGAAATCTGAACCGTGTTGAGAATTTCATGAAAGAGAAGATTTAACGCGAATCACGAATATAAATTAATAATCGTTCACAGCAACATTGTACTTTTCTCCTGTTCGAAAGAATGTTTATTACACCGTGAAAGGCCGCTTGGTGACATTCGAGCCTTATTCACGTATTATACCTGTTCTCTGATTTCGTTAATCAACGAGCGTTGTTGCGTCCGTGTTATTCAAGATGAAAACGAAAAAATTGCAAAGTCTTTATTGAACATTCGACTATAAAGGAGATTTTTGTTTTCGTTAAAAATGTTGCAAAGATAAATGTCTATAGTCTAACGTCTCACGAACAGTTAAAAAAGAGAAATTTTTATATAACAATTTTTATAGGAATATTGTTATATAACATGATACAACGATATATAGACTATTCCTGAGAATAGTTATTGAACAGAAGTTACGAGGAACAATTTCAAAGAACCTATAATCTTTTTCAATTTCAATTTAATTTATTAATTTCAATTTAAAAATTCAATTTGAAATAAAAATAGATTTAAATATTCTCGAATCTTTTATAGAATTATTAAAAAAAAAAGAAAAAAAAAAAACGTACTCAATAATAATGTGATGTCACACAATATATATAATAAATTGAAAAATAATAATAAAGTTCACTGTAAGTGTTTTTTTAATCACTTTTCGAAGAAATGAATTAAAAATGAACATTGTTATAGCAATATATATATATATATATATATATAAAAGATTATTAATTACATTCGAATTAAATACTACTTTTTTAACAAAAAATAATAATAGCAAAATTGTAAAATGATAACAAGAGATAATTTTTGTTTTTTATTAACAATTTATCCATAAATGTTATCCATATTGTTATTTATCGAGAAACAAGCAGATCAATCTTGGTGAAATAAATTAAGAATGCAAGATTTATGAGGCGAGGAAAGTACTCACGATGGCCGCTTCGATGCAGTACGATCATCCTGCTGTGCCTAAGGGAATTCCTCGTGGGCGTGTGACGGCCAGCAATTTGAGACGCCGCCAGATTAACGGGGACCGTGGTTGACAAACAATTGGCCATTGATGGGGCCCGACCTAACTCCTTCTCCTTCTCGAGTCGACAAATTTTGCCTATGTTCCCTGTCGACACTGCACCTGTCCATGATAAATCGTCACGGAAGAAAAACTTGAAGGTAAACTTTCCAAATAAGAATGAAATTGTACGAGATAAATGGAATTTGAGAAAGAAAAAAATTTTAAAAGAGAAAGGAAAATTGTAGCGTGGTAGAAATTTGAGATTTGTATTTTAGATTTGTATCGACTGATTAATGTTTCTTCCATTTCGAATCGAAATGAAATTAAAAAGAAATTTTTTTACGTTTCACTTTAGCCATGTATTCGTTGTTATCAAGATGGTAGGTATATGACTGCTGGCTGTATAGAAAGCGCACAAAATTTCCAATGCTGCTTTGTTTTGCACCGTGATGGTGCACGAACAAAATGAAATTCGAGAAAGTTTACTTGAATATCTCTAACACTAAAGTGTCGACCGAATTTCACTCGTGACCGTTCTATTTACAGTCGAATAAACTTTCCTAGGACAGCGCGCTATCCAATTTTGTCTAGCGGCAGATAGATACTGATTAATACTATAATTGCGTTAATTAATAAAATGAAAAAAATAAATAAAAATATTATTCCATATTTTTATAATCTTATTTTTCGCTACATATATTTCGTTACAGCCTCGTTTTATTTCGTTATATGTTTATAAATTAATGATTGGTTTAATTATTTTCATCGAATGATTGATTAATTGAAAAAAGAAAGAAGAAAAAATAAGAGAGAAATTGAAAAAGAAATTGAAACTCACCTATCACTTTGGGATTTTGGATCTTTGTCACGTTACCAGCACTCACTGCACTATTCACGCGATTATTGTTATTGTTATTGGCCGTGGCCATCGACGAATTGATACCATTGTCGCGAATTTGATTCAAATTGTCAGCACTTAGTGCGGAAGTCACGCAAGGTGTCACCATTGGCACGTCCTAAAGAATGAAAAAAATTCAGAAATTATATTTAAGTTTAAATAGTAACTGTAAATATTGAAAATACGATATTAAAAATTTGATATGAAATTATTATTTATGAAGATAAATTGATTTTAAAGTTCGATTTAAAAATTATGTTTTATCGATCAATTGCGACGACGAATTTTGTATTTCTATTCCATTTCATGTAAAATTCCAATATAATCACGTCATTGTCGCACATTCGGCAATAACGAACCATCAATGACCAACAACCGCACCTCTTCCTTATACACGTGTTTACTAATTCTCATACATCGTGCGTTGCGGTTTGTTTCACTCTTGTTTTTTCGCTAAATTCGTGGTCAGACTAGCGATAAACCCGTTAGTTTAACAACAAGCCTTGACAAGAATTAATTACTTAATTGATAAAATTAACGATTCACAGTTACATAATACGAGAGTGAGAACATTAAGCAAGCATCTTTGTTTATATGATTTAACAAAAATTTTCAAAAATTCGTTGAAAAAATAAGATTATTGATTAAAAATGAATCATTTTTAAAAATTTTGATTTGAATATCCTAATTTATGATGTTAGATCACACCTAATACGTGTATTATCGTTCTTGTATATGTAATGAATTTCCAACTGATAAGACACGAACGTAAACAATGACACGTGACACAGCACGAGGTTTCACCTTAAAGTTATCATAAAAGCTAACAGGACGGCTCCTTGGCGCGTACTGAATCTCCTCGTCAGGCTGCATTATGTTACCACCGTATGTCGTCGTGTCTAAGGGCTGCGCGCGCACCTCGTTAGACATCCTGCGCTTCCTTTCCTTTTCTTACAACTTTCGGCAGCTCTGAAATCATATAAAAAGGTATAAAAAAAATTTTTACATTCTGTCAAACAACATTATATTTATATTTTTTACATCAGCGCAAATTAATCAATTAAAAAAATTTAAAACGAATTTAAAACTGAAAAAGATAGGAATGTTTATATTATCTTGAAAATGAAAGAAATATTTCATTCTAAATTTATACCTAAACGTTTTTGTCAGCTCGTAACAGAACTTTTCTTCATGACGTGAAAAAAATTATACGTATCATAAATCTTCAACTTCTTGGAAAAAAGACACCTGCGTCCTTGTTCGATTGTTGCGTGAATCACACAACACAGTTAATCCGTGTGTGATAAATCGAACGGAAATTTCTCTCTTAATCCCCTTTGATGCGACATAAGTCACGCATCAAATTCTCCCTTCCACATAAAAGTGAAGGAAAACTTGAAGGCGGAGAATCGTTCGCGATCAGCGTTCCTCGATTTCTCTGATCGCTTCTATCCACGTGACCAGTCACGTGCGCCTGCTATCCATCACCCCGTAAACGTCTGAAAAATGGAGAGAAATCGTCAACATGGGAATAACCGTATCCTTTTCTCCATTCGATCGATTTGTATCAATTATTTGAGAAAAGCATTACACGTTTAATTTTTAATGTATCGTTCGATTGTTCGAACATCATTGGAATTGATTTTTGGAAGCTTTGAAAACATAATGAGAAGAATTTAACTCGATTGCCTGATCAAATCACGGATTTTGAAATAATTCTATTAAATTCTAAAAATTAATTAATTGACTTGGTTAATTCTCTTACGAATATTTTAACAAAATTAATACTTCAACTTAAACTTAATTATTATAAATATCAAAAAGAAAATGTATACAACGCAATAGATATATTTTATTTAAAAATAATACATTTCTCACGTGTAAGTTTAACGAAATCAGATAACTTTGAGAGAATCACTAGAAATTACAATATAATGAAACGTCACGCCTCGTTGCGCGGGAAATATTTTCTTGGAAGAAACTACACAAATACACGCTCCCTTTATAGATAGTCCCTTCAAACTCGTTTAAAAAAAAAAAAAAAAAAGGTTACTCTTTCCCAAAGGTTACTCTTGGGAACTACGAACATGATTCGTCGTTGATTTTACGAGACCTCGTGAGACGAGAAAGTTCACTCGATTAAATATCCGTTCCATATATTACACACGTATCATAACCTATTAAATTCCGTTTCCTAATAATATAAATGAGATTATTAATAATTAACATGTTATAAATTATTACTTAACCATAATATTCTAATTATGTATTTTTTAACATTTAAATAATTTAAAATCAAGTTATTGTTATTGTTTTCTGACAAGCAATTACATTACGTACAAATTTGTATTAATCGTGAAAAGCAAATAATTCCTTCGTCTTCTTCGCCGCCTGTGAGCGGGGCTTTACTTTCACGATACTAGATCCAAAGTTAATACCGACTGGCGTTGCGCAACATGGTACGCAACGCAATAAAACCGTGGCGCGTTGAGACTCTGTACAATGATGTGACCTACCTATACCGGGGTTGGTGTTCGGGTTACGGCTGGAAATAAGTCATTTCTCCATTAAGCCCCTTTATGCGGCGCTCACAGCCACGTCACCGTGACTACCAGTTTACCGAACTCTGGAAGATTCACCTAAAAAAAAAAAATGGCACGATTATCATACTTACTTAATCACCATTGATCACCATTTCTAATTGTATATACATGTATTTAAATGGTGCGTAGTTAACTTATATAGAAATATACGTATTTAACGTTTCGTAACGTTTCGAAGCTGCAAAACGAATTTACAGAATAGATTTGCATTTAATTCCACGTGTAATATCGTGTATTTCTGCAATGGTTAACAACGCGTAACATTTTCTTTTTGCGAACGTTTTTGAGAGGAATAATTGTGAATAATGATTGATACGCAAACGCCGGAATAATTAACTAACCTCAATTCGTTACCTTTGCAACGAGGCTAAGGAAACTAAAACGGAACCACTATCGCTTATTTCCAGTTATTTCCTGCGCTATTTTATCCGCAGATGGATAAATTAATAATGCTATTTTTAATATATCATAAAATGCAATTGTAAGTTTTTGTCAAGTTACGCTTTTAATATGCTCAATCATTAAGCGTGCTTATTAATTATTAATTGAGGGAATGAGATGAGTCTATCACGTTCTATTTGTATGTTACGTGATGCTATAGGTACGATGACTACCGAAATACATATAGTGTTGCCAACTATGAGGAGTACAGAAAATTCATACGATTACGTAATTGCTTACCACACGGGAAAATGATAATATATTTGTAGGATATTTATTTAATCGCCACTTTTTTTTTTTTAAATAAAATCGTTTATATACATCTATTATTCAACTGGATATAAGAAAAAAGAAAGGAAAAAAAGAAAACAATACAATTATTTATATATCGCGTAAAAATTAGCTTGATTCGTTCGCGTCAAAAAATGATACCAACTGAAACAAAATATATTTTGGAACGATAAATAACGCACGAAATTTATTTAGATGGTTCTAGTAATACTCGTACTTTATTTTAATTGCAATTATCGAAAAAACATTTTTCTACATGATCTTCTATATTATTTTGAATTATCGTTACATAAACACGTTTGCTCGAATGAGAAACACTTCGTTCGTTTCAGGAAATGAAGTGAAATATTCGTGATTCATATCGAGATGTTATATCAAACAAGTAGGACAAGTTAATCCCTGCAATGTGGATCCTGTTATAGCAAATAGACGCTGTGATGTAACTAATTGATTTGAAACTTTTTTTAAAAATTTTCGAGCAAAATGTGCGATGCTGTGGAAATATCGGTGGAAAATCGAACGACTGGAAAAACAGGATTTAGAAATAGATGGAATATCGACGAATATGCGGGAAAGAAATTTAAATTAGATCAATGTATTAATTAATTCGAAGAATTCTCGATGTAATTAGGATTACGTCGAACATTTCATTCGCTCGTAAAAATTCAAAAATTGATCGTTCATAATACGCCTACGGTATTAAAATATATATAAACCGTAATCAAAGAACAGCGTGCGCCGCCGTTTTTCCTTATTTTTTTCTTGAACTTGAAGAAAAAAAAAAAAAGACAGACAATATAATTGCAACGATAATTGCAGCTCAGAGAAAAAACTTTTCTTCCTCTCATGCGCACGTTAATATTCAAATTTGCATTTATTCCAATGCTCAATAATTAACAATAAATATAACTAATTGTAACAGCTCGACGAATATATAAAAAAGTATAAAGAGAAACGGGAAATGTGATCGAAACGATGTTAGATCGAGCCAGTACAATTTCTCAGATGACAATTCGGCGTTTTCGCAGCGCAAACGTGCGCATTACGTCATTAAAAAACGTAAATCTGCACGACCATGCTCGTTTTATATCAGATCTTGGTGACTTTGCTTATGTAAAGTATACGTCTAAATATACTCCAATAAGATAATTCAGAAAACTGCGAACGACTTTCTTGTCGTTATCATTATCGATCGAAAAATCGATAATTTGGTTGAAAAAAAAAAACGAGACGTTTCACGAGGAAAGAATTTTAAGAAAATTCTTTGGCAAATAATTTTAACGCATTCCAGACGCATTCGTGGCCGCTAATTCGCTACGTTTACGCGAGAAATGTTGAGCACGTGCTTAACTTAATGTTGTTCTTCTAATTAAATTCTCCAGTTAACAAAAGCAAACGTTCCCAGGGTTCATGAACGTGCGACTGTTATCAAGGCCTGAAAGTGCGATATCGCGGCGTTTTGCACCGCTATTGTTCGCCTTCTTTCATACGAAATGAACTTTAAAAGAGGCAATATCACCGGAAGGATGCCACCGTGTCTTTGAATGCGCACGAAATGTGCGTAATGAAAAGCGTAACATTTCGTATCTTGGCCACGGATCGGCCATTTGTAACGTTCTAAATGGAAATTTATTAATCTCTATTATATTCTGTTATTTCGTTTATTATTCCTTCTAACCAATGGAATATTTCTTAATGTTATTTCTTATTATTTATTTATTTATTTATTTAAAATGAGTTTATTTTTAAAAAATAATAAGCATAATTAAATTCCCAGAAACGAGTAGTATTTTTTTTTTTTTTTGTTTTGGAAAGAGAAAAAATAATGATTGTTGACGCAAATTATTTTCAGCCAATTATGTTTGATCATTGATTACATTAATTTATTATATTTATAAAAAGATTATACAAGAAGAATTTTAAGAATTTTCTAATTATTTTTCTTTTTTTATCCTCCATCATTATTTTACAATTTGATAGATGTTCTAACAAGCTGAATATCCCATTCTACTAGTTTTAAATCATAGAAATTTTTTTTCCCTTAATTTTTAGCAAATTTAACACTTACTTTTGTAAAATATCTATTATTCTAATACATTGTTCCCTTTAATTTTAATTAAATTAACATTTATATGCTCGATCACTTAATGAGTTAAGTGAATTTTCTATCAGAAGGCTTGTATTTTTAATGATACGTCGTACGGTTTATCAGACAAAACAAATGTTTTTTCTCATTTATGATACTTGTACAATTGTTGACCTAATGTGCGAATTCGCGCTTTTATTTTTCCACTCCAGTAAATTTTCCACAAATGTGTTCGATTTCAATTTATCCAATTTCGAGAATTAACGAACATTGTCAAGACAAAAAAGTAAAGCATCGTAAATATAAATACCTAATACTGTTGAAGAATTATATCCTCCATTGATTCTCTTTCCAAAGAGATATTCCTCGAGAGATTTATTAAAAACGGTTCGTGTCCCAATTTCAAAATTGGAATTTACACTTCGCGTTGTATATTGTATTTCGAAAAACACTGGCTAATTTTTTTTCCACTCTTCACTATTGATCAAAAGAAAAGAAAAAAAAAAAAAAAAAGAAATCAGATCGAATAAACTTGAGCAAAGAAATGGAGGGGGAGGGGGGATGTAATGTAAAATTTTTTTATCATAATGTTAACTAAATTGTTTCCTCTATGGAAAAGAAACGATTCGATCAATAGTGACGACGTTATTTTATTTAATCAATTCTGTTCAAATAATCGCACGAAAGCACGTGGATAGGTGAAGAAAAACACTTGTTGAATGCTACACTAGTGATAGCGGAAAAATTGATTAAAAATAATACTTTTAACTTAGCGATGTATATATATATATATATTTTTTTTTTCAGAAACTTAAGAATGAAGATCAGTTAAAGGCAATAATTGAATGATTGAAGAATTTTAAATCTAAATTAACCGCATGGAATGTTGCACGACACAATGTTATTCCGCTGGTGTCGCAGTGACAACTGAAGTCTCTCTCGGTTTCACGCGTCTCGAACTCCCCAGACCCCACCAAAGTGTGTTCACCAAACTCTCGAGGAACACCAGGTGTCAGCGGGCTTCAAACCGTACGAGTGAAGAAGCAGGTGACGATATATTCGCCGTGAAATCCTTCTTCCCACCAACAAAACATCCCGCGTTTCGTGTGATTTAATGATATTCAAAGGATTCGCATCCACGCAACAACAAGTGAATAGCCGATTCAACAATCTTTTTTTTTTTGTTCGATTTTTTTTTTTTTGTTATTGTTCGTAATCAATTCTTGGATTAGTATTAGAATATTAATTTTTATGGTTTATTATTAGATCGATGATTTTGAAAATCGATAAAAATGTATTTAGATGTTACGAAGTAAATTTTAAGAAATTTTCCAGAATATCGAACCGTTTTTTGAGCGTGTTTTTTTTTTTTATTAATTTAATTCGTTTAATCTTTATTAAACATATTTATATTTAATATTCGCACGATTTTAGATAGAAGAAATTCTTTTCTAAATTGGATATTTCCATCCCGAAATATTTTTTTCTTTCTTTCTTTCTTTTTTTTTTTAGGTATTTGAGCACCACTGTCCCCCTCACTTTCACGTCATCTACGATGTTCCAGAAGGAGGTTTGATGAAGGAAGTTGTCATAGCCGTGGAAAAGGGTAAAAGAAGGAGGGGAGAATCGGTCGTGCTTACCAATTGACGTTTACCTTGAACAATTTCTTGCAGGCTTATTACATTCTTTTCTTTCTATTTCCATTATTATTATTATTTTTTTTTTTTTTTCCTTTTTCTCCTGTTGAAACAGCGATCGTTTTGAATCGATCACCTTAGACTTATTTAGTTCAAAAAAAAAAAAAAAAAAAAAAAGAAAAAATAAAAAAATAAGTGGTGTAAAATTCTAAATTGATGGCACAATAAAATCGAAGGCCGGCGACGTGATTAAATATTCATATAATAAGTCTCAGGGAGCAGGTTTTTTACTCTTTTTATAACAAGATCTTTGAATAACCAAATCCAATTATAATAATTACAATTCTATAACAAATCTATTTAAATATTGTTTATTCTAGTTAATTAATTGTTTTTATTCTGAATAGAATAATTCTCGTTTGATCGCAGATTCATATACTCGCAGATATTTCAATAATTAAAAAAATTTTTCACCATTTCACAAATACAAAGATACTATCAACAAAAATTTAACCCTGTGTTATTTATCATAATTATTGACAAATTTTCATTTTCATTCTTAATCACTGATCATAGAAATTTCGGCTACGATCAATCGTCTGATTCAATTATAACGAATTTGTTCTAAACAATACTCCAACTAATTTCGAGTTGTTCCTGAATAGTTTTAAGTAGTTTTCAAATCAATTCGATTTAATTTTGATGATAAAATATACGCAAACTTTATTAATTTTTCGATGAAAGAATATTATATGAGAGAATCATTTTTACAACAACGAGGGTACAAATGGAAGATATAAATGATTGATTCGTTTACGTTTTAATTTTAATTGTCATATCTAAAATTTTCTTCATACGTATAAAATATTTAGGAAAAAGATAGACAATTATAATTCACAGTTTATCCAGCAATGTTGTTAATATCTGGATCTTTTGTTATAACAATTAAAACATGAAAGATTTTAGATTTTTATTATTATTCAAAAATACACGTAGAATTTGCATATTATAAGTTCTTTCCAATTACTTAAACGTATATATTATATAATCACATATCAATAAAATTATCATATTTTTATTTCATTTGCGTCACTTCCAATGTTTGATTGCACGAAACGAGATTAAGATGCCTAATAAATTCTTTGTATTGCAATATTTGTACAAGCAAATTTTTTTATTCAAATCGTGTATGAAGATTACTCTTAACATTTCATCTTTTTCTTAATTTAAAAACACTCGTTTCATGTATGTATGAAATGAAATATATATATAAATGATAAATTTTTCATAAACTTAATAAGAAACCTTAGCCATTTTTCGATGTACATCACGTTATTTTTACAATTAAAAAAATTGTTTCTTGTTGTATGTATGTAACATACAAAAAGAAGCAAATTCAAAACATGAATTTATGCATTAATAAAACATTTCATCGATATTCCATTTATATTTTTTTCACAAATTATTTTTAATAATAATAATAATAATAAACAACGCACGTTACATATTCTAAATTCCAATCTCTCTAACAACTTTTCGGATGAAAAACAAATTTATCATGGAACAACGACAAGTGGAACATTTCACTTTCGTCCCGGACATGGTCGACCTGTGCAATCGCAGCCACCCACATGACGGCCGGTTCATTCGTCCACGATCATTCCCTCCTCCTTAATGAGACGCGCCACCTACGGCCGGTTCGATATAAATTATGATTCTTTCGTATGGAACGTATACACGCATGCGTAATCGCATTTCCTCTGTCTCCCCTACTTTGCCCGACGGGAGAGGAGGAACGACGCCGCCAGGTTCGCGAAACCGGTCTCTCGAAATCGTCTCGAGCCGAGAGGCGCAAAAGAAGCAGGCCGATCGCGGCAGAAATTCCATTTCCAGAGGAGATAACGCGTCCTTTCCAAGTCGTTAACAGCCGATGCTCCGAGGATTCATCGATTCTTGTATATTCGAATCGATAGAAAGGTAAGGAGATGGAAATATTTTAATAAAAGTGCTCCTCTTCTCTTGAATTATTTTCCCGTGAAATGATCGGTAAATATTTGGAAATTGAAAATTCTGAAGATCTGAAGGGGGATAAGAAGGGAGAAATCTTTTTTTCGAAAAGAGGAAAGGTGTAAGGAGTTGAGGATTTGTCGATGGATATTTAGAGAGAATTATTTCTTGTGTTTAAAAGTGCAAAAGATGAATTATCGATTATTAGTCGTAAATTGGAATTGGAAAATAGAGATCGTCGACGATATTTATAAACAATATATATAAAATTGAATCAGAGAGGCATCATCGACTATGCTAACCAAAGTTTCTATTCTAATTGATTACTATTCTCGACGCGTATAATTTTAAAAGAGGGGGGGAAAAAAAGAGCAGGAATATGTACAACTCTTTATTTCCTTAACGCACAATTTCTTTTCTTTTCTTTTCTTTTTTTCTCTCCAATAAGTGTTCATCGTTCGTTTTAATCCTTCGTATCTTATATAAACTTCACTTCCTATGTGAAAATTAGCGTGCACAACACTTGGATAAACAATCTAGTTTTAGCAGCGACTAACGGTCTCTTAATTAGTACCACCTCGAACACGATTTGCTTACAAGTAACACCGTGTCAAAAATCATTTAACAAATTACAAGATGCAATATTGTGATAAAAATTTGGTAATGTTGCAAACACTGTTGAAAATAATTTCATGCACACTTTTCAATATAATATTCCCGATATAATACTACTATCTAATTTGAAAGATATAAAGATAAAGAGAAAGATAGTTTATAGATGAAAAGGGTGGCGAGAAATTTCATTTACATGAAATACGCGCTTTTCGATTCGCACAAATCAATGCGTGGTGGACGCGCCCCTCTTGACGTGACATGAACAACGCAATAAGTCACGATGAGTTGGCGTTCAGGAATTCGAGAGAGATAAAACAGGACCTTATAGAAATACGAGGCAGGCAGGCAGGGACGAATGTCCACCCCTCCAGCCCTTGCTTGTGCGTGCTTTATCTACGAGTATCGTAGATGGCATGTTAATAAATGTCCGTCCGCGGTCAAAAACGAGGAGGAAAATGAAGGATGGGGAGAAAGTCTTGAAACGAATTTTGCGCGGGGGAGGGTAAAAGTAGAAAGTAACTTGAAAAAGATTAACTTTGTTGTTAGAAATGTCCGTGAGAAAGAGCCTCGATATTATTTAGAACATGTAAAGCAATTGGAATGAATCGCATGTTTTTACCATGTGTAATCATAAATTGCACTTGATCAAGCTTCGATTAAATGTTAATTGGAAGAATATTATTCATGCTCGTTAACAAATTGATTATTAGATTAGAACGAATAATGAAAAGCTAATTAATTTTTTTTTTTTTTTTTTCATAGAAAAATATGTTTCTTCTCTTGTAAGCATATCATAATCACCATAAATTATCACCTTTTATAATTTTAATTAGTATATTTACATTATCAAAAAATTAACAATCGAGTTAAATCGGAATTATTAATTTTTTACGTAAAACAAAATTGGATCGAAACGGACGGAAATTGAACCGCACCCACGCGGTTGCGGTGAACAACAACAATGAGTATCGAGACGCTGTAGAAGGGTCACATTCCTTTTGTACAGACGCATCATGAATGCTCATCGAACTCATCGATTCGTTTTGCCCGTTGCACTCGTTGAAGTATAGGCACTAATTTACAGCGCTAATGAACTCTGCGAAAAGCAGATCGTTCCTTTTCACGATTTCTCCTGGCGTTGGACTGCTAGATCGGAATAACAAAACTCTCGACATGGATGGAATACATTGTTGGATACATTCGGAAAATTTATATATTTACGTATAGGTAATCGAGAAGTAAATGGAATGTCCAATCGAGCCGAGAAGAAACAAGATCAAATAAAATTAATATATTGAGGTTTGATATTGTACAATGTAAATGTATTACAATTAATTGTATAATAGTAACGAATGGTACTTGAAGGTACTTGTTTTCATACGGTGGAAAAATGATATATCTCGTTTTATAATTAATTCAGTTTTGATGTTCAAAAGTATTATTGAATTATATTGTATGGATGTAGAAATTTGAATTATTTGAGATTATTTAAATTGTTTAAAAACGTTATCCTTTGAATTCGAAATAGATGATTTTTCAATTTGATGTAGAGAGTTATTGGAATTAATTGTGATATATATTTTTTGTCAAAAGTCAAGCAAAGATTTTATGAATGAATAATTTTGAAATATACTATTTCTGTATTCTGAAATATTCTAGTTAATAAATACATGTATCTATATCTTGCAAAATTACTTTTATTACATATGAGAAAATGTTTTTTCAGTAAGTTCGTTCAGTAATTAAAAAAAAAAGTATAGTAATTAAGATAACATGGACGAATAAAATAGAATAGATATTTTTTTAGTAATTATATATTCCGATATGTATTGTAAAATAAAAAAAATAAAATAATGAGGAGAACAGAGATATGTTAAAAATTCAAAAGTTAGCGCCATTTCTAATATCTCTAGATATAGATAGGAGAAATAAGGTAAAAATTTACTATTAACGCCATCTCTTGAGTATTTTTTGTATTCATAATTCTATTTTATCCTATCTTTCAATGATACTTTTAATACTCGAGAGATGTCGTTGAGAGTCACTTTTATTCCATCTCTATCTTTCTTCTATTGCTTGCTTTCCTTATCTATTTATTTTATTTACGGCACTTCAGAGATGGCGTTAATTTCCCAATTTTTACCCTATTTATCTCAATATCTGCTTTTTTCGTCAATAATTTTGCAAAATTTATGCACTTGAGATACGATATATGATTAACTTTACTGTTTATCAAATCTATTAATTGAAAATTGTAATCATTTTCGATTCAATTTTTATACGTTATAAAATAATATGTCGTAAAATAAGTATATCTTATATTTATATTTATATATATTTTATATTATATTTTGTATACAATTTTTTTTTTTATTTATCGCAGAGAGATGTATAAGAAGAGAACTCTAACATTATAATTTATTTAAGATATTTTTATTACGTTTTTAAAGACATAATTATCTGAAATGGAGATTCTTCATCAATTTTAATGATTTTAAATTCTTGAGTTATTTGTAAAAAAAATTATTGTTATCGTACTACATTGAATTTTGCTTATTTAATAAGCGATTGTCATATATTAACTATTTATAAAAGGTTTTGATTTATTCGTTTTATATATATCTTTGACAGATCAATTTTTAACAAGCCAATACGAATATAAAAATTATTGATTTTTTACCGAATTGTAAAAACAATTTAAGTTCATATTAAACGAAGCAAAGTACATATAGTAAAAAATCACAAAATATCTTGTCTATGAAAAAACATTTTACTAATTTCATTATTTTTCTTAATTGATCCATAATTATAATAATATCAAAAATGAATTTATAATTCCAATAATAAGAAATGAAAGAAGAAAGAAATGTTAAAATATATTGTATCGTTTGAAAATAAAAAATCTGAAAATTTTTCGTTATTTTAAATGCGCGAATATGATGTAACACGTTACACGCCTGCGCTTTTGCAAGTACGGTAGAGTCATTGGTTACTTTATAACGTCTCCCGCAGGTGGTGGTACGTATACGTATATCGTTACGAGCGTTAGCGATGAAGTTAGTAGCGACGTTGCTTCTGTCGCTAATCATTCTTCGTAGATTATTATTCGCGCGTTTCTCCTTCGCTCGTTGTCAGTTTATCGATCTTCCGAGCGCACGTAAATACGTTCACACCGGTTCAACCGTAAACGAATGCACTGGGCGTCTCGATTGATTTCTTTCTTCATTTTACAGTGACATTGAATCCCCTGCATTTGTATACGCACAACGCAAAATTATCATGCTTATGAAACAAAATGCCGAAAGACAAGAAGAACGAATTTCCATCGTACGGAAATTCCAGCCATTTTCGATACGAAATTACCATCAAAACCAAGTTTCAGTGTAGTGACTCGAATAATATTTCGTTTTGATATGCAAAGAGAAACAGTATGTCCATCGAGAAAGAAGGAAGAAGGAAATTCTTCGAAAGTGCATATCGCATGAAACTGACTACTGGATTTTATGTTTTGTTATTTGGCCTAACAACGATACTTACTTTTTGCAAAGCGAAACAAGTAGGTAAGTATAGTGCATACAAATAATGTATAATAAGTAAAAAAATGTTTAGAATTTTGGGAAATTTAAAACTTTTCTTTATTATTTGATTATCATAAGTATTCTATGCATGTTTAACTTGTATATCGTATATCTGATGAAATAATAATATAATATTATCAATGAAATAATAAAACATGATGTCCTTATCGTGAAACTATTCAAATTGTATCGAAATTTGATACAACGTATTATTGTTATTTTTAATTTGTTGTCAATACGAATATTTATCGTGATTTTGATGAACTGTGCGAAAAAAAATAATATAAAATTCTTGAAAAATTATTCAAACGAATGCTTTCGCGTGAACCAAATTGACGGATCGATAAAGTTGTCTGGGTACTTTCGAAAGCGGTTAGCTCTGTTATTGAACGTCCAGTAAAACCACGCTGAGCATGCGTCATAAAATAAACACGATGTCAATGAACACGTGCTTTTAATAATGAAAATAATTTCAAAACTGATTCACGTATAATTATATTTATATATATATGAGATATATATATGTATATTATATCCAGACCATAATAAAAATATCTAATATTGTTTTTTTATTAATTAGAGATTAAAAATAGCAAATACGAATTATCTACATAATTATTATCATTCAATAATTCTTTTTGTTACGCGAATAAAAATAAAAAGATTAATTAGAATTAATTAGAATTTTTTTTCTTAATGAATACAGATATCGATGGATTTCAAAGAGGTTGCAAACTTGAAGGATTACATCCACTTTTGATCGTTACATACAAGAATATTACGATATCCGTAAGTTTTCCATATTACATTAAATTTCCATTTTCATTAGAAAATCGATTTTATATAGAAAAAAAAAAAAAGATTGATTTGTTCTTTTCAACAATTTTTGTTTTTTTTTTTGTCCGACAGATTTTATTTTAGCGCAATTTTAATCGATTCCTTTTATCTCGTTAACTCCATCTTTTTTATTTACCATATTTTTTTTAGAAAATAATAAAATGATAGGATTTAATAAGAATGATCGTATGAACGATTGTTACTAGGTAGACAAGATCACTGTACCACATGGGGAACGTGTAACAGTAAGATGTAGAGAACTTGGCAAGTACAAGCTCATTGGTGATTCTCTGTTGCATTGTCGTAACGCAAGTTGGAACGGGAAATTACCCTCTTGTACTCCGACTACAGCGATTTCTAATTATACAGGTGAGTAAATGAACGTATGTAATTCCTATTTCTTGCAATATTTATTCGTAATATATATTATTATAAATTATTTTTCACATAGTATCATATTAAATATATTAAATGTTATATAATATATTGATAGTGTATTTTGTTTTTATATAAAACACATATTCAGACTTAATATATATTTAAATGAAAAATTTTAGTTCTTTTTAAATTTGAAAAAATACACTAGTGCGAAATAATTTTGTTACAATAAAAATTTACCATAAACGTAACCTAATTGTAAAATGTTCGAAATACAAAAATTCAAATTTCAAATTTTTCAAAATCTTGTGAATTATTCTCATATCTAGAGACAGAATTAAAATATCATTTCATTTAATATTTCTCCTCTCATTGATTGTTCGAGGGGAAACAGAGGATGTACCGCCAACGATCGTGTTTGGATTACCAGCTGGTTCAGCTGCCGTTGAACCATCAGGTGCACTCGCTGTTTTCCCTGGAAGCATTCTCCATCTGGAATGTTTATTCGCTAGAAAACTTGGTAATCCCGAATGGACTTGGACCTCGACGTTTCGTCAATATTTAACCGGTAAGTGATCTCGATCATTAACATTTTATTTCCAATTGTAGATTATAAATCAATGTATGCAAGCGTAAGAATTATAAACGAATGCACAATTCTACACGAAATTGATATCGATTCAATTTCGAAATAGAATCCAAATGAACGAATGTCAAATTCGTTCCATTTAGAATAGAATATTTTATAATCATTGTACAAATTCAATTCAGGATGGGCAATTGCTGCTCGTGAAAGAGATTGGAAATATCGCTTGTCGATATATTACGCGAAAACGCAGGATTCAGGAGTGTACACGTGTTCTACACCGCGTGGATTATCCAATTCTATACGGGTTCATGTTGTGGGTAAGTTCAATTATATTCTTTTTTATTTTTATCGAACGATTAAAATAACAAAAATTATTTTATAAAGCTAAAGCTATTCGTCGAATGAAAATTAAAAAAAAATATACGTTACAGATGTCCAATGTCCCGTTTTGAACTTACCCGAACCGTTAATTGGTAAAATCGAAGGTGCACGAATGGGTCATGGAGCAGCTTTCGAGTGTCCTGCTGGATTTAAATTGAAAGGCGCGGCTGGTATAACATGTCAATACAACGGTAAATGATTATGATAATGTGGATCAAATTGAAGATAAAAAGAAAAATGTAAATCATAGATTGAAAAATTTTTACGTATTGTATGTACTTACAAAATATATTTATGGAATATTTTTGGAGGATCGATTCTATCAAAACGAAAATGCAAAAATTACAAAATGTTGATTAAAATTTTTTTTAAGTATAAATAGTTAAAATTTGCGATATGAAAATAAAGTAATCGCTCTGTTTCTATATATTTGTTCCAGCACTTTGTGCTCATCTCCTTTTATCTAATATAAACTTAAATTACTTATAATTTATAATAAATAAACTTCGATTAATATTTTTATGTTTCATTTTTATGTTTATATGTGAAATTTGTTTAATAATAAAAACCAATTAAATCATTTTTTTTTCACCAGGTAAATGGTCAGCAGAAATGCCGGAATGCATAACAATTACATGTCCATCCGTGGAAACACTCGATGACACGCGGCTTCAACTACTCGAATACAACAATACTTTCGGTAGTAGAGCAATATTTACTTGTATGTGGGGCCATAAATTATTAGGGCCCCAAAGCATAGAATGTCAAGGTGATGGTTCATGGAGTGGAGATAAGCCTAGTTGCGTAGGTATGTCTAGTAAAGTCTTTTTCTATTTTTTTTTTTCTATCATGTACATAAAATCATATGTTAAATTAATAATCGAATCGAAATTGATGTTATTCAAACGATTTGATATCAAAGCCAACTCAATAACGTTAACTCAAGATATTGATACATATTAAAATTATAGGTTATGTTAGGGATACTTTACGTACTTGATACCATTTTGATATTTCTTCTAAAATGATATCTTTTACAACAAATATTATATCAAATCGAAAAATTGTGCAGTATTTTATAAAGATATCAATATCCGTTTGACACTTTATAAGATTTCAATCTTAAAATTTCAAATTTATTCGATAGCTTTTATTTTTAAACGTTGCTATCAAATTGCATTGATTCGAATACAACTTGACAAAATGCGAGAATAAATAAATAAATTAGAGGAAAGAAAATAAACATAGTATTTTCATTAGATTTTATTATATAGATTTTATTATATATAATATTTATAAAAATGAAAGTTAAGATATTCAATAGATATCGAAATTCTTGTAAAATATCAAACGATATCGATAGTTTCGTAAGATATCGGATTGTTTTTAATTCGATATTAATTTAGTATTGAATTTGAAACATATTAATATCGATACTGAATCGAAATTTGTATATTGATATCGGTAGACTTGATATTGATTTTAACTATAAATCAAGATAAAGTTATGTGAATTTTATGGAAATTAATTTATAGAAATCACTTGTCCGATTCCATTGATACCAAAGAGCGGGCGTATTATGGAACAAACAAATCGTCATAATTCAGGAAGGAAGCAGCATCAAACGCGTGTGTACAAAGTTGGTGCGCTCGTCAGATTCGTTTGCTTACCTGGTCATCAGTTGTTAGGTGAGGCCTCTATAATATGTACAGAGAATGGAACGTGGTCTCATCCGTCTCCGGTTTGTAAGTTTTCAATGTTATTTGTAATAATTTTGAATTTCGTGAATTTTATTTATTTTTTTTTCTTAATTATTAATAACGTTTTGATGATTAGGCAAAGTAAGATGTCCATATCCAGGTGATCCGCCTCACGGACGTATTGCGCCTCTTAAATTTTGGTACAAACCAGGTGATAACATACAAGTAAGAGAAAAAAAAAAAATGAAGAAAAATGAAACTTTTTTTTCTATTCTTATTCTATTCCTATTTTCCTTTCTGTTTTATTTCTATCAGTCGTAATAAATATGTGCTTTTTTTATCAATGTATAATTAATATGATAAAATGAAACCTATAAATAAACAATTTTCATTAGGTTTCATCTCATTGATTATCTTAATTATTATATTGTTAGGTAACTTGTTCTCCGGGATACGTAACGCCTTTGGAACCTGTAAGAAAGCCGACTTGTCGAGAAAATGGAATATGGAGTGCACCCCCACCACCTTGTAGATCGTATAAAGATGTTTAAAAAGAAAAAAAATTGAATTTTAAGGAAAACTTATCGATGATAGCATTTCGCACCAATGTATTTATATATTACATTGTAAGAATGTGCGAAAAAATTCAATTTCATACCGTACCGCCTGATTAATGAATCATATGCTACGTCATAAAGAATTCGATTAAAAACATTACATAGACGATCTGGTGCATGCAAATTAGCACATGCTTGATCGTAAAAGTAAACGATACATATCAACGAATCTACACGATCGAATTTTCATGCATTCAAAATGATTAATCGCCTAAATCAGAGTTGTTTTCTTACAATGTCATTTCATCACTGTTAACATTGTATATGCTATTTGAGATTATATACATATTTGATGCGTAAGAATTTTGACGACGGTACGTAAATATAGATTCCAATTTCGAGGTTAATCGAGTCGTAATTAACCTCGCAAGTTATTTAATAATAATGTCGGACATTTTTTTACTAACAAAAACTATATATAATATACATACCATAAAATTACAAAAACAAATGGAACAACGATTGTGTCATTTAAAAAGAAGTTGTATGAGCTTAGAATAGAAAAGCCAAATAGAATTGCGTGCACAATATGATGATAATAAAAGAAGAAAGAAAAGATTGAAAGAAAGAGAGCGGAGAGAAGGGGAAGAAAGAAAGAGCCATGTATATTCAGGATACGTGTGCAATAAAAGAATGCGATATAGATTGTACAATGCCTAATTCTAACCTTTAGGAATATCTAGGATCTCACATTTTCCCCTTGTATGTGATATGTCTTTGTATGTAAAATAAAATTACGTTATTCTCTAAATTTTTAGATTCTTTCTATTTGGGCCCTTGCAATTATTACCTTTATATCGAGTTATAATCGATGATTCCTTGATTTTTCAACATCAAACTGTCGCGAATTATAACGATCACATGATATTGATAAATTTATAGCGACTTTTTTTTTTTATCTATAATACTTTAACAAAATGATAATCAAACAAACCCGATTTCGAATTAAAGATGTAAGATGGACAACGAAAGATAAATTAGATCAATATCGCGGAGTCCTTAAATTGTATGGTAAGAAAATCTTTTGTGACATCCATTTGCTTATTTCTCTTATAATAAAATAAATAATTTATAACAAGAATAGACAAGATAGAAGATGCAAATGCTTTTGGCTGAAAATGATGTTGTTAATAATGAAATAAAAATTAAATATGATAAATTGATCACTTTTTTTTTTTTGTTTGTTTCTTCTCATCTTTTACACTTTGACGATATTTTATGTTGTCCCTGTCGTCTTTTGCTGATAAAATTTTTATATCGTAAAATTTAGCACGCCAAAAGAAAATAAGATTGCAAGATGCTTTAAAATTAAAGAAAAAGATATTGTGGCAATTGAATTCATACAATCGTGATATAAAAAATTATCATGAAGTCGTCAGAGAGATTACAAAAGGAACTCCGAAAGGTGAAGTATGTGGCTTGCTACAAGCTCGTAAACATTTACGATTGAAATATCGCGGATGTGAAACTGAGGTAAATTCTAAATAAATTATAATATATATATGTTTTTTTTTAATAGCGATTATGAATATGCTTTTTCATTTATTTTTCACATACACATTTCAATCAAATTTCACAAAATTTTTTCGGTTGCGCAGCACGTTTATGATTCTATTTACGAAGAAAATCATCAAAAACGGCGCCAATTGGATATTCTCCGTTTCGAGAAAAAGAAAAAAATGAAACAATGTTTCAATTTACAAGTACGTTACACATTCATATATTTACACGTTTATGTATATGAATGTATAATATAGAACACATAATGAAGATAGAGCATGCGGAAGTCATTCGCATCTACGAACTAGAGGAAAGAGTGCAATGGTCTCAAAATCGAGAACACCAACGATTGATATCGTTGTATCAAAAATCTATTGCTAAGCAAAATGCAGCAAGAGCGATAAGTTTAACGTATAATTTTATACTTAAAATCTTAAAGAAGGTGACTGCTTAAGTTGTGAAAAAAGAAAAAAAAAAGATATAAATAATAATCTTTAACAATTTATAACATCGTAGGACGCGATGTATTACGAAAGTTTGTTGAACAATTTGCAATTAGATCGTAGAAGTCAATGCAGAGTGATACTTCGAACGACGATAATGGGACAAATCGCAGCCGAGGAAACAAATGATATTGAAATGAAATATAAACGTATTACACGAGACGTTTGGAACAATATGAAAGAAAGGGAACGTATGTTGGCAGATTTACACGAACAGGTTGAGGATTTATGGTCGTACGCACAATCATTAATAAGAACCGAAGTAAGTGAGTAAGTGATGTATTAAGTGGAAACAAACCAGACAAACGTACATTTTATATATACAATAATATATTTGACAAACTGTTAAAAGAAAAAACAAATGCTAAATGTTGTGTTACAGAGCAATGCGATAATCAAAGAGACTGTAATTAAATCAAACGAAGTGTTGGACAAACAAATAAAATCGTTGGAAGATGTGTTTAATAAAATCAAAGATTCGTTGCTTGTGCATACTTATCGAGAAATGTTTTCAAGGTGGTTCACGATAATTTCATTCGCCCGATCGAAATAATTCTCTAACTTAGAGATCTAAATTATGATGCGGTCTCTTAGTCTCATAAAATATTTCTTTTTTCAGTTGAAAAGTTTTTCGTTTGGCGAGTATCAAATTTTTGGCTTTTTTTTTTTTTGTCGTCTTATAAGAAAGTATATATATTATAAGTATGATAGGGAAATATAAGTTTTCAATGATTGGAAATCATAATTTTTAAAATTGTGAACGTTTGAAAGTGTATATTTTATCGCTTATTTTGGCGCCATTAGCCTCGTCCTCGATCAAAATCAAGTTAACAGTTGTGTATTTATTTTGAACAATTAATTTGACAGATAATTTGAATGGATATTTCGTAAACAGAAAACAACTTTATTTATCTTGTCAAATTAAATTGACTTCTTATAATTTTTTCACATCAAATTTAACTTAATCAACGGGACATCAAATCATTCATATTTTTATTTTTTTTATAGAAATATCATAATAAATATCCACAAAATCTTTATTATAAAATTTGATTTCTTCTCTCATTCAATCTTTTGCAACAATTTTTATAAATCCTATTTAACACTTGTTATTAAATATTCAATTGATTTTTGTTTATAAATTATTCTTTTCCAATCTAATTCAATATCGATCTTAATTGTCTAAAGGATAGGATTAATAAACTTTCAAGTATTGCAAAATTTAGATAATTCAAATTTAACACCATGATTTATTATTTCATGAATATAGCTTTCTTTGCAATAATTTGCAGTAATTTTTAATTTAAAAAAAAATATATATATATAATCAGTTTGGGCATCTGTTTTTTTATCACTATGAAGATTTGTTTATACTGTAAACAATATATCTCGTTTGTGTAACCACTTGTTTCATTAAACATTCGATTGCGCGTGAAATTAATTAATAAATTATATCGAAACGAATCATGGTGTCAAAATGAACTGTAAAATACACAGTTTTAAACGCTTAATATAATTTTTGATACAACGATTTTCGATTATTAAACGTAAAATTTAACGATGAAGTTCAGCCTTTTCTTATTCTAAACTTTTATTTCAATCATATTAAGATTGGAAGATCAAATGAAACAACGAACACGACTTCTGGAACAATTTGATCGCAATGTGAAAGAACGTGATGCATTGTTGCTTAAAAAAAAAGAGGCATTATCTACTCTATCCAATTTTGAATACACTCGTGTAGCTGGTGTCGAAGAGTATGTAATATGTTTGATAATCATAACAATTTTGTTCGTGTCTAATTCATTCTAGTATGAACAATATGAACTTTCTTTTAGATATAATGCGGATAAAAATATCTTGTTAGAACAGATTGCTATGCAAAAAAAACGTGAACTTGAGAAAAAAAATGTGAAAAAAGAACATGGCGAATTGTTAATGGATATAAGGGCGGCATTACAAAATATGGTGGCAATGTTGGTTTGTGTGAAACGAGGTAACAAAGTACCTACGAAGAAACCAACGGAAGAGCTAGACAAAAAAATTGACATTCCGATGATGGAAAAAATGGAGACAGATAGTAAGATAAAAAGAGGGGGAGGGGGGGGGTTTCAATTACATTCAATTATAAATTTTTTGAAATGTTTGCACATTTCTCTTGTTACTTTTTTACTCTAGGTTTAGCATTGTTGTCTAACGTTAGTCGAAAAGTAGGACAATTATTTGGAATGAGCAATTTCGAATTTGACAAAGATAGAGAAGAGAGGGCAAGAGATCTATATCAAACTTATGTTTCTAATTATCGCTCGAATGTTAAGTTCAAAGAAGAGGAGGTAGAACCACCGGGTAAGCATTTTTGGATAAATCAAATATTAATTATCAAGAAGCATAAATCAAATGATTGATGAATATACTACAAGGAATGTTTAAACTATTTACTATTTAATATACAATCGTAATATACAATAGTAATGTAGTAACAATATTTTCGTTATGTTTTTTTTTCTCAGGTCTCATCGTTGAACATCAAGCGATTGATACTTTAGTACCAACACGAGCAGAGATTAAATTAAGAAGCAAACAAGCTGTAGAAGCTTATTTAAGATTAGAATGATTCTCCTCTTTCTCTTTTAATTTACAATGATGAAACTATACTAAGAATGAGTTAATTACAACATCTATGTTTAAATAAAGTGTGTATGAAATCAATGCTTCCTCTATATTTTTTTCATTCATGATATTCTCCGTTTATTTATTTACAAAAACATATTTTACAATTCACTTAAGCTATCAAATTTCTTATTTATAAAAAATTTGATTTCAGAGATCATTAATTCGGCCCCATTTTAATCGTTCCTTTCGAATTTGTATTTTCAACCAGGAAGGTAGGTACTTGTCGAACCTAACAGCGTTGGGATACTCGAGAGGTGGATCAGGTTCTTTGAAAGGATGAATATTTCGTAATCTTCTTAATAAATATTCTTTCATTATATCTTTAGGATCTCTATATCTATCCAAATAAAGATTAAATGGTTCTTTTATCGGAAACCATGTTTGTGGTTTAACATATAATTTTGGAAAATCATATTGAAATATTGGCTCTTTGGTATCTGTAAGTAAAATTTTTCAATATATACATATAACGGCGCATTAAATAGTAAAATAATATATTAAAAATAATGAAATCGACTATACGCACTTAATACTGAATGATAAAACTCTTTTACTGTAGGATCCCAATCGCTTTGAAAGAATGCTAAACCAGCTGGTGTAAGATAATCTTGATATTTACGATAAAATTCTAACGTATTCCAATTACGTTCTTTTAACGTTAAACTGAAAAAACATCGTTTTTAAATAAATAAAAAATAATGATATGATGAGAAACAATTATATATATAATTTTTCCTTACCAAGGTTGATCCTTTTTATATTCTATATAATCTAATCGTTGATTTTGCTTGTAAAGAATAAATATATAACGATAATAACCTACACCTCTAGCTGGAAATGGTTTCATATAATCTATTATTTGCTCACCCAATTCTAATTTATTCCCTGGAATATTTCCTCTAAAATAAAATAGTAATATCTTATATTAGTTTTATAACATTATTTCAAATTAAAATAAATAATAAGTAAATAATTGACTCACAAAAACCAATGACAATATTCATTGTTTGAATTTTCTAAATTACCATCTGGTGTGCACATAACTAATGTCCATAAAGTATCATCTTCAGCTTTATATTTAACGTATGGCATTTCAGATGCTTCTGCAGGTTTTATAACATTTCCTGTATAAACTTTAACTGAAGTATCATCATCTATCTTATAATTGATTTCAAGTGGTACAACGGGAAAAAAGAAAGCATCTCCAAATAAGTCTTGAAAAATGCCATAATGAGTTGCAATTTTATGAATATCATATGGACTAGATATTTCTAACCAAAGTTTTTTTACTTCTTCCAAATTCAGAGATACTATAAAATAAATATATATATATATAGTCAAATGTAGTCATAAAACATATCTTAAGTATGAATATTATATCATCGGATTTTTAATAATTAAAATATTAGTATTATTATATTATACGTATTAGTATTATTATATTATTAAAATGTATTATTTACTCTTTCCACTTCTTATTTTTATTTCAAAATTCACGTCGGCTCGTTTGATCTTTCGTTCAGCCATCATAGCCTCCTTTTTTTCTTTAGTAATCTTTGGGACAAAAAATCCTATATTTACTTTGGGTGATTCTTTTTTAAGCACTGCAAAAAAAAAAATATTTTATGAGAAACAATAATATTTTATGAATTGATTAATATTTTTTTTTTTTTTTTACATTCGAGGCGTTTCTGCAAAGTGAGAGCGATTGTCGGTGGTTTTCCTCGCAAATGATGTCCACATCGAACTTGTTCAAAACGAATTTTCACATGTGGAGATATATTTTTGGTAAAAATTCGTAAAGTTGTACTCGCCATAACTTATATTTTAAATATACACCAATTATAGAAATTGATCGCTAATTTGCTATATCGAAAAAAATCGTATAAAGTTTATATCACTTGAAATTAATTGTATAATTAAATTATATTAATTTAAATATAATTTTTACATTGTTTTATATTTGCAAATTTATTTCAAAATTAATATACATAATAAAATATTTATGTACTAATTTATATACGTATAATATATACAATATATGTATATATTTATATATAATAATATCTAATCTTAATAAATAGCACAATCATTGAAATTTTGGAATTATTAATAAAAAATTATGTCACAAATAAATTTTTTACACATTTCATTTTAATGAAATTTCTTCTTAGAATTTTTTAACAACGTAAAACAATTTATACTGAAAAACATTTCTGAGTTTGAAATGAATATTTATTATTTTTGAATTAAATATGGATTTTTTATATATTTAATTATTATATTAAATATTATATTTTTTTATATAGTCTATTTATCAATATTTAGATTATTTATCATTTCTTTTATAAATTAAATATATATATAATATTTAAAGTAAGTGTTTGTATAAATTACAAATAAATTTTTCTCTGTACAATATTAAAATTTAGTATCATATAAGAAACAAATTTTTCTTTAAAAAGAAAAAACTTATTACTATTCACTGATAATTATATAGATTTATATAATATACAAATGAAAATGAAAAATAAATGTATTTAAAAAATGCAAAATATTTAAAGTAGAATGGTATAGTAATATAGTAGTATCATTCATTTCATAACTAAATATAACAATTTTGAATATTTCAAACAATTCTCACTCAATTCTCTTTCAAAGATGTAAACAATAAAATTAAATTTCACATTTGATATAAGATACTATTAATTAAATACACTATAAGCTATTGATTCCTACGTAAGGTTAGAATTCAAACGCGTGTTACATGATATCTGTGATTTTCAACGCAAATTTTCAATATGTGAATCCGAGAAGTACGTGCTGCCCTCATTCGGTACTTATGAGTATTAATGTCTGTACATCGAATATTCGAAGAAGATCATTGAAAATTTCTTGTTCGTACCAGTTCGAACATGGCAGACTGCCATTGGCAGAAAGCAATTTTGAAGCTTAGTATTTATCGTGAATTTAGAAGTTTTAATATCGGTGAATGAACAATATGAATCGCAACGAGTTTTATTCAAAGAATATATATATGGTACAAATAAGAAAATCGAAACGACCGAAATTTCATCAAATTGATCTTTCATACGGGTGAGCGAAACAATGTTCATTTTGATTCAGTCGTGCTTTATGATTCGTGATCTGATCGAAAGTATGAGACCAAGTAAACGGATTAAACTAAAAGAGACATTTCAATCTGAGTATGAATATAATAGATATGAAACTATTTATTCAGTTTTTTTGCTATATATATATTATTAGATGAATATAGTGTTGGTTTAACATAACTTTTTACGTCAATGACGTGACAGTAGTGGTAGCAACGGTTGAAGTCATAATGACGATTTTAACAATGGGATTATCAAAGCTTCATACGATTTTATAATTTTTGTTCAAATAGAGTTATGATAGATGAAGTGAATGTTTATGTGATGTTGATTTTACATACATATTATTTCTGAAATTTATTGTGCATTGTATACATTTTTTAACTATATTTCTCTAAAATTGAATTAAGTATAAAAAAATTTATTTCATTTATATATTCAATTATTGTAATATTTTTCGGTGTTATATCACGATATAATAAAAAAATCGTGATAGATTATGATAAAACTCTGAATTATATTTAAATATATTTATATATATATATATATATAGAAATAATTTGCTTTTTCTTGAAGAAATATTTATATATAATTATATGTTTTAATTATATATTTTTTTAACATCGAAAGTAATATACAAAATTAACAAATATTATTTGGTAGATTTAATTTGAGCAAATAAAAATAAACAAGATGGATGGAACAAGAGCTGCAGAGGTTTTACCTTTGCTTCAAGAACGTTTGGCCATTCTGCCAGGTAGCAGAGATCGCAGAGGTGGACCAGTACTTTTATTTCCTACTACACCAAGACGTGAAAGAGCCAAACCTGAAGATTATCGTCGTCTTTTACAATATTTATTGACTGTACCCAGTGATGAAGCTAGAGGTTTACGCTTCACTGTGATTGTGGATATGCGTGGTGCTACTTGGGATTCTGTCAAACCAATTCTAAAGGTTATATTAATCATAATCTTTGTCAAATATATTCATTTCTTGCTTTAACAAAAATATGATTTACATTTGACAACTTAGCTTGCATTTTTTTTTTAACTTTGTACCATATTTTAGTTCAATATATTATCATTATAAATAATTTTTAAATTTTTATTAGGTATTACATGAACACTTTCATCGATCAATACATGTTGCTTTTATTATCAAACCTGAAAATTTCTGGCAAAAACAACGGACATCATTAGCCAAGCAAAAGAAATATAATTTTGAAGTAAGCAAAATAAAAATGAAATAGTATAAAAAATCTGTTTGTAAAGCAAAAAATTATTTGATGATGCTCTTTCCCTCCTAGATAAATACTATAAGTTTAGAAGCTTTGACAAAAGTAATTGATCCATCACAATTGACAGCAGATTTAGATGGGTCATTACAATATGATCATGCTCAATGGATTGATACAAGATTAGCTGTAGAAGACTTTACATGGCAAGCAAGTGATCTTCTCGATAGATTAGACGATTTACAAGAGGATTTAAGTCGAAATGATTTTGCGGACGATGTAGCTGGAGCAAAACACGGAATTGATTTGCATAATGAAATGAAGAAAAAAATTATGAAAGTTCCGGTAGAAGAAATTGAAGTTATCGGTCAGCGATTGTTACAACGCTTCGATAATAGTAAGTATCGAATTATAATTTTAATTTTAATATTATAATGATAAATTAGTCATCAAATATAAAATAACTATTTGTTGATAAATTGATTAAAAATTATTTGATGATGATAAGAAATATTGTTACAGGTATAGCAGCGAGTAGTGGCGAAGGCGGTAGTATAGAAAGTGGAGCAACCGGTGGCACCGATCCTGATGGACGAGCATTAGCCGCGTTAGTGATTCAACACTTAGATTCTGTACATGCTGCACAACAGCATCTTCTACAATTGTGGCATATTAAGAAGATGAAATTAGATCAGTGCTTTCAACTAAGACTTTTCGAACAAGATTGTGAAAAAATGTTCGATTGGATTTGTCACAATAGAGAAGGATTTTTAGCGAATTACGTTGAAATTGGACGTTCTTATCAACTCGCTAAAAATTTGCAGGAAGAGCACAAACATTTCACTATAAGTTCTATGAACGTTTATGTGAATATAAATAAAATTTTAACGATGGCCAGTCGTTTGCTTGAAACTCAACATTATGCTGCCGGACACGTAAGAGCAGTAGCTGGCCGATTAGATCGAGCTTGGAAAGAATTCGCAGCAGGGCTTGATGAGCGTACTGCGGTTCTTAGTTTAAGCGTTGTATTTCATCATAAGGCAGAGCAATATGTTGATAGCGTTGCAGGATGGAGTCAAGCTTGTGATGCTGGCAATTTACCTAACGAAATACCGATTTTGGAATCTCACATACGGCAACATCAAACTCTTTACGAAGCAATGTGTCAAGCTTACACAGAGGTGATTTTTGTTTGTATATTTTATATATAATATATTGTATAATGTTATATTGTTTGTTTAATTTTTTTTTTTTTTTTACATCGTGAAACAAACATGCATATAATTCATCTTTAGTTCTGTTCGTGGCAAGAAGGAATTCAATCTCGAAGAAACAAAGAAAATATAAATTTTTTCCACGTAACTTTGAAATGTGGCATCGTAATTTGCAATATCGTTTACAGGATGATATTTAGTAAAGGACGATAATGTTTGGCAGGTATATGACGCGTATCAGGCACTTTTGAGTGGACTAGGCTCAATGCTGCAAGTTTGTCACGGCTTCGTTTCGACGCACAGTTCGAGCTCGGATACATTTTGCATCGATTATGTATGAAACGATTAGTCATTTTTTTTTTTTTTTAATAGCTTTTAACCGGTGGTCATTTGCTTGGTATGCGGGTCTGATGAAAAGAAAAAAAAAAAAAATTCAAAAAGATAAGGGATTAGATGGTAAAAGTTAACCCAATGAGTAAAGAAAGTGCATCATGTGATAATTACGAAAACGAATTAAATTCGTAATTTTTCGTTATGTAGATTCATAAATATCATAAATTATGGAGCTGAAACATGGTTTTAATATTTAACAGAATTGAATGGCAGAACTTTAAATATGGTTTTGGGTAATCCTATTGTTTAGGTGCATAGTACCAGTAAGAAGCTTCTTTATCAACTGGATCATCTCGTGCAAGTCTGTAATCAGCCGCAAGGGATAGACCATACAGCCAGAAAACATGTACGTCTATTGGTGTGCACGAATGTTTATGCACAAACTAATTTCTATTTTGCTTTATCGTTTTAAATTATATGTTGTATCAATCACCTATAGATTATTTTGATGGAAAAAACGTATGGGATATGTTTGCTTTTATTCATAATATTCGCGCTATAAACTATAAAATGAATTATGAAATGCCAAAGACTTTTCATGACTTTTCATTATACAAATGCTCATTGCTTTAGATTATCCATTGCATAGAAGCGTTCAAATAATGTTTCGTCGCGTACACATCTTTAGTATGATAGGCATCTTCTTGGCTAGTGGATTTTAATATCTCTCTCTCTCTCCCCCTCTTCTTGCTTTCTTTCTTCTTTCTATATTTATAAAAAGTCATATGCAATCTTTATTGTACAGACTGGAGTAATATACTGTAGGTTATACTTATGGAAACGAGTACATTGATTCAAGTAATGCACGTGCATGTGAAGTAACAAGTAAATTTTTAAATTATTTTGAGATATAAATTTTAATGATTGAATAAATAAAATGATTGATTTATTCAGAGTCAAGATGGACATGGCATTGATGGGCATTCTGGTATGAGTGGGAATCCTGCTGCGGATTATAGCGAAGGTGCGTCTCATGTATTGGCAGTGATCCATCAAATTTTGGGTCATCATAGGGCGTTGGAAGCTCGTTGGCATGCTCGAAAAGTCAAACTGCATCAGCGACTCGCGTTAAGGTATTTATATTTGTTGCCCGCTATTTCTTTTTCAATCTCGATTGTTTATGAAGATAATATTAATTCCATTATTATACATTAATTGTTCTCTATTGTTTTTTTTTTTATAAATTAATAATAGTATTAATCGTTTACAGATTGTTTCAAGAAGATGTGAAACAAGTTTTAGATTGGTTAACTAATCACGGTGAAGTTTTTATTAGAAAGAATACAGGCGTTGGTCGTAATCTTCAAAAAGCAAGAGTATATCAGAAAAGTCACGAACATTTTGAAAATGTCGCACAGGTAATAACTCAATATATATAATATTTATCATCATAATATTATTTATAAATGAATGTGTATGATAGAAATATTGAATAAATAATTTTATATTTGTTTAGAATACATATACGAATGCTACCAAACTACTTACTGCTGCACAAGAATTGGCTCACACTGGTGAATGTGCTGCTGATGAAATATATGCTGTAGCGCAAGAATTAGAGGCTCACGTCAGTAGCTTTGCGGCAAGAGTCGAACAACGTCGTCGAAGATTAGATTTAGCAGTTGTATTTTATACACATGAAAAAGAGGTAATAAACAATACGATTTAGTGCTGATAGTGCTGAATTGATAATGTCGAAAATATAAAAAAAATGCATATTTTTAATAGTTAAGTGGTTGGGTTGATGAATTACGACAAGAATTACAACAAGACGAAGTGGCGGAGAATTTAGAAACAGCAGAAAGATTGTTGGAACAATGTGCACAACATCGAGCTTCTTGCATGGAAGCATGTGCATCGACTATTGTTCAGGGAGAAGCATTACTTCGAGAATTGCGAGAATCTACTGATGCTCCTGATACTACTGGCTCTGTAAGTTTTATCTTTTATTATTTTTTCTTTTTTTTTTTTTATGTAATTCTTATCATTCGAATATTTATTTGAATATATGGAGAGTATAAAATCTAGTAGAAAGCAGAGAATATTATTCGAATAAATATTTCAGATATCTGCGGTAGAAGCTGCATTAGATAGATTAGCGAACTTAAGACAGGAATTAGAAGATTTATGGGCTACTAGAAAATTGAGGCTAGAATTATGTTTACGACTACGTGTATTTGAAAGAGATGCTTTAGAAGCGAGTGGTCAATTAGAGATGTGGGCACAAGAATTGCAAGGCCCATCTCGAGAAGGTTCTCCTGAACAATTATTGCGTGCACATAATGATGGTGTTGCTCATATGCAGAATACTGCATTTCAAGTTCTACAACAAGGTCAAGAACTTGCTCAGGTAAAAATTGCGAATATATTTTTAAATATACGAAATATATATATTTAAATCTCTGATATTTAAAAATTATGACAAAATTGAAATCAAATCTTGAAATGTAGGTGTTGGAACAAGCAGGAGTTTGTATAATGGCAGATGGACAACATAGTGCTGCAACTAGAGTACAAGTGCTTCTTGAATTTTTAAATGAAAGAGAAATGGATGCGGAAGATTTAGCAGAAATGAGAAGAGTTCGTTTAGAACAAGCTTCTCAATTGGTTCAATTACAAACCGACGCTACACATGTTGCCAATTGGATTCGTAATGGAGAAGCTATGTTATTAGCTTCTTTAAGAGTTCCTGAAAATCTTCAGGATGCAGAACAGCTTCGTTTAGAACACGAACAATTTCAAGTCGCTATAGAAAAAACGCATACTTCAGCTGTTCAGGTACATAATTATATTCTTTTCTTCAATTTCCAATAAATAATTTCGAATTATAATTTTTTTATTAATGAAAATGAAAATTCTTTGAAAAAAAAAAGAAATATAAATTGATCATTTTAGGTAAAACATAGAGCAGATGCGTTAGTGAGCGCTAATCATTATGATCCAAAGAGTATAAGAGAAGTAGCTGAGGATGTAACTAAGAGATGGCAACAACTTGTGACATGTGCAGAGGAAAGACATAAATTAGTAACAGCTAGTATTAATTTTTACAAGACGGCAGAACAAGTTCGTTCTGTATTAGATAGTCTTGAACGTGAATATAAAAGAGACGAAGATTGGTGTGCTTCTGGTGAAAAAGCAACACAAGTTCCAACACTTGTTGGCAAACATCAAGAACAAAAAGAAGCATTTTTAAAAGCATGCACATTAGTACGGCGAACTGCGGAAACATTTCTTAAATATACGAATCGTAGTCTTCAATTTTATAGTTATCAGGCAAATAGTGCTGGCTCTGAGAATAAAGTTAAAAGTTAGTTTTATTTTTTCATTTTTTTCATTTTTTTTTTTTTTTTTTTTTTTTAAATTTTCTTTATGATATGATATGATATATATTTCAAATATGGATATAAGAAATTTTCAAGAATAATTAGTTTTATACGTTTTAATACCTAATATTTTAGATATTTTGGAGGAGTTACTTAGTAAAGAGAATCGCGTACTCGAATACTGGACGCAACGTAAGAAACGATTGGATCACTGTCATCAGTATGTTCTGTTTGAGCGTAGTGCTAAACAGGCTTTAGAATGGATTAGAGAAACGGGTGAATTGTATCTAGCAACACATACCAATGTTGGTAAAAATCGTATCGAAAACGAACAATTATTACGCGAGCACAATGAATTTAAAGGTGCTGCAAAGGTACGTTTTATTTTGTTTTTGTTTTCTTTTTTTCATTTTATTTTTCAAATCTAGAAATTACTATTTAAGAGACCAAGATTTTTTTTTCATTTTTTCAATTCTTTTTCTTTTTTATAATTTTTTTTTCTTTTAATTTTTTTTTTTATTTATCTTTCGGTTCGTTTATGTAATAGGAAACACGAGAAAGAGTAAAACTGTTGATTCAACTTGCTGATAATTTAGTCGAGAAAGGACATGCTCATGCAGTCGCAATTAAGCAATCTGTTGCTGAAGTGGATCAACGATATAAGGATTTTAGTACGCGTATGGATTGTTATAAAACACAAATTGAAGAAGATCTTGGAATTCAATCCGACGATGGTCAAAAGGATCTTTCTATTGATCGCAATTCCGATCCTTTACTTGAAGAAAAGATCAAAGGAAAAGATTTAAAAGAATTAAACGAAGAAAAAAGAAGATCAGCACGACGAAAAGAGTATGTTTGCTTTTTTTATTAAGTTTTTATTTATTTAAATGATCAGTTACGTATGTTTATTATTATTTCCGATTCTTATGCATTCACAGATTTATAATGGCTGAATTGCTACAAACAGAACGAACTTATGTGAAAGATTTAGAAACTTGTATTCGATGTTTCTTGGAAGAAACACGTTGTGGAAAAGGAAATGTTCCATCTGGATTACAAGGACGAGAATCTATAATTTTTAGTAATATGGAAGAGATTCATCAATTTCATAGTAACATATTTCTTCGTGAACTTGAAAAATACGAGACCATGCCCGAAGATGTTGGACATTGTTTTGTGACATGGGTAAACTTTATATTTTTTATTTTTTTTAATTTTCTTAGTTCATTTTGTTGATTTAACAATAAAATATATTTAATCCTTTTATAATATGGTATTTTAAAAATATTGTGCAAAAATTGCAACAATTTTTCTATAATATAATATTTTTATAATGGTTTCTATATCACGATTTCATAAGCTTGGACAACGCTCCATTTAAAAATGTTTTCATTATGTTTTTGTTGACATTTTCTGATGCATTCCTCTAATTATATTACATTTTACATTTCACAGTTTTGATAGAATACTGTAAAATGAATGTATAATATATGTAATACTGAATGAATTAACCGTATTAGAAGATGATTAACTGTATATACTACAACTTTATATTTGTGGCAACCGTACTATTTAATTTTTTTTTTTTATTAATTAGGCACCTAAGTTTGATATGTATGTGACATATTGCAAGAATAAACCAGAAAGTAATCAATTGTTAGTTACTCATGGTGGGACATGGTTTGAAGAATTACAAAGAAAACATCGAGTTGAACATCCGATTGCTGCATATTTAATTAAACCCGTACAAAGAATAACAAAATATCAATTATTATTAAAAGATCTTCAGGTATAACGAACTGGTTACTCTTTTCCCTTTATAGATTTGATCAATACTATGCCTTGATTGAATCTATAAATTTATATTCATATATAATTAAATAATTTACAGCACAAATATTTAATATTGTTTTATCTAGATTAAATTTTTCTTCCTTTTTATTTCTCTCTGTTTTTATTTTTTTTTTTTTTATATGTTTAATTTTATCTTCACTATACACTATACAAATTATTTAGGCTTGTTGCCAAGAAGGACAGGGCGAAATAAAGGACGGCCTTGAAGTAATGTTAAATGTGCCTAAAAAAGCAAATGATGCCTTACATTTAAGTATGCTGGAAGGTTGCGATGTAAGAATAGATACATTAGGTGATGTAGTATTACAGGATTCTTTTACGGTATGGGATCCTAAACAATTGATTAGAAAAGGCAGGGATCGGCACATATTTCTATTTGAATTGTATCTGCTCTTTAGCAAAGAAGTGAAAGATTCGGCTGGAAAGGTAAAAGCAAATTTGATATAGAGATGCGTTCATTTAAAATATATAAAATTTATCTTATTCATTATGATACAGGTGAAATACATTTACAAAAGTCGTTTAATGACCTCTGAGTTGGGTGTAACTGAACATATTGAGGGTGACGAATGCAAATTTGCAGTATGGACAGGTCGTGCACCGACTAGCGATACACGCGTTGTTCTTCGAGCCAATTCAATGGATGCTAAGCAATTATGGGTGAAAAGATTACGCGAAGTTATTCAGGAAACATATTTCAGTTTAAGTATGCCCAAGAGTCCTGCGAAAAAGAGTTCAAGTCAACGATCTAGTAGAGATCTTGAAGAGTGTACTTCTTTGGATGATAGTGTTGAGAATTTGGATAGAAATTCTTTGGCATCATTTGGTTCTACCAATACTACAGACTCAGATAAGGTAAGTAATTAAATATTTTAATTTGATTTTCGCTTATTCATTGTTCTATTTTCTTTTTTGTTGCCACCTCTTTGCAAAGATTTATTTAATGATTATTTTGGAACTTATCTAGATATAGTTTTTGATAATACATTATTTGTTTAAAAAAAAACAAAAAGATGTTATGAGCATTTATGAACACAGAGGAATTCATGTAATTTATAAAAAAAAGATTGTTGAAATTTTGAATTAATTTAGATCATTCGTGACATACATCTAATACTCGATCATATTTCAATTTATAACATACTTTTCTAAAGTAAAATTAGAAAAATAGTTATTTATTAATAAGAAATGGCAATACATCATTAAAATATTTCATAATCGTTCAATTAAGTCTAAATAATTTGAAAAGAAACGAGAATATTCGATCGATGTAACACGATAAAATTAACTTAAAAAATAATAAAAAAAAAAAAAAAGAGAGAGAGAGAAACGAATCGATCTGACTCCGATCTCGAAATACGAAATACGAAAAAAGGACATGGGCATGTTTCTGAGCATGTTATCGTCATTACATCTAGATTTTTCTCACTTGTTGGAACCAGGTGTATATAAATCATAGATGGACGTAAACAGAAAAATGTGCGAATAGGTGTCAAAGATAGAAAAACGCTAAAACAGGGAATTAATATTATCGATAGATAGAAATTAGCAATAACGATTCTTTCCTTGATTTGTTCGATGTTTGATTGTTGGTCGGCCGGTATAACGACAGCGGCGAGAAACGAGAGAATATCGTGAGAATATCGTTGGGTGGGGTTCGAGAATAATCGAAAAGCGAGCAAGCGCGATCGCGCCGCGTACATACACGAGAGGGTATGATGGAAGAAAAGTGAGAGGGTAGGGTGGTTGTGCGATAGGGTGAGAAATACGTAGTAAGGTATGCGAGGGTGAGGAAGGGAGGAGGGCGAGGATAGGAGGAACGATAGGTAACGGGATCAGTACGGGCGCGACACTTGGGTCGAATGGATCCGCTCGATGGTGAGTGTGACGAATCGGTGGACAAGACTTTCTGACCTGTTGAGAGACCCGGGAAACGGAACGATTAACCAAAAAAGGAAAAAAAGAAAAAAAAAAAAAAGAAAGCATGCCGCTCGCACGTTTAACAACATCTTCGATCCCGTTTCTTATATTATACATGATTATTGCGTTCGTGCACGTGAATTGAACACGAGGCAAAACTGTCATGACGTCACCAGCAGGAAAACCTGCAACAATCGTGAAGAAAGCACGCAGGAAGATCTCGTTACCTTGGTTCCGTCAGAGTTCTGTAACTCCGCCACACGCAGCCCTCTCCAGGCAGCATACCATCGACACACCGAGCTCGTTCCAGGCTCGACTTTTGCACCGTCAACCCTCCCTTTCCCAGGTACTTAAGTACTCGCTCACCCACATAATTGCGCGAGCGCGTTGCACGCTACGTTTTCTCCGCACATTTCTCGTGATATAATAGGATAATTGAAAATGTCATAATACACAGATGCGCACAATACGAACCGATACAATTATTATTGAATGGTTAACGGACTGACGGAAGTGGTAATTCGATATTGTGCCATATAATGTAAAAAAGGATGCGAGAGAGAGAGAGAGAGAGAGAGAGAGAGAGAGAGAGAGAGAGAGAGAGAGATTGATTCAACTTTTCACACATTAAAGGAAATCTCCGATTGGAAAGTACAATATTAACGTTGATTAATCTTCATCTGGTTATGTTTTTTAGAGTTATGTGGTTTTTTTAAATCTATAATTTACTCCTTCGAGTGTACGATATATAAAGAAAGTGCACTCGCCAATTCGTATCCGCATTCACATCCGCAATCATATCCGTAGCCACATCCGCAGTCATTTCTATGCCCATGAAATTTAAAAAAAAATTGTGCAATTATCAATCAATGAGTTACGGTGATTATATACCAGCTTTGACTTTTGCATCTTCGTTTTTTTATTTTTGTTATTGTTTCGTTTCTGAATTTCATCATAAAAAAAAAAAACAATACAACAATATCTAAATGATATTCTTCGTTTATTAAGTTTCATTTTACGGGACGAAAAAATTATTGCTTTAATATCGCGTTATGTTATCTGCTAAAATTCTTAAATTTTAATCGAATTTAATATTCGAGTCATCGATGTTTACTTCTCTCTTTTGTATGAAAGAACGGCGGACGAAAATGTCTATATGTATCAAGAACCTATCTTTCCTCCCTTCCTTTCCCCCCACCTTTCGTTCCCTCTATTTTCTCTCTGTTTTCTTCGAAATCATTACGGATACGAATCGAATCAACACGAATCGTAGGATTCGACGCCAAGTTGAAATTGGCTTGTTGCCGAGGTTGATCGCTACACACGAATCTATGGTTAGATTCGGACGTAAATTCGCTCTTATACGTGTGATCGGTAAAACGTTTTTGCCTTGGAAAACGGATATTACATAATCTAACAATTGAATGAATCACTTCGAAAAATAAACGAACAAGAATTTTTGATTGTTGATAAACTTTTTGCGCTCTTTTAGCGGAATACGATTTTGATTCGTTTCGTGATAATGATTAATCAACATTGGTAGAGTCTTAGTTAGCAATGTTGAGAGCATCGGAAAGATTCAAAGAGGATCGGTAAAATTTGGCACGTGGAAAAAGTCTATTTTCGTCATTGGAATGCGACGCGAAAGCGGTCGACCTCTCTGTTTTGACTCTCGGTTTTATAACTAGAACCATCATCACGGTTCATAGTAATCCGTCCATAGCTTGTATTTGTTGATTTTCTTATTCTTATATACATCGTATCTCGTAAACATTTATCCTTAAATTTCATCGATTGAATTAACTTTTTAATTTAAAAATCTGTTTTAAAGTAACAATGTAAATATCAAATTATTGTTGATTTTAACTAATAATTTCTTTAATCCGTCTATGGAATCTATTTTTAAATCTCTCTTGTTTGTTTGTATTTCTCTCTCTCTCTCTCTCTTATTTCCTGTTTCTGAAAAAAATCCAATTCAAAAATTCAATCGCATTAAAAGTACGCGTAGAAGTAGATTTTACGTGAACGATAATTCGTTATCAAAGAAAATCGATGAAGAAGTTTGCAAAGTGAATCGTGTGAATTGACTCAAAAGATAAGAGCAAATATACAGCAATGATAAGACGCAAAAACTCTTAAATTCGTGTATGTTTCGTCACGTATGTTTATTCATCGTTGTTTTTTTTTTTTTTTTTTTTTTTTTTTTTCGAAAAAAACAAGTTAGTATTATATATGTCTTTATCAAAGACAGGCTATTTCGATCAAATCGAAATCACCGAAGCTAGAATAATCCATTAAACGGTCCATTGGACCGCAAAGTCAAAGACGATTGTGCACTCTGTCAATCTGCTATCCTTCTCTTCGTTCTTTATCTCTCCTCTTTTCCATCCCCTCCTTTCGCCTCTTTTACTCATGTGTCCTTTGCGTGTTTTCATTTAAATGTTTTTTCACCGCTATAAAAAAAAACAATTCTTCTGTTTTTCAAATCTCTGTATAATATTTACTCGTTAATATAAGCCCTCGTTCGGAACAGGTGTGTGTGTGTGTGTGCGTAAGTAGTTGCTAGAAACACGAAATTCTAGCTTTATTTCGTTTTTTGCTGACAACGTATTCAATGACGAGTGAAAAACGAGAGGCAAAATTTTTTTCTTTTTTACCAAGAAACTTATTATTGTTCCAATGTGATATTACTATTACCCCAAGAAAGATGATTTTTCCAGTGATTTCCTTTTCTGCATGCGTGCGGGAAGAGCATGTAACGAATAAATATTATATACTGATTCGCAATTATAAATCGATCGAAGAATATCATATTCTATTGTATCCTTTCGTTTTAGACTGGCGTGGCCGAGGTGACTTGGGTTATTGCCGATCACTCTGCAGCACCAGGTTCGAAAGAGTTGACGGTAACGAAAGGTCAACAAGTTGAAGTATTAGAAAATGGAAGTAACATTAGCGGTGTGAACACATCCGAGTGGACTCACGTGCGTTTACTAGTTGCTCCAGGACAAGTTGATCCTCCTCCAGAAGGATTAGTTCCTACTAGTGCGCTTAAACAACCCCCTCCAGTTTCTAGTAAAACTTCACCATCTAGGAAAGTTCCAGGACAGCAGCAGCAGCAACAACAACAACAGCAGCAGCAGCAACAACAACAATTACATTATCAACAACAATCGAATAGCCAAGTTCAAACTATCGCGTCCAGTGGAGGATTTGCAACTGCATCCTCTGCTGCTGGAATAGCAGGCTCCTCGTCGACGATTACAACAAGCATAACACCTGTGTTACCAATTCAAAATGTTCCTGTGTTGCCGGATGAAACTGGTGAGATGATTATTTTATATGAAAATAAAATGTAGATCATCATGAATGTAGATCAGGTCTTAATAACGTTTCGTGTAAAATAATAAGTAATAAATAATAAGTAATTCGAGGCGAGTCAATTATAGAGGAAATGTAAGATTTTTTAATCGTAGAAATGATTTAATTTCTCGAATTTGCTCTGGTAATTTGACTATTCGTTTTTATTTTTGTCCTAAATTATAAAGAAAAAGAAAAAAAGTTGAATAAAAAAAATATTGGAGGAATAACAATAGATCTACAAATTTTCAATGGTAAAATCGTAGTATACAAATATGATAAATATATTGTTATAAAAGAAAATGCAAAATTAAATTTCTTTCTAAATTATTCGTACTTAAATGTCGATAAAAGAATCTCGAATTCCGAATTGAACATATTTAATTACTTACGATTGATGGATTCTAAGATAAATAATCCTTTTCCGTTGAATAATAAAAATAATAGCTCTGATCATTTATAAAATCGTTACTTAGCAGTTATTATCAATACCGTTAAAAGTAAATATCACTTTATTGTTTACAAATTGTAATTACATTAATTGTAATGTCAAATTACATTTAAATATGATATGAATGATTATTGATTATTGAAAGTATAAAGTCACGCAATTAGAAGACAATAGAGGATCATAATGTAATGATAAATTTGATTATAAAGATTAGAATTGATTAGAATTTCGAATAATAAATCAATCGAAAGATAGCGAGGACATTGATACGTTACGATTAAAATGGTTACCTCTTTGACAGGAGTCTATTGTACGCGTACTCCGAGTCGGTCGTGTCGGATCAATACGATGTACCGGGATAACTGTGTCCTTGACCGGTTGAATCTTCAACTGACATGTCGATAAAACAAAGTTGATACATTAAGTATACTTTACATCGATGGTCGCTAACCTCTCCTAGATGCTGATCAATTTTATTGATTATTAAATATATTAGTTGGAGATTTAATTAAAGAAGAATTATACATCATATGTTTCGTTTAATGTTACATTTATTATTTGCAATTATATACAATTAATGTTATTTGATCGATCTTTGCGAATGAAAGTATGACTATTATACTTGCAAAAGTATATGAAATAATGAAATGATATATTTAATCGTGTATATATATATATATATATATATATCATCAAATGATTTCGATTTTTTCCAATTATCAAATGATTTTAATAATTAAATTCCTTTTATTTTTTTTAATTTTTTGCCGATCTTTTTATATATTTAATTTGCATATATGCATTCTTAATGTATCAAAAACAATCAAATTGCACGTTTTATTTTGCGTAATATTCGCTTCAGCAATTCGCATTTGAGATTTATATTATTTATATTTTTATAGAAAATGTTGCGAACGATGGAAGTGGTCCTGCGAACACAAATTCTCCAGGAAACAAAAGGCGTGGCTTTAGCGGGTAAGTAGGCAAACACATAGGATAAATCTATAAATGTTTTAATGAATCTAAAAGCAAGAAATCGAATGTATTCAAGCGATAAATAATTGTACTATTTATTGATTTTTTTTTTTTTATTTTTCTTCTTTCATAGGAGAAAGTGGTTACCTCCACCATTGCGTAAACTTAGCCAAGGTAAAGTCGAGAAATCACCACCGACGACGACATCGACATCGACATCGATAACGACATCGATTGTACCGCCATCAGGTGATCGTTTGAAAAAGAATGTCTCGGAAAAACGATTCAAATTACCGACTGGTGCGGAACAATCTCGACCGTCCAGAACCGCTTCTATTTCTATCTCTGCGTTAACAACGGCGACTGCCTCTATGCGTGTATCTGCTTCTGAAGCGGACCTTGACACTGAACTTCAACCAGGAATCGAAGGAGAAGAGTACGAAGGAGAAACCGAACAATCGGAACCAGAATTGGAAGAAGATGTACCGGAACCTGATAACACAGAAGCTTTAACGTATTCGGAACAAAATGGAGCGGACGATGTCGAAGACGAATTAGAACTTCCTCCGCCGATGAAACCTATCACTGAACCGATACTTGTAGGAACTGCGAATGGAGCATCGGGATCTGCAATTACAACAGAAGGCTGTGGAAAATCTCGAGTGAGTTTTATTTTCATTTTTCTTCTATTTTAATATATTTTCATTCTAACCTATATTTTGGCTATAATTTTTTTTTTTTTCCTCGTTTCTCGCTAATTTTTCTTATAATTCGTCTTCTTAATTCTTTTTACCCTCCCAAAATAGTTTCAAACTTAGAACCTTTCACCCATTATAATTCATTTACTTTACCTGGTCCAAATGTTTGAGTGCAAACGTTATGAATACCAATGAATCGTACGTGAGGAAATTTGAACGTCTCATCCTTTGCACCAATAAAACTGCTTTAATATAACGTAGCGTGTTTCTATACGTATCGCGTTTCAATTTTTATTATAATTAAAAAAAAAATAAAACTACTGTACACGACATAGTATAGAATTTCAAAATTTTTGTGTTTTATATAGATAATACAGATAATTCAGATAATATAATAGCTATAAGTAAATTAATACAATTTACAGATAAAAATATAATTCTTGAATAATATTTAAATTGATTTCTATTTTATATATAGACGTCTGAGCGTTCAACGAAGATTCTTGACGGTGCCACGACGGTTGATTTAGCTGAAATTGAACAGATCGTAAAAGAAAGAATGGTAAGTCTATACTAAATAGAATTTAAATTCATAATACATCTGATATTGATGCGCATTTCTATCTAATATGGAAATAGGAACAACATACGGAAAATCAAGAAAGACAAAGTCTGATGCGAACGCCTAGTGGTAAAAATTCAAGCATTGGTGGCAGTGGGGATAACGATTATGATAAAGATGCAGTATCAAGTACAACTATCGCTACTACGACGATTGCTGCTTCAACGACGATGATGACAACAGTAGCGACAGCAACTGTAGCGACGGGGATAACCACGACAACAACTAAGATGGCAGCAACAACGAGTAGTCCTGCTCACGGGAATTCGGAGCAGGAATGCGACCTGGAAAGTGCAGTGCTAGTAAAACGACAATTCGTTATCCGAGAATTAGTCGAGACAGAAAAAGATTATGTAAATGATTTAAAGCAAATAGTTGAAGGATATATGGCATTGATGCGAGATTCCGAATCTCAAGTGCCATTGCCAGATGATTTGCGTGGTGGAAAGGATAAAATGGTTTTTGGTAACATAGAGGCAATCTACGAATGGCATAGAGAGTAAGCTTTTCTTGTATTACTTGTCTACTTATAGTAACAATCGTATAAATTGAACACTTCATTTCAAATTTTTATTCTTATATGCAGTTTCTTTCTGAAAGCTTTGGAACGTTGCTTGGAACGGCCGGAAGAGCTTGGGCCGTTGTTTAAGCGATACGAAAGGAAGTTACATATGTATGTTGTTTATTGTCAAAATAAACCAGTCTCCGAGTATATTGTTTCTGAGTATATAGACAGCTATTTCGAGGTAGATATACAAATTACTTAAGTTAAGTCTTATTATATATATTATATAAAATAATTTTTTAATTCTGATATTTTGCTAATTTTATTTTATTTTATTTATTTATTTATTTTTTTTTTTATTCTTATCAATTATGATTGTCCAGGACTTGAGGCAAAAGCTCGGACATCGGTTACAATTATGCGATCTTTTAATCAAACCGGTTCAAAGGATCACAAAGTATCAACTTCTTCTTCGAGAGGCATTAAGACTTACCGAACGAACTCAAAGAATTTCGGAAATCGAAGGACTTAGAGCAGCGGTTCATGTAATGCGTATTATTCCAAAAGCGGCCAATGACATGATGGATGTTGCAAGACTTCAAGGTTTCGATGTAAGTATTCTTATCTTGATGCAAAATAATAATTCGATTATATTAATATCTTTCATTATTTTTTTTATTAGGGAAAAATTACAGCGCAAGGAAAATTATTATTACACGGACCACTTTTAGTCTCAGAATTTTCTTCGAATTTACCTAGTAAGGAAAAAGAATGGCAAGTCTTCCTGTTCGAACAAAATATTATTTTTAGTGAGGCTGTCGGAAAAAAGACACAATTTACCAATCCTGTCTATATTTACAAGGCTCATATTCAGGTAAAGAACGATCGTTAAATTTGCTTAATATTTTTTTCAAGTTTTTTTTATCACAAATTATAATTTTATGTTATAAATAAATGATAATGATGTATTAAATATTTCTAATTAATTAACAATATATATTTCTTAAATTATTTTATATTGCTATTTTTCTAACTGTTAGTTTTTTATTTTATTGTTATTTTATTTATTAAATTTAGTTTATTATAAAAAGTAATATAATGATAATTTTTATTTATTTGTCGATAGAAATTGCAAATATATAATTTCATGAAAAAAAAAAGAAATTGATATAATTATTAATTAATGATAATAATATTACATATATTACGGATAATAATATTAACATAATATATTGAACAATTGAAAGAAAATGAAAAAAAAACGATATTTAATGTGAAATATTACAAATATATAAAGATGAATATTTCATTTTGCACAGGTGAATAAAATGAGTTTGGAAGAATGTTATGATGATTCGGAGAAGTTTATAATTCGATCAACAGATCCTCGAAAACCTGGCCTCGGATTCTCTTGTAGCGCAGTAGAAGAAAATGGGCCACGGAAGCAGGAGTGGGTAGATACGATCACTGCCATCCTGCAGACCCAACGTGACTTCCTTAAAGCGATACAGTCACCAATTGCCTACCAAAAGGAACTTACCAAAGATCCATTGTAAGCGTCACTCTATCTAACACACTGAATTACATTGACTCTCTTTCAACGCTCGATCCGTGAAGATTCGTTCCGAAATATTTTTGTATATTTTATATAAAGAAAAGATACAGAAGCGCTATATGCTAGAGAACCGTAGTCGTCTCCTAAAACCGAAATCCGTTTTAATCTCTGTTTTCCTTTCGTTTTGTTCCTAATTTATCTCACAATGTGTTCTCTTATCACACAATTTATGTACACATTACTCTTTCACCATATTGCGACGTGCTTCCTCTTGTTTGCCTTAACATTGCAGTCCAGGAATCTACCTCGCTATTGCTGCTGAGTAGCTTTATCGCGAGAGCGTCTCCTACTATATTCTATAATAATTACCTACCTCCATCGGAGTAGTTTTTAACGTTCCTACAACTGTGTTTGTCATGGTTCGTTGGAACATAATGCTATACAATGCAATATAATATGATACAGTACATTAATACACTACGATACAATACGATATTATATGGTACAGTACAATATGGTACGGTACAATGTGACATTCTACGATACGACACGTTACAATACAATACGTTACGATACAGTACGATACGATACGATACGATACGATACAAATTATCAAGCATTCTGTTATTTATCGACTGTGTTGCACATCTGTGTGCAAGTGAGGGTAGGTATAACGAAACGTACCCACTCACAATTTACATCCTCGTAACAACTCCTTGGTATCTTGTTGTTTGCAAAAGAATAATATTAAAGTGGAAAGGTGTGTTTGTTGCATGCTTCTGTTTATGTGAGTTGTGTCTGTCGCGTGACTGCATGTATTTCGCGTTTACACGCGCGCGCGTGCGGATGTACGAGAGAGTGAGTGAGAGATTACGCTGGAAAGGGAAGGGGTGGGGGCGAGACAGATTTTGTTACAAAAAAATTTGATAAGAAGGAACGATTTCTAAAAGACAAAATTGATTAAACAACGAATGAGACTATGTATTGCTGTGTCTTTGTTGGTTCAAACAATTTTTTCAATCCTATTGTTTACTATTTATGGAAGCACGTTTCACTGATTTTCACGTAATGAAAAATTTACATGCGCGTATCTGTATGTACATGCACGGATAATCACGCGTATGTAAAATAAGAATAAACATCACACGCAATAAATGACGCATGATCAAGCCAAGCGAGCATGTCCAACATGCTGACTCACCCCCACCAAAGCTATATTACCTATTAACGACGTAACGCTGCAAGTGTATAATAATTTTAATAATGTTTATAATTGCAAGACGATTGAACGAATGCGGGGGATAGTATGCTGTACATAAATGTGCATTCATGAAGGACGACGTAAAGTAAAACTCGAGAAACGTAAACATTTTGTTTAGAATAAATTGTACATTGGTCAACATTCTAATTGTGATGCATCCTTTTCCTACGCCTATTTAACACTATTTACTCGTCGTTTGACTAACAGCTTGGTTTTTCTTATCATTTTCTACGAGGACATGGTATTGCATCGATATCTTACATTTTAATTAAAATTTCTGGTTGCTTTATACTTTATTAAACACTTTAAGCAATGGATTTATCTTTTTCTAAAAGAATTTCCTTATTCTTCCTATTATCTCCCAAAATTAAAAAAAAAGTTTTTTTTATAAAGTAAGCCAGTATAATTTTAATGTATATATAAAACGTATTATTATGATAAAACTTGAATATCGTCTATCTTTATCTTTAAATTGAACTATCCGAGTGTTAATTCGAGTTATGATATCTCGTTCGAGTTATAATAACTCGATGCGACAAAAAGTGTATTTTCATAGATGCAGTACCGTGTTTGAATTTTATTTATAATTTGCTGGCGTACAGTCGTGGCGTGAGTCCGGATTCTCCATGTCGAGGAAGTGTACTTTCATCAACAATACCGAACATGTCTAAAACGAACGAAGAACGGAGAAATGAAATCGCTGCTACTACCTCTTCAAAAGCATTAGCTACAGCTGCAGCAGCGACAGCTACGACAACATCGATTTTACAGCGACCTCGTACTGGAGGCTTGGATCAGGATTCTTCACAATCGCCAAGTCCTAGCAAAAGCAGACTGAACTTTCTTGAAGGATTCAGAAGCACTCTACGTCCACGATCACCTGTTCGCAACAACTCTATCCCGGTGAGCAATAACATCGAAATTATTATTATTTTTTAAGTTTATATATACAATTCTATTTGTCTTTATTCGTAATTAGAATTCTTGCAATTGCAGCAAAAGGATTCTTCTTTCTCTTCCTCTTGATGCCTGTTGCTATTCGATCTCTGTCATATAATTTTTCGTTGGTACGGTAACAACTTTTTTATTTCCACCGTTTCCATTGATTGTGAGACAAATAGTGCAAATAATGAAATATATCATTTCTCGTTGATATCTCTTCTCAACGTGCAATGTTACTGCACTCATTATATTACAGGCTCTGATTACTTTGATTGACGATTTGTTATTCTTATTCACGAAACCAGTATTACCTTGTACATATTTTACATCAAAATGAAACGCTCTCAAACATGTTAACTCTGTAGTTGTTGCTTCTTGCATCGTTACTGCCTTCCCTTCCATTCGTTTTCATTTTTTAATATTACATTGCAATCGCGTTCGTTATTACTATTCATACATCATAGTCTTCGTCGTCATCGTCATAATCATCATCATCATCATCATCATCATCATCATCATCATTACCATCACCATCGTCATCATTATCATCATCATCATCATCATCATCATCATCATCATCATCATCATCATCTCATCGTCGTTATCATCGTTGTCGTCGTCGTCGATATCGTCGTCATCGTCGTCATCATCGTCATCGTTATCGTCGTCTTCATCATTATCATCATCATTATTATTATACTATATTGTTGTCGTCATGATTACATTTATCGGATACAATTCGTAATAATTATTGTAGATTTTCTTATTATTATCACCGTCGATGTTATTATTTGTCTTATTAAGTTCGCGATATTAATTTATTATTATTATTTTAAATATTGGTAGAACCCTGTTTTCAGTTTTTTGTATATTGATATCCTATCACTATTGCTATACACTGTTGCTAAACACCGTAGTTCTTTGCAGTTTTATTACGATATATTTCGCTAACTGTATTTATTAAGTGTTGGGTCACTGTTGCTGCTCACTGTTGCCATCGAGTGCTTGCTGTTTAATAATATGTCGCAAGATATTGGATAGACGAAACGCTTCATTCAACATTAAAAGAAAAAAACATTCGATCAAGAGAGAATGGTGAAATGGTCAACGGGAGTGAGGTGTGAAAGATATCGATGATCCGGTGCATGATCGAGGAAAGATCAAAGATTCGTTAAGTTAACCGGGAGATTCCGTAGATCGTTCCAGGAAGCAGAGTAAGATTAACCGCAGATTGGGGCAAATTACACGCTGGAGAAGAATTGGAGATCTTCCGTGTGGATGGTCCAGGGCTAATCGTCTCTCCGGTAGTCGGAAAAAAGGAGGAATTCTGGATTCCGGCGAGTCTCGTTCCAAATTCATCGATCAGCCGCGCATGGTCTTTCCGTCCGCGAAGAATCGATTCCGAGGGAGAGAACGTCCGTCTTCCGCAAGATATGTGCGCGGAAGAGAACGGTCCTCCCGCGATTTTGACTATTCCGTGTTCGATCAGGGCGACGGCAGGTGGCGTGGCTCGGCTCGTACTGGAAGCTCGCCGCGTGGAACGTGCAGTCGTACGTTGGAGAAAGGAGGGGCAACGATGTGACATCGAGGAAAGCGATCGATATCGACTTTACCGAACGAACGATTCCCTTTGTCTCGAAATTGCTCCTTGCCTTCCTTCTGATTCCGGGATTTACCACTGTCGCGTCGAACATGAAACGGGTTCTTGTTCAGCAAAAATTCCCCTTAGTATCGTAGGTACGTTGTTGTATACATAATACACGATGAAATAAATAATTAATATATATTTTTTCACCGTAGGTATTGATACGACAAACGCTTGGTGCGATACAATCGAATCAAGTAATCGATCAAACGGATTAACGATAAAGGAAACCTCGTCGATTGTAACATTGTCAGATTCGAGAAAAAAAATAACGAAAAATGTAGAAATTGAACAATTTAATAACAAATATATCGAGCTGGAAGAATTAGGAGCTGGTAGATTTGCTAGAGTATGCTGTGCAAAGGAAAAAGGATTCGACCGAGAAGTAGCACTCAAACAAATATCTCGATTGAAGCAACCGCTATCGTTAACTCGTGCCGAGTATGATCTTCTCAGGAATATACGCCATGATAATATTGTTCGAGCATTTGCACTTTTCGAGGATACACCTCAACCGGATATCGATACTATCGTTTTAGAGTTGTCAGTATTTTTTCATTTTGTTTTTTTTTTTATTCTTTCTTTCTTTTTTTTTTGCTTTATTTGATTAATTGCAGTTTGAAAAATTAGCACGGTCCACTTTGTTATGTCTCAATATTGAATCTCTTCTATTATTATTTTCGCGTACAGGGTCAAGGGTTCCACATTATTTGTATATCTTGGCGAACAAATTGAATATACCGAAGCGATTGTTGCAAAATACACCGGTCAACTATTGTCAGCATTACACTGGTTGCACTCACGTAAACGAGCTCATTTAGATTTAAAACCAGAAAACGTTCTAATTGATGAGAAAACTGGTGTTGTAAAACTAATAGATCTTGGTGAAGCTGTCAGAGCGGTACCACTGGATGAAGTTGTTCCTCCAGTTGATTTGGAATTTGCAGCTCCGGAATCGGTTCTCGGTAAACCAACAGGATCTTATACGGACATGTGGGCTGCTGGTGTTTTTCTTTATGTATTATTAAGGTAAATGCATCTAAATTAACCTATAAAACTTTTGTTATATAATGCAAAAATATGAATTTTTATCGATTAACATTACATTTGCAAAATTTTTCATCTGTGCAGCGGACTTTCCCCCTTTTTGGATGATTCCATTGAAGAAACTACCGCGAACATATTAAAATGCGACTTTTGTTTCCCTGATGAATATTTTAAAGATATATCGTCTGATGTAAAAAATCTTCTTGAAACATTATTGTGTTTACGAGGAGAAGATAGAGCAACCGCTCAATTAACTCTATCATCACCTTGGTTTAAGGTAACCAATTAAATGTTAATTATATTATTATTGATTTATATTAATTAATATATTACATTTATAACAATGAAGTTAGCTTTGCCAATTAGTTATATGAACTGACAAAGAAAAAAATCATCGATTACAGAAGTACAGAAAAGATTGTATTTTACAGATTCAGTTAAATTATATTCAAGATAATTTATAAAATTAAAATTTTGTCGCCAATTAAAATTAAAACTATGTCGATTTAAATATTGCGCTTGTACAATTGTTGATTTTTTTTATTAAATTATAAGAATTAGTTTTGTCTTGTATTGATGATCTATCATATAAGCAGCAGTGCTAATTTAATAACTAATTAAGCAACATTCAAACTAATCTAATACAAATCTTCTGATAATCTTACCAAGGATTAAATTGATCTTTGTTTCAGATATCAATTGGTGCAACGATTCCTTCTTCTCGAATGGTTGCATTCATTGACCGCCGTGCTCACCGTTCAAAACATCACCAGGATCGAAATAGCAGTTTTTATTCTTAAATTACTATAGTTCAAAAAAGACATATTTATTGATGAATAATTTTAAAACTACCGGCTAAACTCGGCCGATTGTAAATAATAAACAACAATTATGATTCACCGTTGCATTCGCGCGCGTACTGATATTCTTACTGTCGCGCTCATACACGCTCTATGTTATTTACATATATACGTATATATTAAACAGAACTTACACATATACACACACGCGCGTGCAAATTTTTAAATGAAATGAAATGAAAGAAACACGTTTACGTTACATTACATTACAAATGTGTTGTATGTTGTGACATTTCATATAGAAATCTATTTCTATCGATGCATTTATTCTTTATACAATTCATATCATTATCGTGAATGTGACGCACTGTCTCATAACAGATTTTTACCTTCAGATTTTTGTACTTTTTTTTACGTAATTTAGTCAATATTACAGATAAATTAAAAAAAAAGATCGAGTTTCTCGATTATTTTAAATATGTTTCGATTAAAATATATTTCTTGTTTCATATAATAATAAGAAATAAGATTGAAGGTTCTACAAAATACAAACGCACACAATGCGCAATATTTTAATAAAATGATTAACTTTGATATCCTTTAATTGTATCTAATACGATCGAATTTTTTTTTTTTTTTTTTTTTTAACTGATAATGAATCAATATAATAGATTAAATCTATCACTGACGCGATATTATGTAATAAAGAAAAATTCATCTTATCATGGTGATATTCTTAATCGTTTGCAATGATCGAGTACATGTTGTTCATATTCGTCTAATGAAGAAAACGATTTGTTGTCGCAAAGAAGACACGTAGCATCCTTTCTATTCATCGAATGACGACGCATTCGATGGATACTAAGTTCCACTGTGTTATTCATTTGCTCGTTGCAATCCGGACACATCACTATCGACTCTTCATCGATCAGTCCTTGGGTTTCCTCGACTATATTAATTTCACATGTATCACTTGAATTAATTGTGCTGCTCTTTTCACCTGTATTCGATTCTAAAATTTCATTTGTATTTTTTGAAGTTGAAATAGAACAATATTCGGATTCTGATTCGAGTTTTATTACGGGCTTTGAAGATGATACTAATGTATTATCGGTACTTTGCAAATTATCAAGATTCATGTGCGATGATACAATCGAACTTTCTGGATGATTTTCCATATGTTCAATTAACTCTTCTTTAGAGATAAATGTTACTCCACACGAGTCGCAGGAATAATGCAATATATCGTGTGGCTGACATTTCTTAATGTGTTCCCTTAAAATCTTTTTTTCGAGAAATACTTCGTGGCAATATTCGCAATGATATTTTCGATCTCCGTGACGTAAACTACGATGTTTTGTTAATAACGATTCACTTTCATAACAAGTTAGACAATCTATACACATATGTTCGGATAATTGAGAATGATCGGTTAATAAATGTGTTTGCAGTTGACGTCTAAGTTTAAATGATTCGTCGCAAAATTCACAACGTATTCGTTGAACTTCTTTCTCTATAATTAATTTTGTCACATTAGGTTGCACCTCTATCTCTTCCTCTACTTTTACCTTAACTTCAATTTCTGCTTCTGTGTTTCTTTCTTCTTTTATTGTCTCTGATGCCACTTCTACTTGTAACATTATTTCTGGTTGAATTTCTTGTTCCTCTGTTTTTTCCTTTTGTATATTTTCTTCTAATTTTGATTCTGTTTCTTGTCTGGAAACAACTTGATACCTTTGATCACTCATCACTTTTAATACATCTGACCAATCTAGTTCTTCATCACTATGGCATGTATCAGTAAGTAATGAAAATACTGTATTACCTTGTCTTTCTTCATCATGAGTCACACTTTGAGATTCATTTTTTAATTGTTTAATTGTTTCATTTACTCTGGTTTCATTTACGGTATTATTGTTTAGATTAGAACTTGGAACTGGAAGCGGTAAGTGAACAGTTCTTGGTCTTCCTCTGGATCTTGTAGGAAATCCTCTAGTACGTGGTCTACCCCGACCTCGTCTAAAAATACCACGAGTAACTTTTGGAGCATGATCTTGAATCTGTTGCTGTTGTTCTTCTTCTTTTTCTCTTTCTTTTTCTTTCTCTTTTTCTTTTTCCTTCTGTTCATTTCTCATATGTTCACCAATCGAATAAAGAGGTTTTCTAGGTGCATTGCTGGATCGTGAATTTGGAAACACATGACGCAATGTATTGTCTGCTACATAAATCTGTTGAAAAAACTTAAAAGACTGTTCCAACTTGTCAACACATTCATCGCACATCTTTGTTGGTAAAGCATCTTCATCATCAATTTCTATTAAAAGTTTCAATTTTGATAGAAGGCTCATATCTGTGCCTTTTCCCTTGGTCATCATACTTACAAGATTTTGTTTCTTGGTCGCACATGTTCTACACCACTGATCCACTTCAAATTCAGATGGAACATTTTTCTCTGTAACTTGATCTGTTGCTACTTCCTCCATAGAACCTTCTTGACCGTTTAAATGAATTTTCTAAAATTTAATGAAAAAAATATAATAATATAAAATTATTGAATAAACAATTTTTTGAATTATTTATGCTCATCTATGTTAATTTAGATTCTATTTTATATTTCAATATTTTATTTTAGAGAATTATATAATGTAATTTTAAATATTTTACGTTTACATTACGGAATGCTTTGAAGATAAGAATCAGAAATAAATAGACAGTAAAAAAAATATTTACCCGTCGTATTTTCAAATTCCTCAATTTTCTTGAAACAGCACTCCAATGTGGAGAAGGGACTGCATTTTCTTTTAGAGTACCTTTACTCAGATAGCAATCTTCCGTAAAGTGATTATTGCAAACGAAAAATTTCATAGACCGTAAAGCATCCAGATCACTTCCAATTAGATCCACGTGACCACTGTTGATCAACCACCTCACACAGAGACCGGTATCACAAACGGGAAGTTCATGAAGTATTTGCTCCTTTTCCCGTGTGTCGACACAATCGATGTACCTGCATTTAGTTACTTCCTCCATTACTCAATAATCTTAATCTTATAGATCTCACAATGTAATAAAAAAAGAGATTAAACAGTTTTTAGATTCCAAAGAAGTTTTATCTTTTACTTAAAAAAAGAAGTTGGAAAGATGTGTATATTTAAGACAGGTTAGGCATAATTAAGGCGCGAAAAGCAAAGCTACTGAACGTGCCTGCCATCTCTTGATACTTATTAATACCAGTGTATATACTTATGTCAGATTTATCTTTTTTCATCTATATAGATGATAATATATACATAAAACGAAATAAAGTGCATTATACATAAAATAAATATTAATTGTGATTGTAAAAAATTGAATAATTGAAATTCCAGTATTGAGGTAAAAATTTAATTCTTTAGAATTATTTTAGAATAAAATATTAGAAAAGAAGTGCTATGTTAATTAAATAAATTAATAAATTTTTTAATTCTTAATATCTAATAAGTAAATATGGATAATAAGAACAAATATATATTTAATAAGTATATTCATAATTTGAATTCCATAGATAAAAATTAGATTCGTAAAAAGAGCGCTATCATCGCAATAGTGATTAAATTGTAGGAGCTGAACGGAAGGAGTCGCGCGAAACAACACGGAACGTTACAAGACGTGGTTTAGTGTTATTTCGTTGGGAACATTATTTTTTTGAATTTTTGTCGTTCTAGAAATGTAAATAAAGCATAATTAATAGTATTAATTTGAAAAGTATTTTAATTGAAAAGAGATCGATTAAAAAAAAAGAAAGTGAGGTTAATAACCTTAATTTCAAATTTTTAATAATATATTAAATAGGTTCAAATTAAATTGGCTTACTATTAGGTGTGGGATATAAATTAAACAAAATGTCTGAAAATGTTGAGGAAGTTATCGAAGAAGAAAATTCAGTTACAATGTTAGATGTACTTCGAGAAGAGAATCAATTGGAAGAGGATGCGTATGCGGTTTTGGGTGCATCTGATGACAAAAATTGTACTTATAGCAAGGTATACTACTTATGATATAAGCACTAATTTTTTTGAATATTAGTTTGAAATTTAGCCTCAAGTGAATCATTTGATTTTTTAGGGTTATACACGACAAGCCCTTTATGCATGCAAAACTTGTTGTCAGAAATCAATGCGAGCAGCAATATGTCTTGCTTGTAGTTTCCATTGTCACGAAGGTCATGAACTTATTGAATTATATACTAAAAGACATTTTAGATGTGACTGTGGCAATTCAAAGTTTGGAGAAAAAAAGTGTAATCTAGATGCTGTATGTTTGTTATTGATTTTTATTTTTTGTTTTTTTTTTTTTTTTTTTAATATGATATTTCGTATTTATTTTTAAGAAATCTTTTGTTTGCAGTCAAAGGATTCAATAAATTCTGAAAATCAATATAATCATAATTTTGATGGTCTTTATTGTATTTGTGAAAGACCATATCCAGATCCAGATGATACTGTCAATGATGAAATGTTACAATGTATAATCTGTGAGGACTGGTATCATTCAAAGGTAATATATTAATATATTTGTCGTGACATTTTTAGACTAATTGTAATTAATATTACTAGCATTTAGAATGCGAAAAGGAAATGCCAGCAGATGCTGCATATGATGAAATGATTTGTGCTGGTTGTATGAGACAGAATGATTTTCTTTGGAATTATGCCAAGAAATATACAGGTATTTTGAAATTATTATTATTATTATTATTATTATTATATTCTAATAATTTGATATACATAATTATACTTTCTATAGTGACAGATGGCTCTAATGGGGATAAAGAAGATGATGAATCAATCAATGTTGAAAATCAATTGAAGGAATGTACAATGCCAAGGAATAATTCTGCAAAAAGAATACCATCACAAGGAAGTTGTTTTTGGATAGAAGGATGGAGAGCCGCTTTGTGTACTTGTAAAACATGCAAAGAAGTAATGCTTTCATTTATTCAAATAAAAATTCCTAATTCCTTACATTTATAAATTTAAAATTTTTATGATTACAGCTTTATCGAGAGAAAAATATTGCATTTCTTCTTGATCCAACGGATAGTGTACATGCTTACGAAGAAGCTGGTAAAATTAATAGCCGAGAATCACAATATGAAAAGGGTATGAAAGCCCTTGCTTCTTTAGGTCATGTTGAACAAATGACAGCTATCGAAGGTAATTTGTTAAGAATTCATTTGATTAAAAATTGTTAAAGTGATATAATTATTTCGTTTATTTCATGATGGTACATATATTGGCAGAATACAATAATATGAAGGAACGATTGAAACGATATTTGCAAAAATTTGCTGAAAATAAAAAAGTCGTACGAGAAGAAGATATAAAGGAATTTTTCTCAGAAATGGAATCGAAGAAACGACCAAAAGTTGTGATACCTACATATTGCCGTTGAAATGTATTTTAATTGAGTATTATGGAAATTTTTCGTTTCTAATAGAAACAAAAAGTCGATGTATTGCAAACATTTTATTACAAGTAATATGTTCTACTTTTATATATTTCGTTTATTGCAAAGCTTAGTTGCGTGATACTAAATTATTTCGGATGTAATTCTATATTGAGGTTTAAATGTAACTTCCAATAAATCATAACCTTTTTTCGAATTATGAAAAAAACAAAAAAAAAAAAAAAGAAAAAGGAAAATGGAAGGCAAAAAAAAGCATTTAATTATTTTTAAGAAACCTTGATTTTGATTTATCTTTAACGTTCAATGATATAATTCAATTCTTGATCATAATTAAACTACGGATAAAGATAATTTGTTAAGATATGTAAAATACGAAGAAAGAATATCGAGAGTATTGTAAATACAATATAATTACTACAAGATTTAATAACAGAAATATTATACATATTTCTAAAAAAATTTTAATGTGCTATAACAACGAAAAACAAAAAAAAAAAGGAACAAGTAAGTAACAATTCAGTATCTTGCGATGAAATAGTCGATAAAATTTTCGAAGAACGATTTACTATTTAATTTGATCAACGAATTTTCATTACATTGCAGAAACTGTTGATTCATCATGCAATTGTAATGGTATCACCAAAACCGGCTGCGTAGGATTTGGTTTGTCCGTATAGATAGACCAGGTTTTTTTGATACAATCAAAGATACCTATATTTGTATAAATATTTGATCGATACTTTTTATGATAATAATGATAATTTAGTCGCATAAAAGAAGAAAAAAAAGAAATCGAAAAACCTACCGGTTGCTATGGTTTTCACACGACCGTCTTGATAAATTTTGTGTTCATCATCCGTTTGATCGCTTAGAATATTTATAACATCTTGGTATGATTTAGCAGGAGAGTATTTACAAATGACAGCTTCTCTTTTGATACTACTATCTATAATAAGACCTTTTACTTCTGGTATCTTTAATCGGAGATATCTATAAAGAAAAAAGAATTAAAATTATCCGAAAATAACCGCAAAAAAATGATTAAGAAGAATATTTAAAAAAAAAAATAAAATTACTTGTTACAGTGAAATGTATTCTCTCCAGGACTAACGGTTAAAATACTCAATTGTGATTGCGTATCATTAATGTTGCAAGGACCAACCTCAGCATTATGGAACATTCTATCCCCTTCTTGCATTAAAAAAGTCATATTTACTGAAAATCCTTCTGCTGCACCGAAACCTTCATTTCTTAAAATCTGTTGAGCTTGCACATAATTTTCCGCAGTCAATAGCGCCCGAGTTAAAAAGTACCTGGCTGTTTAGTATAATTCCATTTATGATTTAAAATGAAAAATTATTTAAAATAATTTAAAATGAAGAATTATAATATAATTTTAATTTAATTTAAATTAAAAGAAAGAGAACGATATAATATAATATAATATGATACGATATAATAAATGAAAATTAATAATCAAAAAATCTTTCTTTCTAAAGGTACATATATATATATATACGATTAAAAATTACAAAAAAGTACGAAGTGATTTTTCAAATAAAGATAAAAAAAAATAATAATAGAATAATATTTTCTCGTCCGAGACTTTTTGAAAAAAACTGAATTAGAAAATCTATATGCATGTATGTATGTTATTTGCATATTGCATGATATATACTATCTATTAATCTGTTAATATAATGTAATGTATTTATATATAATTAAAAATTTAAGGAAGTACAAAAAAAATATTTTATGCTTATAAAGTTATATGTATAAAATAATAACTTATGTAGATGATTAAAAGAAATATTTAAAATGTCAAGAATATTAAAAAAAAATAAATAAATAAATAAATAAAAGTACTATGAGTGCTATAAATGTAAATAAAACATACTTACGTGTTTTACCAGACCTTAAGGTAGCAGCACTAAGTGTATTGATACTATAAACGAGGCCATGATGATTGTAACCCATCGTGTATCCTGGTAAAAATCCAGCATAACTCAAAGATGTAAATTTTTCTTCCTTATTATCTGGTTCGATTACATGCGCAGAAACCAAATACCAATGATTTAATGTCTCGCTAAGTGCATCTTCATTATGTCCTAAAATTTCCTGTTACGAAATATTGATAAAGAAAAGTAATATAAAGGAAGTAAATAATATGAAATTAATATTAAGGTTTAATAGATCTATTATTGATAATTGCATTCCATCGCGGAAATAATATTTCTTCTTATCACTCACTTGTCCTGGTTGATTGCACATAATAGTTGAACAACCAATCGGTAATGTATTCTCTTGTCCTTCGTTAGCCACATTTGGCAAAATATCATCTAAATGCATGAGAAATAACTGTAAGAAAAAAAATTGTTTGATCGAGTTTCATCGTTTTTCATTAATTCGTTTATTTTATTCGAATAAATTTATAATTAAGTTTTTTTTAAGAAAAAAAAAAATATAACAGATGCTAATTAAATTCATTTGTATACAAGGCTAAAAGAAAGATATGCAGGAAAACAATTGTGTGCGCATGTTTGCACGTGTTTACGCGCGGAACAGAACTTTTCAAAAAGTAGCAATAGTTAATGCATACCTTGTAAAAAGGAACGTTGGCACCGGCGGCTGTTCCTTGAATTTCTTTCAGATATCCAGGAAACTGTTGTTCCACACAGGCAAGAGTCTCATCATAAATTTTTCTACCCACTTCCGTTTCATAAAGTGATAAATAACTTTTAAGTGGTTCATATATATTGATGAAATTCTGAATTAAACCGGAAAATGTTTGACCCTGTATAAAGAATATTTTGTTTGTGAGGAAAATATAAAAATATAGGTTTTAGAATGAAATCAAACTTTTTAACTGGACTTTTTAATATGATAATTATTCAAACATTGACTTGTTTCTTTTTTCATTTCTCATATTCTTTCGATTCAAAGAAGAACTTGAGAATATCGTATTTCACGTTTAATACATGACGTGAACATTATTGTAAAATCTGTGCATATATTATTTTTTTAAACAGTAAACTTCTCAAGTTGCATAATATTATGTAACTCATCGTTACGTAACACGCTCAATCTCTTGGAATCACAGGTGTGAGAAAGATTCAAATCTTATATATATAATTTATTGATATATATAAAACATCAATAACTAAATAGTTGAATAATATTAAAATAAATATTTGAAGAAAAGTAAAAAAAAAAAAACATTTTTTAGATTAGATTCGATAATTATAATATACTTGCTAATGCAGATAATATAATATCTGCTCAATTATATTGGTAATAACATTGGTAAAAATTATATTCATAAAATTTGAACAGAAATTTATATAATTCAATAAAATTATTTATATATAACAATGATACATAAAATGGTATAATGGAATAAAGAGTAAATTCTATGTGAAAAAATAAGTTCAAAAGAGAATAAAATTTTTTCATTTGAAATTTTATTTTCGAATAAAACAAATTTGAACAATCTTCAAGTATAACTAAAATTAGCTATTTTCCGATAGATAAAATTTTCTACGATACATGTACATAAATGAATTATTGATAAGTCTACATGTGAAAATAAACAAAAAATACAAAATAAAATTTTATGGCTAGTTTTTAAAAAAATTACATTGAACATATACAATCAAAAATATAACTGACAAATTTCTAAATCCAATTTTTTTGGAAAATTAATTTTTAAACGAAGAAAAATTATTTTATGTCTTTTGCTTACTTTTATATGTGTTTTATATGTAGAATAACCGGTTATCGATAATTGATTCATAATACATCATATAATAATAATAATAATAGTCTAGTCGTGTTTGAATAATTTTTCAATTTTTTTCTTAAATTTTATTTTATTTTCGATTTATTTTTTCACGTATTATACTTCCTTTGCATTTGTACCACCAATTACACAACATCCTATATATAATATATAGTAATATGATACATAGGTATGTTTGGTATGTCGATTAAAAATCGATCGAAAAATTAAATAAAAATTAAATAAAGATAACCTCTAAAAATAATGAGATTAACTCAAGATTTTTCCATTTTATTTTTCAAACATAATCGAATGGTGCCACGATCATTGTAATAATAAATTTATATCTAACTTATGTAACTATTCACGATTCCGTTTCTTAAGTTTTTTTTTTTTTTTCGTTTCCACTTTTATTAAAGTTTCCATAAGAATATAAATTCGCGCAAAACTATAATACGAACATCGAATAGATATATCGCGATGTAGCGAATCGAAAAAAAAAAAAAAACAATTGAATTCTTACAATATCAAAACCAATGTCGTAATGAGTTCCTCTAGTGTGTATGATGCGGACTGCTTGCCTTCTTCCGATATCCTCCTCTGTTTGATTCGTCATCGGATTTTGATCGGATGTCATTTCTAAATAACGAAATGGTTAATGTTAATTACAATTAATGTTTCATGTTTCACCATGCATTTAACATCTTGAGAATGTTATCTTTTTAGGATAACTCATTTCCTTCCTCATTTCGATATACTTTCCCCTATCGATTTTTTAATTGATATCATTAAAACTCGATATCATTAATTTCCTTCCATTTCGATCTTCTTTCTTTCCTTTATTTTGCTTTCTTTGAATCTCATTTGTCTATTTATATCGTTATATCTATATCCTAGTTTCTTATCAAAGACACAATTTGTTTGTTCATTTGATTATGAAAGTATAAAATGCTAAATCCTCTATAAAACAATTATTATTTATCGCGTAAATTAATATTTGAATGATATTATTTCAATGTTAAAATTCTGCTCTCCTTGGTTAAAATATTCTTTAAATTAGCATTTAAAAATATACACAATGATAAAAATTATTTTTCTTGTTTTCTTTAAAAATATCTTTAAATTTTGAATTCCTATAATTCTTAACTAATAGTCAATATAATTAAGAAAAATATAAAATTGCCAGGGAATTTTAATTAAAAAGGATAAAATTATATTCCATTATGTTTTTTATTATTTGAACGAACGAAGGATCGAGGCAGATTAGAATAAGATAAACACTGAGAACTAAACAAACGAGGGAGATTCAAATAACGTATCTTATTATAAAATTATAATGTAATAAGAATAGTAATCGAAAAACTTCAAGCAAAAAAAAAAAAAACAAAATGACTATACGAAAATATATCTATTTATTATTATTAAATGTTAAATTCATTGTGTATCCGAATATTACAACTCCATATAAAACAAATTTAATAACTGTGCATCACATATTTCTCTCTTAGACTTACCCAAAATGATTAAGCACGTATGAAAACAACACGGTAAATAAAAATTCGCTTGGATGAAAATCGAAGTGAAATAACACCGTGGAATGGAAATAAAATAAAACGAACGTAGCCACTAGCGTTGTTCTGATGATGATTGTCGCGCGAGAGACTGACACTTCACGATTGGCTTCTGTCCGCTACGAAGACTGTCTAAGTCTAATCTACCTTTTATCGACTTACATCAATTAGCAGTAGTTTTACGGTATGGATGGCCAAAGTTACCTCCAGGGGAGAAAGAATTCGTCGACGTTTTAAAAAAAAATCGCATTGTGCTCCCTACCCTTCGCTTACTTGCAATCTTGTCACACGGACTTCTTGTCTTTCCGATCTGATCTTTGATATTATGTATTCGCGATCGAATAGAATGAAAGTAGGTATGCATTTTTATACACGTGACAATGGTATATCGTAATATTATGAGAAAATAATTCTTTTCTCTTTTTTTATTTAATAAGAATATCCATTATGTATACATAAATATATATATATATATGTATATAATACATTATAAATATATATAGATATATATAGATATGTATTATCATAATAATTAGTAATAACTCTGATTTAGATTAGAAGGTAAATTTAACGAATTTTTTCGAATTTTCGATATATGAATAAAAGGCAGTACTGTTGATTGGCGAGTAAAAAAAAAAAAATCAGTGAATTCTTTCAAATTTCATGAATAAAAAGGGAATGAAGTTTTTCATAGTTGATCTCGATTCGATTTACGCGAAAATGCTCTATCGTTGTTATTTTGTTAACGTAGAATGCTATGTTATATGTTGTATAAATGTATAAAGAGTATTCAAGTAGTTAGACAATTTAAATGATTATTCCAGGATCAAAAACAAAGTTGATACGCAAAAATATCGATCGAGACTTATTTGTTGAATTATAAGCAATTTCATCTAGTAAAAAATTAAATTGTTTGTAACTTAATAAATAAACATCAGCCGATATTTCTGTATATTATCTTTTATATTCGTCCTAAAATTATCTCTTAAATTTTCTTTCAAATATATATATTTATATCAATCTCTTTTCAAATTAGAAATCATATATTATCCATCGTATAAATCTATTTTATTATTTCATAAAGATAAAAATTCATTTTCAGCAGTTATATTTTCTATTTTTGCTCAATTTTATGTAAAGGAAATCTAATCTACGTCCACCTGTTATCTCGTCCATTATTTAAAAAAGAAGCTATAAGAACGAAAATATTCAAAAAGAAAAAAAAAAAGAACAACGAAGACAGTTTTGTTGTTACAGAAATAGATAAAGAGAAAAAAAAAATAAATAAATAAAAAGAAAAATACAACAGTGAATTAAATAGATACATCAATATATCTATGGTAAAATTTAATTGCAAAAAGTAATCACAAAACACAATACAATTATACACTAATTGTAAGGCATAGATAAGAAATCTTATGCACAATGCAGTGTTCATAGTCAGCCTTTTGTTTGGCTTCCAAATATGCATTTGACGGCTATAAATGGTTGAGAAAGGAAGGTTGAAAATCTTTTATGGTTTCCTTTAAAATCTGCAAAACTTTATTCTTGTACATACTAATTTACTGTTTACATCATATCATATTATTATAAGTCATTAAATTTTTCTTTCTTATGTTGAGCTATCATATTGGCGATGAAAAAAATATATTAATGTTATGAATATTATCTTTTCGAATAAAAAACTTTTCCCTATCATAAAAAATGAAAGAGATAGATTTAAGATGATCATAAATAAGATATCCAAACATAGTATATTATAGTATATCATAGTAAAATAAAATAAGAAAAACATTTTAATTGCTTTATTTATCAGCTAAGAAATCTTATGTTGCAGAATTCATAATTAATCTAGCTTTTAAGTAAGTATATTTAATATTACATAATGATTAGATATTAGTAAAACTACTACTAGTAAATATTCTAATATATAGATATTATTATATATTATATATAAAAATAAAAAAATAAAAAAAAAATTTATATTATTTTATTAAATATATATTCATTTATTATTTAAATTTATAATAAAATTCATGAAATTATATAAAAAGATTGTTCATAATAAATAAAATCATATTAAATTACTAATTAATTTTAATAAATGAGCAATAATATAAGCAATAAAAATAACAAATGTTTATGATTAATCAAATAAATTATATCTTTTTTTTTTTTCTATGATAATTTTTCCATTTAATATTATTTTTTCTAATTTAAAATAATGCAATATTAAGTATTAAATAGAATTGTAGTTATTTGGGAATACAATTATACAAAATATAAAAACTATATTATTTTCTAGTAATTTATTAGTATACATGTTTAATATAACATTATGTATGTATATATAAATATATACACGCGCGTAAGTGTAAATCTGTTTTGCTGTCAACAACACCCTGTACGTGTGTGTATGTATGTGTATGTGTATGTGTTTGTGTTTAATTGTAATGTAATGTTTCTATATATTTATGTATATCTGTACATTTTTGGGAGTTCGTATGCAACATTTAAACATACCTAATAAAATACGTACATCGAAAAATGTACACATGACGTCCTTTTCGCACTTGGTCAGTTTGGAAAAACAAACTTATCTTGTAAAAACCACAGATTCGTTCCATCTTTTTCTTTTATTAATCTACTTCATTCTCGTTTATAGTTCCCATATCCTCTTATTATTTGTAAAATTATATATATTTTTATTCATACAAAAAATTACACGGAGGAAAAATAATTTTTTTTTAACAAAAAATATTGGATTGAGCATATATTTTTGTAAAATTATTTTCAAAAAACAGAGATTGAAACAAAAATTTATAGATAATTTAGTGCTATGATACGATATGAATCGAAGATATTTCTCTTTTAAAATTAAAATAAAAAAATGTGATAGATAGATATTGGGAAAGGAATACGAAGGAAAATAAGGAGTAAAAGATAGAAGAATAAAAGAAACAAAGTGACGGAGAAAGATCTTCGTTTCGTGTCAAAAAAGTCTTTCTAATTCACAGTAATAGTAATATACACACATATATACATATATATGTATGTATACCATATATTTATATAATATACATATATTTTGTTTAATGTGTTATGCACTTTATAGTACGAAATAATAACGCGTTTTCCTCCATTCAGATTTAATATGAAAAAGATAGTTAAATATTGAGTAAAAACAAATTCGGCTCCACGAGAATGAATTGTATAGTCGGTGCTGTTGTACCTCGTCTTTCTTATTTCGTTACCAATATGCGTATAGTTTTGATAACGCATTATATTATACCGACCAGAATGGCAGCATTGATTCTATAGAGGTGCGTATTCAATAAAAACTCAGTCTTGTAGAAAAAGTTAGTCTCCTGAATTTCGATGATTAACAGTCACCGATGTAAAACTTTTCTGCCGCAAACACTAGGCATTGTTAACTTTTTCCTCGTAGGAACGAAAAGACTGAATTGCCGAGAACATTCAGTTTCCCGGTTAAAATCTACGAGACTCAACACGCTGCTGCGTGTTTAGCTCTTTGAGCAGCTATTCGTTGACTTCTTCTTAAAGTACGCGGAGGTGATTCTGCATCAGTTTCTTCTTCCGAATCAGAATTATCAAGTGCAGTCTTCCCAGCATATCGCCAACTAACAATGGCACCATCCCACTGAAATAAATTTATTATCATACGTAAATGTTATTAATTATAATAATTTTACATTTAAATATAATTCTTTCAAAAAATTCTTATATATATATATATATAATACTTACAGACGTGGAAACGATTTCCTGATGGAATGGATGCCAACTAACATCACGTACACATCCTTTGTGTCCTACTAAACTACTAACTATCCTACCTGTTAAGACATCATATACTGAAAAGTGGATTCAAAATGGTTAATAAATTTATCGTAATATATAAATTTAATTTTGATACAAATAAAATAAAAACTTACTTATTACTCGTCCTGCGGCACATCCAGTATAGATATACCTTTGACCGGTAATAGACGAAGGTGAAAAATGACAACGTATTAAAGTTTGAAGAACGGAATGACCACGATAGGTCATGATGCTAGTATCACCTTCCAACATATTTCTTGCTTTGTGCACTATTATAAAGAAAAAGATTTATTTGTTTAATTGAGATATAAATAATATTAAGTATACTTAAATGCGGAACGAAAAAAATATCATTGATTTTGTTATTACTGACATCGCTTTGGTACTCGTTGCCATCGGTAATCCCAATTTTGATTCGCAACAGCTTTACGTGTATTTTGTTCACCATTATGATCAGAAAACGCACGAACATCCCATAATTTAATTGTCTGATCTTTACTATTGGTTATTAAATAACGACCATCACCACGCGGATCGATATACGTTATACCATCCATATGACCAGCTAATACTCCAACAGGATGTGGATCAGTTTCATTTAAAGTCCTTCTGTCCCAAACCTGAGAAAAACACAAAATAAAGAAATTAAAAAATAAAAAAATATTTATGGATATATATATTATAACATATATCAATAATAATCATTATATAAATAAATGATAAATACTTTACAAAGACCATCATCACCAGCACTGTACAAGATTTGAGAAGTATTATCTGCAAAAGCAACTGTATTTACATCATTATCATGACCTTCGATCTATAAAAAAAAAAATAAGTAGGTAATAAGTGATGAAATACTAAATATCAAAAGAATATTTGTATACATACTCTAAAAGCCCGTTGATGACATTCTCGATCGTAAACATAAAGATAACCATCATTTGCTCCACCTAAAATTTCTCGGCCGTCACTGGAGAATACGAGAGAAAATACACAAAATCTTCGATCTTCTGGACACAATGACAATGATTCTTGTGCACTTGAATCTCCATAAACAGGACATAGATATACTGGAAAGGAAAAAGGAAAATTAAAAAAAGCAAGTTTACAATTAATTCATGTTACTTTCAACAATATACATATACTTACAACATTCTGACCAACTAGAATAAACAATATAATTGCCATCAGGACTAAATGCTGTGTCTAAAATACTCCAACCCACATCTCGTGCAGGAATAGTTTTGAATTGTACAAAATCTCCATCATGTGTTCGATAAAGACGTAAAAATTTATCTGCCAAAATATTTGATAAATCATATAAAAAATTAAAGCCATAATAAATAATAATTTTTGAATATAAAAAAAAAAAAAGACTTGCCTTGACTGGCAGTTAAGAAAAATCTTCCATCTTTAGAATAAGAACCACAAAATGCTTTGGTACTATATTTAGCAACTTGATGCATTTTATTTGGTAAAAAATTACTACTTATTCTGCACCTTTCTCCTGTACTAAAACTTGGGCCTAGAGCTCTTTTTTGAATCATTGATGTCACAGACAAATTACGTTTATCAATGTTATCTATAAATCCGCATGCTTGTTTTGTGGCAAGACTTATTTCACTTTTCTAAAAAGGAAAAAAACAACAAAATAGCATATTAAGGAATAACTAAAAATAAATCTTCCATATATTTATAAATGACAAACATCTAGTCTGGATGTATTTGGCACAGACGTAATTCTTGGAGGTTGTGAATTTGCAGCATATTCTTCGTCCGAGTCGTCATGATCCGAAGATATGATATTCAGTTGACCGCTGCAATATTCAAAACGGAAAATATTAATTTCGATTTTGTAATGATGAAGTCGACAAGGGAAGGTGAGAAAGAAGGTTAGGTTATCGAAAAATACAAAATAGATTAAAGTATCACAGTATTTTGGCAAAACGAAAAAATACAATAAAAGTAAACGATTTTCTTGAAGGAAACTAATGTTTGAAAAAGCAAATTATCACGTATCTATCGAGATATTTAATAAACAACAAATTTTACAAAGAGGTTAGAATTCCTCCTGTTCTTGCTCATTCGTTCTTTCTCTCTCTACCTTTCTGTCATTCGTTTACCATCTCTTTTCTTTTTAGTATCTAAATTTTTTCGATCTCTTTCTATCAACAGGCATACGTATACACACGTTCATAGGAATGATCTACACGATATTAAACCTTTCCCTACGAGATAACATTGAACTAACCTGCGTATCAAATATTGCAAGACAGCAGCGAGCCCTGGATCGTGCTCGATATCCATATTCCGTGAATTAATGCCTCCCATGCAGCGAACAAATAAATCTTATTTACCGTTTAAAAGCAAACAAGGAAAACGTCCAAGGGTTGATGGCGTTAGTGCAGTGACTATGACAGTTGAAACAGACGATGACAGGAACGGAGAGAGCGCGTGAGAATTTTGCGTGTAGAGGGGAGAAGAAAATGGATCGTGATATCTTGCAATATAAAAGAGTTAATTATTAAAAAAATAATAGATTAAAGTTGTGTTGTGTATCGAATAATAAGGACATATATGTTCCAAAATTCAGTGAAAGAATGAAGAATGAAAACCGAAAAAAAACAAAACTCAAAAACGAGTGAGAAGGATGAAAGAAGAAGGCGCGCTTAAAATGTATTTAAATGTCGTTTTCAAATGTCGAAATAACGACGTTAGGAAATTAATTATAATTAATTAACTCGGAATACATCTGTGAATGCTATAAATATGAAACTTTATATGTTATAAATATATAGATATAAAATTCTGAAGACGATTAAATATGTCATATATTATCGATCATTTTAAAATCGATTTTAACAAAGAGCATAAAAATGGTAAGTAAAGAGAAAAAATAAATAAATTATGTGTATATCATTGATTCTATCGATAAAACAAAAATATTAAGTAACATAATAAACACTAAAAATAAAAAAGATTTTTATATTTTTCTTGATATAAATTTTCCATAAATTTTTTTTCTTTCTATAAATTTAAAATTAAAATTACTTTATTTAAAAAATTATTTAAATTACAAATATTTTATAAAATAATTACAAATATAAATTTCTTGAAAGTGATTTAAATTACAATATCATACATTTTTTTATGCGTAAATATATATATATATATATATATATATATATATATATATATATATATATATATATGATGTTTGATCACATATATTTATTTCGATTTACAACATTGATCAAATAATTAAAAACTTAGTTGATAAATAGTTGAAAAAAAAAAAGATTGATAAAAGCGACAACTTTAATCAAACATTTTCAAAAATCAAAAAATATATTATTTTCACTTAAGTTATAGAAAAAAAGAAAATTAAGTAGTATTTTTTAACAGAAAATATATTTGATTAATAATTTGACATGAATTTATAATCATTTAATCAATAAGGAAATCTGTAATATACATACATAGAGGAATTAGTCATGTATAAATATATATATAAATGTGTGTATACATATATACATATGTATATACATATTATGCATATACATAAGAATTAATTTGACCTATTTTCACCTTCTCTTCACCTTTTTCAATCCCACGCTTCCTGTTTCTGTCGTTTGTTCTTCTCGTTTTCCCGTCCCACCACATTCGTGAATTGTAATCCATAATTGGTAATCCGTAATCTGTAAGTTGCGATGGGGTAACCCCTACCTCTCCCAGTTAATTCTCCCTACTTTTAGACCAAAGTATGGCATCCCCTAACCCCTATCCGCTGTCCCGTGACCCGCAGCCGCAGCTACCTGCAGCCCAGACCTATAATTTCCAGGCAGAGACCTACACCCTGGCCAGAGCCGGAACCAAGCTGGAGTCGAGGTCGTAGCCAAAGCCATAGCCGGGATCGGAGGACGCGCATGCGTCTTTTTATCATTTCCTTGCGACTTTCTCGCTCTTCTATCGAATATACCAACGTTAATTCGCACAACGTTCATCATCGAGAATAAAAAAGAGATCGAAAACGAAGACGAAAGTTTTATAACGTTGTCAATTATTGCAACGATAATACCACCTTACATCATTATCGTTATTATTAATTAACCCGACAAATACTCGAAAACAAAGACGGAAATAGTATCGGGAATAAGAACAAGAACAAGGATAAGAACAAGAACAAAGACGAAAATAGACGCGAGTACGAGAGTAACGAAAACAACAGCAATAACAACGTTTAGTACGTATCAAGTGTCAGATACGTTAGCGAAGACGCCGAATGAAAGAACAGGGAAAAGAAGGAAAATAAAAACGTGGATTAGACGACGGAAGAAAGGAAGAAATAGAGATACGTTGATTTTCGAATGTAGAAAACGAACGATCAAAGTGTTTATGGCATGATGGTTAGTGAGTTGTTCAATGTTAGTGGAGATATTTAAGTGACAGTTTGAAGAAAAGAAATTTTGATTATCAAAAGGTGTGTGACAATTCGTATCGAATGGTGATGCAGCCGCGTGTCAATCGTACCCTACTTGTTCCTTTGGATTCCTCGCGCGATCCTCGCGCGGTGCGCGCGTGCTCCGAACCATCGCGCATCGCGCATTATCCTTCTTTCGGTTTCTTCATGCTTATAGTGCTTCTATTCCCGTTGTCGTCGGCAACAGGTGAGCCATTCTGAACTTTCAACAGTTCTGCATTTTTTTCTTCGTCTCCTTTACCAATCTTTTTTCCATTATTTCCTCTTGTTTTCTCTCTCTCTCTTCTTCACTATACTCTCTTTGTCTTTTTCATTCTAGATGCATCTATATTCTTGTCTTATCCTTCCTTCTCGTTTTTTTCTTTACTTTCCTTTTCATTTTTTACTTTATCTAATCTTCTCCTTGTATTCGAGTTTCATTTTTTTTTCATTTACTGTTTTATCATAATTTCATTAATACGTTACTGGTTATCGTTGGTATCTAATAATTTGTTATATTATTCAACGAAGGATAGCAAATTATTCGTAGGCGATTATTTGTCATAAGTGATAAACTGCTGTTTGCTATCTTTGAATAATTGCAATGCATGGATTATACATATTCGAATCGATCGAGTTCTCTGTGGATTTGTGTTAAATGAATCAAGTTTCAATTGAGCATAGTCATCTGGATGGATAATCTCGATGAATATGGCATCGATATACCATTCTTAAATTTCTCGCTTTACGTATATCGATATTGATTCCTGATTAGAATTAAAAGATCGTGAGATCACATTTTAAACAATCCGTTCGATATCGTTGATTCTAGATAGCTTCATTAAATCAATCATAGATTTTTAATAGTTTTTGATAACTTTCGCGATGTTTTGAATATTTCGTTCAAAAAAATATCGCGCTATTTCTTTTCTATCAATCTTTCGTATCATCGATACAAATTTTTTATCCTAAATCAAAACTAACGTTAATTAATTAAACACTATTATCTCTTGAAACGAAAAATAAAACTGTCACTAATAATTTTTCCATTTTTCCAATCATACAAAACCATACAAATTACATCATTGTGAAAATTATTTTTATTTTTTGATCTTTAAACCCGGTGAAATTTAATTTAAATAAATATTAAAATTCGAACGAATCTTTTCTCATTTTCATTTATTCACACTTTGGATAAATCTATATGAAAAATATAACGTCTATTATTACAAGAAAAAAAAACATAAAATACAAAAAAAATAAGTAAATTAAAACACCTCGAGAACACTTCTGTTTCTTTGGTGAAAATCTTTCACACTTTTTTATATTTATCTAACTCGAAGATGAACGAACGAAAAATATATTTATTTCTGATTGTTACGACGATTCAAAATGATGCGATCCTATTCGATCCGATCCGCTTTTATCCTTCGAATTATACTCATTCGTTGCGGAGCATACGTATACAGGATTGCCTATGAGGAGGTACTATGAGGTGGTAAATCGATAAGGAGTTGCGTAAGGAGAAGAAGAGAAAGTAGAGCCGCAAATTCAGAAGGGAGAAAGAAAAAAAAAGACGTGAATAGGGAAATTGGGGAAAATATTGGCATATATATAAATATACACGAAATATGAGAATGATCGATTGAATCATAATGATTGTTATCATCGAAGAATGTATCAATTTAAGGAAAGATTTATACTTGATCAGGTATAACAGGTGTGTGTCCGTCCGATAAGACGATTAAAAGGGAAATTGAAAGAAGCGATTAATACGATCGAAAGTGATTCGATGAACATTGAGGATTAACATAAGTGTCGTTATGTTTGCCAAGTCGAAAAGTAGTGGCTCGACACCGAGCGTTCTACTTCCTAATCCCCTTCAGAATTTGTACGACGTTGGCAAACAAACGGCTACAGCAGGACCCGAAAACGCTTGGCGTATATACAACGGATACACGAAAGCGGATCGAAAGGTAATATTTCATTTTTTATCCAATTCTTCTTTTTAGGATGTGATTATATATTTTAAAAAAGTAAAACTCTCGAGATTTATTTTCCACAATTATTCTTCTTCTATCGTCGCGTAATCAATCTCTCAATTTCTCGAAGGATAATTCTCGAAAGTTTTATTCTCAAAAAATATGCAATATCCTTATTTATTATCCGCTAATATTAATGTTCTTTTTTTCCTAAAAAAAAAAAAAAAATAATATTGTGCAAAATTTCGTGAAAAATTTTATTATTCTTAAAATTAACTCTTTCTCTTTCATTTTAGGAAGTCTCGATATTTTTCTTTGACAAAAGATCGGTCGATAAACTTCACAAACCGAAGCGGAAAGAAGCGGTTACGGAAATTTTACGAAACGGAGCACGACAAATGGAACGAGTTTCTCATCCAAAGATTCTGCAGGTAAAATGTCTACTTTTTTTTCTCTTTTTTTTTCTTTTTATTTTTGATTTCCTATACGAAGCGTGATCGTTCTAGAATTTGTCTATCTGTCTAGGCATACAAGGTCGAAGAGTGCGCTGATAGTTTAGCATTCGCGTCCGAGCCAGTTCTCGCTAGTCTTGCGAATGTTTTAGCCTATCAAGAGCAACGGGCGAATAACGTTGGCCAATCGTCAACTAACGTAACGAAACAAACTTCTTCAACCCCTAGTCATCGTGCCCCATTTACGAAAGAGTACGAGTTACTTGATATAGAGATCAAATATGGATTGTTGCAGGTGAGAAATTCATCGATTTTATATTAAATATCTATTAAATTTATTTTAGACTATGGATTCCTTTTTTCCCTTCTCTCTTGTATTTTTCTTTTCTTTTTTATCTATCTCTCTTTCTCTTTTTCTCTCTCTCTCCCTTTCTCTCTCTCTCTCTCTCTTTCTTTTTTCTTAGATCACAGAGGCTTTACTTTATCTTCACGGAACACGCAAAGTCCTTCACAGGAACGTTTGTCCCGCGAGCATAATAATTACGAAAAGGGGCACTTGGAAATTGTCAGGTCTCGAATTTATCGGTAAGCAAATGACAATAATTTAATTTTCGACATTCAATATCTCGAATTCGATTCGTTATAATATACTTTTTTTATTTTTTCTAGAAAAAATGAAGGAATTGCCAATGATATCGTTGCAACCTTGGACCAATCGCATGTCGAAAATGACGCAGCCGAATCTCGATTACATAGGTAAGAATATAAAAATGGTTGAGCTTCAAATTCATTAATCTTTCTTTCGATTCTTCACAATTTGTCAATTATTTAAACAATCTCGTATATATATAGCACCGGAAATACAGCAAAAGAAAGAGGGGGGCTTCTACAGCGACATGTATAGCTTTGGTATGACAATATGCGCAATTTTCAATCAAGGACGGCCATTGATTCAAGCGAATCATAACTGTTCCGACTATTTGAAACAAGTAGAAAACGTAAGTAATCAGATCATTAATGAAATTCTGAATTTTCTAAATCTCTCTTTGTGCCATATTCCATGTTCCACGATATTATTATACGTGATCTTTGCGCGTTTTTCTTTTCAATATTTTAGATAATATTTAATTAATTCCCCTTCTTTATTTCCGTAGCTCGAAGAACAAGTCCATGTGATATTACCTTTAGTTCCTCTTCCTCTTCGAGAAGCTGTTTCCCGACTTTTACACATCGATCCAGAGAAGAGGCCAACCATTCAAGTTTTATCCATGATCAAATATTTTCAGTATGCAATTTTTATTCTAACATATCTTTTATATATTTTCTACGCATTTCTTTTTCAAAAAAAGAAAAAAAAAAATATCTCGAGCTATTTTATTGCAGAGATCCACCCGTATACGCGCTTCAATTTCTCGACGTCAGTAAGATGAAAGATGCGTTGCAAAAGGAGCATTTTTATACAACTACTTTAAAAGGAATATTACCTTATATACCAAGGGTAATATTATATTTATATACAAGATAATATAAGCGTTTATTTTTGTATACGATGCAAGGATGAAAGCGTATTCGAATTTATAGAAACTTTGGTATCAACATATTTGGACGTATCTGCAAACTGAATTGGAAAGTGAAGAAGTTCAATCGGCTGTATTACAACCAGTACTTTATATCGTACAAAATAGTACACAAGAGGAATACGATCAAATTGTATTTCCATCGTTACGGTAAGATGTTATAGAAAAATTAACGAGTTCTCTCTTTTTCTTCTTTTTTTTTTTTTTATTTATGTTCGTACATTGTACAATTAATTTACTCGTGGAATCATCGTGTAGATCGCTTTTCTCGAATCGTAAATCGGTTCACGGAACGGTTACGTTGCTGGAAAATTTGCATTTGATATTAAAAAAAACATCTCGAGAATATATAGAAAGCGAAGTGCTTCCGATGTTATATACATCCTTTGAGAATTCAACCACTCAAGTGCAGGTACGTAGATATGCAAAAAATTGAAAGAATGAATTACAATCATATCACGCGTGTAAAAAAAAAATTTTTAAGACGAAAAATAGTTATCACTGTTCTAATACAAATACACAAAGTTGTGAAAAATATGTTGAAAAATGTTTCGTAGACTGCAGCGTTCGTAGCCGTGTCTAATGTGACCGATTACATACACGATGAGGCTGTTCGAAACATCGTGTTGCCAAAATTACTTCAAGCATTTGAAAAAAATCTAGTGGATTCCCGAATACTTATGAACGTGATACCCTGTATTTTAAATCGTTTGGAAAAGCAGAAAATCATCGATTGTATTTTACCATTATTGTTCAATGTAAAACTTCAAGAACCGGAGATAATCGTTCGGGTTGTAAGTAAGTAACGTATCATTTTTATGCTTATTACGTTATATGTCACGTATACATACCTTCCTATAAAAAGATCTTACAATCTTATTCGATATTAAAATTGTTGTATATTATACTTATACAATAATATAAAATATAATATAAAGTATAAATAAATAAACTATATACTATACATATATAAAGTCATATATTATACAGTATTGATATATTCATTGGATACTTAAAAAGATCAATTCTAAAGATGAAAACAAATGCAAAAATTAGTATATAAAAATTTCATTTAATTTAAATTGCTTATAACTTAATAGATAAGCATTTATTCGACATTTTTTGTATGTTTTTTTTATATTGTATTCTCTAGAATTAACTTTCCAACATATAGTGTCTCATGATATGTTAATATGTATTGTATTATATGCAATGTATTATAAACATAAAAACATGAAAACAATGATTTGTAACTTTCAAATGGAGTGTATTCATACGTATGTATACATATAGACACAATATATAATTATTATTGCTGATGGATTGGAGTTACAATTCGATTTCTACAGAAATTTACAGATTGATGTTAAATGACAAAAAATATGGATTATCTGTGAATTGGATGGCGACTAGAGCAATGCCTTCTTTACTACCTCAAACTATTAACCCAGCATTGAATCTCGAGCAGTTTGAGCTACTTCTCAAAGTGTTACAAGATATGCTGAATCACATCGAAAGGTGAAGCAAAATTGTTACAGATTTTACATACAAAATTTTACGAGATGAATAATCGAATGAATAATCGTTTTTTTTTTTTTTTACGTTTCTTAACGTTATATTTTCTTTTTTCTTTTCGTTTCTTTTGAACTTTTTGTTGTATTCTTGTTTCTGTTCCTGTTGTGTTCGTTTGCTTGCTTTTTGTCCCTTTGAAATCAGGAATCAAAGGAATCAATTAACGCTGGATAATTTGTCATTGTCGAGCCCGGAACGGTATCGAAGTTTGCGACATCAACACAGTACGGACAATATGTATGTTGCCCCCTTTAATATACCAAATCTACGTATCGAGCAACGTAAAACTTCTTCGGCTGAAGACATGGCTCGGAAAAATAGCACGAGTAAGAAAATAATTTATGAAGCATAAATATATAAAATGATATACATTTGATAACTGATCTCTTTGTTATAGATTCGATGTCGACGACAGTTTCAGCTGAAAACATGGCAAGAAAGAACTCGATGATAAGTAAGCGATTTCTAAATATTCTTCCTTTCTTTTTCCAATGTCCATTTTAATCCATTTATTTATTTTGCCATTCTTCTATTCAGCCATGTTCAGATGGTTCTCATCATCGAACAACGATAACAGTAATTTCTTAAAAGTGACGAATACTTTTACGAGCAGACGGTTATCGGATAATACTCTGATGACACCGAAAATACGGGTAGCACCGTCGTGCGAAAGTTCCCCGGGTGCTACACCAGGTGATGGATTACCTATTCGACGACATTCGAGCACTGGTCCTCAAGACCGACGCGGGTCTAACATAAATTTATCGCCCCCCTTGGTATTGTATCTACGTTACATTTTTATCAATTAATCTTTTTCCTTCGAAAAATTCGACTCGTTGTTTCATTCCTTATTCTATACAACGCATATTATAATATAAAAATTATATTATAATTTAATAATTATTACGATGGATAAAAAGAAAAATAGTAAATAAGATAAGAGGGAAAAAATTGATCAACAATCGTAAAGTTGTTGAAAAAAAAAAAAAAAAAAAAGGAGGAGCATACGATTATCTCGTTAAATTCGATAGGGTGGAATGCCGATTACCAGTAGCAGTGTTCCGTACCTGGTTAGCTCGAGCATGAATAGTATACGAGGCTCGAGACGTCCTTCGGTCTCTTCAACGTCTTCCCAGCAAGGACTGCTGCAGCAGGTTGGCTCCAGCATGGTAAGACAACAACCCCCCATCTGCCTCAACCTCAATGGACTACCACCACCACCACCACCACCACCACAACCACCACCACAACCACCAACACTTTCTCCATTACTCCAGCTACCGGGACAGTCTTTCCACTGACCCTCCGTCACAGTGTAAGGATATTCACTAGCTTATCCAAAGTCGCCGATGCTCTCTTTTCTTTCTCTTTAACGATATGAAATTTTTCTTAACGAGACACGATTTTTTAAATACAATCGCTCGCGACGATGTGTTTTTCTTTCTTTCGGAAAAAAAAAAAAAAGAAGAAGAAGAAGAAGAAGAAGAAATGAACGAAATGCAAAGGAAAGAAAAGGAAAACACGCACATCAACGTCATATTATATTTTAGATTTTCGCTTTATAAACGATTATAACAAAATTTAGATTACATTTTGAATAATTTTTCGAGTAAAGATATATCTTTTTTTTTTTTTTTCTCTCATAGCAAAGAGGCGGTCCTTGCTTATCCTGCCTTTTCCCAGCTTCTCTCTGTCTTTCTTTCTCTCTCTTTCTCTTTCTCTCTCTCTCTCTTGCTTGTATTCCTTCCAACCTGTTTTCTAGTTATTTGCATCTATTTTGTATACTAGTTTGTCCAATTTTTTTTATAATACTGCTTCTTAAGTAAAATATCCTATCTAACATTTCAAGATGAAAATTGAAATTTTTATCATTTTCTTTAAACATTTTTTTGTTAAAAAGAATAGATTAGATATTGTAAAACTAGATTTTGTAAATTTTAAAATTCTAGATCCTTGAAAAGTGCAGTTAAGATCTTTTAGAACCTTACTCAGAAGTTAAAAGACAAAGTAAAATTTAAAATATTTCAATATATATATTTAAAAATAAAAAAAAAAGCACTAGATAGGATGTTTTAAAATTAACAATAGTAGAATATACATATAGATCAATATGTATAAATATTAACTGCTTCGCAGCTATTTTTTTCATGTGCACGTATTATATTCGATGATTTTTCGTTAATTGACGAAGAAAAATTAGATTAATCGATCAATAGTTTGATCTGTATTTATATATATATATATTTTTCTTGATCTATTTAAAAAATTAATAATAGTTGTAATTATACGGTTATTTTTCGTTTCGTTACAGTATCAATTCTTCAACAAACAATTCGATGGTTAAATCTTTCGTCGACGATCAAGTTTCGTAGGATATTTACGTTAACATTAACAACGTAAGGAACAATTGGTTACCGTCCGTGCGACAAAAGGAGACATAGAGGAACGAAAAAAAATAATTTTATAGCCATCTCCTGTTAACGATAAAATGGTAATTTGTTTCATTTATTATTATTGCTACAATGCTATACATCTAATTGTATGGTATACAGTATACAGTGCCGTTCCTACATCGTTAGCCGTCTAAGTATAAAAATAATATTGCCGTCCTTAATTTAATATTATTTAAGAATTTGATATGCAATGTTTACTTTTATATTTATATATGAATAATTATAAACAATTATTGTGCAAAAAAAATATATTTTAATTTTTATTTACATAAAATAACAAAACAAACATTTCATAAATATAAATATAAAACTAACAAAACAACTATTAATACTCTGTTTAATGAAAGTAAAAGAAATTGATTTTGCCAAATTTACATTACTTGCTTCTTTTTAATGCAATTTGTCAATTATTTTTAACAAATCTAAATTTTAGCCAATATTTTTTTTTATATAAAATATATAATTATTAATTAAAATTTTATATAAAATAAATAATTCAATTGGTTTTTGGCCATCCAGAGGCATCTAGAACATCCAATCAGAAACGGCATTGAACGTATATATACAAATAACTTTTGTCCTTAAGATATATTCCACTACACTTATTTACATACATAATAAATTGGACCTTGAAATGTATCGGTGAAGATCACTTCTATAAATGAGCACGGACTTTGATTTCTTGTAAAGAAATCAAACGACTTGAGACCTTTTAAAGTGGCCTAACCTCATAAAAATTACATTAGTTATATTATCTGTGTCATTATTCAAGATTCCAATAAAGTATGAACATGTATAAAAGTATATACACGTGTGTACCATCATGTGTAATTGCACGTGTAGTCTATGGAACAATTTGCAACGAATTGACTAATAAATGAAAGTAATGCAATACATAATAGGAAAATGGGAATATATGATTCTTAATCAAAAAGAGAAAAACGAATTCTCATTAAATTTTGTTATTTTAACATCGACTACACGTGCATGTGTACAGTCAGTCACAAAAGTTTTCAATCTTAATAATATTTTCAATGAGGTTACATATATATATATATATATTATATCATACGAATAATTTGTAAATATATATATATCTAACTTTTATGAACAATTAATGAAGTTAAAATGCTTCTTTCTTTTTCCATCTCTTTCTATTATTTTTTCTATAAATTTCTACTCATGCATTTTTGCAATAAAATGTGTATTGACGTATGATGTGTAATTCCAAGTCAATCTTAATACAAATAATTATCTCAGATTTTTTATTCTTTTCTCTAAATGTCTAAATCTAGAGAAAGAAAGAGAAAGAAAGGGAAAGAATAATTTAGAAAGAACATAATATGATCAATATGAATATGGTCAAAGTTATTTATTTTTTTGATTGAAAATCAATCAATCGAAAGAAATGACAATGGGTAATTTTAAAAGAAAATAAATTTAATGTCAATTGCATATACATATATTATGTCCACTTATGATAAAAGAATATATACATGCGTATAAGAAATATTTGAAAGAGGTAAGACGTGTTATATAGAATTAGAATATTTATGTATAAGTTGTGTATTGCAAGTTGATAGAGAGAATGGATACCAAAATGGAATATGAATATCAAAGTTACTTTTTAAAATTGGAATTGCATAAGAATGTATTTTAAAACTGTCATATCTATATATATATATATATATTTCGATATACATATATACATATCAAATGCGTACATTTGCGCGCATTACAATTTAAATATATACTTATACTATATACTTTGGCAACACTTCCTCTACTCGATTGTATTTAAAATTTTTTTAATCCTATAAAAATATATTGTTATAATATATTGATATTTCTATATTTTGGAGTGTATGTACGTATGTGTATATGTTTGTGTGTATATGTTTGTATGTATATGCGCAAATATATGTACGATCGATGTGGATATAAGAGAATGAAGAGAAAAAAAAAAAAAAAAAAGGAAGAGAAAAATGCGTGTGTGTTTAAAATATAAATACGTATTTGCAGGCAACAGAGACTGATTGTTTTTCTGGAGTATCATATGACACTAGAAAATAAAGTGTCCTTAAGGTGTTCGGGATAAGAATTATTTCACGTTTGTGCTTGATCACAATTCTGATCGTACAGAAATCGTTAAATAATGCGTGGACAATCGTGGACAATCTTATAGGCAATCTTGGACAATCGTCGACAATCAGAAACGAACAGGAAAAAGTCGATACAAACGAATGACGTGTTCGTGTTCTTACGAATTATCTTTTGATAATTATTCAACAAAATTGTAATTTATCAAAAGTATTTGAACGTACATAATATACATTGTAAACTCGATACATTGAATCATTGTCGAGAAAGCGAATCTTGAGATCTTGTGTATCCAAGTATACGTATATGTATTATCATAGAAACAGAAAATGACAATCATTCGAACAAAACTATGGAATTATTAGGAACTATGGATTATTAGGAATTTTGGGCTCTAGCATTTTTTTTGATCAATCTTGTCGATCGATAATGCAAAGTTTTGCCCGAAATACATGTGATCTGGTAAAAAAATTTCATACACATTTATTATTCTATTTTTTGAATATTTTTCTCTATATATAATTTTCTCTTTAAATCTCATCGTTTTTGTCATTTTTTTTTTTTTTTTTTTTTACCATCGTTTATATTTTCTTTTCTTTTATCTATGGGTGTTTCTGCTTTTACGATCGTTTTTAATTTTACATTTTAGAACAATTTTTCCTTTCGATATAATAAGGAAGTACAAACATTTTATCGATCGTAACAGGAATATTTTACGTCTAATATTAATATTTTTCACAGTATTAGAGATCCAGTATTATATTCACATACGAACAAATAACAAACCAACAAGAAATATATAGTCATAATGTGTGGACACAATTGTGAAAAATCTGCCTTTGCTCCTGTTTATCTTTATGCAACGTGTATCGGGCTTCAAATTATGTATTTAAATGATGTTCTCATTGAAGCAATATCATTTATGATATTGTCTCGTATTGTCATTTTCATCGTTATCATTCTATTCCATAATTATGTATGTGCAAGAAAGAATACGTCAACGAGTAATGTGCTCAATAGACTTCCTATCGAAAATAGATGTTAAACTCGTCCGAATGCAATTATTCATTCTCCATGATATATTGTTCGTGCACAAGCAACATCCTTTTCCGATTAATTAATCCGTTCTTGTTATTAAGTATGTATATTTCCTGTATCTCTTTCGAAAGATGTACTATAATAAAAACGATGGTAATCGAATAGTATTGAATATTCTTCTGTATGTTAAAAGATTGTCAAATTAGTACTAATTATAATTTTAAAAAAATAATGATCACTAAGACAAATTTGTATATATTTATTTATATTTATGTATATATAGATATGTATAGATGATGAAGGTTTTTTTTTTTTATAAAAAAATTACTAAATGATTACTGAAAAACTATTAATTTAAAAAATATTTTAATTTGAATTTTGTGAAAATTACTAAATGAAAAACAAAAAAAATATAAACAAAATTATTTTACATTGCTATTTTCTTGTTTTTTATATGCTAAATTTTATAAGATTAGTATTATATCTAAACTCACTGGCGTAAGTGATTTAGTTTTTTTTTTTTATAAAAAATAGCTATCAGCTATATATTCATTTTATTTAAAAGTCTATTCGAAAAAAGGAAATAATCTAAATTCTAAAATATCTTTTATGATTCAACCTAATATAGGAAAAAATCTCCTATATTAAATTATATATCTTTTTAAATCATTAATTTTTTCTGTAAAATATTTTTTAATATTATAATCAGTAGCTTTTATATTCGGATAAATCGATTTAAATAAAAAATTCTTTTAGTAGGAGTGAGAGCACATACTCGTAGCGAAAGGGTTAAATTATACACGTGGTCTCCCTTCCCTCATCGAGAGTTTATTACGTTGGTATTATATGAGAAATCAAGTATTGTATACAATTCGTAACTTGCATTATTAAGAAAAGAAATATTAATATAAAGATAACATTATTATAAATTGATTATAAAAATCATGAAAATAATTAAAATTTCAAGACAATAATAATAAAAACAATAAAAACGATAATAATGGACACATTACACAATAAAATGAAGCATTCATTGAGCGGCGCAGAAACTTGCGCATTCAACAAAATGTGTAGGTTATGCCTTCGCGTCGAAAATCATTTAATATCGATATTTACCGACAAAGAAAACTCAAAATGCTTGGTTTCTCGTATTCGAGATTGTTGTCCTATTACGGTGAGTAATCTTAATACTTTATATTATGATTTTTAATCGAATTCGCAATTTTTTGTTTTTTCTCCTTGCACATTTTATTTTTTACTTCTAAATTCAAAACAAATTTTTTATATGTATGTGTAAATATGTTTTTATGTGTGTGTGTATATATATATCTTTTTTTTCATATCAGTTGGAAGACGACAGACTACCGAAGATGATATGTCACGAATGCGAGGAAAAGGTAGCCGCTACGTTCGAGTTTCGCGAACAATGCAGAAAATCGGAACATTTCTTGCGATCATATTACGAATCGTGTATCTCGGACAAACTTGATCTTGTTAAAATATCAGATTACAAAACTGTTTTGGTAAGTTTGATTATCAATTTACTTTGAATAAGTATAAGTTATTTTCAAAATTAGATTTTTCTGATAATTTTCTTTTTGTAACAAAAAGAACAATATTAAAAAAATTGTAATTTTAGGATTACAATGTTAAAGCTAATTCAAATATGTGTACGAATCTTGATGTAATCGATTTGAACGAAGATTCGGAAAAGAATCAACAAGCATTTAATGAACGAAAAAGTGAAAATTCTATATTAAATACACAATATGAAAGAAAAAAAATTTTTGAATCAAAAATTGTTCATAATGAAATTGTGAAAGAAAAGGTAATGATGAAATCAATATCACCATTTTTTAATGATGATCGAAATCTTGATGAAAAAGGAAAAAATAAAAAAAAAGATAAGATAATCGATCAAATTTATTTTTTTAATAATGAACATAAATACATAGAGAAGGAAAGCGATAATATTTCCAAGGAAAGTGGTGATAATACTTCCAAGGAAAGCGGCGATAATATTTCCACGGAAAAGGTGAAAATTTGTAATGATACAATGAAAATGCTATATCTGTGCGATATCTGTAGCAAAACTTTTGCTTCGAAATCTGGATTGCGATTTCATTTGAAATCACATGATGCTGTAAAGTCTTATCCATGTCGATACTGTGATAAACGATTTGTGATTCCTAGTTACACCAAAAGACATGAAAAAATTCATACGGGCGATAAACCATTTATTTGTCAATATTGTAGTGTAACTTTTGCTTCTTCAAATGGTTTAAAATATCATTTAAGATTGCATACAGGTGAAGCAAATTATTCTTGTGAAATTTGTGGCAAATGTTTTTATCGACATAAATATCTAAAAGAACATATATTCACACATACAGGAGAGAAACCATATGTTTGTAAAACATGCGGCGCTTCCTATGGAAGTTCTGGCAGCTTATTCGTGCATAAGAAAAAGTGCAAAACTATATAAATTATTGTATAAAATATATATAAAAAATAATAGACATAAAATAAACAAATACATATTTCTTATATCTAATATCTAAATGCTAATACTTCAATAACTATATTATTGCATATTCATTTAATAAAGCTGAAATCAGTATCAAATTTCTAACTTGGCAGTCAAATTTGGCTATAAAAATCCATAAAATAATTAGTTAATTATCTAATTTGTGATTATTCTGCTTTATAATTCCTAATCTTAAAGATATACGAATTATTATAATTCATCTACATTATAAATATTTACTTTATCGACTGCCCATTAATAGATATTATAGATATGTACTGTTTTATTGATCGAACATATAGCGTCATCAAATGCACAATTATATAAAATAATATACTTTTATTCGTATAGTTTTAGTAGATAGCTTGAGATAGGTTATATATAATTATACGTTCATTGAAAACGCTCATGTCTCGGCTCATTTTTCAAATCATCTCATTTTCAATCTTCAAATTCTTTATTTAATCAAAATCTTCGTTTTTTTTAAATCAATATTTTACAGCTTTTTATATCAATGCGCAAATGGAATCTATTTTTTTATTTCTTTTAATTTTGTATAGTGGCTTTTTTTGTCATCTCTTTTATATTTTTGAGAAATAAAATTAATTCTTTGTATGGATCATTATTCAATATATTTTTAAAAATATTATTACATCAGCTGCATATATCAAATATATCTATATATCTATCCATAATCTTTTTACTTGTATGATATTCAAAAATTACTCACCAAAAAGAAAATTGTAATCTCCGCCAATACAGCCTGTTTATTTTCGTTGGTATATGTGACAACTATGATCCACGATGTATTATAGAATCCGGAAGGAAAACAAATAAAAAAAAGGCAGAAATAAAATAAAAATTAAACAATCAGCGTCATCTCTAGAATAATTATATATAATTAAATAAAACAATTATATTCTACTATAGATAAGAAGAATAAATATAGAAGAAATAGAAATAATAATTATCAGCGTCATTTGAATGTCAATAATATCTGACAACATATTCAAAAGATGGCCCCGTTTCTTTAATTTTTACTCTACCTTACCTTATAATGTCTAAGATGTTTTTGATATTCAAAAAATGGCGCTGATGATCAATTCTTACTCTCTGTTTTATTATCTCCTTGCCTATACATGTTTTATTTAAGACACTCTAGAGATGGCGTTAAATCCTCAATTTTTACTTCCAATTTTTATCTTTCATTATTTGTTTTTTCTCTATATTCATAATATTATAAAATTTATATGCTCGAGAAACGGCAATCTTATTAATTTTAATAATTCTTCTTTGCCTAATAAATTAATTAAGAATTTTATAGAGAAATTTTATTATTCGATTTTTATATTTCGCAAAGAATCTAAAATTTTTATATTATTTTATTATCTAGCCATGCCCAATATAATTTAAATAAAGATTTATTTAAATAAAGGTTTATCTTCTTATACAGAAGACAACATAATTTCTTATCATATTTCTTATCATATTTTATGAAAGAAAATTTAGTTAAGAGAATAATTGACAAATTTTTTATGCGCATGAAAAGCTTTTTTTGTTTATGAAATATTTAATTATACATAAGATAGGTAATTTTACGAATTTTATGAAGTCATTAGAATTACATTAATAATATTTGCATAAAAATTTAATTTCAATTTTATTATATAAATAATCTTATGTATTAAATTATAAACTTTAGTAATAACATTATATAATGATTTTAAAAATAATAAAATCATTCTTGAAAATATGTGAAAAATTTTAGAGAAGAACAGAAAAAAAAATGTATTGATTTAAAACAAAATTTAAAAAAAAAATAAAAATGATAAAAAATTTAACAATAAGAAAAAAGGTAATTTGTTTTATTTCATATGAATCATAATTAGCTATCATATTATGAAGAAAAAAAAAAGAAAAATAAAATTTCTCATATATCTTTAGAATTATCATTAATTTTATTCGTAAATTATATAATTATATATACAATTAAATAGATGTGTAAATTTTGTAATAAGATTAAAAAAATTTTATTTAAAGAATAAACATTAATAAAGATAATAAATATAGAGGTAGTGATGTCGTATCCGAATATTTGGTAATTCGAATATATATTACGAAATTATGAATTAACAATGGCTAATGCAACGACTTTACGATTATAGATGAAATATCATGTCGCAATCTTTTTACTACAACTTAAATATTTATATATATGATGGACGAAAAATATCACATCGCAATGTTTATTACATAACGTCGCATGAAATACAATAGTCTCTACTTTAGCGTCCATAATTGCAATCGAATCCGTTTATTTTGCAAATTGACTTAAAAAGAGACTTTGAAAGAAAGGAAAGAAAATGAATCAGATTAGTAGAACATTAAAATCTAGATAAAACAAACATTACTGTATTTCACATTTTAACAATATTATTAATGAGCAACATAAGGAAACAAATTATTTTCACAGAATATTATGATATTCTCTATGTATTAAATAATTTTTTTTCAAAAAGTTAATGAATTTTTAGATAAAATATCTCATATCCTAATAAAAAACATGCGAAAAATATCTCGTCATATAATGTCATATAAATAATATTGTAATGCGAAATATTTCATTCATAATATTGCATGAACGACATCATGATAAAATATCTTATGCAATAGCAAAAGAATTAATATAAATCTTTGGTATTTAAAAACAGGAATTCATTAACCAAACATTATCATGATCGACAATCGGTATTCCTGCGTATGGACATTTCTGAAGAAGCAATCGACATCCATTGATTAATGTCAGATCGAAACCATGTTAGACCTAAAGAATATTTTCCATTCAAATTCGCATGTTGGCATCGACTAAACCACCATCCGCCATGATAATTTTTGGCGCAATGAGTCGTACTAGTGTCCATGTCTCGATCTTTTGCACTGAAAGCCATTCCGTTCTGATAAGACAGAGCATCAGTCGCGTTACCAGAATATCCGTAAACATCTAATCTATAACCATTTTCTTTCGATTCAATCTTGAACGAATCGTATTCAGCACGCCAATGTTGGCCGTAAATGTCTAACATATCGATACGAAGACTGGTACAATTGTCAGAATTGGTGAGTCTATGAAGGAATTCATTACCGATCCAATATTCGCTAACCGGTGATCCGAAACCAAGAGAATAATCATTCCAATTGCGATCGAAATCGAGAGTTCCATCGATACGACGGGCAATTACGATCCAACCTTCGTGGCAAAAAACTAATATCGGTCTGCCTTCTTTACCTGCTTTTAAAAGTCTCAGTCCGTCCATAGGTTCGTTTATAGGTTCGTTTTGCACACAATCACTAGTCAAATTGTGTCGAATTAAATGATATCGATCTTCGAGTTCTTCAAAATTCGAGAACGCATCGTTCGACGATTCCAGTGATGACGAGATAAACGAGGTAATCGAAGATCGATGAAAATCGATTATCGAACAAGTAGCATTTAATCGATCAATCACTTTCTCTTGTTTATCGCTCTTCTCTTGAAGCTTAGACGCACTGACGCTTAAAGCTTGTACGGTACGACGTAAATTGTTTAGCTCTTCTCTAGTCAACGAAAGTTCAGCCGCTTTTTGAGCGGCATTTACACCGAGTCGCATCAATTCCCATTTTGTAGACGAATTATTTCTTTCCATGACGTCTTCAAGAGATCGTAATGAATCGAACAGTGAGCCGAGTGATTCATCGATATTGTTCTCGTTACTAATATTCGAAATTTTTTCAGATAATTCGATTTGAGCCTTTTCTAAACTTTTTATACGTTTGCTTAAACCAGACCATTCTTGATTCTCGTATGTCGTAATACGTTTTTCCAATGATGCCCGTTCTCTCATCGTGAGAAAAATTTTATGTTCGAGACTTTTCAAACGATCATTCAGCCGCATTCGATATCCTTTTTGTTTCAAATAGTGTTTTCTTACAAGCCTGTGTCGAGGAACACTGTGTGACGCGACAGCTGTAGTCTTGGGATCACTATTCCCTGTGCTCGACTCACCGAAATACGACGATACCGTTCCCACTACCGTACCAGCTGTCACTGTTCGTGTCTTTTTTTCCATTTCTCTTTCTCTACCTTCTTCCCCTCTTTCAACATTTACTCTATGTTCAATCAGGGAATTCACATTAACTGAAGACGAATCGCATTTAAGAGACTTTACTTCGATTTGGATTGAATTCAACTGAAATTAAAGTTTTTATCATGTTAAATGCGCGATATAAAACATGATATTTTTTACGGGTACAAATTGCGAATAAGTCTTGTATTATTGTTACGATTAATTATTATATTTTACCACAATAATTGCAAATAAAAAAAGTAAAATACAAAAATTAATGAGCAGAATGCAGATAAAAATTTTTATAAATAAATAAAATTAGATAATATTATAATTTTATTTTAAATATTTTATAACTTTATTTTAACTATATTTTATAACTTATTTTCTACTACTATTTTCTTCTATTACTATTTTACTTCTTTTATTACTACTATTTTACTTCTACTATTTTCAATTTTTTTAAATGCATAAATAGAATATATCAATAAAAAATTAGGGCATAAAGAAGAAGAGTAAAAAAACAACAGTGCAACAAAAACAGAAAGAGAAAATATAATCCGAAATTATAATAAACGTAGCTTCTCAAATATGCAAAATAAAATATAAAAAAAAAAAGAATAAACAAAAATAAAAAAAAAGAAATTAAAAAGAACTAAGAATATAAATGAACATTAAGCAGCTGCAGAATAATGAAAGAACCCGCCACTGAAATATGTAATCGGTCGGCTAACTAACACGATGGCAGAGCCTAGCAGGTGTTTCAACTTGTCGGTGTTCCACATAAACGCAATATTCATCGAATTACTGCGTTTCTGCAGCTGTCTTGAAACAAAATATGCCACATTACTTGTGTGCGTAATGAGTAAAGCACAGATGGTAAGAGTGTGAGCGAAAAATGGGGAAGGAAAGCAGGAATGAAGGAAGGGAATAAAAAAAAAAAGAAAAAAAGAAAAAGAAAAAAGAAAAAGGTAGGATGAAATGGTGGCAGATGCATACGATCGATCGGGCACGAGCAGGTGGACGAGCTCTGAACCATAAACAGGATTCCAAAGTGAAAAAAAAGAAGAATCCTAAACTGAAGAGAAAGTAACACGTGGTCCAACGACCGAAAAAAGCGAGTAGTCCAAAAAAAAATGTTACCTGACTGGAAACATCGGCATAAGTACGAAAGAGCAAACTAAACCGTTCTTTCATTGCGGCGATATCAACGCGAATTGTTCCGAGGACAGCTTCGATCTTGGTAATTCTGCCACCGAGATTTCGAATTCCTTTCCCAACTGCAGCAACATCCCCCTTCAAAAGTGCAAGTTCACCTTTCATTCTGGATCTCTCGGCAAGTTCTTCGCTCACATTTCTTGTACGAAGAACTTCAGCAACTTCTCCTTGAAGTTCGGTAACTGCGCTTCCTAACCATCTTACACGCAACTTTTCGTTTTTTGCCTCGTTCCCATTACCACCGTGTAGAGAGGTTATCTCTTTTCTATGAATGAATACCACGATCGCCAATAGAAATAAAATTCTACTTGTTAATTCGAGTTTGATCATCTATCGATCACAATGCAACAACAAAGATTTTCTTTTACCTTAATTGTTTAATTTCGTTTTTCAGAACGAACAATTCTGTATTTTTCTCGATCGCATGTTTCAAGCTTGCTTCAAGAGCGTTGTAATCCTGTTGCCGATGATCAATAAGAGCATTTACTTGTTCCCGTAGCGATCTTATAGCGTCCGAAATATTTTCCTCGCCGTGAATTTCTACCCGCGTAACGACCACTACGAATATTATACACAATAGCCAGTCTTTCCTGGTCATTTTTCTATATGGTAATCAGTATTTCTGCTGTTATCATCGAATAAATCATAAATAACTAATAAACTAATATACTAACTATACTATATTATATTGTTTTGTTATTAAATATTATTGACGATCGTTGTCGTCAGCAAAAATTAACATTTATGGTTCGACCACCGAAAGCTCACTGGCTTAACCAACGGCCGCCCTGCCAGTTTTATATCGTCCTTTCCTTAAAAGGTTGGGGGTAGAGAGTATAAGGAGCAGGTGTGCATTCAGAACACGACCAACGTTCCGTGGCCATGCATTGTCTCGTGCCTGCAAGCTGTGCCCTCGATACTCGGCTATCATCATCATCATCAGGTCTTTATCCCTACTACTTTTTACATTACTTCTATTTGAAAATCACAGTTTACTTATTAATTAGGAAATTAATTAATTTATGTTTTCGAATATAAATTTTACATTATTGTATAAAAACAAAATAGGTAAAAATAAAAAAAAATAAAAAAAGAAAAAATAAATAAAATTATAAAAAAAAATATATATTATATATATATATATGCGTGTATTGTGTGCGCGTATATACACTTAAGTGAAAAGATAATAGTTTATTTAAAATTTAACTTGTACTCTAACAAGATTTTATATTTCCTCTGCAGAATTCCGTACTCACACACTTAGTTTCGTTGCGAATTTAATATTATACATTTTATTGCCGATGAGATTATTTCAAAAGAAAATAGCAGAATAGCATATTAATGAGCAAATAAATTCAAATGATTCAAATGAAGAAATAAATTTTTGGAAATATATGTGAGAAAAATCAATGAAATGTGATAATCATTTATAAGTTTTTCAACTCGAGAATCATCGATTAATACTTCTTTAATTAATTATTCATTAGTTTATTGTAAGAAGACCAATGTTTATCGATGATTAAATTTTAATTTTATCAATCAAGATGTTTTACTCGTACGAATATTATCATGATGGAATATTTTTTAATAAATACAATCATTGGCACATAACGTGAATTTTGATAAAATTTTTAAATATCTTATTACATTTTCTATATCCTTATCTAAAGTAAAATATTATATACAGAAATAATAAAAATACATCATTTAAAAATTTTACAATCTTTGTTACTAACAACGCGATAGACTAAATAAAATGGCACTCGCTTTCGTTTCCATGATAAGTCGATCAAGCACACATAACGTGTGTATGCATTACATTATACCAAACAAATAGAATTTTTGATTCCATAACGATTTGACTCATGTCTTGTCGAGTCTAAGAGAATAAAAACTACATATATGTATATATATGCATAATTTGTACAAGTAAAGTTCGATCTAATTTAATCCATTTTTTGTTTTTCATTCGAATGGATTCATACCATACTGTTATCATATACATTCTGGAAAAATCAAATATTTTTTACTATTTAAACCTCTTTTTTAAGTTTGCGCCGATCCATAAGTTCCTGTTGGTGGGCGATACAATTTCGGAAATGTTAATATTTGCAAACTATTAAACGCGTATTTCCGAATTCCAATATTTTTCCATGTATTCTCTCGCCGACATCCTTCGCTGTAATTAAAATAATATTTACTGTATAAATAATATTCACATTCTAATTAAAATCAATATTTACTACTATTTCAATATATATTTTCAAAACAATTATATTAACTGTATATTATACATAACATATAGATCACACATACGCGCGCGCGCATATACACATATTTCTATAAAAATTAACCTTCGCATACAGTCGAGCGCTCTCATGTATTCGTGCTCGGCTAGATGATATTCGGCAGTTAAGATGTTCACTTGCTCCAACGTAACAGACATTCCAGTGCGATCTTTTGCACTTTTGCAGCTAGTAAATCTCAAACCGCGCATTCTCCGACAAATTTGAGAGGATAATTGTAAGATTTCAACGTTCTTATTTATTTTGGCTTGAACACTTGCTTTTAAATTGGTCATCAATTCTACTAAAGTTTGACCAAACGGTGATCTTGCACCAACTAAATTCGATAAAAATATGAACGAGATGAATACAAATATATATATATATATGTGTGTGTGTGTGTGTGTGTGTGTGTGTATATTTAAATGAAAGACCAACATAAACTTACGTCGTGTCGACGATGTCTCTGTCGGCAAATTAAGTTTTTTGAATCGTAAATAATACTCATTTAGTCTTTCAAAATTATCCATATTACTTTTTTCTTGCGGTTTTGTGGTTCCGAGACTTTCTGCTAGGGAAGCCATTTCATTAATACCAACATTAAAAAAAACGGGAGTAACATTGAAGGAAATCGTTTGTCTAGAGGAAGGGACTAGTGGAAGAAGAGAATAAATCGCATCTGGGACTGGAAGTATCACTGTTAAAGCTGCTCGAGAACCAAGCACTTTTGGTAGTGGTTGTTGAAATGGAGCATTACTATTTCCTTCAAGCCTAAAAAAACATATTATTTATATAATTTTAATATATAATTTATATAATTATTTATTGTGATAGAATATTTGTTCATATTTAAAATTTTTCAATCTTTTATTATACTAAATACTAATTGACTAATAGTATATCGAATACTTTGATATTAACCTTGGTTCAATCCCACATCTAGTTAACGTAAAAGTTACTGTATGCATATCTTCTATCGCTACGGTCATATCTCCCCACATATCTATTTCATCTCCATAATAACTGAGAAGACCTTCGAATGAAACCAGGGGACCAAGAGTAGTCAAAATTAAAAGGAACATAGGATCAGGTCTTTGACACCAAAGTTTCGCCATCAATCCCGATACTAGACTAGTTAACTAAAATCACAAAAAATTATGATTAGAACAATAAAATTTAAAATAAAAAATAGCAATGAGAAAAGTACGATAATATTGAAGTAAAAAAAAATATGTTGCAAACTTACTGCTTGACTGAAACAAACATCTCGTCTATAGCGAACATTGCAAGCACGTTGAGCCGCTTTCGGATCTTCTTGCACCCTGAATACCGAATGCGTCAATCGAGCAGTTTTCAGCAAACCATCCATAGCTTGTCGTAGTTTTTTCATACTTGGCCTTAGTTCACTTGTCCAGTCGACGATCGAGGCAAAATCTAGACCCTCGGTGAATTTATTCCTTTGTCCCGAATTGCATTTAATCACTCTCGTCATCGAATCGACAGCTTGACACACTTCATAATGAACAATATGTATATAATATGAAGTATAAATAAATCAATTGCCCAATAAATCGATTGTTTTCTATCTTTTTTATTAGTTCTTTTTCTTTTAAAAAGAACGTGAAAACTGATTTCGCGAATCTCGCGCAAGCACAATATGAATAATATCCACTTGCAACATTTAGCGCAAATCGTTTCTCACGCACCTAACTCATATTATAATAGCAATCAAAGTTGAATCGAAAATCTAGTTTCTTACCTTCTTTAGCTTTAGAAAAAGCTGGCATCGTCATTTCCGAACCTGGACTCAATTGTTGTCGAAAATTTGAATTATTTTCCACGCTTTCAAGCAATTTACTCGATTCGTCATTTTTAATATCATTTTTTGGTTGAATTGTTACAACTTGGGCATTTTTGTTACGATTATTTGGAATACATCCTTTTAGACTATGTGATCTTCCTACAACATTTTTATTTCGCAATCGTACTGCGGGACTACTGCACCTTCCACAAAGAAATTTTACTTTCGATACTAAACACATTACGCTTGCTTCAATATTTAATTGAGTTAGATCCCAAGGCTCAGGTTCGTCAGTAGGTTTATAATAATTAGCAGAAGGTGAATTGCACATTTTTTGAGTATCTAAAAACCGTTTGCACGGATCAATGTCAATCTTGATTTCCTCCTCTCTTTCCTCATTGTTCTCGGATTTGGTGTTAACAATAGTTTCATTAACAGAATTGTTCTCATTGTCAACATTTTGATTAGTTTCCATACAATTTTCTTCAATTTCAGAATTCTTACTATCATTTTCAACATCAGGAAAAATAACAAAATTTTCTTCGTTTCTTTCGACGTTATCCTGAGTAGTATTAATATGATGATTTACGTGAACATGTTCGTTAAACGAAGCTGTATAACCATTTTTATCAGTTTCTTTTATCCACAAATCTTTCATGCATTCTGGAGTATCAGGCGTAACAAAATCATCAAAATCCGGACTTTTTAAATCAAAATTCAATTGTTGTGTAATCCTTTTGAAAGGAGATAACGATTGATTTGTTTTAAAATCTAAATTGAGAGAATTTTCATTCGATGTTTCGTGAACCTTAGCTACTTTATATTCCTCTAGAAAGGTCAATGCTTCCTCGACCAATCCAGGATCCCAAAGACTAAGCAAAATTCTAGTCTTTGTAATCATATCTTCGCAAATTGGTAACATTCCACTGGTTTGTTTGTCTTTTGCAAGTTTCATTAAAGCACGCATCGCATCGACAACATCTCGTCTAAGTTGCTTAATCGCCTGAATGGCATCGTGTGCCATAGTTATTTTTGATGTTCCTTGGTACAATTGATTATTACGCGTTGGCGACTCTTTTAAAGCTTGTAACAGCCTAAAACAGTATCATCAATATAAATATATACATATTAAACACATATAAAAATATACATTCTCTTTCTATTTATTTATCTATCTTTTTCCATTCGCTTTTGAATTATTTGATTAACAAATAAACTATAATTGTAGATTACCTAATGAGTCCACCATTTTTACTTTTATGCGAATGCGCGGTAAATGCTCCGACAGTAATAAAATCATAAAATCCACATCTGTTTAGTGTATCATTATGCACCCACATTCTTTGAAGATGTAAATTAACAGGCGCAAATTCAAGAGTTCTATCATTCCTACGTGACGATCGTTTGAAATAACTTCCTACAAAGACCATTTTATCGGTTAATATTAATTCATTTCAATTTAATAATAAATAATTACTTTTTTAATCCTACCTTTAAATGCAGCTAAATTTTCTTTAGCTTGAGAATAAAGGTGTAAAAGATGAAGATGACGATCGAGCAATTCTACTTGCTTTGTATGCCAGGGTTCACGCAACTCGCCCATACCAGCTACTTCTTGCAACAGTTCTTTTTCTTCTTGAATCCAAATTGCACTATATAATAAATAAAAGAATTAAATTTTTAAATAAACAAAACACAATTATAAATGAATTTTGTTATATTATTAAAATGATACATACAATATATATTAAAATATAATGCATATCAAAACAATAATATTTGACCAATATTTAACAAAGCTTGATATGATAATATAAAATTGCTTACAGTAAATGTTGTGGAAATTGAAAACAAAGTTTACTTTCTGCCATAATTTCATGTACACAAATATCTCCACCTAAACCAGAATGAAATCTGAAAATGCAAATTTCAAAAGACATTTGATAATACAAGAAAATGCGTGCAAGATAAATATTTCATAGTACAAGTAAAATTATACCTGTATGTTTGTATGTATGGATTGGCAAAAAGAAGCTTAAGTTGTCCTTGATGGGGTAATTTGATTTTCGTTCCTAATCTTGGTGGTAATGATTGGGATCGTCTGTGTGAAAGTATCTAAGAAAAGCCAACACACACCAGAACGAAAAGAGAAACTACAGAAATTGAAAATTTGAAAATGAGAGAAGAAAGTTTTATAATGAATCAACATTTACCTGGTGATTGCCTCCAGAAGAAGCTTCTTTCGATGGAGTACTCTCTGTGCTATTTCCTCTATCTTCTGCCTCTAAATTCCACACGTTAATTGTTAAGAAACCAACTGTTGTTGTTTTTGCCGACTTCAGAGGTATTCTTAATCTAAAATGGTTTGATTGCTAGTCAGAGGCGCGATAGAATGAAAAAGTGAACAAACAAATTAGCAGTAAATAAAGATATAAAATGAAAGCCTATAAAATTACCTAGGTGTATCCTGAATCGTACTCAACGTAACAATTGCACTTCCAATCGGTGTCGCTGTTTGGCTTACGCGTTCCCTAACATCATACGCAGTTATCCTTACTTTCGTTTCAGTGCTTAGGCCATCACTTGTTCGAAAAGTTACAGTTGTTAAGAAACCTGGATTGCTGCTTCGCTAAGAAAAAAATAGAAACATGCGTAAATAAAAATTAGCATTAAAACAGAAACGAAAATGAAAACAAAACTAGAAATGAAACAAACAAGACAACGATTTTATCATACCTCTACTACTTCGGTTCGCGCATATTTTATCCATGTTTTCGAATTTTTCACTTGCACATCTATTTCTAGAACAGGATTAGGTGGTCGACCGTGACCGTCACAAAGAAGATTATCGCATGCTAATGATATTTCACATATTGGTATTTCAGCAGGATCTGAAATAATGAATCGATTTAAAAAAAAAAAAAAAATGAATACCAACTAATAATGTGATAACAATCAAACCTGTTGAAATTGCACGTTGTAAGCGTAACATATGGATATCAGTATCGTGTTTATGCCCACTAAATGCTTCTATGCGTTGTTGTAATGCTAATAACTGACTTCGCATGCACTCGTAACTGGCAAGTTGAAGAGCTTGCAACCAACTATCTCTTTCCTCAGCCGAGTTTGCACCTAATGCTTGGAATAAACCTCCGTCGAAAACTGAAATCAATATATGCACAAATTTTAAATTTTTACATTTTCATTTTTTTATTTCCTTATTTTTGGCGTTTGAGAATAGCATTAAATTTCATCACCATATTTCCTTTTATCATTTTTTTGAAAAAACCAAATTGCTTACCTATACTGAATCCATATGGAATCTGATTGCTCGGTTGCTCCACTCGAACGAAACATTGTTCGAGAATTATCACACCTAATGGTTCCGACCATTGGTCCCGCGATTTGAAATAAAATAATAAGTTCCCCCGCAACCTGCACCATCTCTCCAAACTTACTATCCAACAGAGAACACCAACAACCCTGTGTTATTTTGTTAACATCTTTATCAAAATTTCATAGGTAATTTTGTCAGATAATTTTCTTTCCAAAATGAAATAGACACGAAAGAAAATAGAAATCAAAATGGTATATACATATATACGAAATAAAATAATAATATTTAAATTTTCATCACGTTCAATATATTATATATATATGTATTATATACAGACATTTATAAACACATTCATATATACGTAGCGTTTGAAAATACAATTCATTTTGAACAAGCCATTAGCGAATCACTAATAAAAATATATTAAAAAAGCATGCGATCTATGATAAAATGATCATTAGTAAAAAAAATGATTTTATGAAATGTATCATTCAATTCAAAAAGTAATGCAAATTTTTCTCGAAAAAGAAGCGCATTCTACATACCAATTCTGTTTTGAGCATAGCAAGTATAAAAGTATAAAATTTGTAAATACGAAGCATTTCCCCGAAGCGATCTGCCAAACGTTGTCGAAACACGTGTCAAAGGAATATTTGATGAAGGAATCAATTTAGTCCAATTTTGCATGTAACGAAAAGCGTGTTATTCGCGATTAATTGAGTTTACATAGTGAAGGAAAGAATTTAGGTGAAAAATCAAAAAAAAAAAAAAAAAGAACTCGAATATACCTTTACTTGTACTGGCTGTAACGCAACTGAAGTCTCGTAGTGTCTTATGTGTTTTTCCCTTTTGACATTTGTTGTTTGATTTTCTACCTGTACCTGTAAATTATACGTAGCTACAGGTAGCTTAATTAATATGCTCTATATGAACGCAGTCGGACGTGGCTTTTTCGCTACTTATTCGCTTTTTTTATTCGTAATAACTCTCCTCCAATAATTTTACTATCTTTTGCTTCAAATCACAAATATAAACGTTTAGATAACGCTTAATCGAATCGAGATAGGACTGAGATCAAAATCGTTACAATATTTATTCATTATATACTCAAAAGTTATTCCTCATCTTCTTGAATGCATAATTTCAAATTTTACATCCTTAATAACTCACAGCTGAGGAAATTTATAATGAATAAATATTATATTGAAAAAAGATTAAATTCTAAATTTTCATCGTATCTTGCCTCCTTCTATTTCTGCCGTTTTATTTGTTTCTAACTGTTTAATTATCATCATTTATTCATATATCAATTTTGGGAAAAGAAGAAATAAATTTGTGTTACTAAAAGATTTTGATAAGATATTTAAATGATATTAAAAGGTTAATATATTTAAATGATTCACAGTAAGATGCTCTCATAATTCTTCAATAATCGTGCACACGTCCGACAAGAATTTTGACTGAGATTCGAAGGCATGTTCGATTCGCAGAAATACTTTTGTAAAAAAAAAAAAAAAAAAAAAAATATGTTTGATAAATTAAAAAATTTAGAAACATTATCTACGATAAATTGAGATATAAGATTGTTAAATATAAAATGTCACATATATGGATAAAAATATACATATACATATATGTGCATAAATATGAATATACATATGAATATTTTATACATTGAATATTTCTATAACTATTGACATCCCAAATTTATTATTTAATATACAAATTCACGAATAAAATCATAAATTTTTTTAGATTTGATAAAATTGAATTACGGTGATGTTTTTGTAACTTAGATCAGTGTTTCCCTTTTTTTAGATTAATAAAAGAATATCGCTAAAAAATAAAAATATTTATAATACTAATATGTATTTTATATATAATATTTTTGATTATCATATTGATCGATTTTTCAATAATATTTATAAATATTAATAAATATTATTTTTGTTTTTTATATTTGGTAAAGTTTTAATAAAATTTTCGCGATATATTAAATAAAATACTTTTATACTCATTGGTATTATATATGGTGTTTGCCGAAAAACACTGACTTAGTTTTTTTATTAAAACTAAAATCTTATTATTTTAATTAATCGTTATTATTATATCTATAATAAACTAATATAATAACAGCAGCATAATATATGCATATAATAGCTGATAAATGATATATGATATAAAAGAATGATATATCGATGAAATCAAGCATTTTTCACTTAATGATATATATCATATAATACATGAATACCATATTATCATATATCACGTATTATAAATATATGTGGAAAAGAGATATATATGTATTCAATTCGGGATGTTTCGTAGAATTCACATACACTTTATACATGAAAATTTTACACGAGTTTGACAAATTCTTCGTATTCATTAGAAATAAATACTAACACATTTAAAATTAAAACATAAAGATTTTTTATATTCATCGTTTTAAAAAATTTATTAGATGAAAAAAATGCCATAAACATTTCGCCAATTAGAAATACGTAGGTAACAACGATTTTGAAGATATAATTAATATGAAGAAATGACAACATTATATAAAAATCAATTTATAACATAGGCAAACATTCTATTCGTTCGCATACAAACCTCGATCAAATTGAAAATGTATTTATACTATATCAAATTGTGTTCTTTTAGAAAATGGATAATGAGCTACATTAATTTAATATCATTAAATATTATAAGAAAGATATATATACTATATATCTACACTTTTGTCAGGTCTTAGATTCGTCTAATTTAGACCTTCATTTATTTGATGATCTTCATTCGTTTTGTATTTTGCGACGAATGCACGACAAAATCCATCAGTCGTTGACGAGATTTATAAGAAAGAAAAGGGAATATTCCCACAAGACGAAGAATTTGCGTATCACGTGAGTTTATTTTCAAGGATAAAACATACAATTTAGATAAGAAAAAAACATGCGCCGATCGAAATAATAAAAATACATAATTTAATTGATTAAAAATGTGCGATGAAACGACTAAATATTACTTTTATTTTTAAGACTAAATCTAATCACTCACTTTCAGTTCGGCGAAAGAAGCCTTCTTGACGTTCACGCACATATAATATACCCTCTTTCTCAAATTTCTGTGAAGGTTGTGTAGCCAAAGTCAATAGTTCTTGCTTGTTGAACCGCATTGCGGAATACATCCATCCAAAGTAATAACTATATTGTCTGTTATATGTATTATTTCTTCTTGTTATCTGTCAAGAAATAAACGATTAATAACACGTGCATCACATCTTTTAATGTCATGTCAAAAAAAAAACGAAACGAAACGAAATGAAATGAAACGAAACGGAACGGAACGGAACGGAACGGAACGGAATTGGAACAGTAACATGAATTAAGTAATACAGAGCATGAAATGAAACAAAAAATAAATTTTATCTGTAATGCTAATTTTATAGGATTTTCTATTACTCAACAAACAATTTATTTATAGAATATATAAGTATATAAGTTAACAATCTATCTATAAATCCATAATTATTTATTTTCGCATTAAACTTGGTTTTTGTGAAAACCAAAAAACAAATACAAAAACTATAATAAAAATTAAACAAATCTTAAGAAATTGTTTTATAAAATTATGAGTAAAAACACAATAGATTCTGTACAATATAACATGTATAATAGATATTTTATATAATATCCTTATAAAAAAAATAAATATAAACCAAACAAATCCTATAGCTTTAGTTATTTAAATTTTATATAGAAGCATATAACTATCATTTAAAATTTGTTTTATTTTATTGGCAACATTAAATTTTATTTTATCAAAAAATATATATATATTGAATTCACATTGCGATTCTTCTATTTTAAATAATTATAAATAATCACAAATAGTTATTAAATTTCCACTTAAAGTTCAAATGGCCAAAGTTTGAAAATTTATTCAGTTTGAACTGTCTTTTTATTATTAAAATAGGCTTAAAGACTTTCTTATTTTTATTTTCAATCTAAACAGATTATATTAACAAGATCTGTTCAGTTTTTATCATGAAGCCGCTTTAGTAAATTTATATTTGTCAATTATCAATTTGCTAACAAATTCTGTATCAAATAAACTGTATCAAATCTATAATTTTTTTAAAAAGAAAGAAATATGCATAGCAATAAAGTTTTATTGCTCATAAATTTGAATAATTGAAAGCTTTATAACCTATCACTTTTTATACATATCTTGCACCTTTTTTATTCTTTTTTTCCTTCTGGTTGCTAAATATTTTTACACTTACATATTTTATATTGGTTATTATTTTTCTTTTTATTCTAATATCATTTTCAATAATATACATTTTGTAGTAAAGAACACTATTAAAAATAAAGATTTTAATTTATTAAATAAATAAGAAAATAAATTTATATTACAACGTAATATACACGTAAAAATTTTATACTCGTAAAAATAAAAACGGAAAAATTTTACAGAAATAAAGAAACGAGGATTGATTTCACTGTTTGCATCTCCTTCATAGAGATAATATTGTCTAATATCTTTTCAATAATTGGTTTCAATGAACTGTTTTTCTTTGTTGTAATTTGCTTCATCAAACGCATTTTATCTTTCTAATCACTATCAAAATAACTAATGTTAAGCTAATAAAATTTATAATACATTTTCTATTATAATAATCACATTCATGCGAAGAATATGAAAATAAAAAAACATGCTTGCAAACATAAATTCACAACATTATCAACAAATAAAAGGAAGTAGAATAAAATAACTATCGAACGAACGTGATGTGTACCGTTTTTCACATCTTGAAACAAACATGTATTATGGATGACTATGGACAAAGAAACAAGCAGTCGCAGACATTACTGTCGTTTGCATCGTTCAACATCGGTATATTTCGTAGATTGCCGAATATTGCCGAATATTGTCGATTAAACTCGAATACTTCCGAATATAGTCGAGAAATTATAATACTTGATGAAAAGAAATAGTTTACAATGCAGTAGTTTTCAATCATCAGTAGGCAAGAAACGAATAATTTTCAGTTATTAATGTCGGTAAATTATTTCTTTACAAATTAGTTTTTATTTTTTTTTATTACAAGGATCATGGTTTTTATACTGTATCAACTAGTGAATGAACAGTTTTTCGAAAAATGGTGAAATCAACTTAATTAATATATTTGGATTTTGGATAAAATTTAATTGAATGTAAATAAACTGTATACTGTAATAAAGAATCATGGAGTCATTTCTATCCACATCGAAAGCAGTTCTGGTATATTTCCGTTTTGTTTTAAATATTTTATTGTAGTGAGTAAATTCTTAGATATCTCCTTAATTATTAAATGTGCACAATGATGATTCGGTTCTCATTAAAATAAACGTTATAATTAAATTATAATATTATAATATAATATAATAATATAATAATATTATATAATAAATATTATATATATTATATAATATATAATATAATAATATTAATATTATAATTATATAAATATATAATTATAATATTAAAGCTATAATTATATAAATATATATTTATAATATATAAATAAATTATAACATAAATGATTTAGCTTATTAATTTAACTGATACTTTTTTTTTATATTTTCAAATATCATTAGTAGAAATAAAAAAAGATATAAAAAATAAAAAAATTTGTTGTTATATAATGAAAAATAATTATTACTTTTCTTACAATTATTTATTTCCATAATAAAAATAAATAAATTTAATAATAAATTAGTAATAAATTTAAATTTATATTATATTAATTACAAAATTAAAGTTAATGTTAACAATTAAAAATAAAATTAACAATTTTCTAATAATTATTAAATAATATTAAAATAATATATATTTATTTAATTTTTTTAAGTATTTAATGAATAATTGATATTAATTTAAATTTTAATGAAAATAAAAATTGTAATTATTAATTTTAATTGATAGATATTAGAATTTAAATTTGTATCTTTTATGCGGCATATAATTTTCAAATTTAAATATTAGTTGTAATAAATTTTAGAAATATATTATTAGAATATATATTAGAAATATATTTCGAAACATATATAAAAAACATTATTCTCTAAATGTTACAAAAATAATTTTAACATTGACTTATACTATAATTATTACAACTATTATTACAACTATAATATGTAATTTAAAATATGTATAAGAGATATAAGTTAATTGACTATTTACCTCATATAATTGTTATATTGTACATAAAAATTATACATAAAATTTTTAATAAAAATATAAAATTAATTAAAATATATGACAAAATAATTAAATAAATAGATAAATAATTAAAATATATGACATATTCAAAAATGCAAATAAAAAACAAACACAAATAAATAATATTATAAAAAATTGTAAATACTTTTAAAGATAATAGGATGGAAAATTTATTTAAAAAATATAGAAAAAAAATATAAATATTTAAAGATTATTATCTTATATATTATTATAGTCAAAGCTATTCAGTTACAAAAGAATCCGCATCGTTTTGGGTAATGGAACTTGCGATTTAGATTCCGCTATATCAACATTAGTTCAAGCTTTTTCTGAATATTTGGATGGAATAAAAAATAACGAAAAAGATTTGGCAGTTATTCCATTGATGAACATACCTGAAAAAGAATATCGGGTAAAAACAGAAGTTGTATTTTTTATGAAACGTCATAACATATCCTCTAATTTGCTCATATTTCGGTAAGTTTAAAAAAAATTTTAAAAAAAAAATCCAATAAAAAGAGTATTTTAGACTAAAACTTAATGATGAAAGATTAGAACATAAAATATATTAAAAAATGATTTGTAAAAAATTATAATTTCTAGGGATCAAATAGATTTGAAAGCTTTAAAAGAAAATGTGGAAATCAAATTGGAAATCGTGCTTGTCGATCATCATAATCTTCCAAACGAAGATATTTATTTAATGGACTCTATAATTAAAATAATCGATCACAGACCACAAGATAAACGATGGCCATGGACAGGCAGGAAAGTGTATTTGGAAAATGTAGGTAGCTGTGCAACCTTAGTGGCGCGAAATTTATTTGATAAACATCCAGAAGTTATAGATTCACAGATATCGAGTCTTTTGCGAGGCAAGCAAATAAAATTGTATTAATTTTTGTTTTTTAGCGTAAATTTTATTAGATAATTGCGATGTTTAAACATGTTTATGTAAACAATTTAGGTCCTATTTTGATCGATACATATAATTTATCAAAAAAAGTCGATCGTGCTACTTCTATGGATATTGAAATTATAGAAGCTCTCGAAAAAATTGGATCATTAGATCTCGATAGGGATAAAGTATTTAACGAGATCTTCAAAGCAAAATCTGATATTAGCGAATTAACTGTTGATGATCTTTTAATTAGAGATTTAAAAGAAACTTTTGGAGTGCCAATTACTGTATTACCTATATTGGTGAAGGTAAAACAAATTTAATCGATTTATATGAAATTTTGATTTATTTATAGTATAGTATATAATGTAATTATAGTTCATGTATGGCACTTTAGGATTTTCTGGATTTACAAGGAAGTTTAAAAAGTCTTGAAAATTTTGCTCTATCTAAGAATACCACGATCGTTATTGTAATGGGATTAGATCTTACTTCAGAAAAAGTGTTTCGAGATATTGCTGTTTTTTCTTTGATTACTGATCAACTGAAAAAAAAGGTTAGCATTTTAAAATATTTTCATTCATTCTATTTTTCTCGATCAATTTACAATTAATTTCAATATTACCAGATAATAGAAGCTCTATTGTCTGCACAACCATCTCTTGAGTTGACATTGATTAAGGAAATTAATAACAAAGATGAAAATTTTAGCTTGCTTCTCTATGAACAGAAAAATGTACGTATCACGCGAAAACAAATCTTACCGATCATTCAAAACATTATTTCGTCTGAATGTCAATGTTAAAAAAAAATTCAAATGGCAAGAATATTTCAGATTCTAAATTTTGTGGGTTTTATTTAAAGTAAATAAGTATTGAAATATTTTATTTTATTTGAAATGAAAATGTAATAAGAAAAAAAAATATAAATGACATAATATCATTTTCATTAAATGATATTAAATGATACAACAAACATTAAATGATACAAAATAATACAACTATGTACATGTAATAATATGTATGCGTGCAACAAAAATTTAATTTAAGAACAGGTAAACTGTTCCTAATAAATCTTTAATGCTAAATTCCAATGAATAAATATTTTTTTCTATTAATTTATCTGTTCTCATTAATTTATTAAAATTTTTCTATTATAAATCATATTATCATATTTAGATTTCTCTACTCATTGGAAATAAAACACATAATAAAATGAAATTAAAAAAAATCCATATAATAATGCTTACATCATGTTAATCATGTTCCTATTCTATGCTAATAATTCTATTAATTCTAACGAATCAAATTCCGATATTATCAATCTTAATATATGTATATAACAATTTCAATATTGCAATAATCGCGCGAATATATGTTGGAAGGATATTCCCCTATAACCCCTTTCGCCCCACTCCTATCTTTGAGCAAGCTCACCGCGAGCCGATACCATGGATGCTGGACTAAAGCTTTGGACCAGAGCGGAGTTTGCATCGAACTACGTTTCGTTAGAAATACTAAAACACGAGCATACGAACAAACGTGTTCAAAAAGAGACGGAATTAGATGTGAGAAAATCTATCAATTGTACAGTGCAAGTGGCAACTGATTTTTCGGAATTTCTGTTTTTTCCTTATTTCTTAATTGAGTTGTGCAATTATATATATGTGATACATATATATATATATATGTTTATATAAAAGAAATTTAAATTATACAAGAGGTGCATCTTTCATTCGATTAGCTTTACCATAATGTTGAAATTCTTCAATTTTTTACAACTTTTCATTCTTATGATACATGGAATAAGTGAAAAGCGTGGAGCTTAAAAGGTAAGAACTTTCAAGATTATTCGATTTTTATTAAATTTATCACATGTAAAGACTGCAATATATAATATAATAATAATTCAAAAGATACGTTTAATAATCGATGCAACATATTTCATTCATGGGTGTGGAAGAAATTTGGTAATTATTGCTCTAATAAAAATCGAATGAAAGTTGTATTAATAAATGAAATAATTAAAACGCGTGCTAAGTATTTTTAAATAAAACGGCAAAAGAAAAAGAGTTTCAAAAATTAATTAATAAAAAAGGAAAATCAAAGAATGTTTTTCATCGGATATTATAAATTCTAATTTTTGAAAATTTTATTAAATATCATTTTAAAAAAAAAATGTTTCCTTTTAAGCAATTCCATTTGAAAAATTAAATAAATTGAAATTTATTATCTTAAAATTTACTTTGTTTATAATACATATGAAATGAAGATCAAATAATACTTTTTATTTTTTTAGTCATCTTTGATAATTAATATAAATATATACCAGTCATAGAAATTATTAAGTATACATACATAGACAATATAAAAAAAAATATATTTTATAAGAATTAATGAATAAAATTTCCGGGAAAGGAAAGGAATGACTTTTGCGTTCATATTGAAACGAAATATGATGATACATAATTGTTTGTATGATGTGGACAAGTAAACGAAAATGAATCGAATATGGTCATGCTCTTTCCTGCGTCACGCTCGTATTGATCGTACTTTACTTGTTGCACGCATATCCATCCAGGACCCCGTGCGCATTCCCTAACCCTCTTTGTCTTCATTTTCCATCAATGAATCTAATTAACGTACAACTTATATATTGTTGATTGCTAACATCAAACCGCTATTCATATTTACTTGTACTTATTTGTGTTGCCATTAGTTAAAATTTTTCAAAATCTATGAATATTAACATGTTTTATTATCAGTTCAAATATAAAATACACTATAATACGTATATATGTTCGAGATATGAAAGAAATAGAATTAGTAAGCTAAAAGTTGTTATAGTTTAATAACGAATAATGGTCAAATGATTGAGAAATTGATTGATAATATAATAGTTACACTTTCAGAAATTGAACAATGTTAGCAAAAGACTCGATCTATCATGAACTGTGAAGGAAGTGAGAATAGTAGAAGTATCGGATATCGAGATGCGGTGCACGTTAACTGTCGTCTCATTGGGAGTGCTTCTGGTCACAAGTGCTCACGGAGAGAATACAGCCAAGAACGTTTTTGGTAAGAAAGAGAAAAAAGATAAATTTATAATAATTCAAATTTTTCCAATAATTTTCTAATTATATATTTTCTATAATGCAATGAATTTAATGATAATAATAATAACAAGTGCAGTAATAAAAAAAAAATTTTTTTTTTTATACAATAAGATTCTACATAACAAAGATCTCCTGGATAATAATAAATATATCATACATATATACTGCATATATTTATAATAATAACGAATGATGAAGAATAAATTTGTAACAATTTAATTAATATAATAAAAAAAATAAAAAATAATAATCATTATATTAATATTCATTATATGAAATGAAATAAATATATCATTTAATTTTTTTCGAATTGCGACCAATTGCGCTTATTGAATAATAAGCGAATAAAATCTTAATGTATATAAAAATAATATCGAAGAAACAGATTGAAAACATATAGCATTATTTATTTTACAGGTCAGTGTATCTTCCCGCTTGGTATGGAGGAAGGAAAAATTCCAGATGATGCGATCACCGCTTCTTCTAGTTATGAAACAAAATCAGTGGGTCCTCAAAATGCACGGTAAATTCTTTCGAAATATTGTTTGATTACATAAAGTGTTTTTATTTATATATGATATAATCGGTTAAAGAGTAATTTTTCATAAAAAAATAAGTTGAAAAATTTTTAAATTTGATTTATTCAAAAATGAATCTTCAAATGAAAAAATAATATTTTTTCTCTTTGTTTTTATAAGAAATCACACTATCAAAATAGAATACACAGTATAATTAGAATTTGAATTATATAATTATTCGATTTTTAATCCATTTTCTTTTTTTTTTTTTTTTTGAATAAAAAAAAAGAAAGAATAAAAAAAATAATTATATTTTGATATTAATATTATTATATAAATGGTAAAATATGCATCTTAATATTATATATTTATACATATATTATTAACTTATATATTTTTAACTTACGTAATTTTTATTTTTGTAAAGTGTTACCAATACAATGCGAAATAAAAACTATCTTTGACGATTAAAATTACCGTGATTTATCAACGACTGTATTTCTTCTTTTTGTACATTTACAGAATACGACAGGAGAAAAATGGGGGTGCTTGGTGTCCAAAAGCGCAAATTAGCAGCGCGATACGGGAATATTTGGAAATTGATCTAACGAGAGATCATCTAATAGCGTGGACAGAAACTCAAGGACGGTTTGGTAATGGTCAAGGCCAGGAATATGCAGAAGCCTTTTTCCTCGAATACTGGCGCGACACAAAATGGCATCAGTATAAAAATTTGAAGGGTGACAGAGTTCGTGTCTGTAATAAATCGATCGAAAGTCGTCTGCATTGCTTCGATTAACTTTCGTTGTCAAACATATATGTACACATGCATATACATATTTATATACATTTCCCGATAAAAGAATTAAAAATTGAGTAATTTCTCGAGAGCAAAGCAAGACGTCTTCTGATGATTATTAATATCAAGAAACTATTGTTACATACCTATTTGTACATTGATAAATCAATCGTTTATTTCAGGTATTACGCGGCAATAGCAACACTTATTTGGTTGAAAAGCAAAAATTGGATTTGCCATTCGTCGCGAGCAAAGTTCGGTTCGTACCTTACAGTCAACATCCACGGACGGTTTGTATGCGAGTTGAAATTTACGGATGCATATGGGAGCGTAAGCATTTCTATCATACATTTTATTTACAAGAGATAATATTATAGCAAATATTATTACGCATATATCACGTACACGATGCGGTTTTTCCCCAGAGTATGTCGCGAGTTACAGCATGGTCAAAGGATCAATTCTTGGTCCCAGAGGGAGAAATATCGAAGATTCATCGTATGATGGTATTGAAATTGACTCTCTTCTTGTAAACGGCCTTGGTCAACTAACGGACGGTATATTAGGTGAAGTTTCCGAAATTCTCACTTCTTCAACAAATGGTACAAACTGGGTAGGCTGGTCAGACCGCACCACTGTCCAGATTATTTTTTCTTTTCAAGAGTTACGAGAATTCGAAAATTGTTCTGTACATGTCGCGCGTATACCGGAACTAGAAATTGAGGTTCGTCATTCTCTTACTACATATATATATATATACACTTATACATTTTTTTAAAATTATTAATTTCTAATTTTTTTCAGATGTTTTCGCTAATACATATTTGGTTTTCCTCTGACGGAGAAAACTATGAATCGGAAGCAGAAAAATTGGTGGGCTTGATTGATGCTAGTTCGTCTATTGCCGAAACAATTTCGATTCCTTTGCAATCTAGAATAGGACGATTTGTAAAAATGGAATTCGATCTTGCTGCGAAATGGTTGCTGCTTAGCGAAATCACCTTCCACACCGGTAAAGAATTTATGCTAAATCCGTTTAGATTTATATAACAATGCTATTCAATAGTTATACGTATGGACAATATAATGAGTAATAAAAAACAGACAACGTAATAAAATTACTTGTCTTAATAATAAAGATTTTTTATAACAAATATAATAACTAATGTAACTAAAATAATGGTATATAATTTATTAATATTTAATGTTTAATAAATAATTAATTAAAAAATAAACAAAATTTATTATTAGATCAAAAGATATAATAATTTAAATGAAAATAAAATAATTAATTTTATAATGAATTAAAAATTAAAAAATTTAATAATAAATAATTGTAATATTTATAAAAATAAAAAATAAAGAAATTAATAATAATTATAAAATATTAAAATTAATATAGCAACATAATAATTTACAATAATTGTAAAATTAATAAATATAATTATCAATTATTATTACTTATAAAACTTAAAAATAAAGAAATTCTATTTATTTATATTTTGTTTTTGCGAAATATATTTAAAAATGTTTTGTGTTTAAAAAAAATAAAAAAAATATAACGCGATCATAGTAATCTCCATAGCTTTGCTCACAAGCATTACGTGCAAGCAATTAAATAGCAATTAAACATTAAGCAATTACTTCAAACGGCAAATTGAATAACATTAACATAAAAGTAATTACTTTCAAGAAAAAAGAGAATGTTAAACGCTGTTGTTTATTGATCAATAAATAACTCATTAATATTTTATTAATTACAGGTAGTAAGAGCAGATCAAATGATTTGAATATTTTAAGCGATCGATCATTCGAAATGGATCAAAATCGAAGCGAATTACGAATAAAATCTAGCAACTCCTTGGATTCAATAATATTAGGTTTTAATGTAACAACACTTTATGAAATTCATGAAAACAATTCGACACCAGATGCCTTTCCTGTTGGTACTTCCCAAACATATATTGGACTTGTTAGTGGTTTACTGACAGTGTTTGCTCTTTTTCTAACTTGTACAGCATTCTTGATCAAACAAAGAGGTCGTAACAAAGTAGCTTTGTTACAAAAGCATACGGCTCTACTCTGTGATTCATCTACACCGGGTATTGCGATCTCTCCGAAGGATGTTAAACTTTCAAATTCGATCGTAACTGGATTATCATTGATTCGTAAACCTATCATTATTGCCGCCTCTGATAACTTGCCTGCTCGATCAAATACAGATTTACGAAGAGATTCCCAAAGTAGCGTAGCCGAAAATAATCGCAATTCAACTTTATACGAAAGAACGTACAATCTGTTCTCTGAAGAAAATCTCATAGTTACGAAATCAAATGTATCCGCACGTATACCTGAATCATGTTCTGGTGAGTTTGATGAATATTTAAATGATAATCATTTATTTGTTTTCGTATCAGACGTTACGAATTTTTCTCGGCTCTAACTAATTAACTAATTTTCTCTGATACTATTAGTATCAAAAAATGTAATATGTATTTGAATTTATAAACTCGGATTGAATGAAAAATTTACGTTGTATTTCAAACAAATATCTAAACAATAGAAAAGTATCGAAATCTTGTTCGATTCCAGCCGAATTTTTCCGATCCATTCTGAAGTTCAAACTTCCAAAATTCAAACAAGATTACACATCGGTAACACATTCATGATCAAGAAAATACAAAAGAATTATAGAGATACGTATATACATATAATATAAAAGAAATAATTTTGCAAATTAAGAAAATAGTAGTGCAGATTATGAATTTGTTATCCTCTTTAATTATTATTACATTATATTATTATATTTATATGTTAAACTCAATTTTTTTTCTATTCAATGTATCTTAGATTTTAAATGCAACTCGAGCTTTATGACAAGCAAGTCTACGGAAATTATAGTACCAACTACAACATATTCATCGAAAAAGATATTTTATTCACAATCAGGAAAATTAAATCAAAGAAATTATGAAGGATATTATGCAGCAACGGATATTTTAACGGTAAGACAATGAATAAAATATATATAATTTAAAATATATATTAAAAGTATGATATGTTTATAGAAGAAAAAAGAAACTTCATCAACTTCGAGTCCATTCACACCGCTTCAAATTCGTGAAAAAGGCCTATGCTTATTACATACCATTGAATCCTATAATGTCCAGCGTATTTCTAGACACAGATTACGGATTTTAGATAAGCTTGGAGAAGGAAATTTCGGTTTGGTAAGAATGAATAATATTAATAAATATAAAATATAATTGATAAATATAAAATTAAAATAATTAAAAACACATTTGGCTATATAGGTCCACTTATGTGAGGCAAAAGGAATTACCAATCCGGAGATAGAAGCGATTCAAAATCGACAAACTGTAATCGTTAGATCTCTTTGGCGGGGAGTTGTAGATTCCTTAAGGTATATTAATTCCAAAATATAATTGCATTTCTGTTAAAAATATTTGTGTATATTTAGATTGGATTTCACGAAAGATATGCACGTTTTGGCAATGCTTCAAAATTCGAACATAGCGAAGATGATAGCTTTAGTAGAAGAAGAACCATTCGGAGCTATATTCGAATACGGTCAATTTGGGGATCTTCCTACTTTTTTAGAAAATCGTGAAAATTTGGACAACAAAGAAGATATTAGGTGAAAAAAATACCTTAATGATGTATTAAGATGTCATTTCTTCGTATCTCAATTCATGTCCATTCTTCGCAGCTATGGCAGCCGTTTAAGTTTTATTATCCAAATTGCATCTGGTATGAAATACCTGGAATCCATGAACATTGCACATTGTGATTTAGCGGCTAGGTAAGAATATTTGTAAAAAATAAAATAAAAGAAAATAAATCAATTTAACATCAATACAAATTTTAGAAATTGCATCGTTTGTCTCGATCTGAAAATAAAGGTATCCGATCATGCTATATATTGTAATAAATATGATCATCACTATTTCATCGATGGACATAATGTTAAAATTCCTCTTCGTTGGATGGCATGGGAAGCAGTTTTATTGGTAAATATTATTTAGCGTTTCTTACTTTCTTCCTATTTCTTTTTTAATATTATGAATATAATATGTGAGTACCTTTCGTGTTCTTTAGATAGATATCTCCCTAAATTTTATATATTGCAACCATTTTCTTTTTCTTCTGTTTCTCAGGGTAAACGTAGTTGCCGTGCCGACGTTTGGTCATTTGCTGTAACAATTTGGGAAATTTTTCGAAATTGTAAAGAAATACCATATGCAGATTTAACAGTCGCACAGGTTTTAGAAAACTATGGTCATTGGTATCAAAAAGAAACGTGCATAAATAAGGAACATGATGATAACAATGATAAAAGAAATCAACCTCGAATTCCTTCACAGTCTGATCATTGTCCGGATAATCTTTATCGTATAATGAAAAAATGTTGGAGTACGCGAGTTGAAGAGAGACCCAGTTTCGAGGAAATTCATCTGTATCTCGAGAAATTAGCCTTCGATTGAATGTTCCAGGTACTCATGATTGAGTAGTACGGACCAAACGATTACAATCAGCCAAGAAGCATCCTGTACGTAAATTTCAGTTTTTTATTTTTCTTCTGCTTCGTTCATTTTTTTATTGATATATTCCTAATATAGCTTATATCAAAAATATATTATATCGTAAAACTAGTCCTTTTCATTAAAAACATCAGGATGCTCTGGCCATTAACTTTTAATGCTCAATTAGGTTTATGTATGAATCAACTTTGCGCATATATATATGTATAAAAATACATAATGTACATGCAGAGAGAGAGAGAGAGAGAGAGAGAGAGAGAGAGAGAGAGAGAGAGAGAGAACTTATTGGATATATTTCCTGTGAACAAGAAACGCAAAGCTTTTTCATAAAAAATTATTGTCTTGTTTTTTCAATTATTGGTTATAATATGAATATTCGATTAAATATTGACTCTTCATAACTCTTCATATATTAATATGCTTTCTCTCTATATGAAATGCAAAATTGTATAAACAAATTAATAAAATTTATCGGTTTGGAGAAACGCGCGACAAAAGGTGAATAAAAAATATATAATGATATTAATTTTATAATGAGTTCAGTTTAGAATTCAAAAATTCAATAGGATAATTAACATGAAAGATATTATATTTTATATATATATGAAAAATTTAAAATATGTTACATTGCAAAATTATAATTGATAAAACTGCCAAATGAATAATCATCGTTTAAATACATATTCTGTTCATATCAAAACATTAACCATTCGTAATAGTTTGTGCGCGTTACCACAAACCAAATGGGACAATCAATATTACAAATATCATTTCATATTATGCGATATGTGATCTCTTGAAAATATAATTATCAATCGATTTACTAATATTTCAAAAATTCTAGGATATTATGTCCATATGATGCTAGTCAGATTGTTGATTGCTTGTAAATGAATCAACTTTTCATCGTATCGCGCGTATATACATTTTTATATATATATATATATATATATATATATATATATATATATACACACACAGGAACATAAATTTTTTAAAATTTCTCATTATAGCGATCGAAATATTTGTAATACAAATCATACGTATTCCATTAAAAATTATATTCTTCATATTTCCAACGTTATGGTGAATAAAGAAATTGTTATACACTACCTAATAACTTCTATTCTTGTTATTATAATAACGGAGAAAAAAGCGTTCGAGAAAAGATTTTACATATCATTATAAATATTTTCCATCGGTACTAAAGGAGCGATGTTTAATTCTCGATGGAAATCAACAAGAGGTTGTTCCCAACGTTCCTCGAAATAAATACCCAAAAGAAATTTTGCTTTAATTCCTGTGTTAATAGCCCATGGAAGATAATGATCAAGATATAATTTTCTTTGCCTAAAAAAAGAGTGAGAAATTAAATTAATTTTGAGAATTAATTAACAAAAATATGAAAAGATAGTGGATATTTACATTGACAAAAAAATATTTGGATACTATTTTACTATATTACTTCAAAAATTTGTTTGGAAATTCTAATTCAAATAAAAATGTCAAAAATTTTCATTAAAATCAAAATTTTTAGATTCACATAAATGAAAGATAGGATTCTAATATTTTTGCGATTCAGTATATGTTTATAAATATTATGCATTTCAAATCATATTTTACATTTAATTTACCTTGGACGTAATCGAAACGCTCCAAATATCGCTCCGTTCAAACACATTGGCAAACGTAATTGCAATGCTTCTATCCATTTAACTGATACTTCCCCGAGCATTGTAGTTGGCATCAAAAGTATAGCATGATAAATATCATGTGTTTCCCGATATCTTTGCATTACATATGCCAATTCAGTATCTTGGACAAATTTGACCATAGTTCTAGAATCGGGAGATACGTTCTATAACAAACATATATATTTTTTTCAACATATTTGTCTATAAAATCATTTATTTAAAATAAAATGATATATATTAGACTTCCTCTTAATCAATGGAACCGAATTACATTAATATCAATATTACCGTTTCATCATATTATTATTATCGTTTAATATCATACATCGGATAATATCATTTATTGTGTCTAAATAAAAAAAAAAATATATAATATTTAATATCAATAGCATAAAAAAAATCTAAATATAATAAAATATAATACTGTCAATATCATAAATTAACATATAACATATAAAGAAAGAAATAGAATAGAATATAAGTTTTATAAGTTCTAAGAAAAATCACAATCCATTTTTATCAATGATTATCAACCAATTAAAACAGAAGTTAATTAAAGCAGAGCCAGATAAGAAAGTAATAGATAAAATAGTTATTATCTAATATATTAATATTAGATAATTAAATATTAATATAATACTAATATTGATACAATACTAATATTGATAATATTTATAATGATTATTTATAGAAAAAAATTATATAATATGCAAGAGAATAATAATCAACTTTTGTAATTGCAAAACAAAATGTGCGAAATCACTGAAAGAGCTTACATTTACTTCCAAGAAATCGTAATAAATTTTTCCAAGAGTTCCTGCTGGTAATCGTTTTAGCGCGGAAAAATCAACTGTTGAAGAGGATATGCGTGGTTTTTCGGCAAGAATGCGACATCCCTCGGAGGTTGCAAGCATTTGCCGATGACAATAAGAAAGAGCATCAGTACCGGTTGTTTCTGCCAAACATGCGATCATGTCACCTCGATAAGGATTGAAAAGTGATATCGCAGCAGCACCAACCGTCAAAATCGCGCGTTGTACCGTTGACAGAGATATATGATGTTTCGCGTAATCCACTGTGAATGATGATGAGACATCGTTGCTGTAAAATCTTCGAACTAGCCAGCCTGAAACTGATCAAGGATAATGACGATCGATCATTCCTTTCTTTACAAATTAAATTTATTTCGCTAAAATAGTTCTATACACGTGCATTATTGATAATATATTGCACTTTGGAAATATATATTTGTACAAGTTGTATTTTACATCGTTATATCACTGAAATAACTATCAGCATATTCATATCTTATTTGGTAACGTTATTACGCTTTGGTAAGTAAGATATATTATATTTACTTATAATTATTTATGATATTTGCTTTGTTCCATTTGCTCTTTTCGTATTTTCATTTTGCTCTTTTTCTAATTTCCAATAGCATAATCTTTTTGAGTACAAACAGACTAAATGGCTAATGAGAGAAAATGGAAAAACACAAAAAGAGATTGGGAAAGAAAAGGAGAAAAAAATAAAAATTATTGTAAAAAGATGAGATTAAAATAGTTACATGGCACGATTTCATTTATATTAATCATACAGCTTGCACTTTATTTGTTTGTTCGTCAGAAAGGGAAGAATATTTTGATTCGGTTGATTCCTTTCTTCGAAACGTTACCCAAGTATATACTAAACTACCGACAACGCTTAAATTCAATCCTATGAAATTTAACCATGTAAAGATATAATCACCACCGATAATCATTCCGAGATATGTAACACATATATTTTTTAAACATCCAATTATTGTAGTAGTTAACGCAGAATTATAAAGTGTACAAAGAATCATGCTATAGGATAGTATAAAACCCATAATACATGAAAGTCCAAACTGTACAAGGAAAAACACATTATCCCAATATGGAAATTCTAAGATTGAATGCATATCTCCCATCCAACACGCAATACTAATCGCTGGGACAATCATAAATAATGAATTATAATACATTAGTCCGTATTTTCCTAGTTCCTTCGAATCCAACTTCTTCTTCATGTAGACACCATTGGCGGCCGTAAAAAAGTCGTTTAACAGGATAAAAAGATAGCCCTCCGCATTAAAAGCAAGATCGTTTAATGCCGCTACTACAGCTCCGAGAATCATTGTGTATACACTTAATTGAACAGAAATACGCGCTTTTATTCCGAGAATATAATATTCGGCAATCATCGTCATAAGAATACTAAATCGTCTAAGGGCGGTAAACATTGGAAGGCTAAGTTGTTTAGTACCACCTAATCCAAATATCATGTTACCGATGTAAATGATGGGTAATGGCCATATCTTGATACACGTTGCTCGTTCTAGGTTAGGAAACTCAATGTAACGCAACTTTTTTGCTGTGAAAAGTAATACGATAGTAGCCACCATTTGTCCTATGCCAAGCAATTGAAACGAAGGAAATTCAAATGATGTTAGCACAGTCTTATTTATAACTGTGATCATAAATGAAGACAATCCGTAAAATAGAGCGGAACCAATTCTCGCGAATATCACATTTTTATGACTCCACGGCATACCGATTAAAATATAGTCTTCAATAATTTCGTCGCGCTTAATTTTTCTTCTCTCAATTTATTTCGTTCCAATTATAATTTTCGTACTATTAATACGTTGAATTTATATCAAATTTGATAAAACGTACACTGATATAACCTTATCATTGTATCCGTGTTCTGTTTTTTCTCTTCTGCCTAAAGATGATTATTAAAAAAGATCTCACTATTCCATTGAATGAATGAATGAATGCTTAATATCATGAAGATTTATTATCAACATACAGCGATCCTTCTTTTTTTCTCTAATTATATTCTTCAAATACTTCAAATTTGTATCACGCTTCATTACACACACATATATTTTATGTTACTTCATCTTGCACTATTTTATACTCTTATTTCTTCTTAACTAAATAAGTGACTTTTTGCCACGTCTTTAATTAGAAAAACAAGAATACAATATAAAGTCGCAACACACAATTATGTTTATATTATTATACATTGGGCTTAAAATATTATGATATATATTCATTAGATTACTTATACATTTTTCATATACATATAATTATACTAGATAATACTATTTAAAATCACTAATTTCTTATTTATAATGATTAATTTTTTTGAATTTAATATTTTTTCATTAGATATAAATTCAATAAAATATGTCTTTGCTCAAGTTAATTTTTTTATCTATTTTTTATTAAGTAGTTCTTGATTGTTATATTCCAAGCAAAAATTTAAAAGTTAGAAATATACATATATATATGTGTTATATTAAATACATGTTATTTTATTCTATTTAAAAATTAAAAAAAATTAATAAAAGATATCTATACGTATATTAATAATTACTTTCAATTACTATCAAAAAATCAATATAAATAAATATATTCGTATTAATATACGAATCAATATGATATATGTATATGAATTTGTACAAATTATACAATTATGAATGTTTATTTGTACCAAAAATAAAACTTATTTACACGAAGACTTATTTTAAATATAATAATAAGGCGCTATCTTATGTTTATATTTCTTTAAAATTTGATCGTCTATTGATGCTTTTAGGAATTCATTGTCTTTTACATCGATTAGAATATTCGATTTTCATGAGTTTCGATTCAACTACTTGAACAAGCATAGGTTCAAAAAGTCTAGTAAAATTATTTTGAGTTTATCGCAATGAATGTTTGTTCAAATTTTTCTTACGTAACACGAAACAAAAATTGTAAAAACGAAAATATTTCATGATGTAAGTCGAATATTTCGTTATTAAGAAACAATAAAGTGTTTGAATTGTCTTGTGGTTTCATTATTGATGGCATAAAATTGTAATCAAAGACCGGTTGGTTCTTATATTAATTTCAGAATGAGAAAAAGAAAATATTAACTATTATACACGGCATATTTTTATCATGTTATTTATTTTTTATTCAATCAGGATTTCCCGTAGTATATGTCTGTCATCATTGAAACTATCAATTTCTACAGTATGTATAGTGATATTTTATATGAACTATATATTTTGAATTCTTTATTAACTTTTATAATAATTTATTATAGTATTCTACTAAGGTCACATCAAGGATAAAAAACTTAAATTGTATTCAAAAACCACAACATTCATTAAATATTAAAAATCTTCAAAATCATAATATTCCATCAAGCTTCATTACATCTATTGATAATCAAAAAGATACTCAATATGTAGATATAACAAATAATATAAAACAGAAAGATCTATGTATAAATAATAAACAAGAATGGCAACATATAAAACTAGATTCTGGAAAACTTCGAAAATATTGTTTTATGTTATCTAAAATAAGGTTAACATGTAAGGAAAATTAATATTTTTAATTTTATTACTAATGTAATTTCTTTCAATATAAAAAATGAATTATTTTTTCCATGAATGATTAATTTTAGCTTTGGTAGTTATAACCACTATGGCTGGATATACATTAGCTCCAGGAGCTTTTGATGCTTATACATTTATTGCATGTTCCATGGGTACAGGATTACTTTCTGCAACAGCAAATGCTATTAATCAATTTTTTGAAGTTCCCTTTGATGCACAAATGTCAAGAACAAAAAATAGAGTATTAGTTAGAGGTCATTTAACGTATGTACAATATATTTCAATTATAAAAAAAATTATAAAAATTATAAAAAAAAAACAATTCATTATATTTATAATAGAATTTCTTACTAGTCCAGGACAAGCAATAATTTTTGCAACAGTATCTGGTTTTAGTGGATTATTATTATTATATAGTCAAGTTAATGAATTAACAGCAATTTTAGGAGCAACTAATGTAATTCTATATACACTTATTTATACTCCTATGAAACGTATTAGTATTTTGAACACTTGGATAGGCTCTATAGGTAAGTATATTATAAAATTATTAATATTTATCAAAATACCAATAGATATTATATATTGATTGTTATTTAGTTGGAGCTATACCACCGTTAATGGGCTGGGCATCCTGTGTCAATGATATAGTATCTCCAGGTGCTTGGATAATGTCTGGTGTATTATATGCATGGCAATTTCCTCATTTCAATGCTTTGTCATGGAATTTGAGACCAGATTATTCACGTGCTGGTTATAGAATGATGGCAGTCACAAATCCAAAGCTTTGTCGTAAAACAGCATTACGTTATACTGCAGCATTAACAGGTCTTTGTTATTTAGCACCTATTTTTGATGTAACAAATTGGTGGTTTGCCTTGACATCAACACCTCTTAATGCATATTTTCTATATCTTGGTAAGTCAAAAACTTAAGTTATATCTTAAGGAAACAAAAGGAAAAGAATAACATTTTATAACATAATAGTTTATATATTATATAAATTATTTAATTCTGTATTTTTTTTAGCATGGAAGTTTCATAAACAATCAGATAGTAAAAGTTCACGTAAGCTTTTCCATTTTTCATTGATCCATCTACCTGTTCTTATAATTCTTATACTTGTAAATAAAAAACATTGGTATAATGAGAAGAAACAAAAAGATATAATACTTCCTGAAGAAAAAAATAGTGATATTTATGCAATTGTAACAAAAATAATTACATCGACATCTTCAACCACTTAATGAATACTTGTGGAATTTTATCCGTGATATTATGATATTGACTCATGAAGTGCTATTATATTAAGTGATATAATATATTGTAAAACTTCATAAAATGAATTGTAGTATAATTTGTGAATAGTAACACATTATAATACAATTATTATATTAAAATTAATATAACATCTATAAAACAATTAAAAATACGTGTATATATTTTATAATATGTGCCCATATATTTATTTAATTTTTATTTATATAATCTAGAATATCATACAATGTCATATTGTGTCTTCAATAGTTTTTCGTTTTGCAGCAAATTCTATTGCCATTTGTCTTCTAGTTTTAGTTAAATTTCTGTGTCCAGTACAATCTAAATTTTCCGTGAAACATTTGTTTCTACAACACTGCCGACATGATTTATGAACGCATTTGAGACTCTACAAGAAAAGGAAAAAAAAAAAGAAGAAATTAATGAATTCGAGCAAAAAAATAAATGTAAAATTAAATTTTGCAAACCACTGGATTTGGGCAATCGCGACATAAATTGGATCCTCTTTTTATTACAATAGTTGATTTGTTTGGTCGGCGCGCTATACGTTTAAGTTTTTTCAAATGTTTTCGTGATATTTCATTTCCTTCTTCGTCTCTGAATTTTCTCTTAGCCGATTCATTCTGCTAAAAAATGTCGAAATAGAAGAGCAATTATTTGTATACGATATGAAAAGGAGAATGAAAAAGAATGTCTTTATATTAAACTAACCTTTTCGATTTTTTCGGTTTCTGGCTTTTGTATATTCTTTTCTGGAAGATGACGTACATATGGTTGACATAACCATGGAGGTAATTTTAAGTTATAATCTAAAATGTGTATTATACATATGAAATACAATAAATGCTCAAATGATTGTATTTATTGAATAAAAAAATTATCGAACCAGATGTTTCTTCATGCCATATTAAACGTCCTTCGTGATAAGGTAGATATCGATCTCTCAAAGCGTAAACGACATTTCGGAAAGATTCCATAGTAGAGTTTCGAGCCAAATTTTCTCTCTCTTCTTTATTTTCTGCTAAACAAAGTCTACTCTCTAGTTAAAAGAACGCTGAACGCATAAGTTAATTTTTAATTTGGAATATCATTTATACATAAAGGATAAAAATAAAAAAAACTTAGAAAGAAAATTTTTCATACATACGTGTGTTGAAATAATTTAAAAAGATGACCACGGATATAAGAAGCAGGGGCTGGATAACATTCTATCAAATTTAAATATTCAAGCGCTGGCTCCCAACTAGGTGGATAACAAGCTTCAAATATATATGGATTATAAAGATTGCCTTCTGCTGACATTACACCATTAACACCAGTTTCTTCTATACATTTTTGAACATCTTGTAAACATTGTATATTACCATTTGCAAATACTGGAATTGTGACAGCTTGTCTAAATGTTTGGAATAATATCGAATAAAAAATGATTGAAAAATATAAAAAATTTTGATAAAAAGAAAATAAATTTTGTTAATCAAATCTTGTTAATTATACCTTACAGCTTTAATATGATCCCAAGATGCAACACCAGTCAATGGACCTTTCTGTTCTCGAGTTCGTCCATGCACAGTAAGTAACTGTGCACCAGCAGCCTCAAGCATTTGTGCATATTTCACAGTTTTATTAATTTCTGCAAATACTCGAAGTTTACAAGTTACTGGTACATGAAGTTTTTTGCTCAAAGTACTAACTGTAAAATTTTATGAAAAAAAAAAAAAAAAGTATGGGTAAAAATATAAATTGTAAATTTATATGCGTAAATTAAAAATTCTTACGAACCGATTTGTTGAAGTAAATCCCAATCATCTTGAAGGAAAGCACCATAATGGCCCCGTTTAGCAATTGCTTGAGGACAGCCAATATTTATATCGACTGCATCGCAATATGGCTCTGCTAAAAGTGCTGCCTCTAATAATGTACTAGGATCATTACCACAGAACTATAAAACAAAATTAATAAATTAAAAATCAAAATTCAAAATTGTTTAAGAATAATAAAAAAGATAAAAGAAAAAAATAACTGAAACAGGCCTGTTTGACGTACGTATCTATACCTGGACGACCAATGGCCGATCTTCAGCAGTACTGGCAAGAGCTTCTCGTCGATATTTTGGATCTCGACAAAAAACCGAAGAATGAAGCATTGGTGTATAACAAAGATGTGCACCATGACGACGACTCAATAATCTCCAAGCTAATTCGCTCGCATCAACCATCGGTGCAACTATGTATTGTGGAGAACCCAATATATTTTTCCAAATATTCGTCTCTTGTGTAGTATTTGCAAGTTGGTCAGATACTTTTGCTGAAACTGATGACATCTACAAAAATATACAATGATGAATAAATAGGTATATGAGTAAATATTTTATATTTAAATGAATAGCACGGCTTTTTTAAAAAAAAATTCTGTTTTGTCCACGATATAGATCGGTACTCACTTTATAATATTTAAATTAAAGACTGAAGGTGCAGCATATATTACCCCCTTCCCTTTCCCTTTTTCTTTATCATTTATTGTCCACGTTAAAGCTTGCAAGAAAAAAACATACGTTCATTGTATGAACATAATTTACTATATTTACTATTGTTTTAAATGGATTTCGAAAATGAAGTAATTAATTGATATAAGTATCATATTTCATGAAGATAGAATTTATCATCAATAACTCGTGTAGACGAAAAAGATTGAAATACAAATGATGATGATGATATTAATAAACAAGATACTCAGAATGCAATGATAAAGAAGAGAGCGATTGTGGCGTAGCAGATTTTGAAAATTCCGATTCCAAAATAGGAGAAAACTTGATAGATGATATATATGATTGTTTGTCCTTTTTGAAAAATAAAACGTGTTCCAGATCTGTATGTCGACGATCCAGTCATTTTTTGCAATCAAAGTAAAATCTGATTCTGTGATTCTGGTAAATCTAATTTTGTGAATAACGATTGATGTAACAGAATAAATTTTGAATAAAGTGGAGCAGTAAGTGTATAGAAGAGAATGATAAGAGAAGAGATAGTGACTGATATCGATAATACTATGTTTTTCATAAACGAATCATAATCCTCCTTCGTAATTAAATCAGTTTTATTTATTTTCTTCAATTTTTGTATGTGCACTATGTTCGCATCGTCTTGGTCTTGATTTTTTCTTTTCTTTCTGCATTTTTTTCTTTTTTCTTCTTTATTTAAATATGTACGGAGAAATCTTCCTATCCTTTCAATTTTTTTACAAGAATTTGTCGAATCATATGCTATTTGATCAGATATATCGTCATAACTTTGTTTGTCGTAAAATTGTTTCTTTGATATATTCACTTTAACATTCTTGATACAATGAATTGCTACCGAGTTAATTGAAGTAGAGCAACAAAAAATAGATGTTTGCAAAGTAGCATTCCATTTTCGAAATGTAATTGTTGGTTGTTCAATATTTGCCGTTGATGTATCTGTTGAATTTTCCGTTGATGTTTGTTTTGATTGTGATTCAAAAATATCATATATCGAAAAACAAAATTGAAAATTTTTCTCCTTGCTTTCTCCATAGAAAAAAGAAGAGTGAATTATGACTTGATTTGATTTTCTTTCAAGTTTGATTTGATTATCGTTCATACCGCAACAGAAACATTGATTTTCGCCATTTGCGAAAGATGATAATAAGAAACAACGAGCAGAAACAAACTCACAAAAACCATGTTGTATTCTTGATTCAGGAACTATTTGCTGAACTGGTGTTGATGAGCTATTACCAATAACTGTGGTAGTGATTATTTCAGTAGAAGTGATTTTTGTTGTGACAGAAGTTGTGGTGGCAGCTGCAGCAGCAGTATTAGTTGTAGTAGCAATTGTAGTAGCAATAGATTTATTTTCTCTTTTGTTTCGTATATATTCGTATGTAGTCAATCCAAGACAAGCAATATAACCATGAAAAAAGCACAAATGAAGTAAAAGTATTGCTACAATTGCTGAAAGGATTCCAATCGCGGAGATTGCGATTATTATAGTAGTATCCGAAATAGGAACGATAAATAAAACTATAGAATCAGTCGCGTTTTTCGTAGTTGCATTAGTAGCAGGTTGATCTATTATTCGATCGAAGAACAACAGCAATGACAATTCTGTCACGGAGAGACTGGTAACAAACAAGCTTGCTAGAATTGCAGAAATTAAACAAATTAGAAAAGCGTAATAGTTTCTAGCTCCAATGCAATTATTGAGCCATTTGCAATGATGATCGAATCGGATAATGCATTTGTTACAAATTGAACAATGCTTCGTTCTTTTACTTTCAATAGTTATATTACAAAGATGACATCTACCGTTTTCAATTACATGTGAATGTTTATTTCGATCGAATTCCGGTATAATTTTATTTGTTGGCTGAGATCTGACGCGAGGATCTGCCGGATCTAATAAAATCACTGCCAAATGAGAACAAATATGTGTAAAAAAGATTATAGCAATAACGATTGAGAAAACTGATCGTAAATTTGGTTTGAGAAGTGGTGTTAATATTACAAACGTATTTACCACGATAATTAAGATCACAATCCATCCAATTACTTGTTGGGGGTGCAACGGAAATTGAAGTCCGTGCACGCGTCTAAATTTTCTGTGTTCCAGTGTCATGAATATATTACTTTGTTTCAAACATCATTTTAATAGAATATTATTCGTAGTTTTGCTTTCTTCAATTTGCATTACACAAAAAAGATCTCTTTTGTCCACATTTGCTACTATTGATGACTTTGTTGTTGTTTTTTCTATCGTCATCAATAATAAAGAATCAATAATAAAGATGTCATCTATTCTTTCAATTACTTTTATTTTTCTTTTGTCTTCTTTCTTCGTTATTTTTCGATTTAATGTCTTTTCCGATTATTCAAATGAGAAATCTTTCTCATTTAACCAAATTTAAGTTTATTATTTACTTTTAATTTTGTTATTTTTTCACTGTCAATTTATGATAATAAAGTCAACTTGTTGGAACATTGATCATGATGTGGAATTCTTTTCGAGAGTCCTCGGTAAAACTCGGTCATTCGATAGAATATGTTCTGAATCGATATTCGCATGGTAACGGAATAAATGTGTAAATCAAGCGAAATATATTTTTTTATCATGAACACAATTATCTTGTTTTTTTTTCAATTTTTTTTTAAAATTATTTTTTATTCATATATATTTATATATAATATATATTTATCGATTTATAAGTTGACTCATTTCAATTTCATATTTTTATTATAAAACTACTATAAATATATTATAGTATAATAAATTAGTATAATAGATAAAAAATTTAATTTAATTTAATGTAAAATTATCTCGACTATCAAATATTAAAATTATTTTTTTGTCTAAATATGTTTCATATAATTTTTTATATAATATTTATAATTATATGGATAATATCATTCATTAATTTTGTTAATATAAATGAATTCGATAAATAAAATATTGTGTAATATACAAAAAAAGTATCAAATATTTGAAAAATATTTTAGATGTTATAATTACGTTTCGCGTGTGATTCTACGTATCTACTTATACATTTTGGTTAATATAAAATTTAAAATATATAATACAATATACATATATAATTAATATATTCTTATGATTTTTTGCAAGCTTATATTTTTTTTCTACTTATATACTTTTTACATAATATCAAATATTTTTATTAATTATATTATCATTGTTACTATTATTGTGATTTTCTTTAACTTATTAATATATAATTTTATTTTTATTTTTTTAATGATGTAGAAAAAGAGATAATCATAAAATAAATATATAAATAAATAAATAAATTAGAAATTTACCATCAATTTTAATCCGACAATACATAAATATTTCTATTATATAATTAGAATTTTTTATAGTATTATAGTAAATATATACTTATTTTAAAATTCTTTAAATTTTTTTTAAAATATGTATGCGTGTTTTTTTTTATATACTATATACTCTAATTTATTTAAACTTTTTATTTTTCAACAAATTTTCATATTTTATTTGCTTGAATAAATTATATTAAAATATGTGTATCAACTAACCTTACTTTTTTAATTCTTGAAGTTGAAAGGTTAATTGTTAAATTTTATTAATTTTAATACACAATGTGGCGTATTTGCAAAAAATATTATTTTTATTATAATATAACTGTAAATGAATTTAATAATTAATGATATTTAAAATTAATTTTATCACTTATCATAATCTACGTAATCAAAAGTATTTCGAATGACTAACAAATATGGTTGAAGTTGCTCGTTTTTATATTATCGAATCACATTATCGAAACATCGATATATCGATATATTATTACATGTATATATTCAAGTAAAAACGTATATATATAGATAGGTATACATATGCAATTTGTCAACTGGTATGTTTGATTAAAAAATTAATTTGATGAAAAGATTATAATTATTCTACTATTTTGACAATAACTTTTGGTACTATTAAAAATTTATACACATATTGTTTCTACAGTATGTAATTGTATGTAGAAATGACTGGTTTAATTGCTTTGTGTGTGACTTCTTTTATTCTCTATTGTTGTTTTACTTGGTAAGATTCATAATAATTATATATGGAAATTCTGTAATTCCATACATGAAACGATTTAATAATAAAATTTAATATATTCCTTTATTTATCTATTAGGGTGATACCAAGATTTTTAGCATGGTTAGTAAAAAGACGATACAAAATTTATCTACGTGTCGGTCATATTTCATTACCGTATTTTATATTACGTGACGTAAATATTTCTAAAAATGGTTTTACATTGGTAAGTTTTTTTCACAAAAAAAATTATTTATATTATTATTTATAATATTTTTATAAAATGCATTAGAAAATCATTATTTATTTCATTAAACTTTAACAAATTCACTAATTTTAGCAAGTGGAAGAAATCAGTATACGAAGCAGTCTCTTTAGTAGTGATGTTGCAAAACTTTTAGCTGTGATCATGAAAGATGTTAGAATTAATAAAGATGTTCCAATAAAACCTTTACAAATATTAAGAAAACCAAAGAAGCCAATGGATTTTCGAAATAAGAAAATTCCACCAATAATTATAACATTTGTACAAGTATGTATATTGTAATAGTAAGATTTATTTAAGAATATAAGAATATAAAAATGATAATTTATTAATAATATTAATGATATTAATATTAATAAATTATCTTATTTATTATTATATAACATTAAAATGATTTTAATTAATTAAGGTATTTATAAATTAAGTAATTTGTGAATAATTAAAATAATCACTTTGTGAAATATTTTAGTTTATGGCTGTGCACGTAGAAAATTTAAGTCTTCTGATTTTGGGTAATGGTTGGTTAGCTAATGGAAGTGCTGAAAGTCTCACTTTAGATGGTAGTGTTGTTCATGGAGCTCGTACTCTTCTTGCATCTGCTGCCATTATAGGTGGAGCAATGAAATTATTACGTCATGCATCGGATGCCTGTCTTTCACAAATATGTTTTGCTGGAACAGCTGAAGCAACTTTGAAAGCACAAGGAGAACTTTCGGTAGAGGTATAAAAAAATTGTTTATACGATCTATATATATTGTATAAGCATACTCGTTTTGATGTGCAAACTGCAAAGGCTAGGCAACAATACAATACTATGTTATGATTCAATGATGTAGCTTAATGCTTTGAACGATAGCTATTTGTGTTTAGCACACTTAATGGATGAGCCTGAACAACTGTCCTTTGCAATGGGATTAGATTGGAATCAAGCAGGATCTAATTTATAGAAATTATACATCGGAATCACGCAGACAGAGGGTTCTGGAGGAGCAGGTCTTATTACATTCTTCAAAGACAGAAGTTCATTAACTAATGCTGCATCTTCGTATTCAAATGTACATGTCAATCCTTCCAATAATCTTTTAGCTCGATTAGCACCAGTTATACCAAAGGTAAATTCATTATTATGAATTGATTAAAATCAAAAGAAAAAAATGAATATTGTTTAAAAGTAATAATAAAAAAAAAATATGATTAAATATTTTTAGGATTTTAATTTAAAAGTGGGTAATTCTTCTATAATTACGGGTAGAGAAGATGGCGTAGTGCTTGGTTTAGAAGGTACAATGAAAGGTTTACAAATTAGCACAAAATTCCAACCATTTGAACCACTATTAAATTTCACTTTAAATTTGGATGGATTATCAATTCGAAGTAAACTTCCTGTTTTGACATTACGATCATTAATAGTAAATTCAAAGGTAACATGTATTTTTATATTTATATGTGTATTATTTTAAAATATTTTTTATTTCAATGAATTTTTATGTATTAAATAATGAAATCGCTTATAGATGGAACAGGATATTTTACAAATTGCTACACAGATTAATAATCTTTCTATTATTTATGATCATAAAGACTGGGAGACAATATTGTTTAATAACGATAACGAAATTTCAAGACCTGTTGGTAATATAACATTTAAGAATAAATTACCATGGTTAGATGTAAGAGTAAATACTGAACTTTATGATTCCTCGTTATGTATCAAATTATTGGATGTTCACGAAGCTTCATGTGGTGTAGCTCATATGAAATTTTCATTAAATACATTTGCAGGTATCATTTGGTATTTTGTATCTTTATATTCTTAATATATTTTATATTTTAAATATATATATATATATATATATATATATATATATATTAAAATTAATTGATTAATAACTTCTTAATTAATATTATTTATATTATTAATATTACTAATATTACTTAATTCTGTAGATATAATAGACAATTGGAATACAGAATTAGTAGTAGAATCTTTGTATTGTACTTTAAATGGTTCCAATGCTTTTATTTCGGAATCATCTCATCAATGGGGAACACCTTTGTCTATTGGAGTATTATTAGCTACAACACGTACCAATGCTATAGGAATTGCTGTTGATGCTCTTGTAACTGAATGGAGTTTAGAACTTGCTAAATTTCTCGAAGAAGCATACAAGTAAGATATAAAAAATTATAAGAAAATATATATTCTAAATGTATTTACTAAATTTGTTCGGTAGATGTTGTCAAATATACAACAGAAAAATCGAAACAATGAAAAATACTAAAAAATCAGATAATATTATTCAATTAAATCTCAAAATTACAAATTGTAATTTATTCTTTATCGCAGAAAATAATCGTACGTATATATTTTAATATTTTAAATAAAAATTATAATTAAAAGATTTAATACTAATACTTCAATCAATTATTTAGTATCCATCATGATGCGTTTGGATACTGCAAGTTTAGAATATAATATAAAGCGATTAGTGGGTGTGACAGAAGGTGTAAGCGCGATAACATTAAATAAAAATGAACCAATTGTATGTCAACATGCACAAGCATTAGTACATCCGTTTTTAGCTATAAGAAAGTGTAAAGGTGCAATAACTCCTGAAATGATAAATATTAGTTTGGATGGTACCAACTTGGCATGGAGTCCAAATTTACATCTTCGTCTTTTAAAACTTTGGCTCGAATCTGCAAATTTTAGATCTATTATAAACAAAAACTCTTCTATTGTTCAAGGTTTTTTTAAAATATATAATATATTTTTTATAATATTTTTATTTATTTTCATTATGTTTAATTATTATTTTTTACATTTTTTTTTTGTTATATTTTTATGTATTTATTTATAAATTTTATTTACAGGTGAAGACATTGAAAATCAACAGAAACGATCGATAGATATATTGGCTACTAGCAGTATCACTCTATCTATAGATATTTCTCCAAAACATTTTTTGGAACTTTCATCGGATCAATTACGTTGGTCACAAGGAGAATGGAGATTAAATTATTTACGTGCTACTTTAGACATGGCTGATATAATTATGATTGAAGGATTTGAATTAATTAGAATATTAAATAATGAAGAAGTGCAATTAGAACGCCAAAGTAATGAAGGTTTTGTTTTGGATTGGAACGAAACTTGGATGCTCAATATCGAATCGGTAAAAGCTTGCTTCCCATATGAACATCAGTTTACTGATGCAATTCAAAATGAATTATTCAGTATAAAGAAATGGTTAAAAGAAATTCATTCATCGTCATCGTTATCAGCAAGTTATGAAAAAGAAAAACGTTTGCCGTACGATTTAATTATAAAAGTATGTATGTATAAATAATTGATAATAATTATAATATCTATTTTTTTAATCGATATAAAAAAATTATTTTATGCATTATAGATTAAAGAATGGATATTCGAAGTAAGCGATGATCCATTTGAAGTACGTTTACGAGATAATTATGAATTATTAGAAGATGAATATAAGGAGAGCTTAAAAAGACAAGCGATGCTCGATACTAAAGTGCAGGAATTATGTCGAGCTCATTTGTTGCTACCTCAAGGTAAAGTAGAAGAACTATATGCTAGTTTGAATAAAAAGAATGCCGAAATATATGTACAACGATGGAAACAAATGCAGCGTGCTGGTCCAGCTAGAACACGATTATTTGCTTGGTCTATGATAGATATCGAGATATTAGCCTTAGCTGATCCATCGATCGACGGCACGGAAAATGCGATAAAAGCTCTTCGAGAAATGGATGCAGAAACTCCTTGGCCGGAGGATGGTCTTGAATTTAGTACTTTATGGGTAAGAGGAATCAGTTTAAAGTGTGCTGAATGGAAATTACAATTACGAGATTTTCCGCAACCATTACTCTTAGTGGAAAGTTTAAGCGTATGGGGCAGATTAGCTGGAGCAGAAGCTTTAGCACCATCGAGAGCTAGACGAACTGTAAGAATCGAAATTGGTACACCTTGGGAAGACATTGTTATAGAAAGAGGAATGACATCGTTGAAATATTACCATGATCTTAATTGGGATATCGATAAGTTTAGATATGCATTTGGTCCTTGTTGGGAACCTGTGATAGCACAGTGTAATCTTAGTTTTGAGAAAATTATTCATCCATCACGAGATCCAAGTCCCCCATTACCATTTTGGGACAAAATGCGATTAGCCCTTCATGGAAGATTAACACTTTGTGTAAAACAATTAACAGTTCTATTACATGGTTCGTTAGATCCATACAACACTACAGAAGAAATGGAGCTTACGTGGACAGGATTGGAACTCGATTGGACACAGGGCAGGATTATCGTAAAAGGAGATTTGGATGTTTATGTTCGTACGGCCAGTAAATATGATGACTGTAGATTATTACATTTACCGAACGTACGTTTAAGCATAAAATTAGCATGGGTTTGTTTAGGCGATCCTAGAGACCATCATGCTGCGATACCTTGTGCTCCAAATAGATTACCAGAATATTCGAGCAATCAAGAACACGATTCATTTAGAGCGTTTCGTTCACAAAATTTAAATGTTAGTCTTTCACTCGAAACGAAACCAACCGGATCTCCGGCGTTGGCAAGTGCACCAACTGCCTTATTATATGGTAGCACTCTTAGATGGTTCGAAAATTTAAAATTTATTTTATCTGGAGCAACGAGACCAACAAGAAAAGGACCACTTTTTAAGAATATTAGACCTAGAAAAAAACAATTGAGCAGACATTATAGGAAAGTTCGATTAACTTTAGCTTTCCATCAATTTCATGTTAGCTATTGGATGTCATTCGCCATGCAACGCGGATTCGAAGTAACTGGCGGAAGAGTAGTATGTAGTTGTGAGCATAATTTATCGTTACATCCGATCGATGATGGACTAATACATCGACCAAGAGCTGAATGGTCAGTAGTGTACATGAACTGTGAACTTAGCGATGCGGAAATTTGGTTAAAAAGTGCTCTTCACGAGGACAAGGAAAGCGCTTCTCTTCGACAACCAGTTGAAAAATGTTATTGTTTAAGCGTTGCTCGTGTGAGTTATGGTAGAGAAGCAATGGTAACTGGAGTTACTGGAGGGGATACTCCTACACACAGGCTTGTTGTACATGACTTGAAAGGAGCTTGGACGAAAACGAATAGAGATGTGGCATTTGCACTCTTTGATTCTTTTATAAAAACTCAGCAACTCAAGAAAAATCTTTCTACTGCAGCTTTGAAAGGCTTTCATAGAGAAAGTTCATCAACACCGCATAAAAATCGAACAAGATCGATTGAAGTACAAAATGTAGCGACTCAAGTGAACACATCGTCTGCAGCAAAACCACAACAGGGAGAAGCTGTTGGTATGTTACAGAGATTAATAGCCGAAGCTGCAAATAAACCAGTTGCATTCAGCGATGATCTGTCGGTACAAACGAGAGGTCAACAATTGCGTGGACTAGCAGCTTGTCATCAAGATGACGTTCTTCATAAAAATTGGTTAAGTATGTATGAATTTAAAGTATGTATACATTTATAATATATGTATATAAGTATACATTTTATATTTTATGTTATTATTCACTTTCATATAATTTCAATATATATATAAATATTCGAATCTTACATTACAAAGAATTTTATCTGTTCTATATTATTTTGTATATCTATATATATATATATATATATATATATACAAACTTTCAATAAAATCAGAATTTTTGATAAAATGAAATTCTTTGTAATGTAGGATTTAATATATTAAATACTTTTTTTATTGATTGTATATTCATATATATAGATAAGAAAAAAGAAAAAATTATTTTTTTTTTAGTTGCTTTAGTGAACAGTCAAGTATTATTGAAAGGTATTGAAACACGAGGCTACGTAATTTTATCTGCGGCAAAAGCGGAAATATTACAAAGAATACATCAACCTGTATGGAAAGAAAGAACTTTAGTATCAAAAACAACCTGGGTTGGATCATTAGAATGTATGCAATATTATGCAACTGTTAGTGCCAACATCGATGAAAATATCGATGATAATATAATGTGGTTGACATTAGACAATATACAAGTAAGTTAATAGAAAATAAGTTGTAAATAAATTGCAAGTAAAATTTTCGATATTGACTAAAGTTTATATATTAAAGGAAAAAGATTCAACTGTAATAGCTGGCTTACCAGATGTACCAGCGCTAGTAGGTTCAGGACAAAGTGTTGGTGGCGTAGTAAGTCAGACAGTTGGCGGTGGTGGTGGGCCTCAACATCAGCTACAACGTATTGTCTCGAGATGTAAATGTGAATTCTTTTATGTTGGTTATGGACAAGCTTTGGACGTCGGTTCTGTTGATCAAGTTCCACCACCACCAAGAGAAGAAGTCAGTCCGTGGGAAAGAAAAGAACTTTTAGCAGCTGATGCATTTACATTGATGCATCACGATTTAGATGTCTGTACGAATTCATTGCAGTATGCTATGATTTTAGATATCGTTAATAATTTGCTTTTATATGTCGAACCAAGGAGAAAAGAAGCGTCGGAACGTTTGCAAAGAATGAGATTTCAATTGCAGTTACACTCGGTCGAAGATCAAAAACGGCCAATTCAACAATTACAAAATACTGTACGTGGTTTAGTGGCAAAATTAAGGAGATTGGAACGTGAGACTTATTTAGTGCAAAAAGCACTAGCAGAGGAATCTAGTCCCGAATTACTAGCAGAAATGGAACGGTTGGAAGTTAGAGTTTTTGAATGTAAGGAACAACTTGGAGCAAAAGCAGAAGAACTTGATGTTATGTTAAGTTGTTATAAAGAAACAACTACTCCAACTACAGCTTCTACTACATTGAAAGATAAGCCAGCAGCAGTCGCAAGAGTAGCAGAAATTTGCTTCAAACATGCTCAATGGAGATTAACTGATGCAGATGGTCAATTGGGAATTGCTGATCTTATATTAACTAATTTCTTATATACTAAAACAAGTAAAACCGATGATTCAGTTGAACATCTTCTCGAATTAGGATATGTTAGGATGACTAATTTACTTCCAAATCAAATTTACACGGAAGTGTTGACACCAACAGAGTTACAAAGTAATATGCCTGTCGATAGACAAAGAGCTCTTCGCGTTTTCTGTAGAGAAAAAGCACCAGTTGCTGGAATATCTGTAAAAGAACATTTCGAAATTAATGTTGTCCCATTAACAATAGGTATTTATCATTATATATTTTTTTTTTTTATTTATTCTTTCACAAGAAAGAAACATATATCTTTTTCTAAAAATTAATCAAATCTTTTATTATTAGGATTAACAAAAAAGTTTTTCAATACAATGCTCAAATTCTGTTTTCCTGAAAGAGATCCAGAAGGAATAGAGGAACCACCAGCACCGCAACGAGATTCCTCTTTTTATGTTCCAATCGAAAGAAGAGATGATGTAGAAAAAATGAAAGAACGAGCGGACAAAAATAAATTATTTATATATATTAAAATACCTGAAGTACCCGTTCGTGTTTCTTACAAGGTATCTGCATTAAAATTTTATAAATAAATCATATTTTTATTTCTTTGAAACAATCAGAATTAGAAATTATAAAATTATTTTTTTTTTTGTATCTTTATACATCATGCATAATCTTTTATATACAGGGAAATAAAGAAAAAAATTTAGAAGATGTTCGTGATTTCGCTCTGGTAATACCAACTTTAGAGTATCATAATGTTACTTGGACATGGCTTGATCTTCTTTTAGCTATGAAAAGTGACTCTAGACGTGTAATATTAAGTCAAGCTATTAAACAAAAATTACAAATTAAACCACGAGGCCCACAAGAAGAATCCGCTCCACAAGAAGAAGATAAAGCTCGACTCTTACTAGGTGCTAGACATTTACCGGGTGATGTGAAAAAAAAAGGTGTCTTTAAATTTAAATAATCTTTTAAATTTGTATTTGAATATATTATTTACACAAATATGCAAAATGTCAATATTTATTCTAATAAAATATCTAATAAGAAAATTGTTAATGCAATGTTAAGTATTTTTTTTATTAAATCAAAGTGCTATTTTTTTATAGAATTTTTAATTATTTAAAACTTTATTATCAATTTATTGGACATTTTTCATCCAAATTGTCCAAATTTCTTTTTTTAATCCAAATTTGATGTTTTGTAAATAGTATCTTTTATCATATATCTTTTATTTAGATATATGATATTTATTTATGATACCTAAGAATTATTGTTTCAATATAATTTTAATTCATTTTACACTTCACAATTATGTGAATCATGTTACAATATATGAATTAGTTCTCAATATAATTTAATAATAATGAATATATTGTATTTTACAGGCACAGTTTCTATTTGAGACAGCAATAATTTGTAATATTTTAATAACGATTAAAATTTATAATTATATTTTGTTGTATATTGATTGTAAATATTTTGATCTTATAAAAATAAATGATACATTCCAATAATATTTAATGTATATATAGTCGATGGAAGAAATATAATGAGATCTTAAAATAAAATATCAAATAGCACCATTAAAAATTATACATTAATATTTAAAATTAAATATAGCATTTTATCTTTTAATAATAATTAGTGAAAAATTGTCATGAAATTTTTTTTTTATCTTTTCATTTATCACGATTTTCAAACATGTAGATGAGACAAATTTACGAACTTAATATATTTCTTTTATCGACTACTTTATAATCTTACATTGAATTAAATATTTACAATTTATATATAATGCATTATTAAAAACTGATCAAGGGAGCTTCAGCAGCTTTCCTTGTGTGTCTCCATTCATTTAAATCAGCTAAAATTCTTCTACCATACATATTATGCAATTCACGGAATGTTATCCTTGTTCTTGGAACATTTTCTGTTCTTCCAGGAGCAGATCTAACACTCTGTGAACGATGATGAAATTCTGATCTGTTAAAAGGATTATGTCGTTGCCTTGGTGGAGCTTTAGGAGATTGTGAAGGAGCTACCACCATTGTTGTTTCTTCTTCTGCAGCATCCAATTGTCTTTGTAAATCTGCTACCATTAATTTCATATAATCATAGCTTGCACATGCTAAAGCTTTCATCCATTGCTCCATAGATTCCTAAAAATTAATTATATACCTATCTTGTGCATTGTCTATTATTCTAGGATTAATAATTAATATTTTAGAATTAAAAAATATCTTTACTTGAGATTCTGCTGCAAGAGCATAATTTCTATTATTTGGACCATGAAATACAATTTGAAAACCAAATTGTTCCTCATCTTCTGCCAATTCGATAGTACAACCTTCAAGAACTATCATACCAACTGGTTCTTTGTCACCGCGTCGATCGAAATAAAATAATATATTTCCTTTGAGAACAAACCATCTTTTTTGATAACCACGATTTAATTCACCACGTTTGTATAACCAGCCTTCACGATCCACTGGTGTTGCCGAAGTTGCAAAAGCTACCATGTTTTTCTCGTTTATTTTCATTGCATTTGAAATTGTATTTCTAATAGGACAAATTAACTCTAAAATAATTCACTTAAAATAAGTCACAAATAAATTGATTAATTTTATATAATATCTTTCTTAAATAATATATCCTAGTATTTTTTTTTCTTGAATTTTTATATCGAACTGAAATAACCTTATATATTAAAATAAATAAAAATTTTCAATTAATATACTTCTAACAATATACGACAAAAATCTCTAATATTTATAATACTACCTAGCACTATATTATAATAACTTTCTTTTATAGAGCACTTTTTCACCAATCTATAATAGCATATAAACTATTATCTTTTCTGACAATAATATATTTATATAAGATATATTTATATGTTACGTATTTCTTGCGTTATAAAATATTTGACATAAAATTGCAATATTTACTGTTATACTAACCTTCTTTGACTGAAAAAACTATTACGCGCGAGTTTGACGTCACACTTTGTGAGAGATTAAGTAATAGAGGAGATATAAATTGACGATATTAACTATCAACTGTCAACTATTTATATTTTCACAACTTCATTTCTTATCTATTATTCTTAGCATAGAATTTGATGTTATTATTTCTATTACTAGTATTAGATTATGCGGAAATATGTCACGTGATGCAACATTTAATTTTGATAGAAATCTGGTTAAAACCTAACCTTATCAAGGCGTCAAACTACTTTTATTGAAATGCAGTTTATAGTTTTGTAATGTGTTGATTTTTTTTTAATTTTATTGTTTTCTAATACTTTGCAGTTTCGAAATGAGTAATAGAGATTTAAATATTTTACATTATATAATGTAATTTAAAAAATTGTTTAAAATTTATAATATATAATAATATGGCTATTTTATAAATAATAGTGATAATCGCAATAACAATATGTTTTCTTCTCCTTTTTCAAAAGAAAGAAACAATTATGATGTATAATTGCAGGATTCAGATTTGAAGTCTTCGCTTGAAAAATAACTCATACAAGATGAAATGAAAAATATGCAATAAAATTATTATAACAGGAAAAAACTAATAATGATAAATAGACCAGAAACTGAAGAATAAGAATTCAATTAATCATAATATAAATTTTATTATGAAAATATAGAAGAAAAAAAGCCAATAATCTTTAGAATAAAAATCAATCAATCTTTCATGAAACATATAAAAAAAAAGAGAGTTAAGATATTTTCTGAACATTATTAAGATAGAAGTTTTTATTCATTTTAACATTTTGAATTATGTAAAATAGTATGATTTAAATACAATAAAAAAAAATTTTTTTTGAAAAAAACAAAAATAATCATATAAAATATTATTAATAAATCTATTATATTAAAAAAAAAAAAATAGAAATAGTACAAAATAAATATTTTTTTATTATTAATATATAAGAATATTGATCAGATATCAAAATATATAGAACTTTATATATTTTGATATGACATGTCAATGAAGTATATCAATGAAAGTATAAATTTATTTGATTCTAAATGATTTTGCAGAAAATTTATATAAGTGTTTTATACACAAAAATGTAATTATCATTGAAAAATATATTTGTAATATGTATGAACAATATGTCTATATATTAAGAAGGCAAAATTTATTAATTTCTTGTTTAATACAAGTGTTAATGAGAAAATTTTCTCAAATATATTTGTCATTCTATGTACTTAGTTTCAAATTTATATAGTAATAATATATCTGATGAAATTAATGATTATATTCAATTTATATATATTTCTTATAAAATTCAAAAAAAGAATTTTAAAAAATTTTCAAAAATTTATGCTATTTATATATATAAAAAATAAAACAAAATGTCTCATTTATCCATGGCTTTGTTTGAAAATATATATAGCAATAGACAATTTTATATAATATTTTTGCAAACAAGAGAATAAAATCTAAAAGTGCACTATTAATATTATAATATTTATTTTCTTGCTCATTTATCAAAGTATATTTAGAACTTTTAAAATTTATATTATAAATGTTAGCAGATTCTAATATGATTTCAAAATAATAACATTTTAATATTATCTGTTTCCCAAATGTTTTAGATTTTTTAAATTTTTGAATAGCAAATTTTTAAATTTTACATAACATGATTTATATAAATTTTTATATAATTTAAATAAGTATTATAAATTTTAATAAATATTAGATACTTATATAAAACTAATGTCAATGAAAAACAATCTACTTTCTTCAGAATGCATTGTTATTCACAATAAAGTTTTACAAATAATAGATATTAAGGATTTAAAATTATTTAATTAACCAAATAATAAAAAAATAATAAAATTAATATTTAAAAATTTTATCAAATTTACACTTTTAATAAAAGTATAAAAGAATGTCTAAATTTAATAAGAAATTTTTATATTTATTATCATAATTTTTAATAAAATACATACAATTAAACAAATACAACAAATTTATATAATAAATATAAAAGAAAATTTCATAAATCTTTAGTATTGAATGAATGATAGATATTGCCATTTTATTTTTTCATAATTGAAAAGAAATTGTTATAATTAAACATAAGTAAATTTTAAAATAAAATTTTAAAATATAATTAAGAATCTAAAAGAGAAATTGATGTTTAAAAACATTGCAGATATAGTAATTTTTTTATCATTATTTAATATTTGACATTATTGCATTCCAATGCAAACATAAAAAAATATTTTTCAATTATAATTATACAAATAATTAATTATACATATTAAAGTGACATATATACATATTAATTAATTATACATATATAAAATTATACATGTAATATAACAAATAAAAACTTAGAATTAAAAATAATGAATAACATTTAATTACTAGAAATTTAATTATTAAAATTATTTAATTTTAATATATTCAAAAAATGAATAACATTAGAAGAATGAACTGGGATTTTACTTCTTGATCAGAATGATATAAATGACAGCAAATAAAATGACTATTAAAAAATAAATTTATAAATTTATACATATTATATATTTATATTATATTTTATATATATATATTATAAATTTTAATTAATTAAAATATATTAAAAATTTTAATTTTAATTAAAATATTATATTATAAATTTTTATATATTTGTATTCATTTATATATTCATTATATATTTATATATTAAGCTTATATTTAAATTATTTATATATTATATATTATATCATTGTGTATTTTTATAATAAATTATTTAATTTTTATTCTTTTATTATTATTTATTTTTTTTATATTTCATCAATATTGTATATTTTCATAAAAAAAGACATTTTAAAACAATTGCAAATGTTTAATTTAGTACTAATATTCACAGCTACAGCAAAATCTCAGCATACAAATTAAAAATCACCTGTTGCATCCTGTTATATACATGGTGTGTCTCTGCTTAATTTAACAATAGTAATGGCGACATCATTCTTCTCCTATGAAAATTTGTTGCTACTTTTTGTAGAGGGAGTAGTATACCGTGCTCGTCTGACAACACTGTTTGATATTAGTAAAAGTTACATGATCGAATTATTATATTGTGTATATTTATTTCATTATTGATTTATTATAAATATTAATGTTAATTAATTGAATATTAAAACGTATTTATTTAATTATATAAAATGGGAAAGGGATTTAATAATTACATGTGCAAAAAATTTTTTCATCCAGCATCTCGAGACAATTTAAAACGAGTATGTTTTCTCAATTTTTTAGGTTACTTGTTATTTATATAATAATTATTTTATATTATTATGTATTTATTATGTTATATATTTATTTTTATGTTATTTTTTAAGGTATGGATGGCTGAACAACAAGCAGAGGCTTATAAGAAAAAACAAGAGGAATTACGTGTTCAATATGAAAAAGAACAAGATCTTCATAATAATAAGTAAAATCATATTCTTTTAATTTAATTTTTTTAAAATATCTTTCTTATATTTTTTATTACTTTATTTTTTGTAGAGCTTTATTGAGTAAAGAAAGTAAGGACAAACTTAGTGTAAATTTTATGTATGAACCACCACCTGGAGCAAAAAAAGAAAGAGAAAAAGAAGACAATGAACCAGAATATAAATTTGAATGGCAACGCAAGTATAATGCACCAAGAGAAAGTTATTGTAAAGGAGATAGTGAAATAAGAGATCAACCATTTGGTATTCAAGTACGTAATGTCCGTTGTATCAAATGTCATAAATGGGGACATATAAATACAGGTTAATATAAAAATATACATATTATAAATATATATATGAAATAATATGAAAAGAATAAAATTAAATATAAGAAATTAATTATTCAATAATATATTTTAATTGCAGATAAAGAATGTCCTCTGTATAGTCAGGCAATGAGTGTAGTAATGGCAAATAATTCACCAGCTACATCTACTCCAGATGCTTTAACACTAGTTCAACAAATGAGAGAAGATGGATTAGCACTTAAAAAGTAAAGATAAATTTAAAAAATTTTTTTCTGATTTTAATTTTAATAAATATTTTTTTTTTTCTAATATGCTATATTAATTCCATTATAGATCAGCTCTTAGTGCTCAACAACATCTACGAGTTCCTGAGCATGAACATCTTATGGTTTCAGATGATGAAGAACAATCTGAAATTACATTCCTAAAAACACTTTCTAAAAAGCAAAAAAAGAAATTATTAATGTATGTTGACAAATATTTATATAATATTTATAATATAGTAATTTGAGAATAATTGAGATTAATTAATAATGTTAACATTTATAGGAAATTACAACAACTTGAAAAAAGGACTAAAAAAGCAGAAAAAAGAAAATTGAAAAAACAATATAAACATAAAAAAAATAAAAGTGATATAGATAGCGATAGTGACAATTCCATCAGCAGCGATGCTAGTAGTAGTAGTAGTAGTAGTAATAGTAGTAGTAGTACTAGTAGTAGTAATAGTAGTAGTACTAGTAATAGTACTAGTAATAGTAATAGTAGTATTCAAAGTACTAATACCAGTAGTAGCATCACAAATAGCTATGATACAAAGAAATTTAGAAAGGAAAAAAAAGAAAAAAGAAATTCTATTTCAAATGGAGATTCTAAGAATTATCAAGAAAAGAAGGAAAAAAATAAAACAGATAGGAAAAAAAGAAATAGATTTAAACATGAAAAAAAATCCAAGCATAAAAAATCTCATGAATATGATATGAAAGAAAATAAACATAAAGAATTTAATAATCACAGAAAAAGAGAACTTGAAAAATTTACTGGGAAAAGAACTAATGAAAATCAAAATAAGAAGAAAATAAAACGATATTAAAATATCTTTTCATGTTAAAAATATATACTAATATAAACTCTGAATTGAATGTAATTATTAAATATAATTAAACATATATATTATTAAACATAACAAACGATATAAATCATTTAAATGGTATAAATCATAAAACGGATAAAATATAATGTATATATATATATATAAAAATCAAACAATGATGATTTTCACATGATTTTCAAACAATGTCTAAAAAAAATATATAAAATTATATGTAAAAGTATCTTATATTCATTTTTATGTTTTATATCGAGGATAACGAATTTCTCGTCAGGGATTATAATAATTTCTCTTAGTAATTTACATTTACTCTATTTACTCCAATGTATAATTAAAAAATAGAATATTAATGATATTTGAAATCATAAAAATCTAGAAAAAGAAATGATAAAATTTCAATAGTTTATAATACAAAAATTAATTACATAAAAAATTAAAAGGGATAAAGAAAAATTATAGCTATTAATTCGTTATCCATATCTTATCTGAACAAAATTTGGCATTTTCATTTAAGAAGATTTAAAATTTAATATTGAAAATTTATCCTTGTACTTTAAATATTTCATATATCACATTATAATTACAAATTTTCGAAAAAAGATTTTTAAGATTTTTAAAATTTAATTTTTTTTTTTATATTTTCTAATTGATAATTTGTTTGACTTGAAACAATTTATATAACTGGCTTGTATATTTTTCATAATATTATGCAATAGAAAGTATAATAAATAATAAGTATATATAAATATTTATATATACTTATATATATATATATATAATATATATAATAGTATATATAAATATTATATAAATTAAATATTTAATGAATTTCAAATATATACAATAAAAATTAAATTTTTGTTAATATAGTATAAGATTATCTAAAGAAATTTTTTACACAAATATTATTTTAAATTTATTATTATTTCATCTATAAGTAGCTATATTCTTTTATTATCAATATATAACATTAATATTATTAAGTATTTACAGAATTTCGGTTTTGAAAAACATTTTCAAAAGTCTGTAACTGCTTAATAAATACATATTATATAAACAGGACTTTTGTTAAAACATTATATATACAAGAATGAATTTTAAAACATTATCTATATGAATTTGTAATAATATTATGTACTAATATTTATGTAAAATTAATTGCTAAGCTTTTCGATATGTCTTTCTAATTACAGATACCAAAACAATGTAATAATTTCTAAATTAAATTTAATAATATATATCATTGGATATATATATGAATATTTGAAAATGCTTCATTTACTTCTTTATATAGTAAATTTGTTATGGAAATATATGAAAATGAAATCATTAGAATAATATTTTAAAGTTTAAAGAAGGAAGAGAGCATTTTCATATCTTTGTATATTTATTTTACAAGATATTAATTTCTCACTCTCAACATTTTACTTTTATAACATATTAACTATTAACAAGAATTTTACATACATATTGCTACACACACGTGTATAGGTGAGCATATATAAGTTTTTCTATGGAAAATTTAATACTATCCAGCTATTAGCTGTGAACACTTGGGCAGTTAAAATTTTTGTTATATAATTGTCATTTTCACAACGATTATATGTAAAAAATAAAATAGAATTAACAGTAAATAAAAAACAATGACTTATTATTATCTATAAAAATATTATAGATATAACTTAAGCATATTACTGTATAATATATAGTGAAAGACATAAATAAAATATCAATGAAAGACATAAATTTGTTCATGTGTAAAAACATATACATATTTTAACGAACGAATATAATTTTAAGGAAACATATAAGATGAAACATATAAGTCTTCATCAAAAAATTTAAAATATATTAATTAATTCCGTTTTCAAAATATACTTTTAAAATTTTAATCTTAAAAACAAGATATTATAGCATGAATTCTAATTTTTTCTCATTATGAAATATTATTTGTGATTCACCGAGCCATATTTACATAAATATATTTATAATTCTTCTCTGATATTATATGACAAAGCTTAATACAATTTTATATACTATTGTTTCTTTTTTTTTTTATTTTTTCTTTTAAGCTTCTTCTTTTTTTCATAACTATTTTAATAATAGTATTTAATAATAGTATTATTTAAACAAATTAATTTTTTCTAATAGCAAAACAAAAAAAAACTTCAAATTTAATCCAATGTTCTATCTTAATCAGCATAATCTATATAAATTAAATATATTTGTCATTTGAGAAATTTGAATTACTTTGGAATGTATATTTATTTAAATATTTCTTTTGAATTTATTTAATTTATTGAACAATGTATGATTTATATATTTTTACGAGCAATTTATTTCAAAGAAACAATAGATTTTTTTTTCTCTTTATTTTTTTTTAGAATAAATCTCTTAATATATGTATGCTGAATGAATTTTTTAATTTCATCTTATATGCTAACAATAAACTTGTATATGTATATAGAAGGTGTTATATTAATATATTCGTGGAATATCTTTGAAAAATAAATTTTAGAAACAAAAACAAACACAAAAATAGATATACAAAAATATTGGCTTATTTATTAAGTTATATATATTAAGTTATATATTATATATATAATTTAAGTTTGCATTAGATGAAGTGAGACAGGAAAAGAGCAATACTTCTCACAATTGTTTTACTCTACATTTTGCTATGTTTAACACAAATTTAAATTATTTATATAATAATTATATTTATATATAATTAATCAATAACATTATAATAATTTATAATAATTAATTCAACTGTTTATGATAAATAAGTTTTAACTGAAATTTTATTATTATTATTATCAATTTTTGTATTTGTTTTGGTTAAAATTGATCCTCAAAAGATATTCTACAATACTAACATCCTATATACACACATACGTATATATACGTAAATATATATATATATATTTAAATTATTCGATGAGATATGTCATCAAAAATACTTTTCAGATTTTTAATGATATAGAATTTTTTTTAAAGAAATTGTACTTATTATCGAAATTTGCACATATTTACACAACAAAAGCGCATATAATATTACTTTTTTACATTGCAAACAATTATCAGTCATATTAGAGCAATTACTACATACGATTTGTAGAGTAGCACCGCTGCTCTATAAGCGTAACTTCTTTTAAAGTTTAGAATTGTTTATGTCTAAATTCAAATTGCATTAAATTCGATAATTAAATAGTTAAACTATTTTCGTCGGAACGAAGAACAAATATTATGAGATATAATTTTACAAATTTTCTGCTGAATCTAAAATGAAAGATCCAACATTTTCTTCTATCTCATTATAAATGATTTTATTATTAATTCGATTATTTAAATTTATTATGCTATACTTAGAAATTAAAAAGCGGACCTATATCCGCCATTTCGGTATCTTCCATATTATTTGAGCCTACAACATGATGCCTAGAAATTAAAAAATAATTTTTCAAGTATAGAAGCACATATTTTAGATAATTAATAATTATGATTGAATTTACATATAAAATATTTATATCATAAAATGTAAAATATAAATATAAGTATATAAATATTTATATAAATACAAATAATATAAAATATAAATATTATAAAATATTTATGCTTTTCAAAGTATATAAGTAAATAAATGAAATATTAAGTTTAAAAATACCTATGTTGATGAAAATGAGATGTTGTACGAATATGACCATCAGGTGATCTTGATGACAAACTGTGAAGACTTCCTGTACTTAAGAAACCTTTGCGTGGGCTTCTAGCGTTTACGATTCTTGGTTGTGCACACATTTCCTCCAAAACACTAGGTGCTACATATGTAAAACCCTGTAAACAGTTTATTATATTATTTTAATATTAAATTAAATAATAATCATTACATTAATTTTAATAATTTTATTTTAAAAATTAATTCGAATATATTTTTTCTATCTATTTTGCAACTTACTTGAAAAATCATATTAGCAGATTCACTTAAAGTACTTTCAACTGGTGAATCAACTGGTACAGTTGCTGTGAATTGTTCATCAAATTGTGATGTGTCATCTGCACTTTTCTACAAATATTAAAAAATGTATTATGTATTTAATATTGCAATATGTTATTTAAATCAATGATACTTACTAATGATGGTTTAAAAGGAGGTTCTAACTTTCGCGATATTACATCTTGCCAATTAATATGTTCAAAAAAATTATGATTCATAATTTGTTCAGCATCTTCAGGCCCGGATCCCAATCTTTGTGATACTTGTCTCTATAATTAATATGTAAAACACACATATAGTATTATCAAATATAAATATACAATTATACAATAACTAAACAAAATTATTATTTTATAAAAAGAAGTGAAAAGATACTTTTAATAATTTTCGTATTAAATCTCTTGCATCTGGTGTTAAATATAACGGAAGATTTAACTTTCCGCGTAAAATCTTCTCGATTGTTTTTCTTCTATCATCTCCTGTAAATGGTGGCTGTAGGAATAATATATATATGTATAATCATATTATTTGATTCAATTTTATATTTTAAAAATATTTTGCAATATTTATTTTACATACCATTCCGGTAAGCATATCAAACATTAAAGCACCTAAACTCCACCAATCAACTGCTTTTCCATGTCCACTTCTTGTTAGAATTTCTGGTGCCCTAAATATATGATAATGATAGTTATAATGTATATATTTTTAGTCAAATTATTGAAATTCATAATTTATTTTTAGTTAATTTAACAATAAGATTTTTATTAATACAATAAAAATATTTTATATATACTTACATATACTCTATGGTTCCACAAAATGTATGTGTTACTGTACCTTCTTCTATATGTTCTTTACAAAGACCAAAATCTGTTAATTTAACATGACCTTCGCCATCTAATAAAATATTTTCTGGTTTTAAATCCCTATAAAGATAATCAATCAAGTTATATGCTACTATAAATTATAAATAATATTAATGATTAAAAATACCTGTATATAATACCCTGATTATGAAGATGTTGCAACGCAAGTATAATCTCAGATAAATAAAAACTATAAATATAAAATATAAAGATATAATACTTTTGTTATACTTAAATTATTAATATATATAAAATTTATATAAAATATAAATAAATTATCATTTATCATCATTTAAATTAAAAATAAAGTAAAATTAATTTACCAAGCAGTATCTTCTAAGAAAATGCCTTCTCTATCTAAATATGTGAAGAGTTCTCCTCCACATAGATATTCCAAAATTAAATATAATTTACCACCAGTTTGAAATGCATACATTAAATTTACAATAAATGGATGCTAAAAAAAAAAGATAAATAAGTATTTTATAAATAAATATTTTATAAATATTGGAATTTATTTACTTTTACTGCTTCTAAAATATTTCTTTCTGCTTTTGTATGAGCTGTGTCCTTTTGATTTCGTATGATGGATGCTTTTCGTAATACCTATGCAAATAAAAAACTATAAAGCTTTTTATATATACATAAAAACAGAAATATTTACCTTCATTGCAAAAATACTGCCTTTATCTTTTCCAGTTACTTTTTTTACTTGAAAAACTTTTCCATATCCACCTTCCCCAAGGATTTTACATAATTCAAAATCTTGCGGACCAGTTTTCTCTTGTCCTGCATTGACATTTTGTTCTGATAACTGTACTCTTTCTAAATTATCAGATCTATGAGAAAAAACATTTTTCAGTTTTCTTTTAAAAGAAAAATAAAAAAACAGCAATCAAACATATATATATATATATAAATATTCTTATGATTATTATTATAATATATATATATATATATATACACATTATAATATAATAATATATTTTTAACAATATTCAATAGGCAATTATGTATTTTGAAAAATCTATTTTACTTACTCTAATATTGTATTTATAGTTGTAGTATGATTATATTCTTCCTAAAAAAAAAAATGAAACATATTATAAACCTGTTATAATAACTTAAAATTAATAAAATTTAACAAAGCACGAACTTCTCTATTTTCAACGATATCATCATCCGACTCGTCTTGATTTATAGAGTCTCCGTCATGTAATTCTATGTCAAATACTCCAGCCATTCTTCTTATAACGTAATCACATTTAAAAGTTTTTTTCGTCAATAACTTTAATTGATCTTAATCTGTTCGAATAACATAGATATCTACGTATGTGCGTAAATGCGGTAGTATATTATACTTCCCTTTATTTGCGTGTTCCACACTGATTTTGTGATAGATTAAATTACCTATAAACGTGAATTACAAAATCTATATAAAAGTATGTGTAATATTACGAAGATTATTTACTATTTTGTTCTTTTTTTCACTTTCCTATTTTATGACAAAATAATTAAAAAGAAATATTAGAAATTTTGAAAAAGAAACGATTCAAGTACTCGAGACACAAACCATGTTCCAACGTGAATGCCAACTCTAATCTAGCATAAAATATATAATAAGTATATAGAAACATTTAAAAGTTTTATTCTATTTGAAAATAGAAACAAGAAATACATATTTTTCGTTAATTTGATGAATGTGAAATAAGTTGACTCTACTTTGTATAGAGTAGACATATAGTTTTCTGTTCTTAATGATGTATTATAATATATATAATAATTATAATATAATCTTTATAAATTAATCTTCAATCCAATTTAAAATTCTAAAATTATTAAGATCAAATTAAAAAAGAGAATTATTAAGATCAAATAAAAAATTTATATTTAATTTAAAATAAATTTGTAAGATAAATTGTTTATTTTTTAAATATATTACAATTATTAATGTTTTTATATATTTTAGAATGTATAAAAAATGAAAAAGATTATGATTACGCCATCTATGATATGATCAAAATCAGAAAATGCAAAAACATTGAATTGGACGTTAGATTATGGTTAGGTTACAGAGAGGAACATCTAAATACTTACATAATTTAGAGCAACAATAGCGTCACTTTTACACATATACTCGACATGCTTGATATCATATAAAAAATAACGTAAGTTTACAATTTATAAATATTTCAAGTAAAATTTTGTTAAATTTTATGTAATTATATCAAATAGTAGAAAAAAAAATAATTAAAATTTTAATCATTTAATATTTTATATAATATAACGATATCTATTTATGATATATATTGAATTGATTATAATCAATCATTGTATGTATTTGCTATTTATTCGTATTAAATGACTGAAATATTTCACATTTTTCTCAATTATTTAAACTTATTATTAATTTTAAACTAATTAATAATTAATTAACAATAATTAAATTAAAATGATAAAGACATACTTGTCTCAGTGAAAATGTAAAATTTTATAAAATATATTATTTAATTGATGTAAGATTTTAATGAAACTATCTACAATTATAAAAGTGTCTATAAATATAATATAAATTCATATAGTTATACTTTAAAATATTTCTTTTAATATATCCGTCAATAGAAACATTCATTTAAATAACAATTTATAGTTTATAGGTTATGATACATTATTGAAATATACATTTAATAATATGTTTACTTAATGTTTATTCAAGTAATATATTTTTATATAAATATATAATTATTAAATTAAAGTAAAAAAGATAATCAAAGTTTAAATTTAATTAATTGATGAATATTTTTTTTATCAAATTCATAATTATATATATATTTAGATAATATTTCATCATTTTAATATATGCATAATATTTTATATTAAATTTAAATAAAAATTACAAATATTAAAATATCATATCATATATAATGTTTTTATTGTAGTTTTGTTCTACTTATTCAATTTGAAAAAATGTCAATTCCACCATATTTATTGGGTCCTAATCCTTGGGCCACTATGATGGCTCAACAACAAGCTCATGCTCAATTAGCTGCAGCTCAAGCTCATGCTCAAGCTGCTGCACATGCACAAGCTGCACATCATGCTCATATGCAAGCAATAGCAGGACCACCATTACCACAAATGCCTAAACAACCAGAAGTTTTGTCAGAAGATAAACTTCAAGAAAAAGGTATTTAAAAAATTAATAAACTTTCGACAGAAAGATTAAATATATTCTAAATTAATATGATGATTGTGTAATAAAATTTGAAATTGTTATTAATTTAAAGATTTATATTATATATATTAATAATATATATTAATATATATATAAAAGTTATTATTATTTATGTTAATATTATTTGAAATATTTGTATAATTTTAGCTCAAAAATGGCAACAGCTTCAGTCAAAAAGATTTGCCGAAAAAAGAAAGTTTGGTTTTGTGGATGCTCAAAAAGAAGATATGCCTCCTGAACATATAAGAAAAATTATTAGAGATCATGGAGACATGAGTAGTCGCAAATATAGACATGATAAACGAGTTTATTTGGGGTTAGTAAATATATATATTAAAAATTAAATATTTTTCATTTGTTTATTAATGTTTTTATAAAAATAATAAAAAAAAGATAAAGTGATTCCTTGATTTTATTTTAGAGCATTAAAATATATGCCTCATGCAGTTATGAAACTTCTAGAAAATATGCCAATGCCTTGGGAACAAATTCGAGATGTAAAGGTTCTTTATCATATTACAGGTGCAATTACATTTGTAAATGAAATTCCTTGGGTTATAGAACCTGTATATATTGCACAATGGGGGTAAGTTATAAAAGAATATTTTATTTATTTCATTATTTAATAATTTTTTATAACATTATAAATAAATATATTCATAAATATATTATTTTGAAATTGTAGTATATCCAAAAAAGAATTATAATATGATTTTAAAAATACTTTGTATATAATATATAATATATATATAATATATATTATCTGTATTATGTACAATATGTATTTCATTTATTTATTTTTTTTTATTATTATATAGTACAATGTGGATTATGATGCGAAGAGAGAAACGGGATCGTAGACATTTCAAAAGAATGAGATTTCCACCATTTGATGATGAAGAACCTCCATTGGATTATGCGGATAATGTTTTGGATGTAGAACCATTGGAAGCTATTCAAATTGAATTAGATTCAGAAGAAGATGAATCTGTTGCATCATGGTTTTATGAACATAAACCACTTGTTGGTACAAAGTAAATGAATTTTAAGAATTTTAAGAATTAAGAATATATTTTATTTCATTTATTTATGTTAAAATCATTTAAAATCATAAAATTTGAAAATATATATATTTTATATATTTTATATTATGATGAATTGCGTAGGGGTCCTGAAATCAACTAATATGTGAGTTGATAGTTATAGTAATTCGACAGTCTTATTCGAGATGAGTACTACGAGTTACTATTAGCTAGATAAAACGCTATACTGAATTGATAATTTATATTTTATAATATTAATATTATTTATCAAAATTACACTTAATTATTAATGATATTACAGACATGTAAATGGATCTACTTATCGAAGATGGAATTTGACTTTACCACAGATGGCGACTTTATATCGTTTGGCTAATCAATTATTAACAGATTTAGTTGATCAAAATTTCTTTTATCTTTTTGATCCAAAATCATTTTTTACTGCAAAAGCATTAAATATGGCTATACCGGGTGGTCCAAAATTTGAACCATTAGTGAAGGATTCAAATGCAGCCGATGAAGATTGGAATGAATTTAACGATATCAATAAAATTATTATTAGACAGCCTATAAGAACAGAATATCGTATTGCATTTCCTTACTTATATAATAATATGCCACATTTTGTGCATTTATCTTGGTGAGTAATATAAAATTGTTCAATAAAATAAATATTTCCACACAAGTTTTAAGATTCATTTATTCTTAGTGTATTAAAGTCTTACTAGCAGTGTGGTAAAGTAATACAGGGTGATTATTATTCGTATCCTTTGTACAGTGTAAAAGGCAACTGCTGAAATCACCTACAGTATTTGATGAATATTTATGTATAATTTTTTTATATAATTTAAAACGAAATTAATGGAATTACAATAATGAAATATTTAAATTATGTTTACAGGTATCATGCTCCAAATGTTGTGTATATAAAAACTGAAGATCCTGATTTACCTGCGTTTTATTTTGATCCTTTGATTAATCCTATTTCTCATAGAAATTCGCTAAAGGTATGAATTTAAATATATGACTTAGATTTAATTAGAATAATTGATATAAGCTATTATATTTTTAAAATGTACAAATTTTATATATTTTTTTAGACAGTAGAACCACAAATTGAAGATGATGAAGATTTTGTCCTTCCTGAAGAAGTACAACCTTTTCTTCAAGAAACGCCGCTATATACTGATAATACAGCGAATGGAATAGCTTTATTATGGGCACCAAGACCATTTAATACTCGTTCCGGCAGAACAAGACGAGCAATTGATATTCCTTTAGTGAAATCTTGGTATAGAGAACATTGTCCACCAGGACAGCCCGTTAAAGTTCGAGTTAGTTATCAAAAACTATTGAAATATTTTGTGTTAAATGCATTAAAACACAGACATCCTAAACCACAAAAGAAACGTTACTTATTTCGATCTTTCAAGTCAACTAAATTTTTTCAAACTACTACAATAGATTGGGTTGAAGCTGGTCTACAAGTCTGTAGACAGGGATATAATATGTTGAATTTACTCATTCATAGAAAAAATTTAAATTATCTTCATTTGGATTATAATTTTAACTTGAAACCAGTTAAAACTCTCACGACGAAGGAAAGAAAGAAATCTAGATTTGGAAATGGTAAATGCTGAAAAAAATATGTATTATATTCATTTTATTAGTAATGATATAAAATTATTAGAAAAAATTTATTTTTTCAGCTTTTCATTTATGTCGTGAGATTCTACGTTTAACGAAATTGATCATAGATTCTCATGTACAATATCGTTTGAATAATGTTGATGCATTTCAACTTGCCGATGGATTGCAATATATTTTTGCGCATGTTGGTCAACTAACTGGAATGTATCGATATAAATATAAGTTAATGCGACAAATTAGGATGTGTAAAGATTTAAAACATTTAATTTATTATCGTTTTAACACGGTAAGAATATACGGTTGTTACTAATGTTATTTAATATCTTATTATTATTATCATTATATTATTATCATCATATGTTATTAATATCATTTAAATATAATAAATTATTAATTATTTTTATAATGAATATAATAATATATATAATGGATAGGGTCCTGTTGGAAAAGGTCCTGGTTGTGGATTTTGGGCACCAGGCTGGAGAGTATGGCTTTTTTTTATGAGAGGAATTACGCCATTATTAGAAAGATGGTTAGGAAATTTATTATCAAGGCAATTCGAAGGTCGTCATTCAAAGGGAGTTGCAAAAACTGTAACAAAACAAAGAGTAGAATCGCATTTCGATCTTGAATTAAGAGCATCAGTAATGCATGATATTGTAGATATGATGCCAGAAGGAATTAAACAGAATAAAGCTCGTACAATACTTCAACATCTTAGTGAAGCATGGAGATGTTGGAAGGCTAATATTCCGTGGAAGGTTTGTTTATCATAATTGAATTTTTAATTTTTTTATTTATTGATAATATAAACTTTCCGTTTGTATTAGTTTTTTGACCAGCACTTTCTCTAGGTTCCTGGATTACCAATACCGATCGAAAATATGATTCTTCGTTATGTTAAAATGAAAGCAGATTGGTGGACCAATACTGCACATTATAATCGAGAACGTATTAGACGTGGAGCGACTGTAGATAAAACTGTGTGCAAAAAGAATTTGGGTCGTCTTACGCGACTCTATCTTAAAGCCGAACAAGAACGACAACATAATTATTTGAAGGTATAATAAAAATAAATTAAAAATAAATAATCTTATCATTAGCTTATAAACTTTTGGTTTTTTTTGTATACAGGATGGTCCTTATATTTCTCCTGAAGAAGCAGTAGCTATATATACTACTACTGTACATTGGTTAGAATCAAGAAGATTTGCTCCTATACCTTTTCCACCATTGTCTTATAAACATGATACCAAACTTTTAATATTAGCTTTGGAACGCTTAAAAGAAGCATATAGTGTTAAGTCAAGATTGAATCAAAGTCAACGTGAAGAACTTGGTTTAATAGAACAAGCATATGATAATCCACACGAAGCGTTATCTAGAATCAAACGTCATCTTTTAACACAAAGAGCATTCAAAGAGGTATTAATTATTTTTCTTCTACAATTTATACACTATTTATTTTTATGATATTTTCATGTATTTTTTTTATAGGTGGGAATTGAATTTATGGATCTTTATAGTCATCTGATTCCTGTATACGATGTCGAGCCTCTTGAAAAAATTACAGATGCTTATTTAGATCAATATTTATGGTATGAAGCAGATAAACGAAGATTATTTCCACCATGGGTTAAACCTTCAGATACAGAACCACCCCCTTTATTGGTATATAAATGGTGTCAGGGTATCAATAATTTACAAGATGTTTGGGATGTTAGTGAAGGGGAATGTAACGTATTATTGGAATCAAAATTTGAAAAATTATACGAAAAAATCGATTTGACATTATTAAATAGGCTTCTTCGATTGATTGTTGATCATAATATAGCTGATTATATGACTGCAAAGAATAATGTTGTTATAAATTATAAGGTATGTTGTTTATTTTGTTAATTTGCATGTATCAATTGTTTTGTATTAAATAAATAATGAAAAATATAAGATATATGATTATTTAGGACATGAATCATACAAACAGTTATGGAATAATTAGAGGTCTACAATTTGCATCATTTATAGCACAATATTATGGTCTAGTATTAGATTTACTGGTTCTTGGATTGCAAAGAGCCAGCGAAATGGCTGGCCCTCCTCAAATGCCAAATGATTTTTTGACTTTCCAAGATGTAGCATCAGAAACAGCACATCCTATTAGATTATATTGCAGATATGTTGATAGAATACATTTATTTTTAAGGTAAAATTAAAAATTTATAATCTATTTAAAAGATTATATTATTTATATACATACATTTTGCATTTTAATTAAATTATTGAGTTATAAATTGATATTTAATTTTATATTTTATATTAATAGATTTTCTGCTGATGAAGCGAGAGATCTAATTCAAAGATATTTGACAGAACATCCAGATCCTAATAATGAAAATATTGTTGGTTATAATAATAAAAAATGTTGGCCTCGAGATGCACGAATGCGTCTTATGAAACATGATGTTAATTTGTAAGTAAATAATAGTTATAGTAATAATCGTTGATTCTTTATTATTATTATTTTTATTGAAAACTTTAAAATTTTCTTTTTTTTTTTTTCGCAGAGGTCGTGCTGTATTTTGGGATATTAAAAATCGGTTACCTCGCTCTACAACTACGATACAATGGGAAAATAGTTTTGTTAGTGTATATAGTAAAGACAATCCCAATTTGCTATTTAACATGAGTGGATTCGAATGCAGAATTTTGCCAAAATGTAGAACTACTCATGAAGAATTTACACATAGAGATGGTGTGTGGAATTTACAGAATGAAATTACGAAAGAAAGAACTGCTCAGTGTTTCTTGAGAGTCGATGATGAAAGTCTACAACGATTTCATAATAGAGTTAGACAAATTCTTATGGCTTCTGGATCTACAACTTTCACGAAAATTGTTAACAAATGGAATACAGCTTTAATTGGACTCATGACTTATTTCCGTGAAGCTGTAGTGAATACACAAGAACTCTTAGATTTGTTAGTAAAATGCGAAAATAAAATTCAAACACGTATTAAAATTGGTCTTAATTCAAAAATGCCTTCGCGATTTCCACCAGTAGTATTTTACACACCAAAAGAATTAGGTGGACTTGGAATGCTTTCGATGGGACATGTTCTTATACCTCAGGTAGGCTAAAAACTATTTTCAGAAATATTTATATAACAATTGTCTCAATATTTAAAAAAAATATATATAAATATAATTGCAAAAAATGTTACAGTCAGATTTAAGATGGTCAAAACAAACTGATGTTGGTATTACTCATTTTCGTTCGGGTATGAGTCACGATGAAGATCAGTTAATTCCAAACTTATATCGATATATTCAACCTTGGGAATCGGAGTTCATAGATTCTCAACGAGTATGGGCGGAGTATGCATTAAAACGACAAGAAGCTAATGCGCAAAATCGTAGGCTTACTTTGGAAGATCTTGAAGATAGTTGGGATCGTGGTATTCCTAGAATAAATACTTTATTCCAGAAAGATAGACATACCCTTGCTTATGATAAAGGTTGGAGAATACGTACAGAATTTAAACAGTATCAGGTATTATCTTATTGCATTTTATTATTGAATCTATTTTCGTTTATGTTTTATATAAGAAGTATTATTTTTTGTTTATATGATTTTAGGTATTAAAACAAAATCCATTTTGGTGGACTCATCAACGTCATGATGGTAAATTGTGGAATTTAAATAATTATCGAACAGATATGATACAAGCCCTTGGTGGTGTAGAAGGTATTTTAGAACATACTCTTTTCAAAGGAACATACTTTCCAACCTGGGAGGGTCTTTTCTGGTAATTTTTTTCTAATTCTATTTTTAAAATTTTTTTAGATTTTTTAGATTTTTATTCATAAATTTAAATTTATAAAAATTTAATTAATGTAAGAATCAAAATGCTGATCTATCGCTTATTATTTTTTTACACAGGGAGAAAGCATCTGGATTTGAAGAATCTATGAAATATAAGAAATTAACTAACGCTCAAAGATCTGGTTTGAATCAAATTCCAAATCGTCGATTTACTCTATGGTGGTCACCAACTATTAATAGAGCAAACGTTTACGTTGGTTTTCAGGTAATATTTATATACTAATTTATTATAATAAGAAATATATATTTTTGATTATTCTCAATGATTTCTTGAAATTTTTATTTATTATATATAAATTTTATTTATTGTTTGTTTTTTATTAGGTTCAATTGGATTTAACAGGAATATTTATGCATGGTAAAATTCCAACATTGAAGATTTCATTAATTCAAATATTTCGTGCACATTTGTGGCAAAAAGTACACGAATCGATCGTGATGGATCTTTGTCAAGTTTTTGATCAAGAATTAGATGCTTTAGAAATTGAGACTGTTCAAAAAGAGACCATTCATCCTAGAAAATCATACAAAATGAATTCTTCTTGTGCTGATATTTTGCTTTTCTCTGCATATAAATGGAATGTATCTAGACCATCATTACTTGCCGATTCAAAGTAAGTAATCATTTTTTTTTATTTTCATTTATATATTTATAAAAAATATATTTTGTTATTAATGATTTATTTTTTTGAACAGAGATCTTATGGATAATACAACTACACAAAAATATTGGATAGATGTGCAACTTAGATGGGGAGATTATGATTCTCATGATATCGAACGATATGCTAGAGCTAAATTCTTAGATTATACAACAGATAATATGTCTATTTATCCGTCGCCAACAGGATTATTAATAGCTATAGATTTAGCTTATAATTTACATAGGTATATATTTTAATATTTAAATATTTTTATTTATTAATTGCAATTTTAAAATTATATTGGAATTCAAAACTTAATTATCAAAATGTAATTCTTGCTATGTTCGATTATATCAAATATTTATTTTTTCTGATTTAAAAATAAAAATGAAATTTTCTTTATCTCAATCTATTGAATATCAAATAAGATATATATTTAAATGTATCAAATCAAAAAGGCAAAAGACAATTTTTTTGATTGCTATATATAAAAATGATCTTTAGCAAATAATATTCATATATGTAAAAATATTTCATGATTTATTTATTTGCATTTTTGTTTATAGCGCTTATGGTAACTGGTTCCCAGGGTGTAAACCTCTTATACAACAAGCAATGGCAAAAATAATGAAAGCTAATCCTGCTTTATATGTATTACGAGAACGCATTCGAAAGGCATTACAACTTTATTCATCAGAACCTACAGAACCATATCTATCTTCACAAAATTATGGAGAACTTTTTTCGAATCAAATTATTTGGTATTTTTTTTTCTTACATTTATTTTTATTCGTATGATGAATATATAATTGTTATATCAAACACTTTTTTTTATTTGATTTATTAGGTTTGTCGATGATACTAACGTATATCGTGTTACAATTCATAAAACATTTGAGGGTAATTTAACTACAAAACCTATAAATGGAGCAATCTTTATTTTCAATCCTCGGACTGGTCAATTATTTTTAAAGATTATTCATACATCCGTTTGGGCTGGTCAAAAACGTTTAGGTCAGGTATGTAACATGCATTTAATACATTCGTTACAATTATGAAAAAGTAAATAATGAATATGATTGAAAGTTTTTATTCTATAATTAACATTATATTATTATAGTTGGCAAAATGGAAAACTGCTGAAGAAGTAGCTGCTCTTATTCGATCTTTACCAGTTGAAGAACAGCCGAAGCAAATTATAGTAACAAGAAAAGGAATGTTGGATCCTTTAGAAGTACATTTACTAGATTTTCCTAATATTGTTATCAAGGGATCAGAACTCCAATTACCATTCCAAGCTTGTTTAAAAGTTGAAAAATTCGGTGATTTGATATTAAAAGCAACAGAACCTCAAATGGTATTATTCAATTTATATGATGATTGGTTGAAAACAATTTCATCGTATACGGTAATAATTGATAATTTTTTTTATTAATTTCCTTTTTTTAATATTATTTATATATATAATTTATATATTTTTTTAAATATATTTATTTGTTTTTATCTTTTTTTATAGGCATTCTCACGTTTAATTCTAATTCTTCGTGCATTACATGTCAATACTGAAAGAACAAAAGTTGTTTTAAAACCTGACAAAACAACTATAACAGAACCACATCATATATGGCCTTCTTTAACAGATGATGAATGGATTAAAGTCGAAGTACAATTAAAAGATCTTATTTTGGCTGACTATGGTAAAAAAAATAAGTATGTATTTTTTAATATTTTATTTGTATGTATAAAAATATAAATATCCACCTAATATAAAATTATTATTATTCTTAGTGTGAATGTTGCATCATTGACTCAATCAGAAATTCGAGATATCATCTTGGGTATGGAAATTAGTGCACCCTCTGCACAACGTCAACAAATTGCTGAAATAGAAAAGCAAACAAAAGAACAATCGCAGCTTACAGCAACGACTACAAGAACAGTAAACAAACATGGAGACGAAATTATCACGGCGACAACTTCCAATTATGAAACACAAACATTTAGTTCGAAAACTGAATGGCGAGTAAGAGCAATTTCTGCTACCAATTTGCATCTTCGAACTAATCATATATATGTATCATCCGATGATATTAAGGAAACTGGTTATACATATATTTTGCCAAAGAATGTTCTTAAAAAATTCGTCACTATTTCAGATTTACGAGCACAGGTATGCCTTTTATATATTTGATTTTATAAAAATAAATTTATCTTTTTTCATTTTCACAAAAAGAAATTAAATATATTATTACTGTTGTTATTATTATTGTTATTTGTGTAGATAGCGGGATATTTATACGGAATTAGTCCACCAGATAATCCACAAGTTAAAGAAATACGATGTATAGTTATGGCTCCACAATGGGGTACTCATCAAACAGTTCATTTACCTAACACACTTCCAAATCATCAATATCTTAAGGAAATGGAGCCTCTCGGTTGGATTCATACTCAACCTAATGAGCTGCCACAATTATCACCGCAGGTTTATATTATCAGCATATATTGTTGAATACATTTATTAATATATTTATATTTTTATAATTATTATTTTTAGTAAATTTTTATAATTATTATTATAATTTATTGTATTTTATATTATGTTATTTTATATTAATTTATATTTGATTAGGATATATCTACTCACGCTCGAATAATGGCAGAAAATCCGATTTGGGATGGAGAAAAAACTATTGTTATTACTTGTAGTTTTACGCCAGGATCTTGTTCTCTTACGGCATACAAATTAACACCTAGGTTTGTATTTGATTTTTATTATTTATCGTCATTATTAAACATTTATTGTTTTCTTGTTATTATTAATTTTGTATTTATATGCAGCGGCTTTGAATGGGGAAAGCAAAATACCGATAAGGGAAATAATCCTAAAGGGTATTTACCGAGTCATTACGAAAAAGTACAAATGTTATTATCTGATCGTTTCCTCGGTTTCTTTATGGTCCCAAGTCAAGGATCTTGGAATTATAACTTTATGGGTAAGATTTGATTTTTGTTTTTTAGCTAAAATTGAAACAATATAATTATTATTTTTTTTCTTAACGTTACAGGTGTGAGACATGATCCAAACATGAAATATGAATTGCAACTGGCAAATCCGAAAGAATTTTATCACGAAATTCACAGACCTGCCCATTTTTTGAATTTTTCCAGTTTAGAGGATGGAGAAGGAGTTGGAGCTGATAGAGAAGATGTATTTGCATAAACAAATGATAAAAAAATGAATGAAATGAGAATAGAAACTCGATATTATCAATATCGTATTCATTCTCTCTATACAATGACATATATGTGTTTATATACAACTAAAATATAATTTTAAATAAATAATTAATAAATAATTAGTACATTGATGATAATTTGTAACAAAATTTTGGATCCCTAGTATATAATGTTTAATGAATAGATTTATTTTAATATTACTTCAAATTTTAATTACTTTGTATTTTAACATTGTTTTAGAATAAAATATATATATAATATGTGTTTAATTAGATGTATATGTAAGAAAACTGTACAAAAATTTTGCATATTTGATTTGATAAGATAAAGAATAATATACATTTTGATATAAATAACGTTTTTGTCATTTTCTTATTTTATAAAAAAATTTATAAAAACTTTGTAATATCAAATAATGAAAAATTATTATTATACTAAAATTTAAATGATAAGAGAAAGGGAAATAACTATAAATAAAATATAATATAAATAAATAATAACTGATAAAATAGATCTAATTTATTTGTACACTATTATATTGGCATTAAATTTAATAGTTTCTAAAAATCATTACTATTTTATGACAAAATAAAAATTAAATGTTTCAAATTTACATATAAACGATTATGTAGTAGCAAAAACGAATATTAGAAAGGCAGCACATAATGATGACTAGAAATTCTTCAAGAAAATTCACATTCAATATTTGATCTAATTCATTATCAATTGATATTTTGATGAAATGTCGAATATAAATCGAATATAGATTTGTCAAAAACTAATATAGTTCAATTAAAATTTCCTTTGTTTCTTTTTTTCATTTGTTATTTTTATAAAGTTGTGTAAATGATACATAATGAATCACGATACAGAAATGATTAAAGCTAATTTTTAATTATCGACCATTGTTTTGTCACAAAAAGATTCATTCGAATATGTGACGATCTTTTCCTGAAACGATGGAGCGGAAGTTGTTGATGTACAAGTACGACAACCACTACGAGTTGAATTTCTTGAAAAAATATTACTTTCATGGCAACCAAATCTTCTTAACAGTAGTCTTTTAACTTTATCTTTCCAAACGAAAATTATGAAAATAATTACACCTTGCAAAGTATTCGTAAAATCAGTAAGATACCAAAGATATGTTGGTGTATTGTTACAGAGCCATGATATTATTTCCATTGACCAATTTATACCCATCACAATGAACAGTTTCAAATATAGATTAAACCTGGATAAAGCAAATTAAATTTCACATTTAATTAAATGAGACATTAAAATAATTTTATAATATATATATAAAGATATTTATATATGAATAATTTTATATATCATAAAATCGCAGAAAAATGAGTTTGACTTAATAGACTTTTCATGATATGTATTATATATAATAAATAATCAATTATGAAAATATATATCTTTATATTACAAATTCATCTTATTATAAAAATTATGATTCATATATGCATAACTTATATGCAATATATGGAATATTTTTTATCGATGAAAAATCTTTTTGAGGAAATAAATTCAATTTTCAAAGATTCCAGCATTTTTTCAATTTTAGATTTTATAATTTTTTTTATAATTTTATCTGGAGATATTTTTATAGTAATAGATTATAGTATTTTTATAATAATAGAAGATTAAAAAAATATAAATATTTTAATTTAAAATTTTCTGTTTCATATTACTATAAAGTTATATAAAAAAATATGAAGTTATGTTAAAAATGAATTATATTATTGAAAAAATATTGAAATTTAGACATTGATTTTATCTCTTTAAATATTTTGTTAAAAATATATACCGTAATTATACTTTACATACTTACTTTCTTTTATTTTTAATGAAATCTTGCAAATATACAAATATAATAAAATACATTTATATGCAAATCTATATGCAACATTTTTTTAATAAATAAATAATCTCATTTTAAGAAAATGAAATCATTATTTAAAGTTTTAATATTTTTTCGTTTTTTTTAAATATAATTTTGTAATAATACAAAATAATAGACCAAAATATTAAATTATAAAATTATAAAATTTTGATTTTAATACTCTATCGTACTCCGTTACTTTGTCTACTAAAATAGTTTCCATGTGAAATTATATTCAAAATTAAAAAAGTTCTGAAACATTTATAGAAATTGATTTCATTCACTTAATGAGATTTTTCATTGACAAAAAAAATTGTATATCCATAAATCCCTCATATTCTATGCATATAAATCAAAATTTTCGAATAAGATGAATTTCTTTATAATATATAGTATAAATATTTTTGCAAATGACTGTAAATGTATACTATAAATATATATATATTTTTTTTCAGATATAAATGCTAAGATCAATGATAAAGACGAAACATGCAATCGCGGGCGAAATCCTCTTCAGACGGATGTATGTTTTGTTACGCGAGAGCGACCCGCTTTCGTCATTACAAAAACAAATCAAACCATGGGAAAATCCTTATTGTACAAGTTCTAAAAGAAGGTCTGAAAATAATTTTAGCGTCACAAGCATGAAATAAGAACAATAATGTAAAAGTATATCGATGTAAATAAATAGAAGGAAACGAAATCTTAGCATTTAATCAACTATTTTATATATATTATTGAATGATCGATATTTTATACATACTATATGATAACACTACAATAGATGTATAATTAAAAATATTATAAACAAAAAGAGAACGAACCATTGTTTATTGTCATCATGGCGTCTACTATCTATACCTCTGAGATGTTGGGCCGTATCTTTTCCATGTTGTCGTATTTTTAATGCCGTAGAAATAAAAAGACATATATTACAAAGAACAGTGATACCCATAGGACCGTAAAAATATAATGCCTTTGCTTCATCTCCTATACAAACGTTTATCAAAATTAAAAATATACTTATATAAGATATGAAATTTTAAATTTCAAATCTTGATTAAGTTTAAAAATTCTTATTTGTTTAAGAAAACTCGTTATCTTATATGTGAAAACTTAAAACTAACTTGTGAACCAACAATTCATTTTTCCAAAGTCTGGTTTGATTAAATAATTTGGAATTTTAGGCAGAAAGTCCATAATAGCGCAAACTCCGGTGAGAATCGCTGCGCAACCCCAGGCGTAAATCGAATATATTAAAAATTTTTTACGCTCTCTTTGTTTCACGCTGCCATGTAAGGATCGAAAGCCTCTGAAAATAAGAAATTCTTTAGTAAATAAAATAGAATTAAAAAAAAAAAAAAAATAGAAATGAAAAAATACATGAAAAATGAAACTTAAAAAAATAAAAGAAAAAATAATTAGTACAAGATTTCCATTATCTTTTTTCGTTAATCACAATATATAATATGTACATATATATTATACTCTAAAATATGGCTGCATTACATCAAATATTAAACAAACAAATGTTAAATATTAAACAAACTCATCTTATGTATTATATATTATGTATTATGTATTATATATTTTATTAATAAATTTACATATTAATTATATGTATTTAATAAAAAAACTTAAAAATGTTAAAATATATTTTTTTTATTAAAAAATCGCTTTTTTTATAAAAAAAAATATAGCGAGTAAATCGTGAAGATCGTTGTAAACTTGAGTCTCATAAAAATTTGGGAAGCCCTGTTTTACACGATATGAGCTTGTGGTTTTAAATGACGTGTTCTATATTTCCTGCTGTTACATCTTACAAAAGTAAGATTTATAGTTTCAAACGATCGTTTAAGAATTATTAATAAAGTACATACATCGTTTGCACGAGAAGAAATAAAAATACGTTTTTTTTTATTTTTAAACGAAATATTAAGATTCTAAATTTAATTATTCTATTTATTCGTGCTTTATTTGAATATATAGTAATATTTTGAATTTGTTCCTTGAAATATTCAATTTATGAAAAAAAAAAAAAAAATGAAGAAAGTAAAAAATGAAAAACGGAAAAATACAATTTATAAAATTGAAAAAATGACGCACAAACTTGAAAAGTATTTTATTAATAGAAATTACGAATAAATAATAGATATTCAAGAAATGTCTATGTACGATCCTCTAATATTAAATTAGATAAGAAGATAATTTCTAATTGATCTCTATCTATACATGAACGTGTATGTATGTTGTATAATATGATTCAACGTCGCACTACATAGTCACACCCTTAATTACATTCGTCACACCTATGTATTTATGCTTTACATATGTAATAAAAAAAATACTTGGTAATGACCGATAATTCGTTATTCTAATGATTACAAGCTATATATTATAAACGACATTAAGAAAAAACTTGACAATGAATTTATAATCAAATAATCTAAAATTAAAAAAAAAAAAACGGTTCAATCGATGATTACTGCATGCTATTCGGATAATTTTTTTTCAGCAAAGAAGAAAATTGAAATATCGAAATATCATTACATAGTAGTACTCAATAATCTATAAAACATATCGATCAATGATGATTTAAAATTTTTCGAAGCATTTGTATATTATAATTAATCGATTAAACTTATTATTTCTAATAAATAGTAACATTTATTTATCATTTTATTAATTTCTTTTATTTTTTCAAAAATTATCGAAGCATGAAAAATATCGGCATCAGTACATATGTATAGTACCGGTATGTGTAGCGTAATATAGATGTGGCGTCGATATGGCGTCGGTATAGCGTCCGTGTGGCGTCGATGTGGCGTCGGCGTCAGAACTAAAAGACCGATTCTCAGTTTTCGAGCTTTCGAGATTTGTTTAGAACATACGTCACGATTTGTTTGCTGTACACCTGGTGCTTTACAAATACATACACATATGTATGTAGATAGATCTCTCAAATACTTTTATAAGAATTCAATTCGTTAAAGAAAGAAATATTTTACTTTTGATTTTTGAGACGCAATCGCTTTTCTAATAATGTAATATTTGCATTTATTATATATTTTTTCATATAAAATAATTTTCATAAAATGAAAACACATATATTACATACATATGCATTTTTATATAATATATATATATATATATATATATATTATATATAATACATAAAAGTATATTCCTAATAATTTATCGTATTATCATTTCAATCATACTTGGACAATAGAAACAGACGCGTTTATTTGATTAAAAATTTTAATGTTATTGAGAGAATTCGGAGAAAAATTATTTGTGCATAGAGAAGGCAAGATTGGATTGATCGAAAGGAATAAAAGACACATTGTTGTCGTAGTGTTAAATAAACTTGTGATGTTAATAACATATTGAATGTTCATGAAACAAAAGTACTTGAGAAAGAAACCGTAGGTCTGCTTTGTGGACCGATCGAACTTAATTTAAGAATGTTTACAAAGTATACACGTGCCGTCATGAACCGGATATTAATTCACGTATGTCGCTATCAATTTCCCTTGACGATCGTCAACTATCGAATTGCTTTAGCTGGAAGGATATTAAGGAGATAATTTTTGTAGCACGTTCCATGCTGCGTATATCATCGATTATAATAAGCTTTTAATTCGAAAGCATTGTAAATATACTGTTACCTCGACATATTTCAATTTAACACGACGCGATTGATTAAGAAATTAAACCAAAATGAAATGTAAAAAAAAAAAAAGTTATGAATTAAGATATGCATAAATGATCGAGCTAAATAGAAAAAAAATTAACTTACCCAAATGTCCACCAAATATCGAAGCACATAACGTTCAACCAGAAGAAACTAGCCAAGAAAGAAAAATGAATGATGAATGCTGAAACAGAATTCAATATAAATGATCAATGGCAATTTAAATATACTAGTACATAAAAATTTGTATTCATATAATATAAAATGGAAAGAAAAAAAAGAAAAAAAGAAAAACGCGATGCAACGCATAAATAACACGAAATCTTATACACATATATTGCGTATATATTTTTTATGTTAGAAATATCAATCTATAGAGATAAAATTATTTAAAATCATTATATGAGTACCAAATATAATGCAGAGAGAATTCGAAATATGTTCTTGCGGAATAACATTTACGCTTGAGAGTGTCACATAGGCGATTAATAGAGAAGCAATATGTGCACGAAGTGTATAGCCGTGTAAATTTTTCAACTCTGGTAACAAACAGTAGACGATAAACGTGGCAAACAGGAACGGTACTGATACGATCATTCCGATGGGATAAAGTACTTTGTTAACATTTATTTCAATGTCATCCTTGTAACAAATAATTACATCGAATACGGTAGATAAAATGATACCGAGACAATAATCAGTCTCTCGAAAAAGTTCGTTCTTGTTGTACTTGTAGACTGAACCATTATCAAGAATCATGAATTCATCTTCGAAATATTCTTCTGGACTAAGTTTATAACGTTGCCAACCTATACAAGGATCTTTAACGGATAAATGGAAATAGCGTCGATAATCCGGTGTCTCGTCGATCAACGTTAAATTATTCGAGTTGTAAAGGGGCGGAAAACGATAAGTATTATTTGTTTCAATACATTTTTCATTCGTCATACGATTTCCATATGGGCAACATAAAGGAATACATGCTTTTCCATCAGTCATGAAAAAAACATTGGAAAAACATTGATCCTTGCTCTCTGCATTCGTAAAAATATTTCCCATCTTTGATTTCTCGATATCTTCATCCGAATGAAAATATTTCGTTCTGTTATCGTTATCTATTTTCACATTCGATTCATGTATGGCGAAATTGATGGTTGAATCTTGGTTAAGAGATGGTGTTGTATTGAATTGTGAAGACGATTGAATTGAGTTTATCGCGAGTATCGTTAATAATAAATCACCGATCACGACACGAAACATCTTGGTAGATAGATTTTCGTCAAGCAACTATTTATCACGATTCGTTCAGATTTATAATGACCACAGCCATTATCGTTTTACACGGAAACGATACGATTGCTAATGTTCATAACGTCGGTTGGTCACGTCACGTTGCAACCGACTAACTACTGGGAATGATTTCAGCGTTTTCGTTTTATCCTTCCTTTTTTCGTTATCCTTGTCACTTTTCTGCTTCCCACTCTCCCTATTTACCCCTTCTTCTATTTATTTCTCTTTATTTTTTTTATCTATTTCTTTTTTATTTTCCTCACTTTTTTTCATTTGATTATAGAAATTTTTAATTAAAAAGATATATATATATATAAATATATATAAAGATATATAAATATATATTATATAATATTATATAAATAAAAATGAAAAAGAAGGTGACAAGAAGGAAGAGAAAGAAAGAGAAAAGATAAATTCCTGGCGGCAAAGGTAATTTAGCGAAGGTCAAAAAATAAGCAAACAACGAATTATTATGAATATGTTATATCTATTTAATCGGTAATTTAATTGAGAGATTGATTTTTATTACTTTAATTTTTTATGACTTATTAAAATTTTATTACGATATAAAATATAATATAAAAATTTATTGTTGTATATTTATACGTAAATCTAAATATTAATTCTAAATATTAAACATTTATTAGTATAAACTATTCGATTGTTTTTAACATAATAATGTATTTTTTAAGAATTCGAAATTATTTTATTCATTTAATATACGTAATTAATAATAAATTAAATAATACTTAAATTTCAAATCAGAAAAATCTTAAATAATATGATGCCGTATATAATTCGACAAAATATTAAATTTATATAAGTGCACCAATATAATACAAAATATTCAGTTTTGGAAATTGAATCGAATGAATTTCGCAAAAGAAATGTCTAAAATTTATTGAGGAAAATTATTCGAAAAATAAGATAAAATTCTGGATTACTTAAATATAAAGGGCACCGTCATCGAGCAAATACAAGATATTTTTTTCACATACATTCACTATGATATCGGATATCATGTCATATGTCATATCAAGGTAAAGCAAAGGAAAGTAGATAAAAGATGAAAAGAAGAGAAATTCAAAGTAAGGAGAGAGGTAAGGTAAGGTGAGTCAAGGTGAGGCATTGCAATCTGTTCTTGTTTGTCTTCATGTATTGAAAAACAGGAAATCTCCGAAAAAAACCTTGAAATTTAAATTTTAAGTATCGATCAAGAATGGATAAAACTCGGTCAGTTTTGGTAATAGGATACGAACAAAAAAAAACCGAAAAAAAACATATTGTATACATGTACTCATTAATTCATATAATATTTATTTTTAATATTTAATAATAATATAAATCAAAAAAATTTTATTCAATTAATTCGCGTTTCACACTCAACAAATTTTTATATTACTAAAAATAACCGACTAGATTATACTTGTTTATATCTATTTAGAGATAGTAACATTTTCATTGTCAAATTTTGTCCTGATTTTTTTGAGAAGAGAAAATGATATTGATAAAATTAATAAAATATATTGTCATAATAATGCTGTATTAACAGCATCTTTTAAATTATTAAGTATTGTATTGGTATTGTTTGATCCATTTTTATTGCTCATAAAACTATTATTAAGTATTACTACTTGACACCAATTTGTTGGTAATTACACATGTGATTAGTTTATTACAAAATACTATAATATATTATAATATACTAAAATCATGTAATTATATCGATAAATTTATTCAAGAAACTTTATTTTCTTGTAAAAAATTTTGCACTTTGAACTTTGACATTATATTATTAAATATTGAAACGAAAGCATTATATGAATTTAAGTAATAATAAATTAATAAAATTGTTATGTATCAAGCTAATCAACTTGAAAAAAAAAAAATAAATAAAATCTTTAGCTAAAATATTTAATAATATTGTGTTAATATTTTTATATTAAATGCATATATTAAATATTTCGATTATATATTTTATTTTTAGAGGTTTAAAGAGTACATCGAAAGTGAAAAAATTATAGAAAATAGAAGAGAATAGAAAAAAACTTATTATAAAATTTTGAGTACCTATAAAAAGTGAGTGCAAAAGTATTAAACATTTTAAATACAAAACGAATACAATACGAAAATTCGATTAAACCAAATGGAAAGGGGAAAATTTCAGAAAATTTATCGATATTGTTAGATAAGATACCATTTATTGGTATCAAATGAATCAGAGAAAACGTATTAATGATCAGGCCTTAAAAAATAATCACAAATATAAATTTATTTACATCATATTTACACAAATATAAATATCACAAAGTGAACAGTTTTTTTTATTGAAAATTTATTTAAAAAAATATCAAAAAATACAAATTTATAAAAAAATATGGAATAAAATAGCATAAAAAATATTTTTTAAAGAAATTCATATACCTAATTTGATATAAATCATAAAAATAAAAAATATTGAAATGATAATTTTTTAAATAATCGATATGAATTTAATTTCTGATACAAAAATTTTATCTTACTGATCTTTTAATTAATATTATTTCAAGAATATTATTTTAATAAATATATGTACATCTTTGTTATCATTTTTTTCTTTACGTCATTAGAATGATTACTATCAATTTGCAATTAAATACTGACACGATTGCATATGTATGCATATATATATATATATATATATTATATAACACTATATGCAGAAATGTATGTGCGAAAATAGATGTGCAATTCTATAATACAAGATAAATGATATTCCTCTAATAAATTCTTTTTCAATGAATCTTTCAACGATCAATTTTTTTTCGTTTATTTCTAATATTCATTTTTTTTCAAATATTGATATATTGTTTAAATATCTTTTAACAAGTTTTGAAATATTTGAATATTTATTTGATTTTCATCATTCATAGATCTACGTCGATATAATTTTGATATATTTTCAATATTTGCATCATTAATTTGCATCATTAATTGTACAGAAATACGAAAGCACATTTCTGCATCTATGCTCTGTACTTATTATATATAAAAGAGGATTTTCTAATAAATTATTTTTCCGCGAATCTATTCGTAATTTCAACTTATAGCAAATAAAGTTTAGAGTACTTTATTATCTATGTGACATTGACACGCGACTACCTTTACTTACAATAAGATAATTGAAGCAATATGTTAATTGAATGAAAATATGAAAAAATATATATATATTACAAATTTTTCAAAATGAGTTTTTCCGTGGAATAAGAATCATTATGATATACGTTTTTAGTATTTAAGGATGAAGTAAAAATTAAGAACAATAAAAAAAAAGAATGATGAAGAAGAAGTGAAAGAAATGCATTGTTATCAAAATTTATTTATCAAAATTTTTATCGTCTAGTCGTTTACTTTTATTTAAAAAAGAAAATTATTTTTATATCCTTTTAGAAGATGATATATACCAAAAATATTTTGATTTCTATATTTAATTTTATGTTTTGAGCAATGAATAATTTTTTTTTCTTTAAATTTTATAAAATATAAATATATAAATATATTTCTTTTATTGACATTCATATTATTAATAAGACAATTGTTTTGATCTTCAATGATCTAACTTAATTTCAACAGTTGAATGAATTTGTTTTTTGTTCTATCACTATTAGTAAGTATACTAATAGATTAAGTTATTAGTACTAACTATAGTATTAAATATTAACTATAATAAGGTGGAAATCCATGTTTTAATGGTAATTTTTAATGTACATGTTATGAATATATTTAAATATCAAAACTTTGGCTATGAAAATATAAAATTATTTGTTGTTAATGTGTTACCAACGAAATAATAATGAAATTTCATTGCAGGAAAATAAATATTTAAAATTAAATTATATTATGAGAATTTCATTTAATGATAATTTCCTTTTAATTCATTTTAATAAATTTGAAGATTATTATTATACTAAAAAAAAAAAAAAAAAAAAATAAAAGGAAATAAGCACCGTTAATGAAAACAAACAATCATTTAATTAAATTTAATAAACAGAAATTGTGTATTATATGATAATTTACAAAATCATATATGCGTTTTACAAATTGCTTAAATGTATTTAAATATTTTATTATATATTAATGATCATAATAAAATAAAATATGAATAAAACTATATATGATAAAAACTAGGAATAAAACATGAATATATTAATGGCACGTGTGCTCATGTCGTATTTCTAATACGTGCTTAAATGTATAAACTATAAAACAAAACTATAAAATTTATTGATTTCGATAGGTTAATTTCTTTTCTATTTTTTGCGTTCTTTTTTAACAATTTAATTCATATCATACAGATGATCGAAATATTATATTAGATTTTATGATTTACCTTATTTGTTCGAAATTTTTTTTATCGCACTCGGTTTATCTATGAAAGAAAGGGTGGATCGAAAATTTCAATCGATTGATATCGTAATTTTAGTATTGTGCATAAAACATATTTAATACATATAATATATAAGATCGAAGAAATAAAATAAAAAAAACACGATTAATAATCATAATTTCAAATAAACAAAGCAGTAAGAGAGAGAAAGATAGAAAGAGAGGGCAACGAGTTATAAATTTCTTACCTATTGCGCTGCAGAAGACGTACTTAAAAAAAAGTAGTTTGGCCAAGACGAGAGAAGTATAGGCAACCACCAAACAAGCCACATAACACATTAAAGTTTTTCCATAGAGATTTCTTAATTCTGGAATAATCGCATACACGAAGAAAGTAGCGAAAAAGAATGGAATAGAAATTATGATTCCGGCATCCACTGGATTTGAAGTCGTTGTAGACATATTAAATGTACAAACCAAAACAGCAATTTTTTTGGAAGGTTCTTTCCAATCGAGGCAATAATTCCAAGCTTCATATTTGTCGCCATTGTAAGTTTGAAGAATACCATTTGCTTGTAACACATACGCATCTTCTTCGATATTTTCTGGTTCGAGTAGAAGTCTGCTTAAATTTTCGGAACATTGCATGTCCTCTATCAGAAAAAACTGATCGCTTAATCTAGATATTTCTTGGATTTCAACTGCGAGTTGATTTCGTTCGAGAACGAGAGATTTCTGAATAAATGATTCACTTGATAAGCGAGTACAATTAGGTCGAATACCTTCCCCTAGAATCTCGTTTCGTTTACAACATTTTCTCAAGCATGATTGCAAATTACATATACATCCATATGTTTTGTTTCCAAATACATGATATGATTCAGTAGGATACATTAATTTATTGTATACTATACTTCCATTCTCGAATTTATTAATTTTATTTTGATCCAAAATAATACTAGGAAATGGATGACAGAATGAATTCTCTCTTCTTTCCATTTTCTCTCCATTGATCTTCATCGATTGATAAATTAGAACGAATAAAAATAAACGATTAATTATATAAAAATGCTGCATCTCTGTTTCCTATTCGTATATCCTTCCTGCGTTCAAAATTGCTCCACGTTTTCTTTCATTCCTTTTTCCTTCTCTTTTTCCTTTTTTTCCCTACTCTTGCTAATCTTTTTTTTTTATGTATACGTATTTCTTTACGTATTTTTCTATTATTTTTAAAATAACATACGTTTCAATTTAATTTAATTTTTTCTGATATCTTTATTTTTTTTTATTCGAATTAAGAAAATCCTTTGAAAAATCATCGTTTTCGACACAATCGTAAAAATTCACGTTACTAGTAGTGATCATCCGATGAAACGTAAAGCTCGCGACTGACTGCCCTCAGTATTTTTCGATCGTCTGTGATCGCAGCGTGAATATGAGCGCGCGCGCGCTCGTTCACTCACCCCAATGTCATATAAATATTAAATACTATATATCATTAATAATTTAATTAGTTTTGATCTCAAATTACTTTTTTTCATTTTCTCATTATGTTCGTTTATCGATCTTAATAACAATATAATCATTATCTTTAGTGTAACTTTACTATATATAAATTAGATATAAAATGTAATTATTACAAATATAAAATTTCATAAGTGCTTCAATTATTTATAATTAGTTTCAATTAATGTTTAATAATGATTTTTTATAATTACTCTAATTTATTAATTAATTTTATATTAATCAATTTTAATTCTAAATTCTAATAAGTACATACTCTTAGTATTTATTTATTTGTGTATTTATTTATTATTAGAAATATTCTGTATGAATTTATAATTTCCTTCAATATATTTTTTTATTTCATAGCATTCGAGAGCACTAGAATCTTCTTACCATTTTAGTATCATTTTCAACATTATCGATTTGGTTTATAATTTAATTAATAGAATTGCAACATTAATAATAGTTAGAATTGAAACTAAATTTTAAAATAAAATTATGAATATAGATTAGATATAGAAAAACAGATTTTTATAGCCTACTTTGAATTGATTATATGATATTAATTTATAAATTAGTCACATGATAATAATTAATATATTGTAAACTATATTCTCAAAAATAAAATTTTTTTTTTAATTTTTTAATTTAATGTTTTCCAAAATAATATTTACAATACTGTTGATTGTTTCAAATATTTTAAAAATCATTTATATGTATATGTAATTATAAATTAAAGATATATATATATATATATATATATATATATATATATATATATATATAGCATCAAAAATCAAATATATTTTATATAGACATTCTAAATCTTGAACTATAGAAATAATTTATAAATTAATCCTTTTTCTAAACTTGTGTTTGAAAAATTATAGGTTTTAATTAATTAGAACCATATGATCTTAAGGCCCTATTGTTTGATATTCTATAGTAGTTAGTATTTAGATATTTAACTATGTTTTTGATTGTCATTGAGTGATCAAAATCGCAAAATATATCATAAAATATCGGTATCATATGAGATTTATCATATGAGAAATATTATTTTACTAAATCTTTATTTTAAAATTATCTTAAGATATATTATATAAAGCTGATAAGAATTAAAAATTAACATCATCTCTTGAGTAATTTTTAAATGTTTTTATTTGAAATTATTATTCTACTTTATTTTGTTTTTAAAGAGATTTTCTTTGACATTCAAGAGATGGCGCTAACAGTCATTTTTTAGTTTATCTCTATCCTTCTTCTATTATTTGTTTTTTTATTTCATATGACAATATATATTCTATAAATAATTCTAATCGATGATGCTCAATTCCAAATTTTTAATTATTTTTTTTTTATATCAGTTATTCTCTACTTTTTATTTATTTTTTTTTTGTCTTTTGCTTTGTTGCAAAAATGCGACGATCATTAAAAAACAGATATAATATCCATTTTTTGACATCGTATGATTCTGACCTATGTATATATGCCTATATGTATATTTATATATATACATCGAATATATATGTCATCTGTATTGTAATTGTATTCTATTTATGTGTTTGATGTTAACCGCTAGTATTTCCTTCAGTTCTTTATTTTCCTATTGAAAATCTTAATTTATGACAATAATCATAATAATCGATAATCTCTTTTTCATTCTATCCTATTGAAGATTTTACATATAATTTATCTATGTTATTCTAATTTCATATTATCCTAAATTAATGTTATATTAATTTCAGATTTCTAATGGCAATAATAATTTTTTTTTTACTTCTATTCCATTTAAAAACCTTAATTTATCCATATATATCCTAATATTATTTATTTTCAAACATTATTTTCAAACATTATTCAAAGATAAGCGAAAAAAATATAAACATAATTTAAAATTTAACTTATATTTTTCTTCTTTATTTCACATTAAAAATAAAATATAGTAAATAAATATAGTAAGTAAATTTAATATTATATACATTAAATTTATTACTTAAAAAAAAATAAATTATGCAATTTTTAAATAAAATCATTGATTGTTTTTTTAATCTTTATTTTTTATTACAATAATATTTCATTAATATAATATTAAAAAAAGTAAAAAATATCATATACTTCTTTTATTACTATTTTTTAAATATATTTTTTAACCAATTGTATCATATGATAATATCTTAACCTTAAAAAATTACATTTTTAATAAATATAAATACAATTTCTTTTATAATTATAAATTTTTTAAATAATGTATTGTTTATTAATAAAATCGCAAAACATAATAAATATAAATAAAAATTTTTTATTAATGATTAAAATTGCTCAACTATAGTAAGTATATATATATATATATATATATATATATATATATGCATATGCATATATTAGTTATCATGCATCTTTTAATTTACAGTTTATAAAGATAAAAAAAAGTTTAATTATTATCTGCGTTTAATACGCAGCAACGAAAAAATTTATAATTTCAGTGTATCATTTTGTATTGCATAAAATAAATGGCAAATTTAAACGAATTAAGATCTATATGGAAAAATGCAGATGCAGTAACTTTTGATGTTGATTCGACCGTCATACAAGAAGAAGGAATTGATGAACTAGCAAAATTTTGTGGAAAAGAAAATGATGTTATTTCGTTGTAAGTTTTTTCTTTTTTATTTTATCAAATATTTTTATTTTTTGCTATTCTAAAATTTAATATTTTTTTTTCCATTATTTTTGTTATCATTCATATATCATATGGAATAGTTGACTTCAATGAATAAAAATGATTTTAGAACAAATCGAGCTATGCAAGGAGACATGACATTTCGACAATCCTTAGAGGAAAGATTGAATATTATAAAACCAAGTCTTATGCAAATAAAACAATTTTTGGCTTCTCGTCCAATAAAACTTTCACCTGGAATTAAGTAGGGAAAAATATGAATTGAAATGAATTGAATATGACAAGAAATTTTCATAAATAAATTAGTAAAATTATTTCTTTTAAAATTATTTATGAAAATTTCAGAACTTTGGTAACAACACTACAAAATCATAAAAAGCAAATATTTTTGATATCTGGTGGATTTCATTCTTTAATTGCACCAGTTGCCACATCACTTAATATTCCATTAGAGAATATTTTTGCGAATAAACTTAAATTCTATTATACAGGTTATTATTTGTTTACTTTGATATAAAGTTAATTATATATATATTTTATCTTTGTTTCTTTATGAATCTATTTATAGGAGAATATGCAGGATTTGATGAAAATCAACCTACTGCAGAAAATGGTGGGAAAATAAAAGTAATTAAATATCTTAAGAATAAAAAAAAACTTAAAACTATTGTTCATATTGGTGATGGATCAACAGATTTAGAAACTATTTCAATAGTAGATTTATTCATAGGTATATCTTATCTCAATTTAATTTATTTTATTTCATTCAATTTTTAATATTATGTTTAATTACAATATCCATTTTATTACACAGGATATGGAGGAAATGTAATTAGAGAAAATATCAAACAGCAATCATTATGGTATATTACTGATTTTAATGAACTTGTCACTATTTTATAAATAGATTTTTTGTAAATATTATAATATTTGAAAAATTGTAACAATTGAATATGAATATGAATTAAATATTTTTAATGACACAATGTTATTTTATAAATTTTTTTTAATACTATTTTTAATTTTTTGAATACTTATATATAGCTGAAATTAAAATTATTATTTAATATATTAATAATTATCATAAAAATACATTAATAAAATAATATTTAATATAGAAAAATTAATATAAAATATTTATGAAAAAAAATATAAAAGAAGAAGCTTTGGAAAAAAATATAAAAAGCATTTACTCATAATATAATACTGCTCATAATTTTTATTATTGAACACTTAAAAATGTTCACACATTTAAAAAGTTAAAATTAAATTTGATATTATGTATTTATGAAATTCGGGATTATTTTAATTTATGGTAGAAATTAACTTTATTAATTCATTAATAACACTTACTTCATTTAAGTTATGCATAAGAATCTTTATAACGAATACTTTTTACACTTATTATACAATAATAACAATATTTTTCTGTACGATTACATACACTATTGTAGAACAATACTTTTTTCTACAAAATGCAATATTAGAATTCTTATAGAATGATGATAATTACAACATAATAGATATCTGTACATATCTATAAGGATTTGTATAGAAAAATATATACCACTCTGTAAATTATGAAATAATGAAATTTTAACAAATAATGTAAAACTCTGAATTTACCATTGATCGATTTTGTTATATTTATTATCTGAAATCATAAAAATTCAGTTTTCATTAAAAAATTCATAAAGAAGTAAATTTGAACATAATTATATATTTTAAATCATTTATTTTATTTTACCAACTATTTTATTCTTTGATAATCAATGGCAATTTCTCATTTTTTCTTGTTTCTTTTGTTGAATCCATTCTTGTACTCTATGTTGAAGTTCAATATTTGATTTTACCATATCCATAGTAAGAGGAGATCGATTAAAGGGATCGGTTTGATCGCTTAATAAATGCCTAAATAGTATTAGTAATATAATCATACGTTTTTTTTTTATCATATATATCATATATATTTAAAAATGCTCTGAATAAACAAAGAAATTCTAACCTTGCAATAGTCTGACGATCTATAGTTATCTTTGATGATGGAAGAATGACAGGATCTGTCATTAATGTAGACATAATTGGATCAAGAAATTCATCAGGAGCATCAATTAAAATTTCATCTTCTTCTTTTTTATGACTTGCAGCTGCTTCTACATTTTTTGCAAATTGATCTAAATCGCCTAATATACCTACGCCACCGATACGAACTAAAATTTCATAATCATAAAAATTATATATATGAATTGTAATATTATTTTATATTATTTGATATTTTCAAGAGATAAAGATATAAATACTACCAAGAACATTGTCAGCTAATTTGAAAAGTTCTGAACTATATGAACGACCATCTTGCGAAACAGCAAGCGTAAAAGATTCATTTTGACTAAGATTTATATAAATTTCGCATATATTTAATACTAAATTTGCTGGATTAAAAGCATATTCTTTTTGACCATTGACCTAAAAAATTAAAAATTTTATATTAAAACATTTTATATTTACATAAATTTTAAAATTGTATAATTTAAATATAAATATAATTTTATTGTAATTTCTACCTTAAGATTTTTTTTGTTTGGTCCAACCAATTGAAGCAATAAATAATTAAGCATTGAAGCAATACGATCCACCATTGTTGGATGACAAAAAATGGATTTTATTTCTGTAGTTAACATTTTTAATGTGTATATAGTTTTTCTACCTAATATATTATCAAATCGAGCTATCATTCCAAGATGTAAAAGATAATGAGCTTGTTGATCACGTTCATGTTGTGGTAATTTATTCCATTCTCCACTTTCCCTTTTAATAAAATTATTTTTCATTAATTTTATTTACTAAATATACAATTTATAAAAACTTAAAAATTAGAATTATCTATTAATATTACTGAGTAAATTATAAATACCTTGCTTGAATCAACTGTTTTAATTGAGCCATGCTTGAAAGTGCTTCATCTAATAAAAAGACTGCATCATTCATCAAAAGATTTATAAAACGCAAAAATAATGGAGGTTGAGCTGCTTCCATATTAGTTTCTGCTTCTTCAGCTAAAGAACTTTAAAATAGATATTAAATTATATTTTAAATTATTATAAAATATCATTTAATATATTGATATAATATGATAAAATATAATGAAAGTGGTAAATTATTTTTTTTTTATAAAATATAAAAGTAATAATAATGAATCAATAACAATAACAGTATATTATCTTTATTCTTTACTTACATAAAATTATTACGATGTTCTGACAATTTCCATAAGTATTCCATAACAACATACATTGGTCGTCGATAATTAAATTTTTGTTCAAATTGTACACTTTGTCCAGTCATTTCAATGCTTACAAATACTTTAAGTAAATTTGGAACAATCTAAATATGTAATACATAACAAAATAAGATTTTTTATGAAGAAAAAAAAAATATTCTATTTTATGAATTTTGATAATTACATACATATTGTCTATATGGATGTGTAATAAATAATTGTTCTCTATGGAATGTCCCTAAACTTGGTGTTACAGGGCTCATAGTTTCATCGCTTGTAGGTAAAAGAGCCTCTAAACCTTCTGCCAGACGGGCACGTAAATGAGGATTATATAAACGTTGTTGAGATTCCATTAATACTATTATCTGATATAATGTATCAATTATTTTATTAAATCTTATTTTTCAATATTATATTATTATTAGCTTACCTCTGTAAGCACAGGTGTAAGAAAAGCTGGTCCTTGTTCTTCAAAAATATTTGGATTTAAACGGCGTAATAAATACAAAAATCGAATAGTATTTTCTACTACGAATTCAGGAATGCATCTATATTGAACAATAATGTTAAATATTAAAAATAATTATTAATATAATATATAATATATAATATAGTTTAGAAAAAGTAAAATACCTCAAAGTATCTGGAACAGTTTCTGGTAAAGGAAACGTTACCACTTTACATTCTTTTGGAATGTAATCATTTTGTTCATTTTCTCCAATGTCATTCAAATATACTTGTACTAACCAAAATGCTGTTGTTGCATGAAATTTTGCTAAAAGTTTTAACATTTCTGGTACTAAAAGACTTGCTCTTAGAGATAAATATCTAAAATTCAAAATATAAATTATTACATAAATATATTATATATTATATAAATATATATAATAAATATATTATATTGAACAGAAAAAAAAAAAATTTTTTTTATTTTTAGGATTCAAAAATATGTACTTGGTCATTTCTTCTTCCATACGTTGAGTTATCATTTCAAATACTTCTGATCTTCCACCATTTTGAGCATCCTGATATACTCTCTGTATTCTTACCAAATCCTGATTTGTTCTACAAATTTTTAATTTAACTACTTTAACCTTTAATATTCTTATTATTTTTATTATAAATTAATTAAAACACAAATAAAAATTTTACAAACCTTAAAAGTTTGTCTAATACTACTCTATATCCAAGATCTAATGCTCTATGAGTTAAAAAGAAGCATTCTGTAGTAAATCCAAATGTCTTTGCCACTGGTCTAGCACCACCTTCTGATGTTGGTATCAAACAAGTTTCTGAGGTCATTCCTTTTAAATGTATAATTGAATTTATACATTCATCCTGATTAACCCAAACAATTTTTATAAAATATTATATTATTTAAAATTTAATAAATAGTCTTAAATATAATTCATAATATAATAAATTAACTTACATCTGCAGCACAATATGTTGGATCAATTTTAGGCACTTTGGAATCATTTTGTTTAATGCAAAATGGTTGACAAAGACGCAATAGCACATTTCCTAAATTTAACATAAAACCATCAGAGACACATAACATTGAGCTAAAACTCACATCATTTTGAGCATTCCAAATTTTTCCCCTATTTGCATTAAAATGAAGACAATTGCCTATCCATTGTAAAGTTAAATGACGAACTTCTGATGAACACTTTAATAATAAATGAAAAACTTTTTGTAATGATTCATTTAATGCATCTAAGACTGTCCAAATATTTCCTTCAACAGTAGCTGAAGTCTTAAAAAAAAAAAAAAATTAAATCAATATTATTTTATAAATAATTTTATTCATTTTTTTTTTATAGCTTACTTACCAATTGCAATGGTTTTTCAAAAAAATAAAATGGTTCTTCTATTGTTTTTGGTAAACAACTTAAACTAAAAAGTGCACCTAATAATGTATCTGCATATGCTCGACCTTGATTACTTTTAGGAGTACTATGATTAATTAATAATTTAGCTAAAGGTTCTATTGAAGAAAAAAGATTTAATATAGTAAACCAATATTGACGAAAAAGAACAAGATTACTTTGGGCTGCCTCTTTATAAATTATATCAAGAATAGGATTAAAAGACACAGCTATTGCATCTGTAGCATTTTTCTCATTTTCAGTTTGTAACTCCAATACAATACCATTAATAAATGATAAAAATTCTGATTTAAGTTCAGTTCCATCCATACATAGTGCAATAAATTGATTGTGAATCTATAAAAACTAAGAGAATTAAATTGCATTCTTTAAATTTATTATAATTGATTTTGTCAAATACACATACTTTTTGTTCTTCGAATAATTCTGGTTCCTGCAATGCAACACTTGTATTTTGCAATATAACTTGATTTATTTTACAAAGGATATTAGAAAATTCTGATTTATTTTGATATTTTTGTAATCGACAATAACTTTCAAACAAATAAGGTATTACTTGTTTTTCTATTGTATGAGAATCAGTAAAAATTTGTTGAGAATTCTCAATGGGTATTAATTTGGATTCTAAATCAGATAACATTAATCGTTCAAAAACTGCTTGTTCGATTGAATCAACATTAACGAAAATCAATCTACGTTTTTGATGTTCATTTGCTTCAATTCCATATAATGTTATACCAAGTATATCACCAAGAAGGCAGTTAACCTGATTATCGATTTTAGAATCTTTGGAATCTTGAAAATTTATGGTTCCCGTAATATTGTCAATGTTTTTATCTTCTAGTTGTGCAATATGATTAACTTTATTATTTTCGTTGATAATAGCCTGATTCTGAGACGAGAATGATACGGCATCGTTGATAGTTGAAAACAATCCAGCAAATGGATTGTTATTTACATTATCGCACATGGTTTTTTTGTTAAAACTCAATCACAATTGTTGTAAACATAATTAATCTAAAAATAAATTATTATGATTTAATTTTCAACGTAAATGTATCACAAAAAAGTAAAATATTCTCCTGGTTGCTGCACACTATCCTACATTCGTTCCGTCACACAACGTGCATATATACGCATGCGCAAAAGTGATGGATGAATTGAATTTCTACGAATTATCATTTCTATCGCTATTTTTATTATCGAACTATAAAATAAATTGAATGTTATTATTTTTTATTTTTTTTTTAAATTTTTCAAATCAAAAATAAATCATTAAATCAATGTTAAAATTTCTTTACTATATAAGAGATTTATGCAAATAAAAATCATTATCTTATATGAAACAAATTTATTACAAAATTCAGGCACAAAGTGGATTTGTTTACATATAACAAAATGTACATATACATATACTAAGTCAATAATAAAAGGCACTATTATAATTTACCGCCATGGTTTTCGTACAGTTCCGGCACTAGTACTTCTTTTAATACTTTGATCTATAATATTATATAAAATTATATATGTTATATAAATTATATAAAATTATATAAATTATTAATTACTATATATATAATATATATATTATATATGTATAAATATAATAGTTAATTAAACAGATGCATATACTTGTGCATAATTTTCAAGTTAATTATAGTAATTAATATTATAACTTACACAAAATGTTTGAAGAAATAAGTCTTTCTTTAATATCTGAAGTCCAAGTTTGACATCTAGATCTAGACAAACATGAACGAACAAACGAAGTTGGTTGATATTCTTCCATCCTAACAATAAAGAAAGAAACAATAAATAAATTAAAATATATAAATATAATTAAAAAAATGATAATACTATTACAATATAAAATAAAATGAAAATATGATTAGTTCAGAATTCATTTGCATAAATGTTTCTTAATTATTGAAAATATAAAATATATTTGATATTTTCTAATTGTAAATTTGATATAACTAATTTATCAATAAAGTCATAATATTAAATTTAATACAAATATATAATAGCAAATAATGAAATAATTTATTTTGTTTCAATAACATAACATTCTACATCATAAAAATTTATTGAAATTTCTGTAAAAAAAATGTAAATTTTACTATGCAGAATCATACTCCTTCAATTTTTTCCTGGCTAGAGTCCGCTGAGTTGCAAACGAATACGATCTTGCAGATGTTGGACGCTCTATGCGAGTTTGTTTGATTTCACGATCTTGTGCTATTACTTGCATTCTTTTTTGTGGACTTTGGGCAAATAACTCCACTATATTCATAGAAGCTGCATCACACTTTTACAAATCAAAAAAATTCTAATAAATATTTAATAAATATTTTTTTTAAATTTCACATTTTAATAATCCATTTTAATTCCATTTATTAATAATATTAAAAAGATAAATCTTATTAATAAAATATCTTTTATTATTAAAATAAATTGTCTGTTTTATTCCATGTTATTATTGGCTAATTATTATAAAATTAATTGATACAAAGAAAATTTATATTATTTTTAAATTTTCATAAATCAAATATGTATAATATAAGAATAAATTTTTAATAAAAAGAAAATAAAAGTTTAATAATTTTTAATTTAGTTTAATAGTTTTTAATAATTATTTAATAAATTACCTGTAATTGAAGGCGATGTAAAAAATTAAATTCTGAACGATTAAGAGGCGCATCAACATGAAGTTTAAGCATGCAATGTAAAGCTTCTTTATATGTATTTTTTAAAGCAATTACACGTTCAGTTCGCATCATTCTACGTACTAAATATCCTCTTGTATATGCATTTATTACATTTGCTGCTTTTATCTGTAACATTAAAATAAATTTATTGCTATTAAGAAAATAAAAATATAAAACACTAATTTCTTACATGTTTAGTCTCATATATTGTCCTATCAGGAATTGGTACATGGGTAGTCTTACTATCTAAAGGAAATAATTCTCGACTAACGTTTGAACGTTTATTATCTTCAGTTTCTTCTAATTTTTCTTTATTTTTTATGTCATTTGATTGTATCTCTACATCTTTTTCTTTCATTTTTTTTATAGAATTATTAATATTGGATGGTTCTGTTTCTGATGATTGAACTATACATGAATATTTAGTAGAACAAGGAGCATTATCATAATTCATTTCAGGATATATATAATTTAATGGGCATGAAACCATTCTCATATTATAATCTTCTGAATATTCTATTTTATCTTCTAAATTATTTTTTACTTTTTTTACATTTTGTATATTATCATTGTTATTTTCAAAAACCTTATTATCATTAGAAATAATTTGATTAAAAGCAGGAGATAAAATATTTTCAGAAAGTAAAGGAACTGAAACTTCTGGAAAGGATTTTTTAATTTCAATCAATAAAAGTAATTGTTGCTTTTCAAATTCCTTTTGAAGTAATGTTTGTTCCCTATGTTGACGAAACATTAATTCAGCCATTTGTTTTTTGTGCATTTCTTGTACTTTTTTGTAAACTGTTAAAAGTTTATCAGATGCAATAGTAGATTTTAATCTAGAGATAGAATTTTTTATATCTGTGTTTCTTGAAAGTTTCTTCATAAAATTATTAGATGTAGAAATATTATTTTGATCATTTAAATTTTCTAAAGAACCTCCAATTTTACATGTTGAATTGAAAGTGCAAGAGCTGTTACATTTATTCCATGTTTGAAGTTTTTTTCTCATTTCATTATTATTATCTATTGTATGCTTTTTATCTTGATTAATTTGTATGTCACTTTGATCAATGTATTCTTTAGCTAACATTGTCTGAATACAATCAGCTGATCTTGTTGATGAATATGTTGCTAAAGAATATTCAGGCTTTGTTTGTAAAGAAACAGACTTACACATTTTACGATCAATATTAGAATAAAAGTTTGCAACAGATTCCTTATTTTTAGTTTCATATTCCCATTCAACTTTAGCTTGTGCAACATTCCATTCTTTTCGTCGATTCACATTAGCACAGGATGTTGGAACATATTCAGAACAAGGAGTACAAGTTGAACTAGCTAATTCCATTTGCATATGAGCTAATAATATAGGACTTGGAGTATCTAATACATAGGAACCTTGACGTACTAATTTAGGAGTGTCTCCTAAATTATCCAAATCATTTTCTTGACATTCATTTTCTTTAAGATTAACATTATTTAGTGTCAATGGAATAATATTTAATGTTTTAGGCACTTGTGGTTTCCAAATTTCTGATACTGTTTCTGTAGTAGATTTTATTAAAGTTGTTATATTTGAATCAATACTAGAAGTTATTGATTCTGATCTTGAAACAGTACTAGGAACTAAATTTATCTGATTTTCAGATTTACATCTCAAGTTTAAATCTTTATCATACTGTAAAGTTTTTTCTAGATTTTCATTAGAATTTTTGAATGTTTGTATTGGAACATCACTTATATTTGTAACAATACATTCATTAAAATTATCATATTTAAAAGAAATCAAATTTTCTTTTGAACTATGATTATATTTTACATCTTTCAATTCTTTTTGAACTTTTCCTATATAGATATTACTATTACATTGTTTATTAATACGTGAAATAGTTAATTTTTTTTCTATATTTATTGCACTTTCTTTATAATTAGATAATTCTTGTTTAATATCTTTAGTTATCTGAAAAAAATAAATTTAATCATAAAATAAATTTTAAATAATAATAAAATAATAAATATGCATACCATTGGTGGCAAAATAGGAATTCCATTAATCTTGATACATGAAACATATGAATGACCTTCCATATTTTTAACTTTTTAAATAGATCTGCTAAAAATGATAATAAATTTATATTAAAAAAATATTAATGAAAGAAACTTATTATAATAAAATGAAATAAAATATCTTTTTTCATATTAACAAAAGAAATATTGTAAAAAAAATAGATTTATTTAATGTTGTAGAAATACAAAAGAAGTAAATAAATTAATAATTAAATAATATTTAATTAAATTATTATAATAATTAGAAAAAATTAAATAAAGTATTAAGAATAAACGAGAATTTGTAATTATATATATATATATTATTATTATTATTATTATTATTATTATTATTATTATTATTATTATTATTTGTTTTCATACATCAACTTTGTATAATACTATATTGTATATCTTATAATGTATTACTTAATTATTACTTAATAATTAAAATGTATATAGCATGCATATATAATTGAAAATACTAATTATGAAATACAATAAAATATAACAATTTTTTCTTATAATATATTTTAATCTCTTAGAAATTGATTTATTTAATAAATTCATTTTATGGATTCATTTTAGATTACTTACTGTTATTTTGTATTTTTCAACATACATTTTCTCCAATAGTAATATAAACATTAGAAAACAATTTTGCTGATTGTATTTTGTATTATTTAAATAGGTAAAAAGTGGTATGCATATTTCCAATTCATTCATTCATATAATTTATTGATGATATTATTGACACAAACTTCCAACAAAAATTTCTTTAATTATTTTGTATTTTTTTTATAGAAATATCAAGTTGATTATTGTTTACTTTAATCATAAATATACAATTCTTTTTATCAAATTAATATAGATGGAGTTGTTGTTTTATCAACATATAGTTTTACATATTAATGTTGGTAGTTCATATTACCATAATTGTTGATTTTGTTACGTTGTCGCATGAATAATTTAACTTTAATAACATTATAACCTATAGCCTGAGCAAACTTCGACGATAAAGAGTTAGAGTGGATTTTTAAAATTGATTGAACAGATATAAATATAAAATGTATATTGTTTAATTAATTCACCATAAATGATCAAATAAAGAGAAAGATTCGAAAGATGCTCTGCTCAAAGAATTTCTAAAATTAATTTATTACGAATAGAATCAAATTTTTAATTAAAATATATATGATCTTGAAATGAAAAATCTTTCATGATATATTCTATTTTGTCTCTATTCATGTGCCTTAAAAAAATCCTAAATTTTAAGAATTATCCTATCTTTTCAATATATATTTTCTCTTTCGTTCTAAACTATATACACGTATGCACCGCGCCATCCTTATGATTTTTTTTTCATTTTTGCTTGCTTAAGAATGAATTAAGACATGAAAAAAAAATCATCAATACACAAAACTTTCAATACACACAATTCAATCCATCATTAGGTTAAAATGACCTAAAAAGATTACAAAAAACAAAATGAGATCGAAAAGCTGAAATTAAAAAATGAGATGGAGAAAAAAAAATTGTTTGAATTCAAATCATTTCAAATTTTATATTCTTTTGAAAGATTTAAATTTTTATTATCGAATAAACGATTGGTTTTTTAAAATTTTAAAATTATGTTCTCTTTTTTCACATGTTTATAAACAAAATGATTCAGTGTTTTACGGATACCAATTTATTATTCCTTTATATTTATTAGGAATAATAAATTTATATTATATTAGGAATTATATAAGAATCTGATTTGATAATAATATAATACTTTAAAATAAATTTAAATTTCCAATCATAATAAACATAGGTACTATCTTCATTGCTGTTTTAAATATATATAAACATATACATAATATAAATTCTTTAGTTAGTTTTTATTTTCTTTACTACTTCTAAATCAATTGTAATATCAATAAGAATCTGCAAATTTAAATAAAAAAAAAAAAAAATTTGATCTTGATGGTTTATGATCGAAAAAATTATATGCAAACGTATCTTTATTACATTAATGCTCGAATCCTTCATTAATAAATAATGATAAAAAATAAAATGTTGATATACATGCATATGCAAGAAAAAGAATACACTTTAACTCGTACGAAAATCTTCAAAATTTATGACTTTTAAAATTTAATTAACTAAGATAATTAACTAGATAATTTGAAACAGCTTGACAACTAAAACTATCAATTGGCTAATGTTCCTGATAAAATATTATGTTAAATAAAATATTTTTTTCGAAGTTTTAATTCTTCTTTAATATACTATACATTAAACTCTTCAATAGTTTTCAATACATTCTATCTTTTAAAATATATATATACATAATTGAGAAACAATTTAAATTATATTTCAGATATATATGTCCTTCTAGATTAATATTATATACTAAAATTATATTTACAAATAAAACAAGCAATCAAGCTATGTTAATACAATAGCATAATATTTTTAAACAAATAACACTATTAAGTAATACCAACTTAGTAACTATATAGATAGAACAAAAAGAGTAAATATATACATAAATGTATAGATTAGAAATATAGACTATAGATATGTTTATATTTCTTATGTGTATTTTTAAGTAATCTTTAATTTCTTGTAACAAAGATTATATTATATTTTTATATAAAAATATCTTTTGAATACAAAAATATAATTAATCAATAATATTACATATATAATAAATAGAAAAATGGACGCATATGAACTTTTTCGAAAACTTTCTACTGGTGTAAAATTTGATAAAAAACGTTTTCAGATCGATGCAGAGAAATTCCAGGTATTTTCCAAAAATATTATATTGAAAAATATATATATATATTTTAATATTTTAAATGAATTTTATTAATATGATAATCATTCTGTTTTTTGTATAGCTTATTAAAAAACAACCTAAAAATGTAATTACTGATGAAAAAATTAAAACTTTTGATGATATAAATTCAACAATATGTAAGAAAAGAAAATATGATGATATTGAAGAAGAAACTGAAAATATTAATGAACTAATGTTAATTGATGGAATGTATGTTTCCAAAAATCAAAATAAAAAGTGCAAAGTGTCTTTAACAGAAGAAAAACAATTAAAATTAGCACAAGAAAAGGTTTTAAATTTTTTTTTTTTTACTAAAAATTAATTGGTTTCAAAAATAACAATTTTAAAATACTAAATTTTTTCTTAGATTAATCAACATCGTAATCATTATCACATAAATGTCACAGGCAATAGAATACCTAAACCTATTTTAGAATTTACTGAATTATCAACAGATTATGGTATATCTGAAAAGTTAATAAATAATATTATAAATTGTGGTTATCAGTATCCTACTCCAATTCAAATGCAAGCTATACCTGTTATGTTACAAGTAAAATCATTATATATAATATTTATTAAGAATTTTATTTTATCAATACTAGTAAAAAATTATTAATTTCTTTATAATCTTTACTAAAATAGGGCAGGCAAATATTAGCTTGTGCTCCAACAGGATCTGGAAAAACAGCTGCATTTTTATTACCTATAATTCATCATTTAGGAGGACCAGAAAAAAAAGGATTTAGAGCTGTTATATTAAGTCCAACAAGAGAATTAGCAAAACAAACATATAGAGAATGTTTACGTCTTAGTGAGGGATATAATTTTAGAATTCACATTATAAGTAAAATAAATCAAGCATTAAACAAATATGGACCTAAAAGTTCACAAAAATTTGGTTAATATAAAATATGTGAAATATTAAAGTAATGAGAGTATATATAATTATATATAATTTTATTTTTATTACAGATATATTAATTACTACTCCAAAAAGAATAATATATTTATTGAATCAAGATCCACCAGCTATTTCTTTTAACAAGTAATAACTTAAAATTGATATATTAATATAATAATTGTTTAATTATTTACAAATTTTAATGATTCAATTATATTAAAATAATATATAATACATAAAAATTATAACAAATATTTAAATTTTAGTGTTGAATGGCTAATTGTGGATGAAGTAGATAAACTATTTGAAAATGGAATAAGATGCTTCAGAGATCAATTAGAAAAAATTTCAAAATCATGTACAAGTGAAAAATTACATAAGGCAATGTTTAGCGCAACTAATACTCCTATAGTAACCAAATGGTGTCGACGTAATTTGAAAGGTCTTATAACAGTTACTGTTGGACATAGGTTTAAATCATTTTTTTTAAATCTACAAAAAAATTTCATATTACTTCTGCAAACAAATGTTTCTTGACTAAATATTATATTTTTTACAGAAATGCTGCAACTGATTTAGTGGAACAAGAACTTTTGTTTGTTGGGGCAGAAAGAGGAAAACTTGTAGCTCTTAGAAATATTATTCAAAAGGTATTATCTTTATTATTACATTTATGGAATTTATTTTATTATATTATTATGCTTAATTAATAATATAATTCAATAAAGGGAATATTACCACCTGTGCTAGTATTTGTACAAAGCAAAGAAAGAGCACAAGAATTATTTAATGAACTTATATATGATGGAATTAATGTTGATGTTATTCACGCTGATAGAACGCAAACACAGGTATTTTTTTTTTATAATTTATTAATTAGATAATAATTAGATAATAATTTATTAATTTATAACAAATAATTTTAATACAATTTTTTCTTTTATAGCGAGACAATGTAGTTCGTTGTTTTCGAGAAGGAAAAATATGGGTCTTAATATGTACAGAATTAATGGCAAGAGGTATTGATTTTAAGGGTATAAATCTTGTTATCAATTATGATTTTCCATTATCTGCTATTTCTTATATTCATAGAATTGGTATGTATTTCTAAATTTAATAAAAAAAGAATTTACATTAATAATATAAAATAATGTTTAAAAATTCTTAACATATATTGTTTAAAATAGGTCGTACTGGTAGAGCTGGGCATAAAGGAAAAGCAATTACTTTTTTTACTGAACAAGATACTACAAATTTAAGAAGGTAAATATTAATTTAAATCTAATGATGTTAAGATATAAATAGCAATATCTTTTAAATATTTTAGTATAGCTAGTATCATGCGAGAATCTGGATGTAATGTTCCTGATTATATGTTAGCTATGAAAAAACATAATAAAAAGGAAAAACGAAAACTTGAACATAAAGCTCCTACTAGAGAAAAGATATCGACTATTCCTACATTTAAACGTGTACATAATAAAGAAAAAATGAGGTATATATTGCTGGATTTATTTCTATAATAACATAAAAACATTATTCATATCATTTTTTATATTTATATTATAGACAAGTTACTATAAATACTTTGGAAAATAAATTAAAGAGTAAACAGATTGAAGATAAGAAAATAAATAAAAAAAAAAAAGAAAATAAACAAAAAAATTTTAAAAAAGAAAAGTTAATAAAAAAATAAAAATAAAAATATTGAAAAATCAGTAAAAGTGACTTTATATTTAAAAAAAATTAAGATTATTAGAAAAATAATAAAAAGATTAACTATAATAAAAATATAGTATATAAAATCAAAGAAAAGAAAGAACTAAAGAATATATAGAAGTGATAGACAACTTTTTAAAAATATAATATATAAATTTAAGTATAAAAATATAGTATATAAATATGCAATTATAAAAGGACTATAAATCAATAAAAAAATTTATATTATTATATATTATTATACCACATTATATTTGATGTTACAATATGATGAATACAAATAATAACTTTTAATAAAAAATATCACATTTTTATAATATATGTAAACAATATATTAAATTTATACATTGATATGTATTATATATATAAATATAATATTATATGAACACACACATTCTGAGTTAATTGCATTAAATTTTCAATTAATTCATAATTCATTAATTTTCAATTATAGATTATAAATTAAAATAAATTGTTTTTTTTTTTAACAAAAACTATTATTATTTATTAAAAGGATTATATTTTAATTATATATTAACTTCTGGTACTATCATTAATTTTATTCAAGTTTTATTTTCTGTATATAAAAATTATTTCATAAAAAAAATTATTTGTATTATAAATTTTAATATAAATGAATTGTTTCAATATCAGTCATGAACAAATTTAAAATTTATTTAAATTATTTAAATTCTTAAAATTTTAATAGTTTTATAATTTTATAGAATTAACAATTATTTGAACATAAAATGTTTATTATTTAGTAATTATATATTTTTTTAAAATATATAATTATTCAATTCAAAATTTTTATAGTATTTTGTGCGTACACGCACATATATAAAAACATATGTATTCGATAATATATAAAAATTTAATATTTTTTTATAGAAATATTGGAAATCTGTCTTTTTCAGAAAATATTATAAATGAATATAAAAAAAATTATTACTAGGTTTCACATAGCCAATCACAAGGTAGTTTTGGCATTTTATTTGCTGGCCATGGAAGATAGCCTGCTGTTTTAAAAATCCAATAATCATATGATACTTTAGCTATAAGACTTATTAAGAGTACAACTTCTGTAGCAATAATATAATAAATATAATCTGTCCAATCACCAGGATAAACACACATCTTTGAAGGTTCTAAATCAATAACTTTTTCTTTTACATTTTCGCAAAATACTTCATCAGAATCTAATATACGAGTTTGTAGCCATACCTAAATTATAATTTTAAAAAATTATATTTCATAAAATAAATACATATTTATCAAATTTAAATTATATTTTAAACATTACCTTTAAATATTTGGCTGTGTTACAATCACAATGTAATTCATTCCCTCCAAGCTTTACTAATCGCGAACTAGTGAAACTCTTATCATGAGTATTAGGGCTTAAAATATATGTAGGAAGCTACACATTTAAAATATGCATAATTTTAAGATACTTGTATTCAAAATATTATCAAAATTTTTTTATATTTACTTACAGATTTAATTTTATTATACCGTAAACTAAGAAAAGCATAATTATCCAAAAATTTGGAACCTTCTAATTTATTTATAGATGATATATTATTGTAGTCAGCATAAAACTCTCTTATATCTTCATAACATGGATTAGTACTTAGATCATCTAATACAGTGATCTGTAACAATCAATGATAAAAATAATAACTAACTAATTAAATAACAACTATTATAACATATATAGTAAAAAGTATAATTTTCGTATATTTATATTATATTTGAAGTATAATTTTTATTAATTTTTAATTTTATTAAAAATTATTATTATTATTAATTATCAATTAAAAATAGGAATTAAAAAATAACAAACGATTAATTTGATTGTTGATGAATAATTAAATTGAAATACTTAATTCTATTTGTTTAGATAATTTAAGATATAAAATTTACGTACGTTATTATATGAAACATTCAGTGCTATAGTATTGCGAGGTAATTTTTCAGGTAATTCGGTAATTTGAATTCCACTACAATCTACATTTACTGCTAAAGTTGGTGGTTTACCTTCAACAATATCCAATCTTCTAAAATTACATTGACATTGCCATGTATCTCCTTTAGGACATTCTGTTTGTAACTGTTAATCCAAAAGAAAACAATTAAATAATAAATATCAATTTAAATTACTACTTAAAGTTTTACCTATATTTCTAAAAACATGATTTTTGTTCTCAAATTATTACCAAACTAAGATATCGAACTTGTTTCAATGGAACTTGTTCTGTCGTATTAAACCAATGCCAAGTTTTACTAGCTGAACATACAGTTTCATTTTCATGATTAAAATTAATTTGCTTTTCTCCTGTTTTATTAATATATTGATAAATATCATGACACCAAAGTGTATTTGTTCCTAAATATAGAAAGTTATATTACATTTTGAAATATTTATAAAATATTAGTATTGAAATAAAATAAAAATTTTTATTTACCTGAAATATCAAGCCAAAATTCGCGACCATTCATTGTATTTAAAGCTGGTAAATGTGTGAGATTATTATAAGATAAATCCAAAGTAGTAAGTTGAGCTAATCTTGTAAGTGAATTATTCTCTACTTCAATAAGAGCATTATTTGAAAGATTCAAACAAACTGTTGGAGTCATCATTCGAAATTGTCCTTTTACTCTATTAATTCTACCATCTGTAATTGCAAGTGATTTTAGTCTTCTCCATCGAATTTCACTTACATTGAATACATCTAATGTTGCATTTCTTATATGTATGTATGATATATTTGATGGAAATCCTGAAATAAAACAAACAAAAATGTTTTTACAAAATTTAAAATAAATTTTTAAATAATTTTTTGCCAAATTTATACTTATCTATAATATAGATAATAGAATATTTCATTTATCATTAATGTAATTAAACAATTTTTTAATATTAACCTGTACAAGAAAGTTCTAATTCAAAATTTTGAATATCCAAATTGCAACAAAGTACAGCATTGCCTTCAGGATTATTATGAGCAAGAATGATTTTTTTACAGGAACATCCAGTTATTTTGACATCAGGACATTCATTAGATTGTTGATAAAAACAATGCTCTAAAAGACCATCAGATATTCCAGTAATTGAAGTTGAAGAAGATGTTTGTTGATCTTCTTCTGTTCTTGCACTAGCTACTCCAGCATATAAACATATCATTATGGCAAACCACTGCATCTGTAAATCCAATTGATCTTTTTCAAAGAATATTAATTAATAATTAATAACTTTATATTTTATACGAGATAATTTTAGTATATTAATATATTTTATTATTTTTCATTTTATGAAAAATAAAAGCAATTTTATGAAACTTTTATTAAATAACTATCTTTTATTAAATTATTATCAAAATCAATTATTTAATATAGTTAAAATTATAATATATAATATAATAAAAATTCAATTTTTTATCTATTAATATAAGTATTAAGATAAATTTCTTAAATAATAAAATAATCAACTAAAAGTAGATATACTATTAAATATTTTTATTAAATTTAAAAAAAAATAATGTATATAAAATACAATTATATATTTTTTTATTATTATACAATTATTACATATTATTATAATTACTCGTAAAATTATAGAAAATTTTCTATTGTTTTGTTAATTTGTTGCTAATTTTGATTTTTTATTTGACAAAAAGTAATCATAATTATTAAAATTAGTAAAATATAGAAATGTTACGTACTTAACGAAATAATTTATTTTAATTTCAAATTTAAGTTATATTAATTTTATGATTTAAATTATATAATTTCATATTGGTAAATTTTTTTTTATCATATTTTATATTTTTATCGTAAAATATTATTTATATAACTATAGTATATTTAATTAGAAATAAAAATAATATAATAAAATATAAAATTTAAATTTCCTCGTTTTTTTTAAATACAAAATTAAAATTAATTAAAATTCATTTTGAATCTGAATTATTATTAATTTTTACAAATTTAATTAAAAACATTATAATATATATATTATTTTAAACAAAATATGTATATATAATATATAATAACTGAAATTAATGAAAAGGAACTTTCTTTTAATATTATTTCAAATAAGTATTAGTAACATAATATAAATATTAATGAAACTTTAATATATTAGTTTATACAAGCAAATATATATATATATATATATATATATATAAAAATTCTAAACAAATATTTTTATTTTACTTTTAATATTATTATATAATTCATTTCTAATATAATAAATTTTTTATATTTATAATACTAAAACAACAAACTTTAATAAGAAATGAAGATTTTTGTGCTTTTATGAGAAAAATCTTAAATCACTGATTTAAATATCTATAGGAAATCAGAGATATGGGATTTATATTTAAATTAATAACATCAAGTAAAAATTTGAAAAAAAATCATTTTTATTCAATTAAAATTACCTTCATTTTGCACATAGTTTTATGATTAAAAATCCTTCTACATATCGATGACAATTTTGAGTTATATTATTTTTAATTCGAAGCAGAACAATGTTATGCATATAACTAGTAGAGATAACTCACGGATAAAAATAGTCACAATTGACAGTAAACAAAATTTCGTTTTTATGTAAGGAAACTACACATTGGCAAAGAAGAATGTGGGTAAATTAATTCGTTTAGCAGTCGCAGACACTTTGGGTCATACGGGTCGACCTATTAATGAATCAAAATTGGTTAGCTAGTGGCAGAACGCGTCGCTTATTACACTTGGTGGCCCTGTACAAACGATAAATCACTCCACGACTAGAATCAATGTTACGCTTCTTTTACTTCTTTTAAGTTCATATTTTCGACATTATATCAATTATAATGATAAATGTTATAAAATTTTTTATCACTTAGTATTAAATACAAATAAATCTTAATCATTTAATTTTTTTTTTAAAAAATATTAAATGTTTTAATTATCTATTTATAATTATTAATCTGTAATGAATTAATGAAATTATACAGAATTTAATATCTTTAATTTTTATTATTTTTTATATACTATTATTTATATACATATAATTAAATTATTATAAAGAAACCAATATTAAAGATTTATTAACTTTTCTATATTTCACGAATAATGTTTTTAATATATTTTAATATAATATTTATAATATATAATATATATATGTATTTAGTATTAGTATAATTTTATGGAGAAAGAAAAACTATAAATAGATATTAATTTTCATGATTCAATTTATCAATATAAATTTTTAAAAATTATAAATTTCCAATACAATTTTTTGTAAATTTATAGATAATAAATATATACATATAAATAAATATAAATATTTACGTCTTACAATAAATATGATTTTCAAATTTTAATGTATTATTTAGTGTATTTTTAATAAATAAAAATATATATACTTACTATTGATAATGTTCTATTAGAAATTTAACCAAAGAATACGTATATAAAGAATATATGTATGATACAAAAAAAAATATATGAATATGTGTATATATCTTAAATAACCGTGAATAAAATTATGTCAAAATTCAATACAATTTTGATAAAATAATCAATAAAAATATTAAATACAAAATATTATCTGATATATTTATTCATTTAAAAATGGAAACAATTTAATCGTTTTTATTAAATTAATAGAATGACACTTTGTTGACAATAGTGAATATAATTATATTATAATATTTATAATTGATTTATTTTTTGATTAAATAATTTTTTTATGCAAAAATATTATTTTAAATATATTATAACTTCAGAAACAATAAAACTTAATCATTATTGATATTATAACATATCTTATTAAAGTTTAAAAAATTAAAAATATTACTAATTTAGTTTTTATAAATTTTTATGTTTATTATGTTTATTGTATGTAATAATATAATGAAAAAGAATATCTGAAAACAAGCAATTAATTTATTAAACATAAAAAATAAACATAATTAAAAATGACAAATAAAATTTTCTATTTCTATTACATATATTATATGACATATTAAATGGATCTAAATTATTATAATATTTTCAAAGGTTAATTATAGACAATCTTTTCAATAAGAGTTAACCTTCTTCGTATCAAATAATCTTTGCATATATACATATTGCTGTTTGTCAGTGTTTTAAGATGGCGGACTTAAATGAGAAGTTGTTAGCAGAACTCCTCAAAAAACCTGGAAATAATGTGTGTGCTGATTGTGGGGCAAAAAGTGAGTAGGTTTTTTAAAAAGTATCTATTATATTATTGTATCACAATGTAAAAAATATTAAAAAGTATTTGTTTTATTATATTGCAAATTTTTCAATTATTGAATATCAAACTTTATTTTCTTAATTTTATTCGAAATAAATTTCAAAATAATTTAATTACAATTATAATATTAAAAAGAAGAAAATTGAAATTGTCATTTTTATTCAATTTTATTTTGCTACAATTAATTAAATTGATTAAAAAAATTGATTTGTAAAGTTGTTTTACGGTATTGTTATATTAAATAAAAATTTTCTTTGTTTTAAAGATTTTAATATGAATTTTAATTAAAATAGAAAATATTGTATTTATTTTAAAAAGTTTTAAAATTGTATCATTTAAAATGATTTTTATCTAAAAAATTTAAAGGTACAATAGTATAATAGTATAATATTCACTAATGTTTAGTTTATAATTGTATATAATAATAAAGAGATTTTATTTCATACATTGAAATTCTTACTTATGTTTATTTACTATACTCTCTTACTATATATTTTTTTAAAAATATTTTTTTTTACAATCTTATCTTTTCTTTTAAAATAAACATCTTATTTTTTCTTTTAAAATAAATAGTTTATTTTTATTATTTAAAAAATGTGTTGCATTTTTTTTTATTTACAATATATTCTCACATTGTTTTTGTAATCATGTATATTAAGTTATATTTGGATAAATAATAACAATATCAAAAAATTAAAAAATAAAAGATATTTTCATAATTGAAATTAAATTTCAGATCCAGAATGGGCTTCTTATAATATAGGAATATTTGTGTGCACAAGATGTGCAGGTATACATAGATCAATGGGTGCACATATTTCTAAAGTTAAACATTTAAAACTAGACAGGTGGGAAGATTCTCAAGTAAACCGAATTAGAGAAGTTGGTAATATTGCAGCTAGGCTTCATTATGAAGAACGTGTACCTCCATGTTATCGCAGACCAAATCCAGATGCACCACAGTAGGTTGTCTTGTATATTTAAAATATTAAATTAAAAATATACATATATTTCAAAAATCATATTTTTCAATTAACAGAGTATTAATAGAACAATGGATAAGAGCAAAATATGAAAGAGAAGAATTTTGTCATCCAGAGAGACAAAACCATTATGTTTCAGGATTCATGGAAGGTTTTTTAATGAAACGTGGTAAAGAAGATTCACGTTATCATCCACGAAAATTTGTTCTTTGTGAGGCAGAAGATACTCTCAAATATCATGTTAAAGAAAATAAGGTTTATAAATATTAAATATTATATATTTATCTAATATTTGATATGTAGTATTTCATTTCTTTATGTTTTATTATTTTATTATTAATGTTTTAAGGAACCCAAAGCTGTTCTTAGAATATCAGAATTAAATGTTGCTTTTGCTCCTCCTAAAACTGGTAATCAGAATAGTCTGCAAATATCATTTATGAAAGATGGTACAACAAGACATATCTATGTATATCATGAAGATCCAGAAGTAATTACAAATTGGTATTTGGCAATACGATGTGCAAAGCTACATCGTTTGCAAGTTGCATATCCAGGAGCAACTGAGGCTGAATTACTTTCACAACTTACCAGAGATTTTCCTCGTGAAGGATTTTTATGGAAAACTGGACCTAGATATACAGATGCCTATAAAAAAAGATGGTTCACACTAGATGGACGAAAATTGATGTATCATGATGATCCTATGGTATGCATTTATTTAATTATTTGAGTATTATATAATATGATCGCTGATCGACAGATATATTACTTACATTTAAAAAAAAGCAGTAGAAAACTTAAAAATACAATTATAAATCTTAATTAAAATTATAACAATTAATATAAACAAAAAAATAGCATGATCATATAGTTTGGCATATTTCGATCAGATGTCTAATAATTAATAATACTCAAACAGTTAAAAATAAATATTCGTATTTTTTTATTATTAGAAAATAAGTTAAATTTATATTTATTTAAAGGATGCACATCCAAAAGGTGAAATCTTCTTGGGCCACAGTTCAGATGGTTTTGCAGTAAAAACAGGAGTACCTCCTGGTGCAAGAGATCAAGGATTTTCATTTACTCTTGAAACTCCAGATAGAACTTATCTTCTTTCTGCTCAAAGTGATGATGATAGATCACAATGGATCAATGTAATTCAAAAGGTCATAGATAAACCACTTACTCCACAAGATGCGACTGGTGAGTTTGAAATAGAAAAAAACTCAAAGAAAATACAGTTAAAAATATTAAAAAAAAAAAGTTAAGAAAAATCTAATAATATTTTTTTTAATTAAAAATTTACAGTGGCAGCGCGTCTCATAAGAAAACGCACAGCTAGTGGAACAATGAATATATTTTCTTCTACAAGGTAGGGCTGGATCCCTCTTAGGTGCCTTTCCTAATTGTTAAAAGTGAATATTAGATGAACTAATTAAGCTGATCTATTAAGACTGTTAAAGAAGTAGATCACTCAACTCACTTGATGGCAAGTAGATAATGTTTTATAATCGCACAATGCTATCGAGTCACATATGCATATTCATTCATAAAAATACACGTTATATCTTATACATATATATCGTTATAAAAAATATATTTCAAGTAAACACAAGATAATTTTTAATATTCTCATATGAGCATTATCAATTTTAAAAAGTTTAATATGATTGAGTAGCAAATTTAAATGAACCAAATATATTAAATTAAGTGGTTCTTTCTAATAGTATAATATAAAATCAATGTAAAAATTGACATATACTCTTTAAAAATACTTTCAACATAAAATACTTCTTGCTTGCTGTCGAACCAAACTGACAGTATTATATATTATATTGTAAACAATATTTACTTAGTAATATTACATATGTATGATATTTATTTGCTGAATAATGAAAATTTACAAAATTCTAATAGAATACATAGTATTCTTTATGACTTTTAAATTTGAATTGTGTACATATATATGGAAACAATATATATGGAAAAAATTATGAAAGTAGAACACACTAAATGTATGTCTAAATATTTAAATTCTGTTTGATATTTAAACTCAACATTGATCAATCATAGTATTTTTTTAATTATGATTATTAATTCGCTTAAATATTCAAAATAAGTATATATAATATATAATATTTTATATGGAAATAATAAATTTCCATGGCCTATCTTTTTATGCATTCTTTTATACAATTATAATTGAAATAAAATAAGCTAAATCAATCAGATTCTACATACATAAGTACATATTGTGTTGCTACAAATATATGTATTATATAATTAATATGTTATAGCATTTATACAAACAATATTTATTATAGAAACATGAAATGCTTATAATCTTTTATTGCCTCAAATATGAAATACGCTTTTTCTTATAATGTATTTGTACAGTTAATTAAATTCTTTTCAAACATAAGATATCAACAAGACTGTTAAATGAAGAGACTAAACATTTTACATGTCCATGTATATACACCATCAATATATTTATGTATATATGCATTCATACATGCAAATTAAAGAAAATAAAAATATTTTAATTGTTAAAAAAATGAAAAATAATATTTTAAATAATTATTACAATCACATTTCTCTAATAAATTTGATTTCAAATTTTTATTATCAATGTTCAAAATGATATTTGAGAGATATTTATTTATTAATAAAAATTGTGTTCATATATTAAAATAATGACATTTTCTTAATCAAAATTTTCTCTTAGTGTAATATTATTAATTATTGGTTAAATCAAATATTAGATACATTTTAAAGAAAATATTCAAAACAAATGTTTTTTTAAATACAAAAAAATTTAATTCTATAAATTTAAAATTAATATATAAAATTTAACATATAAACAAACATGATTTTATAGTTTAAAAGTTCACTTGATTTTTATATAAACATCAAATTTATAGCATTATAAATAGTACAATATTTTATTGAATCGTTTATTATGTATGTATATGATAGATATTGAAAAAGTAAGGAAAATGTTTTTTTAATATTTTTGTTATATGTTTTTAATACTTTAACATTTTAACTTAATCTATTAATTTTTATAAGAAATGTTTATTTTTTATATTTTATTTCCATTAATAAATATCAATTTTTTATTGAATATATTGAACTAAATGAAATTATAATTATTTAGATACAACATATATTCATTATTGTACTGTTCTTGATAATTGTCAATGTATCAAACCAAAGATATTAATATAAAAAATCAATATTTTATTTGATTATCATTACATTTAGATACAGGAATACTTTTTAAATAACAAAGAATATTTACCCAACAGAAAGCTGCAATACTAACAAAAGAAACTCGTAATACTGGTGGTACTAAGAGAAAATTAAAAAATTGAACTGGTAACCAGTACATACATGATGTCTACAAATAAAAAAAAAAATTCAACTAAATACGAATTTTTTAAATTTAAAAAAAAAAAACAATTTAAATTACCTTAAATGTTTGAAAAAATTTTGCTTTACATTCATCGAACACATTTAATTTACTCTCCATCAAGCTCATACCTAAAATATTAAACAATATAATGACAAAGTATAGTATATTTTAAAGATCTAAAATATATATAAAGAGAAAAATTTAATACAAACTGATAAAAAATAATGTAATTAATGGTGGCGTAAGAACAAATTGATCGACTAAAAGTTTTGTGAAGACAATTTTCATAGTTTTGCCTTTATAGAACATATCCAACCATTTGTACCTAATAAAAAATGTTAAAAGATTTGATTTTATAATTTTATAATTTTTCGAGTCAATTACTATTTGTTAACAGTAGTATATGAAAACAAAAATTATGATATATTGAAGACAATCGATTAAATAACATAATTTCCAATGAAAATTATTTTATGGTAATTATGATCATTTATGATAATTTATGATTTTATGATAATTATGATTATAATGAGAAAATTAGCATTAATAATACTATACAGGCGAATACCAATAGAAGTGACAAAACAGAATAAGCTCACCAAAAGTGATAAGTTCATAGCAGCCAGCGTGCCGATGAATGCAATCGTGCGATCCAATAGACAGGCAGTTTATTTTATGTTGATATTTATGTTAACGAAATTATTAACGTTGATATTTATGTCTATGAAAGAGTTAGTTTTATCAAAATCAAATAAAACTAATTAATTATTTATCAACAATTTAATATATTATATATATTTTTATATAATTTTATATGTATTTTATATATAAGGTATTTCGTAAATTATAGTTCAAATGAAATCAGAGATATTCTATTGAAAATGAAAATTTAAAAATAACATAAATTGATTGATTACTTTATTTTATTTTTGAAAATATAAGATTTAAGAATTTATCAAATATGAATTTAATTAATTTTCAACTGAATATTATTGAATAATATTAAATAATATACACAAAAATAAATAAAATATATAGAATAACATTTTATTTGTAAAAGTAATTAAAAAATATATTTATTCAATAATTAATCAAATACAGAGATGAATTTTCAAATTCGACTTTTTCAAAAAACAAAGAAATTTTATTTTAAAGTGTTTTTTTATTTTCATATAGAAAATCAATCACTTATTAAATATCATTAGTAAATGATTGGTTTTTAAATGTATTTTTCTCGAAAATGATATTTATCATATATTTTTTATTCTTTATTTTTTTTTTTTATTTTAAATCATAAAATATTTCTGATTCCATTTATATATGAATTACAAGAAACCTTATGTATATATATTAGTATTAGTATATACACATATATATTATTTTTACTATACTTATATATATTACTATATTATATACATAACGTATATATATTTTTTTTCATAATTATAAAAGTATTACCTATTTCTCTAATTTTTAATATTTTCGTCATTGTTATTGTTATTATTTATATTTTAATTTATTTTACGTGTATACTTTTTATCTAAAAATATATATTTATGTGATTAATAATTCAATATTTAGATAATAGATAATAGATTATTGAAATCGAAATTTTAAGTAATTTTTATGTTTGATTCGTTACAAATATATATGTATATATATACATTTTATATGCATATTATGTATATGTATATGTAAATATATATATATATATATATATATATATATGCAATTAATAAACAAAGTGCCTTATCGTATAATTATTAAAGCTTAATGTCATAAATGATAAAAAATAAACAAATGATATAAAGCATTGAATAAAAATAAAGATATACGCGATACCATCCATGTAGTAGTGGTCCTGCAATAAAACAACCATAGATAGCATATCGCTTTAGTTGGGCCCAATTGTAACTTTCCAATTGCATCGCGTTATTTTTATCTAATAAACCCAATTTTTGATTAAAATTTTTTATCCAAATAAACAGCGGTTTTTCAATCTTAAATGTATTTGTTTCTTCTATGTTTGTTGGTGCTGATAACGAAAACTACAATCGGAATAATTAATTATAATTAAAAACATTAAAACATCACAAAAATCAAATACATGTGTATATATTTTTATTACATATTATAGTTTCGTAATTGATTTATTTTTCTTTTTTTTTAAAGAAATTCATTTATTATTATTTCATTTTTTATATATTTATTATATATTTCTTTTTTATATGACTATTTATTTCTTATATAATATTATTTTTATTTATATTATGATTCGCATATATATTATATTTTGATCACAAGATCATAAATGTAATAAAAAAATAAAGTACAATAGTTTTATATATATTTTCAAAAATAATTTTAATTAATGTAAAATTTCCTATTTTTTAAATATTTTTTTATTCTTTTCAAAATTTGAATTAATTTTTAAAATTTATATTAGTTTATAATATATTTTAATTATATAAAAAGGAATATTACCTTAAACATTTTGTTATAAGTTTGTTGCGCGAATTCCGCACCAGTATAAAAGGAACCGTACATTACTGAATTAAAGAGTAATGGTCTTTTTTGCATAGAATTTTTCAATTTTTGTAATATTTTAGATAGAGACATTACGTTCGTTTTATCTCTCAGTTCATTTTATCTCGTTTCACTATCTGCAAATTAACACTTTACATTAGATATAGAAATAGCAAAATTTTGAAATATAGTGAATTAAGAAATTTGACAAATTTTTTATCGAATGTTACTAAAAAATTTTGAAAATCGAAGAAATTGAAAAAACCAAGAAATTAAGATCATTAGAAAATCTATTCTATTTTATAATAAATATGACTTAAATTATTAAATGTAAAAATATAAATAAAATAATAAATAAATTGCATTATTTGAATTTTTTCTATTGTCTAAACTCACCATACTATACCATATTACAACTGCATAATGAAAAATTTGTCATCATCATTGGAATTTTCGATCCTTTTTAAAACTATATAGTTACATTATCATTTTTGTTCTACATTTTATATTTAAATACAATTATTAAAAAAATGTAAAATACAAATGAGATAAAACAATACTATAATGCAGTATATTTTCACAGTAATAAAACATGAATTCTTTATAAATGTAGCAATAAGACTATGATAATATATATATTATAAAATGAATAAGTAAATAAGTAATAATTGTATTAATTGTTTTTATCTTCATAATTTATTATTTTATATTATATCATATCATATTATAAATTATTATTTTCTTTAAAAAAATTATATATATTCTATTAATTAACAATATATATATATTAATAATATATTAATAAATAAATATATATTTATGACAATATCTCTATTTTCTTTTTATATTTTTTCGAATATATTTCTGCTTCAAATTTGCATAATTTTGTTTTCCTATATATAATATTATCATATCTTTTATAAAATTTTTTTCAAATTTTATAAGATATTAATGAAAACAGAATTCATATAAGATCGAAAAAGAATATTTGAAATTCTATTATTTTATTTATTATTTTAATATAACAATATTTGTTTTCGAACAATTATATTTATATACATAACTTATATTAATATAAATTAATTGTACGATATTATTATATTTTTCATATCAATATAAAATAAAAGACAGATGAAGAAAATATTCTTAAAAGTAATATCATATATTCTCAATTTTTTTATTCAATTTTTTATTGGCATACATGCTAATTTTTATAAAATCTTATATATGAAGTTACAATTCTTTTATATGAAATAATTAATAAAATTTTCTAGCCTATTTTGTAATTTTATTAACACTTCATAATAATAAATTAAAATAACAAATTTAATTTCTTTTAAGATCATTTTTTAATAAGTTTGTTTAAATTTTTTTTAATAAATGAAAAGAAAATAATAAAATATATAATTACTTACATATATTTTTGATTATATTAAATTATTATTAAATATATTTACGATTAATTATTAAATACATAAAATACATTTGTAATAACACAACACGTTTGTCAAAGATGCGTATACTGTTCATGTGTGATTAAGTATGATCACTTAGAAGCAATAAAAACTAATCACGTCTCGATTATATAATTGTAACTATAGTGCAGAGAATTATTTAATATAATAAAATAAGTATAGTTCAGATATATATAAAATTTTATAACTTAATAATTCGCGAAATAAAATTATTACGAATAATTATCGATTCTTTACAGATTTTTATAAATTGTTGACAGACTTATTCTCTTTCTCTTTTTTATCAGTTTCTTTATCATAAACACCATAAGTAATTGCATTCATAGTGGTTTCAGAATATAACCAGACTATCCAATCTTGATTTACCATTTTCTCAAAAGTATATTCTTGAAAAATTTCATTTTTTTTTACCTGTTTTATAATATAAATTATATTTATTGGTAAATGTATTATTTTCATCAAATAATAAAAAATAATAAAAATAATAAAAAAAAATAATTACCTTATGAAATCTTAATTTTTCAAACATTTTTATACTCTTTTTATTGTCACATTTAATTTTTGCAATATATTTTGTTACATTTAATTTGTCAATTCCTAATTCAAAATAGCTAATTTTTATAAAAATAAAAAAATCTAAATAATAAAAGAAAAAAAAAGCATATACCATAAAGCATCATTAGAATTATTGCCTCCCAACCTCTTTTTTTTTCTCTACAATTAATATTTGCTATCATAATTTCAATTTCTGCAGTGTTTGGCTGATCTAATTCATTAAAAAATAAATTTGTATCTCCAATCATAGCTTCTAAAATTTATTGATATCAATATGTAATAAAAGAATAATGTTAAAGATAAAGAAATGTTTTATGTACCTATTTCATTTCCACTTTCAGTATAAATAGCTTTTTCTAAAATGATAAAGGTACATTCTACAACAAATAAAAATATATTATTGGCATAATTATATATTTAAAAATAAAGTTACTCACTGTCTTGATCCTGATGCCATCGCTTTTGCATTTGAAATTCTTCTTCCAATGTTAAACTTTCTGAACCAGTAAAATATTGTAATTCTGATGACTTCATCCATTCATGATATCTAAAAATAATAATATATTGAAAAAGTAATAAGAACTTATTTAAAAACAATATATGTATGTGTATTAATTTTCTAATTGATTCAAAAAAAATATAAAAATCTATTTAAAAATGGCGGATATTTTTATTACATATATATTGATATCATAATCGATAAGAGGTAAATGATACTAGCCTTTTAACATGTTTTTCCTTGTAAGGAACTAAAATTACATTTATTCCAATAATTTTAGTAAATTCGTTATCTCTCATTGTTCAATATTAATTGATATTAAAATTATTAAAAAAATGAACCAATTGAAGATTTTAAAATTAAGGAGGTTACATTCGTCTTCCTGCCATATTGGATGCAGAGTTTGCTACGATATGATCTAGAATTCTTAAAAAGTAAATTATTTTCCTCGACATTTTACTATTTGTAATTTCAAAACATAACTGCAGAATTATAAAGAATTTAATAGAAAATGGCTTACAATTTTCCGGGTGTACCAGCAGCCGCTATGCCGCCAATGGGTATGCTTAAAAGTTCTAACCATATATTTTATATATAATCATTTTATGTCATTTATCGAAATATGCATTTTCTATTGCTGTGTTTAAAGTTATTTTATTTTATAGTGAGTAGAAAATTATTTTTATTTTTATTAAAATATCATATTTTAGGTATAGGACCAATGGGACCCCTTGCTCCAATCGCAGGTCCACAAAGTTTTATGGATTTAGCAAGCCAAGGATTTCCTCCTTTACCTCCACCAATACCACTGCCTGGAATGAATGATTCTCCTTTAGAATTTAGTACAAATAAAAATCAACCCCCAGTAGTTAGAGAAGCTCCTGAAGATAATAGTGATAAAAGAAATGAAAAAAGTGATATTCGACGAGAAAGAGAAAACAGAGATAATAGAGATACTCGAGATAATAGAAGGTTTTTTTAATCTCTTTTGATATATAATTTCAATATATAATTATATTAATATAATTAATATTAATTAAGCTATGATCATCATATTTATTAGAGTTATATTATTATAATTTTTTTTAGATCTAGAAGTGATCGAAGTGATCGGAGAGAGCGAGATAGAGAAAGGAGAGAAGAAAGAAGTGAAAGAGATCGAAGAGAAGAACGAAGGCCAGATGATCGAAATAGTATAAACTCTAGCAATAACAATAATAGTCATAATAATAATTCAAATAATAATGAAATTCCATCATCATCAAATACTGGTAACACTCCAAATTTGGGAACACAAATGGAACAAGCAACAGGAGTTTGGGGAATGGGAGTAGGATATCCAGTAATGGGAATGGGTCCAATGGGTCCAATGGGACCTATGATGAGTGAAATGACACTTGGTCCACATATGGGACATACTCATAGTTATGGTCCCATGAGTATGGGAATGATGTCACATGATGGTAGTATGATAGGTGCACAAATATTAGGACCAGAACAAATAATGAATGATGCTGCCCAAATTATGAGCAGTGCCTTACCTCCTCCACCAACATCACAAGGTACTAAAGAAATTATACATTGCAAAAGTTGTACATTATTCCCACCAAATCCGAATGCTCCACCTCCAACAACTCGAGAAAGACCTCCAGGATGCAGAACAATTTTTGTTGGAGGTAATATATTTCTTTATTGTATAAAAATTAATAAGAAATATTTTTTTTTATAAATTTCTATAAATTTTATTTTATTTAGGTTTACCTGAAAATATCACAGAAACGATAATTCAAGAAATATTCGAACGTTGTGGAGAAATAACCACTTTGCGACTCTCTAAAAAAAACTTTTGTCATATACGTTTCGTACTCGAAAGTAGTGTTGATGCAGCAATTTATTTATCTGGATATAGAGTTAGAATAGGATCCAGTGGTGATCCTGCAAATACAGGCAGATTACATGTAGATTTTGCTCAGGTTCATAATTTTATAATTTTAATATATAAAAAATTATTTATGAAATATTTATTTATTAAATTTTATTATATTAAAAAAAATATAGGCTAGAGATGACCAATATGAATGGGAATGTAGACAACGTCAATTGCAGAGAGAACAACGCCATAGAGAAAGAGTTGAAAAGGAAAGACAAAGGGCACCATCTAGTCCTCCTCCAGTGGTACATTATACAGATCATGAAGCATCAAATATTTGTGAGAAAATTAAGCAAGATGATACATTCATGAAAGCAGTGCAAGTAAGTAATTATTGTCGTAAAAAATAATTTTTTATATAAAATGTTTAAACACTTTCATCGCTAAATGTTTCTGCAGACTAAAACTTTTGAATTCCAGAAAACGCGTTCTGTTACGTTACAAAACAAGAGCATTAAATCATTCCAGGTTGTCGTAACATGGCTCGAGCGTGGAGACTGTACCAAACGCAATGCTAACACTTTTTATTCGATGATTCAATCAACGAATTCTCACGTTCGAAGGCTACTTACAGAAAAGGTTGCTTACGAAGAGGAACTCCAAAAAGCAAAGGAACTAATGAAGGGCAGGATGCAGGGACTCTTAATACAATGTACGTTTATATAATCCATATATATGTATATATATATTTTTTTTTTTCTATAACATAGCTCTATACCACTGTACATTATTTATGTACACAAGAGCAAATCCACATACATATTGCTTTATCTGGTAAGTTTTTTTATTATAAAGTAAAGGTTCTACAATTCTTTGAGCATTCGATACGTGAAATGCCAAAATATGATTTTGTCAGAATTTCACGCGTTTTGTAATAACAGAAGTGCGTACTTTTTTTTAATGTCTAAATTTAGCAACTAGCAAATCTAGTAAACTTTTAGCAATTAAAATACAAAATTACAATTTATAATAAATACAGAATTTTTTGTTATAATTAGAAAGGTACGTCACTTTTGATATTAAAGATTCTGACATTTCCAAAAACAAATACATAATATGAAATAAAATTGTTAACATTGCGAATTATATCGTCGATCGTTTTGTATCGAATCTCGGTTGTCAAAAAATTTCATCCTCCTTGAGATTCAACATCAGATATATTGTAAGGAATTTATCATATAACGAGTGTATTGTCAATGCACCATCGGGACAACTCAATAGAAGGATCAAAGACAGTAGGAGAAAATAAGGTGGGTGAAGATATCCTGTCTTTTGATTCTAGGCTCTGATGATTGAACAAAAGAGCACAAATATTACAAAAATTCATTCTATAGAAACATAGTGTACCTAAAAATTGCATGCTTGCAATGCTAAGGATTAAGGGTGATGGGCTAAATATTTGTTGCGGAGATGAAATTATGCTATGATTCTCAATATGATTTATTAACTTATTATTAAGTATAGTAATTTATAAAAATATTACTTCAAATAATATGAATAGTTTAGTATATTGTATAATGCAAAACAATCACTGGAATTATAGCATAAGATCATCATTTTAACGTTGGAAGCCTCTCCATGTTGTAAGTTGTTAGGAGAATAGTGCAGATTTTCTTAAGGAAAACAAGCACTAATCGTAATCTATTAAAAAGACTGATTGGCAGCCGAATTGTAAGGATCCCTGATCAATGGTGAAAGCAGTTTTTTAAAAAATTTTATTGGGATAAGTAACTTCATAATTATTATATTATATTGCTTAGCCCGCTATATAGGAAATTTTTCTAAAAAAAAAAGATAGTAAGAATTCAAATAACTTTAAAATCATATAATATATTTTAGAAGGAAACGTTCGAATCTGAATGATACAGAAGAGTTATTGGGTATACAACACTTGTGATGTTATGACAATATTGCAAACATTATGTTAAAAAATGTATATTTTACATTAACAAACGCGCGCGCGCGCGCGCATATAGATGATTTTAACGAGAGTTACGTATTAGATCAACACGAATGTAGAGTTCAAAGCAGGGTATACAACAGAAGATTTGTTGTGTTTTTGTATGCAACATGCGACCATGTCATCAACAGTCAGTCAGATTGAACGCGTCTTTACTGCGGCCAGCCACAAGAAGGTCTGGGATCACTTCACAAAGGCTCAACGGAAGAACATCGAAATGTGGAAGAAACAATCTTCGGTATGTATTTGCATTCCCACGTTAGTAGCTCGTGTCCATTACGTTACTTTTTTTTACGATTAGACAACAGTAATCATCGATAAAGTCTTATGAGTCACAAAGCGCTTCTTTATGCGAATGCACATTCATCCATACGCCAGGCACACGCGTTTTGCAAACACATTTTTTCAAAAAAAAAAGGTAAGTAAAGCGATTAAAGAGTATGAATAACTTGCGTCTGATTAGACGTATTTCATACAAACTGTATACAATTGATGTTTAAACTTTTTGGGAAATATGGAACATAAAAGGTAAAAAAAAGTTCTTTTAATTTGAATCAAACAGGTACCATTGACTGTGGAGTGCAAACAGGTAATCGAACAAACAACAATTTATAATTTAAAATATGATTTTCATTTAAGCGGATTTCACATTCTATGCTAATATAAATGAAAATGTGAAAATGAAAATATAAATATAATTGGCATAAATCTATTCATTTTTATTAAAAGTTTTATTTAAAATTAGATATGCTTCATTAAGACACACATACATATGTATAACTGATTTAGATAGGAATGATTAAATCTCGAAAAATATGAGAAATATGAAAAAATGTTTCCTTATTTGTAATTATATGATATCAAAGAGATCAAATAAATATTGAAAATTTATTTGATCTTGATATTATCTTAAAGATTTTAAAAAAATCACAATTTAATTTTAAAATGAAAAAATATATTTTCATATTTCCTATTTTTTATACAATATTTTTTTACATTTTTTATATTTGCACATATTTAATATTAAAAAATTTTCAAACTATTATTTTTTTTTACAATTCTCTAGCAAGAGAATCACTATGTATACATATTTTCATTTTTAAATTCAATGTTTCAATTTTCAAAGCTATTACAAGATCAAAAAAATATTAACATCATTTGTCTCTCTTAATTGAACTTTTATCTAAACATTTTTTTTATAATTTCTATTATTAATATTTTTTAAATATTTCTCAAATATTTTTCAAAACATTTAATCGCATTTCTCTATTTAAATTAATAGTAAGTAATCAGAAGTAAGGGCACTAAATATGTCTTATCACAGTTTATTTTTATTTTTTCTTTATTTATTAATTTATGTAAATTTATATGAAATTTTGTTTAGTATCTTCCAGGTGATTTCTAAAAAACAAAAACATCAATTTTTTTTAAAAACTAAACTTAAAGTGATCTTTGCGTTATAAAAATGCATTTTTTGATTATAAGAAATGATCGTTTGGGGGATATGTAAAATGGAAATTAAAAAAAAAATTTATCAAATTTATATACTTAGTAATATTTAAAGAAAAAGAAGGAAAAAATGAAAAAAAAAAACAAATGTATACATACATATGTATATACATATATGTGTATATATATGTATATATATGTATATATATAGGCATGATTTTTGATGTTATCTTTATTAATAAGTTTAAAAATTTGGAAATGAACTTAGTGATGACTTTTCATTGTAATAGGAAATTAAAGCGGTACAATTAGAAGAATCTTTAATGGAAGGTGAAGGAGAAATGGAAGTTTCTGATTCAGAAGAGGAACCGCAGCGCAAAAAAGCACGCAATCAGTCAGATTCACATGATGATATCGAAAGATTACAAACATTGAAGGAGGAGAACGATAGTCTTCGGTGTCAGTTAGAAGCATATAAAAACGAAGTATGCGACGATTATAATCTACTATTTAACTCGCGATGCGACTTAATATATAATACGAGTTAAAATGAGAACCAAATGAAAAAAAGAGATATATTTTTATATTTCATAGGTGGACTTGTTGAAATCAGAGACAAAAAGTGAAATAGATGCAAAGGATAAACAAATGAAAATGTTGCAACAAACTTTAAAAGGTATGCAGGAACAATTGATGCAATCAAGAAAACAGCAAGCGCAAGATGACGAAAAAATTAAAGATTTAACTGTAAAATTAAATGCTACAAAGAAGGAAGAACCTCGAGAAAGCGAAATAATAACATTAGATAAAGATGACGATGTTAATGAAGAACCTCGAACTCCAAAACAATTAGTTTTAACATCTAGCTTCATACAAATTTCTCAAAAAGATGCCAAATTAATAGGTAATTTTCATAAATCATTTTGTGAATTTTTATCTGATAAAATAAAAAATGAAATATTTAAAAAATATAAAATAAATATTTTAAAATCTGATATAATATAAATCTATTTTTTTATAATTGTAGGATTAATAGCAACATTTCTACATATTCATCCATTTGGTGCAAGTGTAGATTATTTATGGTCTTATTTACAAAAAATGGAACCAGGTATTAAACCAAATGAAGTAGAAGCATTAATGCAACGATTTCCTCAAGTCTTCAAACAAGATTTATTTGGAATTGGAGCAAACATGGAAAGACGTTGGCAATTTTCAGGTTTTAATGTATATCGTAATCACTGATTCATGTACTGATAATTAACTTTAGAAAAAAGTTAAAGAAAATATCTCTATTAAAGAATTTTTTAATATTATCATGTTATGGTATCTTATGCCATATAGATTTTTATTGTGATATTTATAATTCTTGTAGTGAATCTTTATTTCATAATATCGTTCTTAAGCAAAATACTTGTAAATAAACTTGAACGATTTCAAAAACTCTGGAAAAATATAAGTGTATTTTTGTTTGAAAAGTTAAAAAGAAATATACATTGAATTTCTTATAAAGAAATAAATAAAAATGAATCATCATGATGATTCAATAAATATTATTAATTTAAAATAAAATTGAAATAAATTTTATCCTAAATTATGAAATTTTAATTTAATTATAATAGAAAAAACAATATTAAAAATTAATTATTGGTAAATTTTTTTTGTAACTTTTATCTTTTTTTTTATAATTTTTCTTTATTTTAATGAAAAGTATGTCTAAAGTATTTGAATTTCAATTTAATTTTCAATTAAATTTTTCCAAATATGACAGTTATAACATTTTAAAAATTAATTTAAAAATTTTTTAAAAACATTGAATTTTAAATATGCTAATAATGTGCTTTATTTATTATTGTATATCGTGAAAATTTATTTCTCATATCATAAAATAATATTTGAATTTTAATTTGAATAATAAGTTTTTTTTAATTTAGTAGTTCAAAAATTATTTGCATATAAATTTTTGCATTTTTAGGGATTTTTATGATTTACTTATGACAGTATGTTAAATTTTTACCCTGTTTAGAAAATAGAAATATCAATGAATATCAATTAAAACACATTTATAAGTAAGTAGTATACTTATTTTAAATGTGTAATATTAAACTATATTACTATACTTATATTTTTAACTATACAATTAGTTAAAAGAATGTTACTTGAGGTTATGATTTTTTTTAAGGAAGTTTATGTTATTGGATATTATTATTTTTAATATTTAATAATTAATTATTGAATATTATTTTTAATATTACGTACGTTACATTTGTTATTATTATTAATCATATAATATTTACTATTTGGATATGTAAATAGATATATAAATAATGAATTTAATATTTATGAGGTTATGTAATGTATCTTTTGAATTTGGTTGTTTTCAGTAATTGTGACGATATATGTGATATAACTCAAAATTATGAATTCAATAAATTATTATAATGTACTTGGTTGTACCAAAGAATCAACAGCTGAAGATATAAAACGTGCATATCATGCATTAGCTTTAAAACTTCATCCAGATAAAAATACATCAGAGTTTGATGGTATAAAATTTCAGCTTGTTTTAAAAGCATGGCATGTTTTGCGTGATCCTAAATTAAAAGAAGAATATGATGCTATACAAAAACAAGAAGAATTAGATTCAGAAAATACTTTGACATATGCAAAAATATCAGTGAATGAATTAGAAACAATGAATGATAATGAAAATACATTAATTTATCGATGTAGATGCGGAGGATTATATTGCATTCAAAAGGAGTATATTCAGAAAAAAAATCAATCAATACATATACCTTGTTTGGAATGTACTTTTTCTATTATTGTTGAAACATGATATTTACATAAAGAGACAAACACATAAGGTAAAAAAAACAAGATTTAAAATGCAGCAACATTTTCTATTTCTTATAAAAAATGATACAACAGATAACACATCATTACAAATATAAACTATTGAGCAATATACAAATAAAAACACGATTCTTAAAATATCCTAGGTTCAATAATAAAAATTGCATTTACACGAATCGTGTTTTGCATTGGCAATTGAAGTTACAAGATTTATTGTCAATTAGAATTAATTGTATAACTTGTATAGCTTATATAATTTATAATGACAAAGGGATATATAAAAAACTAATTTACTATAAAAATCTATAAATTTGCAACTTATTTCAATTTTGATATTCATAACTTTGGACAAATTTATAATTCATTTATGTTTATTCTTAAATAATTGATTTTATATTGTTCAAATGATTCGTGCATATTGCACAGGATAGATTTGCAACTCTTATTATTGCACCATGGCAAAACCAGACTTGTTACTAATGTCAAAAAATCAATATATTTTATTTAAATATAGACAATCCAATTAAATTACTATCACGAATATTCAATTAACCCTGGTTGTCTAGTCAGCGAACAATAAATAGCAATTGTCTTTTGAACATGTTACGTATGGAAAATCAAATACTAAATTGATAAGTATTTGATAACATAAAATATAGAAGTATAAATTTTCTTTTTTATATTTATATTTGTACAATCATTCCATTTAATTATGTTTATAGAACGATATTGAAATTTAAAAATAATAAAATATCTATATTGTGTTACAATATAGACAAACTATAAAATGTTTAATAAAACTATTCATATATAATAATTTGATCTTGCATATATATTTACTATATGTTATTCTTTCTTTTTTGCTTTCTTCAAATTTGTAATTGTAATGTATAATTATATTTGTAACAAAAATGTAAGATAAATATTATTTCAAATTTTTAAAAAATTCTATTATAATTTAAAAAAACTTTTTTAACGTATATGATAATATAAATGAATACGATAAATGAACGCATTTATATGTATATTATGAATTAATATATATAAAAAGATGAGATCAATGAAATTTTTTTTTATATTTAAAACTATAACATGAATAGCTATTTCCGTCACGTAACACGTTCATTAATATTCTGATTAACGAGTAACAAAAAATGGTCCAAGTTTCAATGTAATATAACATTAGTATCAATAAAGTGTTAGAAATCGCTATGATTTCTTCAAAACATATTTTTAAACCAAGAAAAATTAATTATAAATTATACAATTAATGATTATTAATCGTATAATTTCATATGAACATCTAGGCATAAACAGTTTAGATGATAAATTGATGCAAATAAAACAATATGAAAAAAACGTAACAACGTTCATTTCATTAAAAAATTATTAAATATTGATTATATCAATCCAATAAATTATGCACAATTCCCATAATAATTAATTTAATTAAAATAAATGAAAAATTTAAATAAGCTACATGAAATATAGCAAAGAAGAACTTATTGTACAAAGAATATTTTTATGGTTATTTTCTTTTTTTTTCTCTTTTCTCTTCTTGAATTTTTTATCATTATCATTATTATTATCATTTATTTCTTTTTCAAAATGTGAGATTCTTTAAGCAATATTTTTATCTATAAGCTTGACAAATATGGTACGAAATCTTTCTTTTTCTGTAATTTAAAAATACTTTCCTAAACGCCCATACAAATTGTTATATGCAGATAATGTTCATGATGGGCTATCTTTCATTTAAATTATTAGCGATTTCTTTTAAATTTTATAACAGCAATAATACAGTAATACACTTATAAGCTCCTCGTTCTTCATAATTTGTTGAGTCTTTAAAATCTCATATTTGTACACCACGATTAATACACTCCATAATTAATATAATTAATGCCTTCGGTTTAAATGTTCTACCACTTCGGAGATCATTTGTAATAACTACCGATTCACTGTCTTCCTTTTTACGATCTTTTTTTTTTTAAATTTTCGACATACATTCTTATCACAATCACACCATGTAATACATGAATCATTGTACAATAGATTGGTTATGCTACCTAATTAAAATATGTACAGAAGTCATAGAAGAGGGCAGTTTTGTCTGTAAAAAAGTACACTATTTTACCTCTACATCAAAATCAAGAACAAGAAGTTTGGTCTCCTCCGTGCCGTTACGACTACCCACCGCACACACCAGTTTTGTATCACTTGCACGTATCCTCCACACAACACCACCACTTCCCCCGCTTTCAAGAGCAACCAAGTTTCTTATAAAGTCACCTAAATACATAATAAAACTTTAGGAGTTCATTAAAATAGTAATTCAGAAAAAAAATAACAGAGACAAACGCACCAGTTTTAACATCCCATAGTTTAACTGTACCATCATCGGATGAAGTAATTACAAAATGGCTATTGAATTGAAGGCAGGTGACAGCAGATTGATGCTTATTTGGACCAGATAAAGTTTGAAGGCAGTGACCACTAACAATATCCCATACTTTAACAGTTGAATCAGCATTTCCAGATACCAAAATGTTATTACGTAATTCCATTCCCGAAGTGAGCGATTGATGCCCCATTAATGTATGTCTGCATGCACCAGTTTCAACTTCCCACACTCTTATACTTGTATCCAGAGAACCACTAACAACATGTACACCATCAAACTGATAAGGAGAAAGAAGAAAACATAAATTAATATTTTTTAATATAATACTTATATATAAACAAATTAAATACTCTCTAAAATCTCCTAAAATTTGTTAAAATTTATATCTCATAATATAAAATTATTTGCAATAATGATTATATATTTAAAAAATATGTTTTAACAAAAAAAAGATTATTACAATCATACAATATTATTAATTTAAAAAATTATAAACTATACAAAAAATATTTTCATATATATGTGATATAATATAATATTATAATAATCTACATAGATTGGCATAAGATTATCTGTTATATGTTGATTATTGATAGAGATACATAAATTTTCGGGAATTACAATTCATTTTTTTAAATTGATAAACATTGATATGAATAAAATAGGAAAAAAGATAATGCGAATATTCGTTTCATAAAAATTTTAAAAATTGAAATAACTTTGTTAATTAAACTATGTCAAATAAATATAAATTACAATATATTAGTTTTATATTTAATTTGCATATATAATTTGATTAATGCTTACTTGGAGAGAATAAACACGATTTGTATGTCCTTGTAAAGTGTGAAGGCACTCCTCGCGTTCCGGATTCCAAACTTTAACCATATAGTCATAAGCGCCACTGACCACTAATTTTCCATCATATTGCACACATCTAACAGCTGCCAAATGGCCCACAAGTACATGTAAACATTCGCCAGTATCTACTTGCCACACCCTTAAAGTTGCATCTCTACTACCACTGACTACTTTATTACCATGTAGATGCATACACCTTACAGTTGATGTATGTCCATATAAAGTATGAATACATTGACCAGTTTCGGCATTCCATACTTTCAAGGTACGATCTGTACTACCACTGATTACTGTAGTACCAGACATTTGTGAAGACCATACACCACCTGTATGCCCAACTAATGTTCTTAAACACTGTAAGAAAAATAAATATATAAGAACATAAAAATATAAATATAAACAATAATAAAGCTTACAGAATAATAATGATTTTATATTCTATTTTATTTATATATATATTTACATATTGAAACTTACCTTGCCTGTAACCGCGGACCATACTTTAAGAGTATTGTCATCGGAGCCGCTTACTATTCGATTACCAGAAAATTGAAGGCATGTAATAACGTGATCATCATGTCCTTTTAAAACTTTTGGTGTACGAATAGGTTTTGTCCTCCAATTCATCTTTATATTATGTTGTCTCATATATGCTTGTTTCCATGGAGATGAACAATTACCTGAATTTCTACCATTTTTACGTTTTATTGGAGGCAGATCTTTTAAATCTTCTATACCAGCTGCTCTGCATTTCTCTTTCCATAATAAATTATCGTCAGCGAGAAATCGCCAATTACGACACGTTTGAGCAGCACGTAAAAGATCTCTGGGTTCTAGGAAAGCTAACACTGACAAAGCCAATTCTTTTGGCAACAAAGATATAAAGTCCCTTTGAAATTGAGGTTCAATTACTTGCATCATATGTCTTACTTGTGTTGGTTCACATCGTTCAATTAATTCATCTATAGCTAACATTCTTTCTGCATTTGACCATCTCTAAAATTAGAAATAATATCTTTACTTTTTATAAAATTTAAAAATTTTTTCAATTAAAATATAATGTATTTCTTATACCTGAAACTGAAGAAGCCAATTACTCATTTCTGGTGGAGGATTATCTTTTGTTGGAATAACACATCTTACATGCTTACTTTTATCATCCAATTTTTTAATAATCCTAAAAATAAAAACTCATGTTTTAAAGCTTTTTTTAAGAATTCAAATTTTTTTTTTTTTTATAATTTTTTTATACTATACTATTTTTAGAAATTATACTAACATTGAATGAGATTTATCTTCTGGATTAAGTTTTTTACAAGGTAAACTTGATTCAGTTTCACTTTTACGTTTTCTTTGTGGTTGAACAACATCCAAAGGTACACAGGTATGTAAAATGGGACTATGCACTCGTTGTGTAAGTGATTGTGGTTGTGATGATGAAAGTGAGCAATTGTTACTTTCAAGGTCAGGTTCACATTCTGCATCGCAAAATATTCCAGTATCACTAATCTAAAATTAAATTAATCTAGCTGTAATAATATGTAAATTTTTTTAATATAATATGATTTATATAAAATAACTCACTTCACTTTCTTCTTCACTACTGTCATCTTCTTCTTCTTCTTCACCATCTTCTCCATAATCTTCTGATTCTTCATCTTGTGCTAACAATGAATGCATAGGTTCTAATGAACTAGGTCCTGGAATACCTTCAATGCCCTCTATAGGACTTGGACTTGTACCACCTGGTTTATTATCAGTTATTTTATTAGACGACGAAGAAGGGACAGACATCACTGGCTTATGTCTGATATATAGTATTACCTAGATATGCAATAAATTTTTTTTAGTTTTTTCTTTAATATAAAAAAATCTTAATATAATAAAATTATAAAAACAAATTACATATAAGGATAAAAAAAATTTCCTACATTTTTCATTAAAAAAATTTACTTGATAGATTATATTTTTAAAACTATATATAAAAAATTATATAAAACTATATGTAAATATATATAAATTGTAATTTTTAACTATTTAAAAATTTATTCATTTTTACATTTTAAAGAATTGTTATCTTATAATTCACATTTCACTACTTTCAAACAAATAAATAAATTTGTAAAAATATAGAATTATAAAATAAAAAATTTTCTTTTTCTATCTCTTTCTGTCTTTCTTATAAAGAATCATAAGTTCTTAAAATTAAAGGAAAACTTAAAGAAAAGAATATTAATAATGTTTTGATATTAATTATGTTCAGAAAAAAAAAAGTAATTTTTCAAAATATGTAAATCTCCTAACCTTAGACGAATCCTAAAACCAAGTTAGATTCGGAACATAGCCTAGAATAATAAAACGAAGGACCGGTTAGCCACACCCTTAATTTTCATGAGATTACCACAAGAAGCAAATAAATAAAGTAGAAAGTTAGAATTCAACAAATAATTCATACTTAGATCAAATGTTTTTCTTCGGTGGCTTCCTTATTGTAAAACTACTATATGACGATGATCCAAGTTTCTTAGTTTCGATTACTGTTTCTATCATATGGTTGCAGTACGCATTTTTCGTATGTCGGTATTTTGTTAGGTTAGAATAGGATAAAGTTAATTTTTGGACTAAAGATTTAGGCCAACACGAATGCAAAAACAAAAATAAGTAATAGGTATAAACACAGAAAAAGATCCATCGGTAGTTCTCGGTAGCTCCGAAGTTTTTATCTCTTCGGACTTAGTGCTTCGTAGACAGGTAGCTGTTGCACATGCGTTCCCGTTCTTAAGCCGCATATTCATCGTATATTTTCTTATTTTTACTTTATAATTTAACTTATACGTATGAATTATGTTGTACTTTTCATAAATATAAATTATGACAGAAAAATTGATAATCAATTTCAATAATTTATTTCACTTTCAGAATTTATAATTATTAAATAAAATAATTTATTTAATCAACTTAATTAATAACTTTCAAATTTAAAATAATAGAAATTAAATATTTATATATATATATATTTTGAATTAAATTATTATAAAATTTTCATGTACAAATTTTAAATCATTTAAAAAATTAGATTTAAGTTTTTATATATTTATATATATGTGTATATATTACTTAAATATTAAAATCATTTCTTTTTTAATTTTAATAAAGTGTTGTATTTTATATATAAATGTTTTCAATTAATTATATTAAAAAGATATTCTGTGAACGGGACATTATTTAACACTTTATATCATTAAGGATGCGACAAAGTATACGTACAGTATATTCAAGAATTTCTTTAAAAACGTGTTAGTGAGATATGTGATATGTCAAGCGGTGACGTTGAAGAACCGTCAAAGGAAATAGAACATTTTGTCGATGCGGTAGATCGCCGTCTCGATCATTATTTCTTTTTACTTTCTTGAGACTCTGTGTCTCATCGTGACGGTGAACTACCGTATACTTTGACAACTTTAGAACATAGTAAAGGTTAGGTACAAATTAAAGCAATACAATGGCTTCAGGTACAATATTGCAGGTGTGCCATTTAAATATATTATTTTATATATTGTTTTTATTTCATGACTAAAATAGCAACTATAATTACAAATATATTTGATATTTCATAGAAAGCTATTGATCTGGTTACTAGAGCTACTGAAGAAGATCGTAATAAAAATTATGAGGAAGCACTTAGATTATATGAACATGCTGTTGAATATTTCCTACATTCTATTAAATGTATGAGTTTTTTTAAAATATATTTTTCTTTTATAATAATTTTATTACAGAAATCATATTTAAATCTAAATTTTATTCTTTTAGATGAAGCACAAGGTGACAGAGCTAAAGAAAGTATAAGAGCAAAATGTACACAATATTTAGAAAGAGCTGAAAAATTAAAAGCATATTTGAAAAAAAGTAAGAAAAAACCTGTAAAAGCAGGGGAAGATAATTCTAAAACTGAGGATAAAAAAAGCGATAGTGGAGATAGTGATACAGATAGTGATCCTGAAAAAAAGAAACTTCAAAGTAAGTTAGAAGGTGCAATAATTATTGAAAAACCAGATGTTAAATGGAATGATGTTGCTGGTCTTGATGGAGCTAAGGAGGCTTTAAAAGAAGCTGTTATTTTACCAATACGTTTTCCACATCTTTTTACTGGAAAGCGAATACCATGGAAGGGTATCTTATTATTTGGGGTAACTTTCAAATATAAAGCTTCAGTAATTTTTTTTTTTAAATACTTTTTAAAATTTTTAAATATTTTCAGCCACCAGGTACTGGTAAATCTTATTTAGCAAAAGCAGTTGCAACAGAAGCCAATAATTCAACATTTTTTTCTGTGTCATCCTCAGACCTGGTAAGCAAATGGCTTGGAGAGTCTGAAAAACTTGTCAAAAATTTATTTGAATTAGCTCGTCAACATAAGCCTAGTATCATATTTATTGATGAAGTTGATTCACTCTGCTCATCACGTTCTGACAATGAATCAGAATCTGCAAGAAGAATAAAAACTGAATTTTTAGTACAGATGCAAGGCAAGAAAAATGTTTGTTATATAACAATTTCTTTATATAATGTATTATATATAATATGACAAAGTAAAATTGTAATGTATTAGGTGTTGGATCGGATAATGATGGTATATTAGTATTAGGAGCTACTAATATACCATGGGTATTAGATTCTGCTATTAGAAGAAGATTTGAGAAGAGGATTTACATTCCTTTACCAGATGAACAAGCTCGTGCTATAATGTTCAAACTTCATTTGGGAAGTACTTCTCATTGTTTGACAGAAGAAGATTTTAAAAAATTAGCTGCTGCTACTGATGGTTATTCTGGAGCTGATATAAGCATTATTGTGCGAGATGCTCTTATGCAACCAGTTAGACAAGTGCAGACTGCAACACATTTTAAACGTGTAAGAGGACCATCACCAAAAGATCCTTCTATCATTGTGGATGATTTATTGACACCATGTTCACCGGGAGATCCAGCTGCTATTGAAATGAATTGGATGGAAGTAGAAGGTGATAAATTATACGAACCACCTGTAACTATGGTAAGTATAAAATTTTTTTTCATTTTTATTCAAATTATAATCCTGTCATATTACAATATCATCTCATATAATTTTTTTTTATATTTAGAAAGATATGTTGAAATCATTAGCGACTACCCGTCCCACAGTAAATGAAGAAGATATGACTAAATTAGAAAAATTTAAAGAAGATTTTGGTCAAGAGGGTTGATATTCAAATATTTTTAAAAAAGTTATATACTTCCAAAAATATCTTTCGGTTATGTACGCACTTGCCTCATATCTTGTTTGATTACCGATATTGCTATATGTAATATTTATGTAAAGAAACTTTAACTCAGGTTTTTATTTTTACATTTTTTCTCCTTTGATAATCAGTATGATAATAATATCAACATTACATGCTCGATGTTTATTTATAAACATTATTTTTCAGAGCTAATATAAAGATTACAGAATGAACAATATATATTTTCTAATGGAAATTTGTTAAATTTTAGTCTACGATAAAACAATAGACTATTTTTTATTCAAAAATGTAAAAAAGTTAAAATGCTGCAAATCATAACATTATATAATGAATTTTGTGCGTTTTTAACTTATATAATTATTGCTATACTTGTACCTAACAAATTAATTGTATAATATGTAGGATTAATAAGTATTTCTAAACAATGTTTATGATTGTAGATTAGAAATTTATTTGTATGTTTTATAATTTTTATCTTGCTTAGACATTATCTACAACATCATTCATTTTCTTTAATAAAAATAATAGCTAATCGATTTAAATGATTCATTAATTTAAGTGAATGCGATTATATATGTAGTATGTGATATATGTATGTATTTCAAATAAGCAAACTATTCTTTTCATGTAAATTGTTTTTATTGTTAATTAAATAAATAACAAGCTGTACACGATAGAAGATCAATTTTTTTAATTTCTTTAAAATACTTAGAAATAATGGAAATTGTAGAAGATCTTATAAATGTAACGAGAAATTTTTCTACAAATTTACGGAGGGCAGTGTCTTAAAAATTCAGAGTTCATATAAACCACCGTTATTGTAATATCATCACGAAATATTCGTACTACTTCTCGTGGTAACGTTAATAATTGTGATAACTTAATATGATCTATACCATATTCCGTTCCACCAAGTGCGTTTCGTAATAAATGCGTCGCTGCATTATTATCGAGAGGTTTCTTTTTTAATCCCTCTTTACGTTGCAATAACATTTTATGTATTTCTGATAATTTCATATTTTTACGAGGTAATCTTAATGGATTTAATGTTACTTTTCCGCTCATATGTTCACCTACTAAACGTACAGCTTGTAAGGGTGACATTAAATCCCATAAACCATCACTGGCTATTATAAGAAATTTATCTCTAGGTGTTAATCTATGATATTTAACTTCTGGTTTTGCTGTTAAATATGGAGGAGTATGATAATTTGGTGGAATCACTGCTTCGCCAAAATATGGTACCACTACTTCTTTTAAAATCTTTTTAGTCCACTTGTAGCGAAAATCACCCAAAGAACGAAGAGGCGCTAATTGTCCAAGAAGTCTTTCCATTTTAATTACAGTCGATTTTTCATTAGATGGATGCTCTGATAAAATTCTTTCAACTTCTGCTCGATTGTCAGTATTGTGTTCAACAGTCATTAATTTTGCAGTCCAAACATCATTTTCTATAATTAATATAATAGTAAAATAATAGTAATGATAACAAAAATATGTTATTTTTGATAAATTTGATATATATAAGAAATTTAATATCTATAATCCGTACCAGAAAGTATACCAAGTACTGCTTGGCAATCTCCTACTCCAGTAACATGAAGATGTGGACCATCTATGTGTGCAACAACTGCTACAGCACCAGACATTGCAACATCAAGAGTTATAGCATTATTAGTTTTACCTAAATTTAAAAGTGCTTCATTCGACAAATCATTATCTAATCTGAGAAATGCCTTCTCTAAAGCTGTTTCCATTTGAAATTCTTTTGTATATTCCATTTCTACTAAATCTTTTACAAAAGTTAAAAAACTTGTTTGATAAAGTTCTCTAATTTCGGAAATAAATTCCATTTTATCATTGAATGTTTGAAGAAGTTCTATTTTATTATTGGAATTAATTGTATTAAGATATTGTTTTAATAATTTTGTAGGTAATAAACATGCTGATATATAATGAAAAAGTCTTTTTGAAATAATTTGTGCACATGTACTTCCTCCATGACCATCAAACACACCTAATAATATTCCTAAAATAAATTTGTATTTTTATTATATATAAAATAAGATTTATATTTTTAATATAAAACTAAGCAATATAAAAATATATTGAATATTTTTATACATTATACTTTCAATTTTTTTCATATAATGTTTATACCTTTCGTAAATAAACATTGAGCTTCTGATCGAGTATCTTCTATAGGATTATTGGATGCTAATTGATTTGAATCATAATATTTTACAGAGTTCTGTTCATTAAATTCTTTGGTATATTCATTAGCTTGTAAGACTGCTGTAACCTAGAATATAATTACTGATAAATTTTATAAAATTAAAAAACTAATTTAGTAAAATTACATTACCTCTTGTGGTGTAAGCCGTGGCAATGCCATGTATAATCTTTGAGCACATTTGTTGCTACTCCATTCATTTTGCCTAGTACATACATTACTAATAATTTTAATTAAATTAGTGCTAACGTTTTGTAAAACCATTCTATTTCTACAATTTTGCAGTATATTTATATTAGCACGTTTTCGTGCTTTTACTTTTACAACACATTTTGTTTGTTATAGGTTATGTTAGGCATCTATCTTTTTCAATGCTTTCTAAGAATAATTGTTGTCGTAGCGTCATATGTAATATATATGTATATATTTATATGATTTTACAGTAAATATTACTGTAGTTAATAAAATTTTATATATATATATATATATCGTTATAATTTTAATAATAAAATATATTTAATTAATAATATGTATAATAATAATATTATACTATAATATGTATAAAATTAACGATATTTAAAATCTTTATGCTTTAACTTCTATCATCTTTTGAATTATAAATTGCATCAAAATATAAAACATAATTGCCTTTTTAATAACTATGATTTATATTAATATTTTTGCTTTTAATATATTTCATTTTGATGAAAATAAAAATATAAGCTGAATTTAATCATTTATTAATATTATAATATAAAATATTTAAAAAAATAGAATATATTCAATTTTTCTTATCATTTCTTTTTTGTATACAATTTATTTAAATTAAAACAATTTTATCATGCTAAAAAGAAAGAATATAATAAAAAAAATAGTCAAAGATAATTTTAAGGGCATAAGAAAAACCAATCAATAGTAAAAAAATTTTTATTTGAAATGATTATTTAAATGATGAAATTTTATTAAAAGTATCGTGATAAAAAATTTGACATGTAATTAGAGAAATCATGAATCCGAACATAATATAATAATAGATAAAAATAATATACAAATATAATACATAAATATACATTTTATATATAATAAAATATTTTATTATAATTTTATATTATAATATAAATATATATTAATTCTCAATTATATTAAAGTTAAATTTTTTTTATAAAAATCCCCTAGAATATTACTATATTATATAAGAATTAATATTGTCAAAACTGTTTCTGAAGACAATTCAGGATACAGAAATTTAAATTTGAAAACTTAGTTTATTCTTAACGGTCAATGATAGATGTTTGTATTTAAATGAATAGATTCTGCTATGGTGTTTAATAAGAAGGATTTGGCTAAAGCATTTTCGCCAAGTAAGGTTAAAAAATTTACGAAGAAACGACTTTCAAGCAATGGAACGAAACCAAGTACAAGTGAAAGTACAATTTTATCGGCACAATCTGATTCTGCTTCGCAGACGAGTATTAAGGTAATTGTAAGAGTACGACCGCAAAATGAACATGAGCTTCAAGGCAATTGTAGGACCGTTATAAAAATTGTTGATGATAAAATGCTTATTTTTGATCCTAAAGAAGAGGAAAATCCATTCTTTTATCATGGCGTTGCTCAAAAAGGTCGTGATTTGAATAAGAAACAAAATAAAGAATTACAATTCATTTTTGATAAAATATTTGATATGACATCAAATAATATTGATGTATTTGAAGGAAGTACTAAAGATTTAATTTGTAGTCTTTTGGATGGTTATAATTGTTCTGTATTTGCATATGGAGCAACTGGTGCTGGAAAAACTCATACTATGCTTGGTTGTAGCGAAGATCCTGGTATCACATATAGAACAGTAGCAGAATTATTTTCTCAAATAGAAAAACAAGGTGAACACCGTGAATTTAATTTAGGTGTAACATATTTAGAGGTTTATAATGAAAATGTACAAGATCTTTTACATAAATCTGGACCTTTACACTTAAGAGATGATGGTAGATGTGGAATAATTGTTGCTGGTCTTAAAATAATTGCTATTCAGAGTGCTGAAGAATTATTGACACTTTTAGCAAAAGGAAACAAAAATCGTACTCAACATCCTACTGATGCAAATGAGGAAAGTAGTAGAAGTCATGCTGTTTTCCAAGTTTATATTAATATTACTAATAAATTGGATGGTCAAGTAAGACAAGTTAAATTGTCTATGATTGATTTAGCTGGATCTGAAAGAGCTTCTGCTACAGGTTGTAAAGGAGCAAGATTTAAAGAAGGTGCAAATATTAATAAATCTTTATTGGCTTTAGGCAATTGCATTAATAAGTTAGCAGATGGTGCAAAACATATAACATACAGAGATTCTAAATTGACTCGTCTTTTAAAAGATTCATTAGGTGGAAATTGTCAAACAGTTATGATAGCTAACATTTCACCTTCTAACTTTAGTTATGAAGACACATATAATACATTGAGATATGCAAATCGAGCAAAGAAGATCAAGAGTCATATAAAGAAAAATATTATATCTTGTGAAATGCATGTAACTGCATATAAAACAATGGTCGAAGAACAAAAAAAAGAGATAAATTATTTAAAGCAAAAGTTATTAGCACTTGAAAATGGATCTCTACATGTATTAACAGACTGTAAAAATGATAATGTTAATAAAGAAATAGATAAAAATGCATTAACTATAACCAATGAATTGATTGAATTACTTCAAAAGAAAAAAGTTCTGAATGAAAAAATTCTTTCATTAGAAAGTGCAGATAAGATATTATGTTGTAGAATTCAATATAAAAAAGCAGCAGATGAAAGATTGCACAATCTAACAGCAGCTGTTGATACTTTAACACTTGAAGAACAAAATGCAAGTGGCAAATCAAGAGTTAATAAATCATTACATTATTTTGAACGACAAAGAGATTCCTTAAAAATACAAATGAAAGCAGCATGGGAAGAATTATGTTTAATAGAAACAGAAATACAAAAATTGGATGCAGAAGTAAAATTAAATAGACACGAAAAATTAGAAAATATGATTGCATTACAAATTTCCGAAATAGAAAAATCTAGATTACAGCAACAATATGAACATGCAAAAAAAGTAAGTAATCTTCAACAATGTGAAATAGAATCTCATTATTCAATGATTAAAATGATGAGTACAACATTACAAAATTATTATGATTTGATGAGAGGATATGGAACAATGACAGATACAATGAAAGAAGAATTTAAACAATTGATTAAGTTATTGGAAGGAGTAAGAAATATCAAATGGTCAGATATGGAAATAGTTAATCATGAAGAACGTTTTTATAGTTTGACATGCCTTAGTGTAATGCATTTAATGGATCCTCTTAATAATGAGATGCCTATATATACATTACATCTTTTAGATGAACAGAATAAAGATACTTATATTATTAAAGATACATTAAACACAACTTTCAATGCTTCATCTGTAGAAAAAGACAAAGTTTTGGATATACATGATATAAGTGCCATATTACAAGAAAATTCAAATTTGAATTGTAATAAAACAACAAAAGATAATATAGAAGAAGAATATAATAAAAATATACAATGTAAACAAGAACAGGCTAAGAAGCGTATTCTTTCAGAAAAAAATAATATAAATACAAAAAGGACTCCAACTAAACAAGCAAGAAATATATCGCCAAAAAGTAAAGATAGTAAAATTTCTTTAATAGGAAATAAAGAAAGTAAAAAACATATTCAAAAATCACATGTAACAATGAGTGCTAAAAGCATAGCTATATTAAATAAGTTAAAAGCAGACAAATTGAGAAAAGAAAATATTGATTTAAATGTATCAGATGGAATACTAAAAGTAGTAAGAGAAAAGGAAAGGAGAGGATTAATGACTACACATCCTTATCAAAAGTTAAATGGAAAACAAAAGTAAGTATAAAATTAGACAAATGATTATTGGTATTGTTTAACAGAAATTTAAAAATAGTTTATGTCAATGTTGTTCAATAATAGCAATATTTTAGAATTATTTTAGAATAGAATTTAAATTGTTAAAACAAAATAGATTCTTAAAGTTATATTTTAAAAATATATAATAAATTAATAAAATATTATTAAATAAAATATAATTAATATTTTAAAAAATAAACATTTTATTGACTTAATTTTCATTTATATTAAAGTTTACAAATAATCTTTCAATATTTTTAATATGAAATAAACTAAAAATTATGTTGTTATAGATGTATTCCAGCTTTATCTTCGTCAAGAGTTCCACGGTAGCAACAATATGAAAAATAATTTAGTGATAAAAGAAATGTGTATACTTATTAACATAATTAAAATTATTTTATCTATTAACATATAAATATAAAAAATTTTTAGTCTAAAACAATGTTATATCATATTTGTATAAAAATAATTTTGTAATAAGAAAGATAATCACAAAATATTTAAGATTATGCTATTTAAACAAAGTTATAAAAATACAAATGTATCTCTTAATGTATTTCTTGACTAAAGATATTTGTAATTCATATTACTTTTGTCAATGACATTTTTATCAATTGTGTAAAGATTGAATTCAAGATAAAAATGAAAAAAAAGAGAATAACATTAATTTAAATTTATTCGAGCTTACTAATTAATTTCTAATACTTTTTTTATATTATAATGCAATAATCAAAAATATTCATAAAAAAAAATTGATTTAAAAAATATTATTACTGAATATAAATGTAAAGTTACATTGATAAATATTATAAATAAAAGCTATTTAGCTCTTTATTTCAATATATGCTAGACATAGAATTGAAATTATATATTTTTTATATTTAAATTTTTTATTATTTCTTTATTTAATTTAAGATATATTGAAAAAGTAATTTTTTTTTAATTTTTGGAAATAGATAAATAAATTTGGATTGTTGTTATTAAAATAAATAATACTAATAAATACATTTTTTTTTATTTGTTGTATAATGTAATTACAATTCGTTTAATGAATCCAATAAGTACTAAAAATAATTCGATTCAAATTCGTATTGATAATCATGTTTATATATATTTAAAGATAGTTAATTGTCAGAAATAAGAAAAACAATGAACATGTAATGAATATGACAAAAAAAAGTACTAAATAAGAAAAAGATTGGAATTAATAGATGAAAAGTGAAAATTTAATAACGAATATTAATGATCCAAAGCAATATTTTTATATTAGTTAATTTACAGATACATAATAATTTATAGATTTGTGCAAGTTTACTGAAGAGATTTGTATATAAAATTTGATATTAAATCTTACAATTAGAGAATAGTAGAGGAATTATGAATAAATCAATGAAATTTGATAACACCACTTATCCACTAATTCGTAAAGAATACAATATTTTATATATATATATATATATATATATATATATTTATATATTTATATATATATCATTATCAGGTAAATGATGTCAAGTTTATTAAATTTTGTTAATTTATTTCTTCTCTACTACTTTTAACATAGAATTCGATTTCAAATTTTATTAAGAGTGCCAGATATAAATCTCAAATCTATGGAATCATTTTAATTGCGAGTAAACTAATTGAACAAATTTCCTTGCAACAATAAATTATAATTTTTACAATTTATCATTATTATTTGATGTTATAACATTGTTATATTATCATACAATATCATAACAATAAATGATTTTTATCATATGAAAACGCTTAATATATGCGTAGAAAATATTACAAAATGTTTCCGATTAGTTTTTTTCTCTTTCATTACTTACATTTCAAAAATTTAAATTATCTAATAATAATAGATAAAACCTAGATTTTATTTGCCTTTTAGTAATTTTAATTATAATCTAAGAAAAATAAATTTTATATATTAATATTTCTGTTTAATATTCCTATTTAAAAATATAATAAACCTATCTAAATCCAAAATATCAATGAATTTATCTTGATTAATTATTACCATTAATTATTTTTTCATTATTATATTTTATTAACATTAATTATCATGTAATAAAATAAAAAATACATGATTATAATATTATTTAAAAAAATGATATATTATTTTAAAAAAATATTAATTTTAAAATTCGAAAAAAAAACTTTTTCATCATACTTGAGAAATTTTTTGATAGAATATATAATATATAATAAATATTTAAATATCCTATTTTTCACGTTTCAATCTATGTACTTCTTATCCTATTTAAATGTTTCTAAATATGTTTAGATCAAATAATGAACGATTTTTCATTATTTTTCATTATTCATTTTCATTTTTTTTTTAGTTCGATAAAGTTCAACTGAAACAAGTGATTTTTTTTTAATTTTAAATATCAAAGAACAAGTAAATAATTTTAAAAAACATTCCTATAATAACTATTGAGCATTCCAGAAATTTATTTTAATTTTTACGAATTCATTTACGTATAAAGAAATTTTTTTGACTTAAATGAGTTTACAAATAAATCATTTAATGACTTTTATACTAAAGGAGCATGAATAATGCTCTTATTTTTGTTGTAATATTGATGATCTTTTGTATTAAAAGAATATAAGCATTTTTACTTTTTTATATATTATTATATTTTAACTTGTTTAATATAAATATATCATAAAAAGTAAGTGTATTAAGTATATAATTTATGTTGAATATGAATATATGCAAATATTTAAATCTAATCAATAATAAATTTTTTATAAAATATATCACATAATTGAATGAAAAACAAATATTTTACATATAAATACAATTTTGTATTTTTTTTTTTTACAAGAATGTTTTATAATAATTGATATATTAATAATAAACATTATAATATTATTATAAATATTTATTCTACATTCTCATGAAATTTCAGATTTAATACATTTTTAACAGCTTGTTTGTATTTATTAATTGAAAATTGATTTTCTCCTTTATTTATTAAATCAGAAACTGCAGTTTTATATTCTGTTGCATGTGGGATATATTCATAATTGAAATCAATTGGTATTTTTGGCCAATTGTATGTAGATGTTAAAGATTCTTTGCTTTTACTTTTATCCCAATCATAATATTCCATATCTTCTTCAGTTTTTTCTGTTTCCCATGGTTCAACACGCTAAAATAATTCTTAGTATTACTTTAAACAAGTTTAATAAAAAAAACTAATATTAAATAACTTACCCATGCTATATGGAATAATGCAGTTAAAAGATATTTTACGTAATCTAAATTTTGTTTTCTAATTGGACATCTATCTGCTGTTATTGTTATTATATCTGTTTGAGGATTATATCTATTACCCAATAATCTAAGTATTTTGTCTTTAGCATGAACATCTAAATGCAAAGAGGATAATTTTACTTTTAAACTCACTATTCTAGCAAGAGGTTCTCTTATCGTAGGAGAAGAATAACAATAATCAGACGAAATAATTTCAATAGGAAAATATTTTGCACATGCTTCATCCGTTTTTAAATCTTCTGGCCATTTTGTGCAAAATTTTTTTAATGCTTTACAATGTTTTTTGATCACAGGTGGAGTAAGATGTAAAAAGTTTGGAATTTTCATTAGCTCTGCATTTGCATATTTATTAGGATGTAAACCTTTAGTATTTTTATATCCTTGTTGTAAAGGAAATGGTACAATATCAGGATGAAATGTATGTGCAGCAGGCCAAATTGTTTGCCAATTTTGATTGAGTGGTATTATTTCATCTTTAGATGTAATATCTCTTATATTGTTTTGTGGTTTTTTCTTTAAAAATTTGTTTTCATCAGGCATTATCTGCAATACTCGAAATTCTATCAAAGAAAAAAAAAAACAAATAATATATAAATATAAAGACATATTTATAAGAAAAAATTATAATAAAATTTAAATAGAAAAATTACCTATATCATCATCGATATTTGTTGTAAAAAATGATAACAAAGGTTTCATGACATTTTTAGCTTTATAACGTTGAATTAAAGATAACATTTTAATTATTTTTTGATTATTTATAATATCAAATAACCTCTTTTAAATCACGTTTCTATCTTCTTACATTCTACTCATGAACATTTGATATTTATTATTTTATTTAATTATTATTATTTAAGACATGTACATGTACTGTTATTATTATATATTATTATAAAATTAAATGGAAAACTTCAATTATGTTTTCTTTCTATTTAATTTTATTTGTATAATATTTATATGTAAATAGTATCTTTATGCGACTATTATTTGATCTAGCGTAATTTATTACATCATCAATTTATTATATCATAAGTTACTTTTATTTTATTAACTGTTTTTTCTATGAATTTATTTTTTTTCTATGAATTAAAATAATTTGAAATATGTTTTTGAAATTTTTTCATTTTTTAAATTAATAATAAAGAATTTAAAAATCAAAATAATAAAAATTTTGAAGATTGAAATATTAGAATCTTTTATGAAAAAGTTTTAATTTTAATAATGAAAAAAAAGGATAAAATATTCATTTCAATATAGATAATTAAAAAAGATTTGAAATCTACAATGTGTCGATTATTGAAAACATGGTTGGAAGTTATATTTCAAGAGATGACATCCTCTGTATTTATGAACATTGCGTGAATAATGTCGTCTCCTCGTCCAAAATCTCCGCGACCTCCAATATCAGCGAGAAAGGATGAAAAAGAAGAAAGTTTTTGGGATAAAATTGGTACTTTGGGCCGAAAAAAGCGTATTAAAGAAGGTATTGCATTATGTTTATGTTATATTAATGTTTTTTTTTAAGTTTATAATATATATATGTATTTCCTTATATGGTATGAGTTATTTATTACTTGAATTTTTACAAAATAATTATTGATAATTTATTGATTAATTTAATTTCAATTTTTTTTTATAAAATATTTTTATTTTATTTATTATTTTATTATTTAGTGTTATTATTTTTCACAATATTTTTCATAAAAAATATTTCATTTTTAATAATAAAAATATTATAGATAATAAAAATATTATAGCTTTTTTTCTATTTAATTTGTTTGTTAAGTTCAAGAAGTACAAGAAGAAGGAAAATATGCAATTGATTCACCAGGATTTGCAGCTAATCCTGAAATGCCACCAGAAGAATATGCTTTAGATGAAAATGAAGAACGTTCAATGATAGAGCCTAGATCTTTAGAAGATTCTAAGCTCAAAGAATTAATATTTGTTTTAATTGAATGGATTAATGATGAATTAGCCGATCAACGGATTATTGTAAAAGATATTGCTGAAGATTTATATGATGGACAGGTACTACAAAAATTATTAGGTATGTTAGCAAAATAAAAAAACTTTTTCTAGTAATCTAAATAAACATATTTTTTCATTAATTTCAGAAAAATTAACAGGAGAGAAATTAGATGTACCTGAAGTAACTCAATCTGAAGAAGGTCAGAAACAGAAATTAGCAGTTGTTTTGTCTACTGCTAATCGAGTATTAGGTCGTTATCCTCCTTATAAGTGGCACGTAGAATCTGTTCATTCAAAAAATATTGTTGCCATTTTACATTTATTAGTTGGCTTAGCAAGACAATTTCGAGCACCAGTTAGATTGCCAGAAAGAGTAGCTGTTCAAGTTGTAATTGTGCGCAAAAAGGATGGTCAGTTAACACACAATACAATTAGAGAAGAAATTACATCAACTTATGATGATTTGGGAATGCGTTGTGAACGAGATGCTTTTGATAGTCTTTTTGATCATCCAGCTGACAAATTAGCTGTGGTTAAAAAAGTATGTTATACAATACATTTAAATTATAGAAAATATATAGATATTATATATAAATGTTATTTTACAGTCATTAGTTTCTTTTGTCAATAAACATTTAAGTAAAGTTCATTTGGAAGTGACAGATTTGGATACACAATTTCATGATGGTGTTTTTTTAACACTTCTACTTGGACTACTTGAAGGCTTTTTTGTACCTTTAGGTAGTTTTCACTTAACACCTAAAACTCATGATCAGAAAGTACATAATGTTTCATTTGCATTTGACATTATGCAAGATATTGGCCTACCAAAACCCAAGGCTCGTCCAGAAGGTATCTATATAGTATCATTTGTAATTTTAATATTATAATTATAAAAAATAGAAAATATGTAAATATATTATATTTTATTTACAGATATTGTAAATTTAGATCTCAAATCAACTCTACGAGTATTATATAATTTATTTACAAAATATAAAAGCATGAATTAAATAATTAACATTAACAAAGATTAAATAATTTAAAAATAAATAAACATAACGAAACTGAATAAAATAACGATAATTAATTAAGATTAAGATATTAATATTTTAATCATAGAATATGTAGTTTTTATAATTGATATATGACAATATATGATCAATGAAGATGAAGGATTTTATTCAAGAAGAGAATTCAATATTTCTTTAAGATTATAGTTTTTATATTATTATTTGAATCAAATACAAGAAAAGATTAATTTTATATAAGAAAATTAATTTTGTATATTATATATTATAAAATTTTAAATATAAAAATTTTAATATTGTTAAAATAATTAATGGTATTAAAATTTATTTTTTTTATCCCTGAATGCAAATTTTATTATTAGATGAAGTAATGTTTATACTTCATATGTTATATATAAACTATAAAATATACTTTATTATATATTATATAAATGAAATAAAGTTATTTATTATATATATATATATATATGTTGACATATATTTTTACACATTCTGTGTAAATAATAATGGAAATATATGATGATACAATCATTAACTAATTTTGCTTTCAAATATCTTTTATTATAATTATTAATAATATATAGCATATTCTGTAACTAACAATATAATCAATAAAGAGTTATTTTATATTTTATAAAAAATAAGTTAAAAAATTTTATAAAAAAATAAGTTAAAAATATAGAATAAAATTTTTTCATTTGAAATTTTTTTTTTTGAGTAAAACGAGTTTGAAAAATTTTCAAACATAATTAATATTTTCTGATAAAATACGAATGAATAAATAAAAATATTTATTTTATATATGAAAATAAACAAAAAATTTAGAATAAAATTTTATCACTTAATTTCTTATTTTTGAAAAAATTAAAATTAAACGTATGTAATCAAATTGAATAATTTATTAAAGTTTCAAATTGAATTTTCTTGAAAATTAAAGTTTAAATGAAAAAAATTTATTTTATATTTTTTGCGATGCTAATAACTTATAGATACTAATAAAAAAGGAAAAAATAAAAGAAATATATATTTTGTAACCAATTAATATATTCATAAGAACGTATAGTTTTTAAAATCTTGGTAAATTTAAAATCGATTAATTTTATTTAATCTACCTAAACAAGAGTACATTTTTTAAAGCGCATAATCTGTTAAATAAAATATTCAAAATTGCTGATCAATTTCAAACAATTTACCAAGTTAAAGGACTGAGTTATCCATTGTTATTGAAATCGATTGATAAATAATGATAGAGCAGAATAACGAAATATCCATCGATCGTTATTTAGATATACCTATCCTTTTTAAGAATTCGTATATAGATGCTTATGCATTGATTCAAATAGAATTGCTTCTGCAATTTCAACGATGTCAAAAGAATTGCGATTATATAAGAAATACGCTAGTTTTGTAAAACTTTTTCTCCTCATTGGTGGAATGTGTCCAATTACAAGAGAACTGAATATCATTTATCGATATATACCAATTTGGACGATATTTTCTTGCTTTATAGAGTTGTGTGCAGTTGGAAACTCTAGCCTGCAGAATGTTGAAAATATTCCTTTACTTACTGCTTCACTTATTCTCTTTGGTACCATATTGAATGTAATAACAAAGGTATGCAAGTTTATTTGTTCTTTAAGTGAATTTATTTTAAAAGAATTGATTTTTTTGTAATATAATTTGATCTAATATAAATATGAATAATCGAATCGATTTTTATTTGATATTTTATAATAAAGTTCCTTCCTCAGGCTTCCTGTTTTTTCATCCATCGAAAAAAATTACAACAAGTAAATGATATACTCAGTTCCATTTTAGAAGAAATATTGGGTGAAATATATATAAAGTCAGTAATTTTATTCTATCTTCAAAAGTTTTATCGATTGATTTATGTACAGGCAATATTAATGTTCATCACTAGTATCATTTATTCGATGAAACCGATGATTATAAAAATGTTTCATGATGCAAACAATATAACGAATGTGCAATATCCTTTGCCTCTTCTCGGAACTTTTCCTTGGAGGATCAATTCGATATTAATTTGGCAATTGCATTATTTTTTCGATGTAAATATTCTTTGGTTCATATTTTTTGTATCTGTTAGTGTAGACGCATTTTTCGGATTTTGTATGTTTCGTATATCTGTAATATTACGTTTTTTGAGTTTTGAATTCAAGAGATCTTCAATTGATGACAAAAATAAAAGGAATAAAGAATATGAAAAGAGTCATCAACAAATCTTTCGAGAATGTGTCGAAAAGCATGTTTTATTGTTAAAATGTCGAAATATTATTCAAGAGATTTACGGACCCATAATTTTATTAGTGACTATAACAAATGCAATGAGCATGTGTTCTATAATATTTCAGCTATTTCAGGTGAGAATTTTAATAAAAATGATCGAAAAATGTTTATTTTACAACAATTACATATTTACATGAATAACATACTGGTTAATTATGTTTAAATATATTTGTGCTCTGCTATATTATTTTTTACTAATAATTCTTTAAACAAATAAATAAATAAAATATTTACATATATATATTTATATAATATAATGTAATATAATATAATATAATACATATAAATAATATACATATATATAATATTTCTCATTTATATACATAATCAATCAATATTATTAGAAATATTATTTAAAATTACAAAAAAAATTAATTCTAAAAAATAACGTTTACATATAAAAATAAGAAATATTATTTTAAAAAAGTGAATACATCTGAAAAATTGCATGCAAATATATAAAATAAATTTGTTTTAATAAACTACAATTTGATCGATTTTCACCGATTCTCATTTTCAATTCTCATTTCACATATCAAACATGAAACGATCTATTTCACAGGTTAATGGAATAAATATCTATAAAATTGGAACATTCATGGCTTACCTTATCTTAAAATTAATACAAACATTTTTATATTCATGGCCCGGAGACGTAATCTTTACTGAGGTTCGTACTAATTAGAAATATATTTTTCGTTATCTTAAATTGTTTATGAATAAGCGTGCAAACAAATGATTAATGATCGATCAATGATAGTGATCGCAAACACCATTTAATTTTCTCTCTTCATAGAGTGAATTTCTTCGTCGTAATGTTTATTGTAGTTGTTGGTATGACAAGAATACTAGTTTTGCAAAATACTTTTTGTTAGTATTAGCACAGAAGCCAATTGTTTTGAAGGCATGTAGTTTAGTACAAGTTACAATGGATCTTTTGGCCAAGGTAAACTGTTCATTGTATTATCATTGTTCCCATCCTGTTATTACTCATATGAAAACAATTTCATTTTCAGATTTATTTTTTGTATGCTTTTAGATCATGAATACGACAATATCCTACTATTTTTTATTAGAAACTATGGATAATAAATAGTATAATAATAATAATAATAATAATAATAATAATAATAATAATAATAATAACAATAATAATAATAATAATAATAATAAAATTAGTAATAATAATGATGATGATAATAGATGAAACAGAAAAAAAAATGATTCTCAAGAAATGACTTCGAATGATGGAATTTTCTTTTTCTTTTTGGTAGATATAAATGAAAGCAATCGAGATATAATATGTATTATGCATATAATATAAATTATATTTTTTTTTAAATTTTATCAAACTTAATTAATTTATATATATAATAGAATAATATCAGAAAAAAAATTTTTTTCTTTTTTTTTTTCTTTTTTAATACTTTTATTTTTTTCTTCGTTTTTCTTTTTTTATAAAGATATTTTTTTTATGATTATTTATCTAATTTTCATTTATTTATTCTAAGAATTTATTGATTTAAGTTTGTACCAAAAAAAAATACACCATTTTGACATTTATCGTTCTACATTATGCGATATATTATGCGATGTTCCAGTTTATTCACTGAGTTAAATATGTATACATATAAAGAATATAAGGAATAAATTGAATGATGCACGAAAGAGACATGAAGCAAACTGAGAATTGCCGAGAAAGCAAGACTTATCGTGATCGACTTATTGCGAATTGTGATTTTCGTTTATATCCATTTATATTCGCGTAAACTGATAGATATGATATTGAGGAAAATATTACCGAAACACGCGACGTTGCGGCATGTTCTTGCGCTCGTAGCTAGCAATCTGTTTTGCTTTTCTCTTCCAAGGTATTCAACGCGTATACCATTATCACGGTACTGTGGTTCTACTACGTTTCTTATTCTTTTTTAATTCATATTTTTATATTCTTTGGTAAGTCAAATGATATTACTATTATTATTATTGTTACCTTCAGTGTATTCAATATTTTTCGATGGATTACATTATTTTATATATTTTTCGATTTCTTTTCGAAAATTATTTCTTGAATCACGCACCGGCCATTATTATCAATTATTATCGAACCTAACCTAACCACTTAAAATTAAATGATCATGCATTTGATCATCGACTACCATCAACTGTTATATGATAGATGTCATTGAATTATAAATGCAATGTTAATCTGTATTGTAAATCTGTTTTGATATTGCAGTATGCAATATCAACTTCAATTCTAATGTTTTAAATAATCTTTGATATAAGATGTTAGAAATTATAAATCAATCGAAACTGTTAATAATAATTGGTAATAATTGTAAGATGATGTACAATAATGTTAAGATTTATTAAAAATATATTTTTTTACAATATTTTAATTAAATATTTATATTTTATGATTTATATCTAATTTTTTTTATATAATTCATGATATTTATAATTTATTTCATACATATAATTACTGAATTTATCATTTCTATTTAAAATAGAATTGAATTTTAATTCAAATGGCTGTCGATCAATAGCAATAATTAAATACAATCGCTTTTTTTTGTACTTGTATAAAGTTCTCGATTCAATTTTTCCTAATATTGTTAAAAAAAAAAAAGAACTTCATTAATAAAAACGAGAGATTTCTTCAATATGAATAATAAAGATGATGATACGAAGCTAAAAGAATATTTAACTGGCTATTTGAAAATTATAACAAACTTGAATATATCTGTTTATCAAGGGAGAATGTTTGAAGAATGCGCCAAAATCTTTCGTATTTTATTGGCAAATTGGAGACGAAACAATAATCAACTTCATGACAATGAATTAAACGAAAACTTGGAAGATTTGATTTTACCAAGCAATGAAGACTGGCGTTATCGAGTCTATTATCAACTGGTTGAATTACAAAGAGAATCTGGTGCCATTTTTATAAAAAACAGGTAATAATTTATTGTGATTTTGTTTTTCTGTAAAATCCACCGAAGATGCATGCAGATTAATCAATTACCAATTAAGTTTCTAAATTATAAATTAGCAATTGTTTATTAATTTTTTAATAATTTCATGCGTTTAAGCTTCGTTTCATTATAATAACAATATGAACGTTGCTATTTTATTTTTTCCAACTTGAATTTATCCAATACACCGATTGACCTTTTCTGATATTTTGTCGATTTAATTTTGAAATATGTATTCATATTAATTCTTTTTTCTCTAATTATAATTTGATCACGATCATGATTCATCCGTCTGATGAAAGTTAAAACACAATTAACAAATTAATCGGTTTATATTATATAATATCGATATGCACGTTTCATTTGTTGGGCGATAAACGAAAGTAAATAATGGAAAAGTAAGATTACATCTCTTCATCGATCATGAATTCATAACAATAACGAGAGAAATGATCTATAACTAGTAATGAAATCGAAGGGTCAACGAAACTAGATTGGAAACTGAAACAAAGTTAGAAGTGAGACGTAAGAAAAATGAGTGGGAATGGGAGCCACAGAGATACGGATATAGTTTTAAGGCTAAGCCTAGGCAACAAGAAGGATTGAAAGGAGGATCATCGACTATCGTCGATGGTTCGATGATAGAAATGTGCATCGAGCCAGGTTGGCGCCTTAACGATATTTTATTGGCGGTGAAGGTCCTTCGAAAAACTAGTCCACCTCCAGTATATTCAGATGAGGCTGAGATGCGTCGTGTATTCGGGCTTGTTTATGATGTTTTTAGATGTAAGTCGATGAGTATTCATGTGTTAAGATCGATTATGAATTTTTGTTATTATATTTATACTTTCATCTTATTTAATTATTATTAATTAGATAAAAAAATATTCACTCGAGCTTTGGAAGATATAGGTTTTTGGCAACGTAACAGGGCGATCAAGAACGAAGAAAAGATCGTTTGGTTGTTATTATATGACATGCAAGGAAGAAAATTTTCGAAACCGCGATTTGATAACACTACCTTTGAAGAACGTGAAAAGATCTTTAAGGTAAGATTTATGATATTTCTTTTCTTCTTTTCTTTTATTTAATTACTGTATATTTATTTTTTCTTTTTCTTTTTCCCATTTTTGTCCATTTTTATTAATAGTTAATAAATAAATGCATTCTCTTCTTTTTCTCACTTTCTTTCTCTTTTTCTGTGCGCGCGTACGTGGTTCGCGTTTTGGAAATTTGCACAATTGTATTTGTTAGGCTGCTGGATTGACGGATATCGACCACGCTCTTTCGGAGATGAAAATCCATCTTGCCGCAAGCATTTCGCGGCTACGTATTCGCGGTTCTGCCCTCAAACTTGGTGAATATTTTTTCTTTTGACGCGATATAGAAATTTGATAGAAATAAAGTATTTAGTTTTAGAACAATAATAAATATACATTATTACTGATATTATATTTAATATCTGGAAGATGAATTGCTACCGAGTCATTTACGCGACATCGAAGGTGTCACTTGGGGCGTACAAACGGCTGTCGCTTCTGGATGGATAAACACCTTGAAATTTGTCAACAAGGAAGAATTTCTAAAAGAAATGTCGGAATTGAAGTTGAAATATTGCGAAACAAAAAAAGAATCGATAGAACTTGAAGAAAATGAGTTTGCATTCGATCCTATTTGCCCGAAAATAATTTATTTGCACGACAGCAAGCGGGAAATGCTGGCTGTTTCCAGGCTCGTTTGTAATCATCGTTTTGTATTTTTAGTAGGTAGCTGAGGCAAGAGAAGCAAGATTATATAAAAAATGGAGGATTATATAAATTAACAAAGATTTATTCAAACGAATAGGAGAGATCATTGTGCTTGGGTGCGGCAACATTGGCACAGGTAATCCGTAACTGTAGATTCTATGGCCCGGTGATTTTAACGCATTCACTTGCACCTCGACATACCGGATATCTGGCCGGACTATTGGCCGATATTGAATACGCTGGTAAACTTTTGGTCTTCGGAGCTGGTGATCGTCGTTGCGAGTACGAAAACTATCTAAAAGATCTTGATGTCACATTGCAACAATGTCGCGTTTTTTCCGAAAAGTATCTATCTATTCATTTACAGTAAGACCCATGTATTCTCAGGAATGAGTGTCAAAAGTTTTCTTCCGTGGATAGCTTCTTCCACGGATAATATAGAACGATAAGTGTATACATATTACGCATGTATGAAGTAACGAATAATGAAGAATAACGCACAAATATATAAATATTAAAAACGATAAAACTATATTAATCAACGAATGTATAATATTGGCACAGTTTATATGATGAAATGAAGTAAACAATATAAACAATGTAATATTATATTTTTACTATTATACTATTTAATTACTATTACTATTTATTTGATTTCTATTTTTTTGAACTACAATCATAGATACTTGAAACTGCGGATACGAGGGTTTTACTTATCCATTTATTTACTTATCTATCTATTTATTTATTTATCTATTCTAATCTATTCATCTATCTATCTATTAGAAATTTCTTAAAAATTAAATATATATATATATATATATAGCTTAGATGAATTATTCACTTAAATATATTTGATTAGTTTTGAGATAAATATCCAGAGTAAAAAAAAAAAAGTTTAAAATAATGCTTTTTTTTTACTTCATGACCAGCTTTTTTAGAAATAATATTCTTATTTTAATATCTCTGTTTTAAATTCTCTTGTTTTAAAAGTTAGAAGATGCATAGAACATAAAATATTTCAATGTATCTTGGAAAATAAAAAAATGTTAAATAAAATATTTTCACCAAGGAGGAGAACAAATATTAGAGACATTGGTAGCAGATTTAATATTTTTGATTAAATGAAATTTCTAAGGAATGAATGAATTACATTTAGATACGTGTCTCATCTATCGACGATCGAGACAGAGAGAGCAACTGTAGTGCTGGCAGTTCCAACGTGTACTTATACGGGTGTCCGAGATATCGTCGATCTTGCAGTAGCACGAGGAGGAGATGTAGATCTTCTTGAATCGTTGACGAATAATTACGTTCACAATGTTCATAATAATGACAATGATGACAATAATAAATATTACAAAAATCAGGAACAATGGCATAGTTTCTTATCCGATCAAATGTCCACTTTGAAATATGCTTTGACCAGGCCGAATGTACAATTTCTCATATACGAAGTACACACAATTTTACCATCAGAAACAACGCAAATGGTTCGGGAAGTGGTAGAGTGCGTTAATCAGATGGCTAAGGAAAAATATATTCATGAAAATCCGGTAATAAACTTATTATCTTTATTTTTGTTAATTGATGTTATGCAATTTGACAAATTTTAAAACTACTGTCTTACTTTCTTTTTATTTCTTATCAAAGAAAAAAGCTCAAAAAGAAATGTCAAAATTGGCAAAAATGGACGAGGATTCGCAAAAAAATGATAATATCTCGATAAATACTTCAAATATTATTGTAAGATACAATATATTCACTCAACACAATAATATATGCAATTTATTTACGATCTTGTTTAAATTTACTAAGAAAATTTTTACAATTATAAGATTCCAGATACCGATCTCTTCGAAGTAGGCAACATTGATGACATTTACGGACAAAATGTTAGCCACATGCTAGATCCAGGATGTTTTCTCGCGATAATAAAACGAAAAGAAATGATGCAATTTGATTCGTTGTTCATGATCAAAGTGGCAGAATCGAAAGATCTATTCGGTAATTCGAAAGCGCAACATTCGAAACACGAACTAATCCTGAACCGAGGAATACAAACCTCGCAATCAAGCACACGAAAACGAGCAAAACGTATCAAGGTTATTAATTATTCCAACTATGAAATTCTATTTATATATATATATTTTTTTTTAATAAAATTATTCATTGAATAAATATTTATAATTTTCACAATATATATATATATATTATTTCACAGTATATGAGTTAATATATAATAAATTTAATTGTATTTGAATATAATTAGATATTTCTGCTTTTTCTTTTTAAAGGTGGAAATAGACCGATTAATGGCGCATACGTATTCCTCGTTATCAAAAACCGGACAAGAAAATCAAATTTGTCCACGACATAAACATTGCTCCAATTGGAGTGAAGGAAATGAGTATCAGGTATAAGAAAGAAAAGAAAAATAATTTCTCTTGTTGAATGAATACAATTAATGTTATTGAATGATTTTTTTCAATAGTATTTTTTTCCAAAAAACGAGAATTGAAATTCTTTTAATAAATTTAATTTTATTTCATTAGACTTGGAGAAAAAAATTTACCAAATATTTTTTTTAATTATTTTTGTTTTTCATTTATCGTTTATTTTTGCATAGTATAATAATTTAATTTTATTATTGTTGTTTAATTAATATTACATATTTGAAAAATTTCAAGTTTAAAGCGTGGCGAAAAGAAAAGAGAAATGTGTCTCATAAACCCTTATACGTTTCTTCATCGCGACATAAGGTAAATTAAAAAATTATAATATATTAACGAGTTAATTTAATCCCAAATTATATTTTTGAAATTTTTATTAAAAACAGGAATTACAAGCGATACGTAAAATATTTTCGGCCCGATCAGAAAGTAATGCATCTACTTCACATGACATACCGAAACACGATAAATCTTCTATATTGACTAATTTGCTCAGCATTGAATCTCTGCCACGGTAACTATATACTAATTATATTTTATATAAAATCCTTTCTTTATTTTTTTTTTTTTATAAATAATTCATTTTATCTGGCCGATCAAAATTAGAAAAGACTTGACTATTAAATTGGTTATTAAATTAATTTTAAATTGTGCATCTATATCTTCTGAATGCAAAAATTGTTGAGAATTCATGTTTCGAATTTATTATGCAAATTTTATCTCGATCGGTTACTGATATTTTTCAGAACAATACGCTTTATTTTCTATCTTTATGATCTTTAAAACTAAAAACATTTTAAAACTCATTTCAAAACTAAAAACATGTATGTGCATATGTATAGCCAAGAATATCATACCACTTCGTCGAGTACGATATTGAGATCACCGATTCTTGCTAGGGCAGTACGTCTTATTCCGTTAGAGGATACAATTAATATTGAGGAATGTGAGGAAATGAGAAAGCAAACACGGTCAAAAATGGGTCATCGATATTGGACATCGAGCAAACCGTCTCGCCTTCTGCATCCTATTGGATCTCAAGTGTTCGATCCGTTTCTTGATATCGTTTAAGACAATTGAAATTTTACAATCAAGAATAATTCAAAGAATAAAATTAAAAATAAAATATTGCATAAAAAGTAATATTTGAAAAAAAAATTGTAATGAAAGATAAAATAAAATAAACAGTCTACATTGTAAAATAATAATAAAGTCACAACAAATGATACGGTATTTTTCTGGAATAACAATCTTTTCTAGAGATTCTCTAAATTATAAATAGATAAATAGAAATTTCATAATAAAATAAAAAAATAAGAATAGACATAAAAATAAAAAGAAAAAAAATTATCTGAAAATAATAATACATTTTGATGATAAAGTTTTCTGTTAATGTATATTTTTTATTTAATATATTTAAATTTAAATATATTTTTTATTTAATTGCTATTGTATATTATACATGTATAATATGTATATAATCTACCTTATTCTAAAAAAGAAATTTGTGGATGTTTATTCCATCCTCTTACTTTCTGGATTTTTTTTGATTACTATTTATTTGTATATTTAAAAAATTAAATTTTTTTCAAATAGAAGCTAACAGAAGCTATTTCGATATCTATTTTGTAAATAACTCTAAGAATTAAAGATTCAGAGTCAAAAATAAAATTATGAAGTTCCCAAATAGATAGAGAAAAGTATATATAAAAGAAAAAGAGAAGAATTTTTGGAATTTATAGAATTTATAGAATCAAAAGAATATTGTTGAGAATGAATAATAAAAAAGATTTTATGAATAATAAGAAAGAAAATTAAATTGAAGTAAGAAGAAATTATAGCTATATTTAGAATTTTATTTCAATTATGTCCGATCAGAAAACGATATTTGTGATCATATAATAATTTTAATTTTGATGTTCAAATGTTCAAATTAAATTGCTTGAATTGCGTGAAGATAGGAAATTATCAATGTTAAACTTGAGAAATGATAATCAACGACAAATACGACAATTTTGAAACTAATAAGTTTAAAAATGTATTTGTTAAAATTACTTCCAACTTTATTACATGGACGACATCCTGTCTTTCTTCATAAAGGACAAACCAAAGCACTAACAGTAGATGCGGTAAAATATAAATGCGCATTCTGCTTTATATTACATTATATTTATAATAACAATATTATATATCTGAATAAGTTCTATATCTCTATATTCATAAATAGTTAAAAAAGAATTACATAAAACTTATTAATCCTTCTTATTTTAATCCTCCATGGACAATCTATTTTTCAAATGCGGTAAATAATTTTAGAATTTTATTCTCAAACCTGATTTTTTATTTTTCTAAGCTTTGTAAAAATTTAAAAAAAAATCTGAACTGCATATAAAACACGCTAATTTAATTAGTATATAAAAACATTTAAAACATTTTTTCAATAAAAAAATAAAAAAATAAAAACTTTTAAAAGAAATTTAAAAATGGAATTTCCTATTTTAGCAAGCTATGTTACTTACAAAGTTTTAAGATTAAAAATTATATATTAAAAAAGTACAATTTTTCTTATATCACTTAGACATATAAACTGTATCGCTTGGATAAAGGGCCATCGGACAAAGCCTCGATGAAAGAAGATGACGTTCTTTACGCATTGAAAGCGATGCACTATATCAGACGAATAGAAAGCAAAGCGGCAGAAATGTACAGATTGCGTTTCATCTATGGTTTCCTTCATTTATATATTGGTCAGGTAAATTTTATGATTAATCGAATTAATAATATTCGGGTGTCGTCATAAATACGATAGAAACAGAAAAAAAAATCTAACAATAAGAATGAGACGAAAAAGAGAGAAAAAAAAAGAAAGGAGAAAAAAAAAATATATTTGCACAGGAAGCAATAGCCACTGGTATGAAACCGGCGATATCGGAAAAAGACGCTTTGATCACATCTTATCGGTGTCATGGATTTGCTGTGGTACTTGGCATTTCGGCACGACACATTTTTGCGGAATTAATGGGTCGAACAACTGGAACTTCGAAAGGAAAAGGTGGTTCCATGCATATGTACGGAGAACAGTTTTATGGAGGCGAAGGAATTGTTGGTGGTCAGGTATAAAATAGCTCGAATCGAGTTTTTTTTCTCTCTCTCTCTCAATCGAGAATGCTATCCCTTAAAAATTAGAGAATCAATACATCATAAATTATTGATAATATTCGTTATAAGATAATTATACTAACCGTTACAATATGTTTATATATAAAAACATTAAATTAGAAATAAATTTCAAAACGCATTTATAGACAAATTGTATTAATAAAAAATATGAATAACAATAGTTTTTTTTTTCTATACAAAATTCTCGTTAAAACTCGAATTACGAGATTTTTTCTTTAGGAGAAATAAATCTGATTCTATGTAAAAAGCGGATAAGATTTATTTGAAAATTAATAAAGGACAAATAGATTCTAAATTATTTTAATATATGTTGAAAAAAATAGAAAAAAAATACTAGTTAAGCGATTTTAATTAAGGAGAACAATTATCATTCATAATTCATAAAATATATTGGTTTCTTGATTGTGATAGCTACCGGTCGGTACTGGATTAGCATTTGCTCAAAAATATAATAGTACAGGCGGTATTGCGTGGGTAATTTATGGAGATGGTGCCGCGGATCAGGGTCAAGCCTTCGAAGCATATAATTTGGCAAAATTGTGGAGTCTCCCGGTTGTATACGTATGCGAGAATAATAAATACAGTATGGGAACGGCAACATATAGGCATTCGGCGAATACTGATTATTACACGCGAGGGGATCTGATTCCAGGTGTACAGGTGAGACAATAAAAAAGGGAAGAAAAAAAAAAAAATTCTTACATCAAGATCACTTGTTACAATTGGATAAATCTTCTTTTTTCTTTTCTCATTCACTTTTTATTTCAGGTAGATGGAATGAAAGTATTAGATGTTTACGAAGCTGCGAGATTCGCGAAAGATTACGCTCTACGGAAAGGTCCTATTATTCTCGAGATGGTCACGTATCGATACTTTGGGCATAGTATGGCGGATCCTGGTACCTCCTATCGTTCCAGAGAGGAAGTGAAATTGGTACAAGCCAAACAAGATCCTATTAAATGGTTGACCAAACAGATAATTGATAATGGTCTAAAAACTCAAGAAGAAATTGAAGTAAGAAATTGGGCGCGTGCCATCTCTTCTCTTCTAAAACACTTCTTCTATTTTTACCTTTTCTCTTAATTTTCATTGCTTTTCTTCAATATCAATACATTTTGAGAATATTTTTGACGATATTTTAGACATACGAAAGTAACTTTCACTCTCAACAAAAAAAGAGAAAAGAAAATAAACTCGCGAAAGCTTTATTCTCAAATCTATCTAGTATTTTTAATTTCAATCCTTTCTAGGAAATTACAAAAAATACATACAAAATCGTAGACGAAGAATTGGAAATAGCTAAAAATGATCCAACGCCAGATATAACGGACGTCGGACTACATCTTTACGCAAAACCATTGGAAAAAGTACGCGGTAAAGTACCTTGGGAGAGTTGGTAAACTTAATGAGAAAATGGAATTAAATTTTTCGTTTACGCGTTGTTTTAAATATTTGTATACGTATAGATATTCAATCTTTTTGTATCGAATGCATGCCCTCTCTGCATTTGTAATTTTTTTGAGTTTTCTGTATGTTTTTGATATCTCTTTAATGATTGAATACTTATTTAAAATAAACTAGTATTTAATCGAAACATTTTATATTTTATTAAACATCTTTGATATTTGAAATTAATATCAAAGATTCGATCGAGCAAATCCAAACGTTAAATTAAATATTGAATAAAAAAAAAACTTGTGAAATTCATAAATAAAAAGATAGAAATACGACTGTAGAGTCTGTGTTATGCGAATGGCCATGTTTGTTTCTCGCTCGTTTTCTTGCTCCGACAATTGGAATGATCAATTAAATCATATCGCGCTGCGTTGCGATCGAGAAAAGGAGAGAGTCTGAAGGAAGAGTAAGAAGATATTATGACTGTGACGAAGACAAAAAATTATTAAAGCAAAAAAGAACGATTGAGAAGAGTGAGTCAATGGTTCATAAGAACATTGTTGTAGTATAAGACGGTACTAAAGTAATAAAGGAAGGAGGGGACTGAGAAAGAGAGACAGACATAGAGAGACAGAGAGAGAGAGAGAGAGAGAGAGAGAGAGAGAGAGAGAGAAGTAAAGACAGATTCCAGTGACTAGCGACAGCGAGACAGTCTTTGCGGGAGCCGCCTTCAGTTGCTCCCACGTGCAGTTCAGCTCGTTGAATTTTAACGAGTTAAATATTAAGAAGCAATTGTACGATTTCTGTTAGAATGATATTTTTTAAAAATATTTCTCTTAAAAAAGTAATTGTTTAACAAGTGAAGAGAAAATAATGCGCCGCAATGTTTGTCGCGAGAAATGAAGTAAAATTAAATATGCTATATTGTTTGTTTATCGACGCGATACAGTTTGGAACGACTTGAAATACAAGAATAGACTGCAAATATTTTACAGGTGAGATATGCGTTCGATTAACGGATTCATCGATACGATAATCGTGAATCGACGAAATTTATTATTAATTATTTGTATTCCGCTCGAATATCAAATAAAATCGTCATTAGAAACGTCATTGAGCAATATCGATTTCGTTCAATGACGGGAGAAAAGACGTCACGGATCGCTTAAAAGGAAAAGGGAGGTGTTCATCGAATTCGCTTCGAATCAAATCGATTTCAAACTCGCAAGATTTCAAGCTTGAAATCACGGATAATGAATATAAAATCAGTTAGATGTAAACTTCTCGCTCATTTCTTTACACTATCTTCTTTAATCACATTTCCGGGTAAATTTCAGTAGAAAAATCTATCTGTTTCATTGTATTATAAAGTTCGGTTCAAAACTGTTCATCGAATTCGCTTCGAATCAAATTGATTTCAAACTCGCAAGCTTTTAAGCTTGAAATCACGGACAATGAAAATAAAATCAGTTAGATGTAGACTTCTCGCACATTTTCCTCATTTCTTTACATTATCTCCTTTAATCACATTTCCGGGTAAATTTCAGTAGGAGAGTCTGTCTGTTTCATTGTATCGTAAAGTTTGGTTCAAAACTATTGCTGAACAAATAACTATATTTTATAGGTATACTACTAATACTCGAAAGATTAATAAATTGAACAGAAAACAAGCTACGATGGGACTTAACGCCGAGCTCACTGCTATACTTCGAGGTAATTGCAATACTATTCGTTCTTTTTTTTTTATAAAATGTATAAATATTTTTATAAAATATACATGTATATAATTATAATTATATTTATTACTTTTTTGCTTTCTATTTTACATTTATTTTAATTACATTATTATATCGATCTAATTTTTTTATTATAGATGTAGTACAATTTTTGGAATTTCTTCGCGAAGTCAAACTTCCAACCAGATTGGAGAATATTCGGGATAATCTGTTGATACGTTCGAAAGACACGTTAACGATGTTCGTGATAGAGAGGATCGGAAGATCGGCTTCACCGGAACCATATTTGAATATGAACGCAGCTGGATCAAAAGGTCTAATGGTAACATTAAAAACAGAAACCGAGTTGCAAGAATACGTAGGTGCAGAGGAACACGTTCAGAAACAACAGCAGCAGCAAGATTATTATGAGGCGTTTCAAGGAATGGAATCGACGAATAATACTACAATTGCGATTCATGAAACGATCAATAATCGTCAAACTAAAGAAGAAATTGAACATACACTGGTGAACATGTACGCGAATTTTTCGGCAACAGAAACGAAAAGTAAATGTCAATTATGTGGTCTTCTTTATAGAAAGGAAGGAAAGAAATTATTTGTGTTCGAACAATATCGATCGTGTTGGGTCGGTAAGTTGGAATTCGATTTTTAAAATTGATCGATGCATTTTTATATATCTTTGTGTATATAAAATTATATGTTTAAAGGAATTTTATTTCTTTGCAAATATAATAGGTTTAGTTGGATTACATTTGTTAATTTATGGAAGCGATCGAGACAATCGTCCATGTACGATTTTACCAATTCATGGTTATATGGCTCGAGCTGCTCCAAATGCAATTCCTCGAGATCAACGTCGAAGCGAATCTACTTTTGAAATCTTCCGTCCTGGTTGCAGAACTTTTCAAGTAGTAAAAAATCTTTCATCTTATACACTATATATATAAAAAGAAAGAAAAAGACAAAAAAATAATATTTAAAATAAAATTCAAGTTTCATTCAGAACAATTTAGAACGATTCTACGTTGTTTCAGTTTTCTGCCAAAAATCCGAAAGATATGGAACAATGGATAACAAAAATTTGTGAATTAGGAGGTGAAAAAAAGATAGAGTCCAAAGAATTGACAAAAGAAGTAGACAATATTGTCGCAAATAGTATTACCAAACAATCAAATGATTCAATTCAAGAAGATTTGAATTCCAAAGAAGAACGTTATCAAGATGTAGGTTCGCTAGGCGTCAATGAGCCTCCTGATAAATCTTCAATCATTTCGCCTGTTGCCAATAAGGAGACAGAAAACAGAGAAGCAAACGATTCTTCTATAAAGGATACTTTCCACGTATCCACTGATTCTTCCCTCCCTCAATTTTCCAATATTTCTGATACTGTCACTACTTCTCGTTTACATTCAACATCTCCTCCTCCATTACCTGCTCGAATCCCTCGAAAATTATTGACTATATCTGTTCGAAATTCATCTTATGAATTTCCCGATGAAGAAGAGGATGATATTTATCATAAAATTGAAGAAGTTAGAGATACAATACAATATGGAAATGTTGGTGATACTTTTCAATCTCAAATTAAAATAAGCGATGAACAATCGAACAAAAAATCCACAACGTATGATGATGTTCGTGCGAGCATAAAAAGCGGACATAAATCTGATGATAAACGAAAGAAGAAAGAGATTAAGAGAAAATCAATTGCCTCACGAAATGAATTAACATATGATGATACTGTCAACACCATGTCTGAAGATAATAAAATTGAAAATGATGAACAAAACAAACTTGTATCTTACGACAATGTTGAGGTGATTGTATTGTGTGACCATGTTTCGTTCATATTTCTCATTTCTTTTCCTTTTGAATTTTCCTTACCTATTTTTACTTTTTTTCTTTTTTCCTTTTTTTATTAAACAATTATATATCTATCGCTTGATATTTGATTTTGCATACTTCTTTTGTACACAGAATATAGTTTTGAATACAAAATCGATCAAGGCTCAAACAACGAATAAAACAGATGAACCATCAAAATCACCACAAAAGAAATCGTTTTTGAATAGAATGAGAAGCAAAAAAGAATCTCCAAGAAAAAATGAAAAAAAAACTAAGTGTAAAACTTCACCACAACTATCGCCGTCTGTAAATAATCAAGAACTATCCACTTACTATGATGATATATCTGATCTGATGAATATTCAGCAAGAAACAATTCGTGTCGAAGAACAACAACCTGAGTATACTTGTCCACCTCCACCTAGGCCGATTTATGCAAAACCACCGATAATCAACGATGTAATCGATACGGATCAATTTTATGATGATGTTGCATATCGAGACAAATCTAAAAATTATAAATTACCTCAAGTATGAACTATGTATTTCTTGATTTTTTCATTTAATTTTTATTATATTTTAATTTTTTTGCACAGTATTTTTAAAACAGTATATTTTTTTTTTATAGAATTATTTTTAAACGTATGACAAATGAATTTTCAGCAAACTACAAAGAATCTCTCTTCGGATTTTGTTCGCACGAATATTAATCGACCCGTTCTTTGCGAAAACATAAATTATTCGCAAGGATCATCACTTGTGGATAACGAACATTATAAGATACCACCTCCGCGATCCGAGTTATGTTATCCTAAGTCTCTTCCCATTAATCAACAAGTAGATGATCTATATGATGATATCGCTATTCTCGCAGATTTTACAGCACGACAAAAAGAAATTTTAAATAACAAAGATCATGAAAATATAATAAGATTGCAAAACAGCCCAGAAAAGAGGTCGTGGAATAGATTTGTTAGCGGAAAAAAATCAAAAATAATTGATTCAATGATTGTTGAAACGAATGGACGAGTTTTAACCGAATTAGAAGATTTATCGGACGACTGTGGCGAACAACACACTTCATTGAGAATGAATACCTTTCAAAAATTGATTAGTAGAATGGAAAACTCTCTTGGCAAAACATCTGCTAAATCAGCATCATCAATGTTATTAAATAAAACGAATATTACAAATAATGTTTAATATTTTAAAAGAAATGCATATCTGCATGATTCAAAATAATATATAAGTAAATATTTACAGACCAAAGAAGTAGTATGATACATTTTAATATATCTGTATTAATCTTTTATTCTTCAAAATAAATAACATTTTTTGATTCACATATGTGATTTTAATATAACATAATATAAAGACATTCGATTCCTCATTGATTTTAGAAGTATCAACGATAATAAATTTTATTCATCAATTATATTCTACATCTACTTCTTATAAAATTATTACATTCAATAAATTTGATCATTGAAATTTATATACTTAAGAATCTTAATTTTTTTCATAATACTTAAAATGCGTATTATTTCATTGGAATATCGGTTTTCGTTTTAAAATTTTTTTCATAGATAAAATATAAATTATCGTAAATATTAATTACAATTTGTTTAAGAGAATAAAGTACATTAGTATTATATTTTTGAAATTCCTTTAAAGATACACCTGTGTTAGTTTCTATATAATTTATAAACAATTCTGATTGTTTTGAATACAATGGAAGAATCATAAGCATTAGTGTAAATATTAAACCCAAAAGAAAAACCCATAAGATCATGGACACAAAGAATTGATATACATTTTCTGAAATACCAATTAAAAAATTACTTATATTTATTTATATTTGCAGATTACCTTGAATATATTACCTTTAAATCCATGTTCTTTATTAATTTGATTATTGAGTGTCAATTTTGGAGGTTCTATTTTATTTTCATCTATTTGTTTTACTTTATTTATGAGATTAAATCCATTCTTATCTAAATTTTGTTTATTATTTTTTTCCAATAGTTTCTTTTTTTTTCTTTTTCCTCCTTTTTTCGTTGATATGGTGTCTGTTTCTGTATCTACTATAAATTAAAATATCACTAATGTACATTATATAAAAACTATTTAAAGATTTATACATTTTATTTTTAAAATTTACCTGTAATAGTAGCATTCAATCTTCGTAATTTTTCTTCTTCAATAGTAACTTTAACATATGATAAATAAGAAACAATATTGCGAGCACAAGCTTGACATTCACTCAAATTACTACAAGGACCAGCAACACTAGCTACAGCAAGAGTTAAAGGATTTTCTTTTAAATCTAACCATCTTAAATTTTTTAATTCACTTAAACTAAGTGGTAATCTGCTTATCTGTAAAGTCATTTTTCTATTATTTATATATAATTTAAATTTATTTCAAAAATATTTATTTTTAATTTACTTGATTTGCATAAAGATCCAAATGTTTTAGTTGTCTCAATTCTCCAAAATTTTCAGGGATTTCTGTCAACATATTTTTACTAAGATCCAATTTAACTATTTGTTTAAGATCAACAAAAGTATTCTGAAAGTAATTATTTATAATAAAAAAAATATATTTCATTTATTAAATGAAAATAATAAACTTGTAAAAACTTACAGGTAAAAATGTTAAGAGATTATTTGATAAATCCAAAATTGTTGCTTTTTTGATAGTTGCCTGAAAAATATAATATAATATAAATATTTAATATTTAAATTTAGCATTATATATATATTTTAATATTATATTATAATAACTATAATATCATATCATAAATATATTATAATTTTATAGTGTGAAATAATATAAAAATATATTTAATGTGCAATATTAACATTTTAAATCAAATTAAAAATTATTTTATAAATTGAACATGTGTCAAATTAAATCAAATATAAATTTTTAAACATACGATTTCTCGAACAGGCACTTCTTTCAGGTCGCACAAGCTAAGATCTAATGTTTCATCTTTTAATCTATTTTTAACATTTTTTAAATTCATTTTGCTAATATAATAAATTAATCGAATAAAATAATAAAACACAGAAAACGTATGGTATTTGTGCTTTTTTGTGGCGTCACCTTCTGGTAGATAACATATTGCTAGAAAGTTAAATGAATGTAATATCAAATGATATAACAATAAAATACTTTTTATTCTTCCATCTGATAAAAAATTTCATAATAATAAAAATATTTTCAACAAATAATACATGGATATGGTTAATGAAAATCAATATCAAGTAACTAAGAATATGTCATTTTTAACTTTCGCCTTTCGCATTTAGCAACTTTTAAAATTATACAAACGTTGGCAGAACTTGATTGGCGATTGTAGTGAACTACGATACATGTAAGTAATATGATGCATGTAAGCTATATCAATAGTAATGAATAGTTCTATACATTTACAGCAATTGCACTTGTATGTTTGAAGAAAATTGACAAGTGAAGATAGATTTTGATTTTATCAGGAATTTGTGGTAAACGAAGGAAATTAATAACCGTGGTGTATTTAATTTTTAAGATTTACAAAAATTGTATGATTTTCCAAACTATTTTTACATCAATTTATCTACTTTTAGATTAAAAATTAAATTCATTCAGAATGTCTACACGGTATATGAAAAAAGTATATGGAAGCGATATGTTATCCGAAAAGGATAGTGAAAATGAGAATGAGATAGACAATTCAATAATTGGCAATGTTAAATCTAAGACATTCAACTTGTTTGATGTGGTATGTGTTCAAAGTGCTTTAATTAATAAATAATTTTTCATTTGTTTGCATAATTATTTAATGTTTTAATAATGTTATGATCAAATTCTTTTTTGAATCTTCTGAATATACATTTTAATATATTATTTAATATTAATAAATTTATCTTTTTTTCTTTTAGTTGAATCAAAATTCTGAAATTAGTGAGGAAGAAAATGAAGAAGAACAAATGATAGATAAAAATTGTATCAATGAAGTTAAACGTAAGAAAAAAAAGAAGAGACGAAAGAAATTTGAAAATTCTAAAGTTCAAATTGAATCTAAAGAAGAGGATGTAGATGAAATTGAAAGAACAGTAAGAGAAGTAAATAAATTGCTTGGAGAACCACTTCCAAGTTGTAGCTCTCAAAACATAGATAATCAATGGATTGAACAAAAATCTAAAGAAGATATTTTATTAGTGCAACATAAACATTTAAATCCATATAATGAACTTAAAAGAATTTTTGGTAGTAAAACAATACAAGCTGAACAAAAGTATGTTTCTATTATTAAAAAGTTTGTTATTTTATTGTAGATATAAAATAAATTATATAATTAGATCTTGTTAATTTTAACAGTAATAGGAGAAATAGGGGTCGATTAGGTCATTTGAAAAAAACTTGGTTGGTGTCTGCTAGAGATAATTGGCCACCAATTAATAAATCTGGGCTTTCAATGTCTTTGGATCATACTATATCATCTACCAATAATATTCAATATTTTGTATATGATCACAGTCCATCATATAGACAAATTCAATTAAAATTTTTGGAAGCAGTTGAAAGTTTGAATCCTGAAAATATTGTTGTATGTTATATTTAAATTTAACTTATATCAATTTAAATGTATTGCATTTAAATATCAAAAAATAATATATAAAAGAATTGAAATTTATATTTTTTTTTAGAGTATAATCAATGCACATTCTTATCATGTTGATGCATTATTGCAATTAGCTGAACTTTGTAAACTCAATGAAGATTTAGCAATGGCTGCAGAATTTACAGAAAGAGCTTTATACTGCTTAGAATGTGCTTTTCATCCACTGTTTAATTTTACAACTGCCCTTTGCAGATTAGATTATAAAAAACAACAAAATCGTGCTTTATTTATAACTTTATTTAAACATCTTAATTTTGTTGGTGGTCGTGCATGTTACAGGTAAGAAATAAGATTTTAATGCTTTTCTCAATTTTTTTTAAATTTATTCAAATTTCAGAACAAGTTTGGAATTTTGTAAATTACTTTTATCACTTGATCCAGAAGGTGATCCATTAGCTGTGATTCTTTCTCTTGATTTCTATGCTTTAAGAGCAAAAGAATATGAATGGTTTATTGAATTTTGCAATCTTTGGGATAATACAAGAAATTTAACTCAATTGCCAAATATAGCATTCAGTTTAGCTTTAGCTCATTTTCATTTAGGCAATATATCTTCTGCTAATGAACTTTTACAAAATGCTTTAATAATGTTTCCGGGTGTATTAATACCATTATTAGAAAAATGTAGTATACAGTCTGATAAAATGGTAATTTCATATATATTACATATATTAATAAAAAAGTTTTTAATAAATTTTTATATAAAATTGAAAAATTATTAAGTAAAAAATGTTTTATAGGTACAAACTCATAATTTCTTTAATACTAAGGCAATAACTTCAACTTCACCAGCATTAGAGAAATTACAAAATTTATATGTTGTACGTAATTTTCGTCTGTGGAAAGAAACAGATCTTTTACCATGGTTATGTGAGAATGTACATATTGTATTAAATCGCGTTGATTCAAAAGATGATTATGTAAAGTATTGTGAGATAAAGCGAAGCAAACGTTACCAAGGAAAATTACCAAGAAATATTTTACGACATATTATATTGTCTGATATAAAAGATATTACTGTAAACGTGCAAGAGGTACAAAAACTTCTATATTTTTCAAATTTTTTTATCTATACTATTGTAAAATAAAATCTCATATGAAATTTTAGGTACAAAATGATGGTTCTGTTCTTTCACATGATCCTTTACCACCAGTGGATAGTATTGATATTTACAAACGACCTACTACAAATACAAGCACAACTAGAACTAATTCTAATCTTTTGTCTCTCTTTTTTTCATCCTTGTTTGAAGATATTAGTGGAGATGTTGCAAATGCTCTAGAAGGATTAAATTTACTGTGAGTATATAATAATATTAATAATAGTAATAATAATAATAGCAGTAATAATAACAGCAATAATGTAAAATTAATAAACAAACAATTACTATATATATAACATAATATTTGTATGTGAAATTTTTTAGCTATGATAACAACGAACAAACATAATGTTAATTAATTACTACTATTGATTACTGATTACATCATAAAATAACAATTCAAGGTTCAGAATACTTTGTTTATTGAATGAACTAAAATGAAATCAGGTGTATAAATATTTTTAAAACAATTACTATTTTTATGAAAATAATGTATATTTTATGTCAGGTAATATATCTAACGTTTAATAATGAAAATTATAAAATTATAATTCTTTTTTTTTATTATTATTCTTACTATTATCACTACCATTATCATCATTATTGTGATTACATAATAATTTATTATATGTACATGAAACTTTATATACTCTGATTATATATCATGTGTGATATGAAGTTGTACACATACATTGTTTGTATCATCTTGCACTTCTTGTTATAATTTTTTGAAGTTTTTGATGCAATCATTATCAACTCAAATTGTGAAAAATTGTAGATACATAAAATAATATATATGTATATATGTATGTTATATATATATATATATATATATATATATATATACACATACATATACTATACTAATAAATAAACTATATTGTTGCAATATTTGTATTAAAATGTTATTTCTGAATTAGAGTTTTTTTTTATTGGTATTTTCAGTGTATCATATAGAACAATGTAAAGTATATACTTCATAAATATGATTCATTAAAAAAGAATTATTATTTTCAAATAGACTTATTTTATGTACAGATCTATACAATCATTTTGTATTATAATTTTATCGACTATTCTTAATCATTGCTTCTAATGTAATCTTTAATCTTTTAAATAATTTTCTGTGTCTTTGTGACATATGAATATTGGCATATATCAATATAATAATTGATGAGCATAAAATTTCTTTTTTGTGTGCGTTTACTAGTGTAATATTGGCGTATTTCTGTAATTTTATTACAATAATAATAATTACGATAGAAATACACTTTCCATATAAGAAAATATATCATCATCGAAGGTGAAAAAAGTAGAAATCGACCAACTTATTAACAGAATATTTAAAATTCAGAGAGACCATTGGTCCATAATAACGTCATTTGTATTCTTATTTATTTTACACCATACTGTGAAATACGGGATTATAGCGACAAATTCCGGGACCATATTCTTGATAAGCTTTTTTAGTATGACAAACTGTATAAAATTCTGGATCACTAGCCAATAAAGCACCACCATACCATACTGCCCAACGTTGTTTGTGATGTGAAATAACATGGACATCTATAGGCTTTGGCTAAAATAAAATGAAACATAAATATTGATATATTACTTTTTTTTTCATTAAAATATATAAAATATATACCGTAATAAGACTTCCACTTAACGTTTCGCTAAGTTTGAGACGTGCATCAACAATTCGTTTTATATCACGTTGTAATCGTCTACCAAAATCTTTAAACATCGTAGAACCACCTGATAATACAATATTGCTATATAATGGTCTTCTAACATCTATTGGACAATTTTGAATTACATCATCTACAATTTCACTTAATGGTGTCGTGAAATCTGGATTAGAAAACTAAAAAATAAATAAGAGATAATAAAATTAGAAATATGATTATGCTTTTGTATACTTAAATTTAAATAAATAAATATACTTCAGGATGGAAGAATATCTCTGGTCCTAGAAACCTTTCATATCCAACATCCACTACAAATGGTTGTTTTGTAATACTGTTCACACCTTCATATTTTTTTATTTTAGTAGGATCACTATCATACTTGGCAAATTCTTTTGAAATGTCAGGACATATGTAACAATATTTTTCTTTTATTGCTTTAGCTGTTTCTAATGATTGTTCAGGTGGTATTCCAATTTCACGTTCTCGTAATAAGCTTTGAATAAAATATGTAATATCGCGACCAGCAATAGGAATATGTTTTATACAACTTCCTATAACAAAACCTTCTGCCTGAGTAATAGAATAAATTGATTAATTACAAAATATTTTTTGTATGTTTATATTTCACATATTTATATTATATTCATATATATTTCATACTTCTCTTTTTTTAAACATACCACTGGTATTACATGTGTAACTCCATCTCCACTATCAACAACCACACCTGTCAATGTTCTATCCTCTATTGTTTTAGCTGTCCAAGAAGCAGCTAATGCTAATACTGCTTGTACAGCAATATAAAGACCTGGTACATTAAATGACTCAAACATTATTTCTGCAGTATATTCACGATTTTCAGGAGTGTTTAATGGTGGTTCCGTAAGTAAAAAATAATGATCTTCAGGTTCTGCTCTAAGATATTTGAAAATACATTGCTGTAGGAATTTTTCCATTAAATCCCAGTCTTCCACTAATCCATGTCTAACTGGATACTAAACAAAATTGAATATAAATTATAAAATAATTTAAAAAATATTATATATTTTAATGATAATACTAATTTATAATATGTAACATACTTTTACAGAATAACCAGTAGCTTCAAAAGCTTCATCTCCAATATAAGCATCCAGATCTTCAACTCCTTTAGTAACTCTTCTAGCATTGTTATCTCCAACTTTTGCAGTTTCTTTAATAGCAATTGCAGATGGAATTATAAGTTGAGGTTCTTTATTGCCTGCAAAGCCCAGTTTTGTATATCTGTAAACTCACAAATAATCATAAATAATTTTTTTAATAAAACAAATAATAAAGATTTCTATAATAATTTTATTACTAATACATTACTACTATTTGTTTAAATTAATTTTAAAAGTTTATTTTAAACATTTACTAGCATAATTTTATTTACTTTTTAAATATATATATATATAATAAACAAATTTAAATTATTAACATCTATTTGAATATTAAGAAAAAACAGAATAAAAATAATTAATTTTAAATTCATTTAATTTATTTATTTAGATATTTGTTTCATTCGTAAAATGACATGTGTCATTAAATCACATTTTAGTCTATCTATTCTAGTCGAAAATAATTTTTTTAATTTCTTACCCCGTACCCACATCGATCACACATGCAGGAAGACGACCAAGCATCGTGTATTTTTCGTTTTTATCAATTGTTGCTTTTATCTTTATTTAAAAGAAATATGCCTCAATTACAGCTCAAATTTAACGCTCATCCGCTCCAATTAACCACACCTCGCTTTGAAGATAAAGCAGAAGCGCACTTTAAGCAGCATATTCATTGAACAAAATTTTCTATGATAGATTGTCAAAAACTCATAGGTGTTATGCATCATTAGAGACTTGTGGCTCCCCATAATATAAAATCTTGGGCGGCAAATACGAATTGTATAATACTAAAGTATAAAAAATTTTGAAGAAAATTATATTAATTAATTATCATGATTATAATATATTGTAATTATCAATCATATGATGATTTATATAAATATTTATATTTATATATGTTTATGGAGTTATGAAACATTATTATATATAAAGTATGCTTTCAAATATAATCAATTAAATTTATTTTCATCAATATTAATTAATGATTAATTCAGTTGAATATTTATTAAATAGTATTTCACCAATTTAAATTTAAAATATTGTATAAAGAGAATTTTAAATTAAAAATGATCGTTGTATTTAAAAAATTTGATAGAATTTATTTATACAAACTTTATAAATATTGCGTATTACATAGCTATAAGAGACTTTCAGAAGTCTGTCTAATACAGAAAGTCTAATATTTTAACGTTATAATGAGTATAATGATGCAGTGTTGGTTTATTAGTTTAAAAAAAAAAGTTTAATTTGAATATTATCTTATAATTATATGTAAGTAATAAATTCAATAATATTTAAAGTAATTAAAAAAATATTTATATATATAAATATATATAAATTTCGGGTAAATATGAGGTTACATGAAGTTGTTTCTATTTAAAAAATTTTTAATTATTTTTTAAATAAAATTACATCTTTTAATGATAAATAAGTATATCTGAAATGAATATAAAATAAATTGAATATTTTATTGAACAATAATTTTGTATTATTAAAAAAATAATATTTAAAAACATAGACACATGTATAATAAACTTTATTTTTGAATATCAATATTTTATTTTTTAATAGCACTTGATTAGAATTTATAAATATCAAATATAATTAATAATCAAGATTTAATTTTATTTTAAATCAAACTCTAATCTCAATATAATTTAAATCTTGTCCTAATTGTTTATATAGATTTCATTTATTTAACTGCAATTTAATTACATTAAATTTTTATGTTTTAAATTGCTTATTATTCTATAATCATATATATGATATAGAATAATAATCATATATATGATTATGGTTAATTTGTTATAATTATTTAAAAAAATATTCATTATTAAGATTACTATAGGTACAATATAAATTTTTTTATAGCACATATTCGTAAATACATACATTTATATTGCATATATAATACTAATATATATATTAAAACAAATTAAATGCAATATAAAATATTATTTAAGTTAAATATAAAAATATAAAAGATTATTAAAATTTCTATGATATAATGTATTTTGTAATATAGTATGATGTAAATAATTATAAATGTTGTCATGGAAAGTAAATTCTTTCATTAAAGAAAAAATTTAAATTGTCAAATATCTCTCATTTCTTTGTTTATGGCACTTTATCTTTATTCATAAATCTTCTCGTTTTGATTTATTTATATTTTGATGATCAAATATAATTGTAGAATTTTCTGTATCACTTACATATCCTTGTTCACCTGTATAATGTGTTGGATAAATTAATAGAGGATTTGCAGAAAGTATAACTAAATTTCGTTTTGGATAGTATATTTTCCAATCTTCCCTATATGAAAAAATATTTTTAATGTATATATATGTATATTAAAGTTATTTTAAAAAATAAACAAAAATATATTTTGAATATTTTGAAAATTGCAATAAAATATTTTATTAAATTTTTATTTACCTAGGATGAACATCAGATAATATAGGAAGATATTCATCAACAGGTATTAATTGCTTTAATGGCATTGCTTCAATTAATTTCCTTGCACCACTTGCAGATAAAATATATCCTAATGTCCAGTAACTATAAGCAGCATGTACTAAATATTTTGATTCATCAATCCAAGGTTCTGCATTTTCTGCTAATCTTTTTCTTCCTAGATAACTAATATAAGATATTGAAATCATTGATTTAAAATCAAATATTGTAATTTATATAAAATTGATAATTAGTTGATATTAAATGGAATTTTTTAAATACTTACACTAAATCCCATTCTAAATGAAGATTCTTTAATTCTGTTAAAATATAATTTAACTTTTGACAAAAAAATGGTTCAAACCGAACATCATCTTCTAAGATAATGACACTTTTGAAATCATTTTCTATTACCTAATAATTTTCCAATTTTTTAATATAATTTTTATATATATTATTATATTATATATATTATATATAAATTTAATTTGATTAAAATAATTCATTTTTTGAATTTTATAATTACCTTATTCCAAATATTATAATGACTCAAAAAACAACCAATTTCACCCATAGTCATTGGTCTATAATTGTATATTTTGATATTAATTGTTTATATTATTTGATCTAAATTTTTCAATTTTTATCGTATACTTACCGATCATGATAGGGATCAGTATATTCTGACATTATTTTTATTCCCATTTTTTCGAGAATAGATTGATTTAACGCCCTAAATAAAAAATATAATTTATAAAATAAAATTCTTTAAATATTTACTACTTAGTTAATTTTTTCGCTATATTCGATGACAACATTTGCTTATATTTTTATATTTTCGTTTCTCATATATAAAGACATACTATTGTTCCAACATCGATTTCTTATATTATAATAAAATATAATTGCTATATTACATGTACTATTATAATATTATTTTTTGGCGATAACGTTTTCGTATAATGTAATGAGAGAATCATTTTCTATATGTATATAATATATGTAATATATTAAAAGATATATTTTATATATTTTTTGTGATATATATATAAATTTAATATCTATAAATTTACTCTTGCGTCCATAACTTACCTACCATCAACAGCATCATGTGTTTCCACTCGAATTCCAAGTTCTTTAAAAAGTTTGTGCATCCTGTTACGTCTTTCTGGCCTTCTCAAAAGATTTATCATATAAATATTATCCACTTGTAATATATCATCAGGATATTGTACAAATTTTTCGAGATGTATTGACAATGGAAGATCATTATTATCAGCTAAAAAAAATAAAAATTTTATGGTAAATGAAGATAAGGATAGAATAAAATTATAACTTTTTTTTATTTTTATTTTCGTTATTTTCTATTTTAAATTAAGTTACTTTCAACTTACATAATATTTCTGTTTTGATATTAGTCAGTCTTTGTAAATCTTCGGCGATCGTTTCTTCTTCTTCTAATGGAACCATAATAAATCCATAAATATTATCGTTACAAATAAATAATGGCACACCTAACATAAATATAAAAGAAATTATTGAAAAAAAATATGAAATTTAATTTTAGGAAAATTTTAATTTACCAGTTTTATTAGCACCAACAGCAAAAGTTATTATATCGTCAATAGGACCGTTGTATTGATATAATTTTTTTGGATTATATGTCAAAAAATCCGAAAGCTGCTTTCTTAAATCTATAAGAACCGCACTATGAATCATAGGTACATTAAAACATCCTTTTTTTTCTCGAAACAAAATTGGTTCATATTCTTTTGTTCTTAAATAGTAATAATCACTAGTCATTCCTGCCCAAAAATTGCTATATAAGCCATCAGATTTTAACAATGGAGCAATTACAATTTGATTCTTTAAGATTAATTCATCAAGAGTACTTGGATTTGTTAAAAAAACATCCGCATCGAGCATCTGAAATTGAATAAAAAATAAAATTGATAATAAAATAATAAATGTTTTAAAAACATTGGCAAAAGTACAATATAAGTATCAATATTTCATTAAAAATAAATTTATTAAAAAGAAATCAATTTTTTACCCAAATGAAATCTGCCCATATATTTCTTCCCGCCTTAAGCGCTTCTTCGCGCAAATTTATCACATGCAAAAATCTTTGCGCCGACCAATTTGTAATTCCATTCTCATCGTCAAATCCTTTTGAGTTTTCATCAAAATTTATTTGAACTCCATGGTATTTATTACTTTCATTATTTAACCATGTAGATAATATTTCAATTGAGTTATCAATATTATTATCACTATGTATCCTTTGAAAAAAAAAAAAATATTTTTTAAATTTTTAGTTAGAATAATTTTCATAAATAATTTGCGAATTTTAAAATATATACAAATGTTAAAAAATAAACTATATCTTTGTAATGATAAATAAAGATTTAAATATAAAATACAAATATATTTCATCTATTGATTGCGCATCAATTAATATCTATTAAAGCGGGAAATTACAATTTTTTGATACAATTCAAATATTGATTAAAAAATCTAATCAACAATAATTTAAAACATTATTGATAAACTATATTTAGCTGTTAATTTTATTATATTAATTTATTCGAAATATATTTTATTAAAATATAATGCAATAGTATTATAAAGTATTATAGATAAATTTATGTAAAATTCATGATAGTTGAAAAACAAATTATTCTTTGTTTTATTAGCATTATAACTTAAAATATTAAATTTATATTTTAATTTCTTAGATATAATCAAGATAACAATTTAAATTTTAATTACATTAAACATCTACATATTATAGTTTCTATAACTTTTATTTTACGACTTTATCAAAAAAAGGTTATGATATATGTACTTACCAGAGATGTATTCGTTTCTTTGGATAAGTCAATCGTTCCAAAAAGGTCAAGAAATACGGTAATGTATGTGCTTTATTACGTACTAAAATAATTATTAAAACGGTTGGCTTTTTTAAATCATGACTAAAATTTTCTAAAAACATAATAGAAAATATAAAAATAATGCTAATAAAATGTATTAATTTCATTTTTATTTTTAAATTCTCTAATATCTTATTTTATCTTTAATCGTTATTAATTATCTAAAATATAATAAAAGACACAAATGAATAAGAGTATCCTATACACGTTTTTTCATGTTTTCACTATGTTAATCATTGGTTTTGTTCTGATAAAATTTTACCACCCACATTAAAGACATGGTTGTCGGTAAAGCTGCAAACTGCAAACTTCATTTAAATAATTTTTATTAAATAATTTTCATATGCTCCGTATTTGTTTATCCAGAAGATGAACAGATACAGAACTGTCAGATAAATTGTATACTAGCATCAAAATAGTTTATTTCCCTGTATTTTCACAGGAAAATTATCATTATTGATATAGAAATGTTTAATTGTAAAACGAAAACATCAAGTGATCTTTATTATCTTTACTTAATGCAGCAATGACAATGATGATAACTATTATGATTTATCAAATCTATCAAATGACTTATTTCTATTAAATCTGAAAAATATTCTAAATATCGAAATTGTAATTATTAAACAAAAAATAGATTTTTTTAAATATTTTATCATACATTTTAAAAAAATAATAGCAAATTACATATTATTTATCGAAATAATTTTTCGAAAATAAAAATAAAATAATTTTTTAATTTAATTTAATAATAAAATTATGACTATTGATATCTTTATCGATAGATATCAATAATATTGTTAAGATAACGATAATAGATAAAAATAACTATAATAAAGTTTCTATTTTTTATTATTCAAATTTATTTTTAGATAAAGTTTGTGTTTTATCTAAAATACAATACAAATATAATATCCGTTATTTTTCTTTATTCTCATTTTTAATAAGTTATATCACCAATCACTGTTATTATTTCTTTTTATATTTTTATTCTTATTATATTATTTATTTCTTTTTCTGTTTTTTTATGTTCAGGTTTTTTCAACAACTCTGACAATCATAATAAAGAATAATTTTTAGAATAATTTTCAAATAAGAAATAAAAAAAAAATAATATATTTTAAAATTTATTTTGTATTTTATATTTTATTTAAAGAATTGTATCACAAAATTTTTTGTATTAAAATTAATCTTTTATTATAATATTTTTATACCAATAAATTTTATAATTTTTTGATCATAAATCAAACATATAATAAATATAATTATTTTCAAAAATAATATTTATTGAATATTTTTTTCATATTATTTTATTATTTTATTCATCTTTTAGTTTAAGATTTCTTTTTTTCCTTAGTTTTTAATTTTGATGTATAACTAAGACTTGATTTATCGAAATCCAATACCATAATACCTAAATCACCGCTATATCTATTTTTAGCTACCTATAAATATATATTTTACAATAATATATTTGAAATAATTTTCTATGCATTTTGTTTTTATTACATACTTGTAAATATTTTTTGCCTCGAATACTCGTAAGTCTATTATCTTGAATAATTAATACATTATCTGCTTCTTGACTTGCTTTTGCACTTCCAAAAATCGATGATGTTGTCAATTCTTCAGAGCTACGTTCTTTTCGTGGATGTATTATCATTGTTACATGACAATTGTATACAGTAGCAAAATTTCTAAATTTTGCTATTATATCGTCTTGCTTCCAAAATCTATAACGTAACTACTATTTTAGATAATATAAAACATATTCCACATGAATATAATTCTATTATACCTATCTACATATTTTGAATCATTAGTCATTCCCATCATAAATTGAACATTATCAATTACAACATGAGCTATATCATGTACATATGTTGCATGCTCAACTGCCTATAGAATATAATAAAATATATCATAATTTTAAATTCAAATAAAAAATAATTAATTGTATTATATTCATTTTTACAATTGTATACTCACATCCATTACTATTTTGATACTTTGTTGACCATGAAATGTCATGAAATAAATTGGTAATTTTTCAAAAGCATTTGCATATGTATCAAAATTTTCAAGATTTTCACTTAAAGGTACACCTACCATTTGTTGTAACATTGTTCTTACTAATCTTACATTTCTTATTTCAAAACTTCCCCATAATGTATTGATACCTTGCATTGCTAAATCTAAAGAATATTCACTCATAAAGGTTGTTTTACCACATCCTAATAAAAACAGAAAATTCATTCAAAGAAATATATTTGAGATTCTTGATTTGTATATTGTATATTACGTATATTGTATATTATATATTTTATATTATATATTGTGTATTATATATTATACCAGTTGGCCCAGTTAATATAGTGAATTCACCTCTTCTATGGCCTTTTAATATACGATTTAAAGTTGTATATCTTTTCCATTTTACTCCTTGTACTTTGTCATTATTTTGTAAATCAATTAAAATTTCTTCTTTAAGATCTTGAAAGGTAATTATACTTTTGTGCCATAAGGGCTGAGCATTCTTTAGAATACTATTGAAATTATAATTCATTTCAGCAGCTAATTTTGGTCGAGGTTGTAAATCTGTTGGTCTAATAAGATAACATCTTTTCTCGTTCAACTTTTTTGCAAAATGTCTAGCAGTGTACCAACTTACTTCATCATTATCAAACCATAAAATTAACTTCTTGAATGATTCCATATATGGTAATAATTGTTGGGGTAGACTTCTTAAATTATATGGGAGACATATAATTATATTTGCAGATTGTTTTAACATTATAGCTAGTAAATCATCTATTGTGCTCACAATTATAGCAGTATCATTATTTTTACTATGATATCGTCTATATTCAATACATCCACTAACTTCAAAAGTAGGAACTGTTTCTTCCTTTTGTGGTTTAGTTGAAAGTAATTTATATCCAACTATAGATGTATTTAGGCCTATTAATGGAAAATATATTATATTCATTGTCTTGTTATAAAAACAATTTAACCTTGACATATCCTTTTGTAAAACATGCTGTAAAAAAATCATTTAGAAAATATATTACAATATATAAAATAAATATAAATCTAATTTATTTTATTACAGGAAATGAAAAATTATTTAGAAGAATATTGTATTCTTCTGCAGATAGATCTTGTATGCTTTGACAATTACTCGTTACATATTTCCATGTTTCCATAAAATTTTCTTTTAAACTACAGCTAGTTTTTAATATATCAAGTTCCTTGAGATTTTTGTTTAATTTTTTTAAGGATAAAAATTTTTCCAATATATTCCAGGAACCCATGGATTTACATTTATCACATATAAAAAATCCTATAATTAATTTCTTAAATAAAATTTTATTGTAAAATTATTTTTACAACTTTAAAATGTACCTGTATTTTTATTTATATAAATTTTTGATTTCATCTTTAAATTATTACATATAGGACAGTCTATTATAAAACATGTATGTCCTTCTTTAATATTTAAGCATTGTTGTTTAAGAAAGTGTTTTAAACGTGATATATTCAATATAAATTTTTCATTATTTATATGAAAATATTTTTTATTAATAAAATATTTGATGGGTTGCATTTTTTTGGCATAAGTTTGTAACAATAGTTTAAATATCATATTAAATATATATATTAAAATAGAAATAAAATTTATATCATCTATTTTTTTCTTGTATTATATTCATTTGTAATTTTAAATTTATTATTATTCTTATTAAAAGTAATATTAATTATATAAATCAATTTGTGAAATTGATAATATTTATAAAAGTTTTTACATAATAAAAATATAAGTAGATAATTTAATTTTAAAGAATGTATAGAATTATGATTAATGAATTCAAATACATAAATTTATGTTGCAATTTATATTTTTTTTTATATTTTATTTTATATTTTTAACAACATAAAAGTCACATATTTGTAAAAAATATAAATTATTTAATATTTTTCAAATTTTTAATTAAATTATTTTTACTTTATTTATTATTATATATTATATTTTATGTTGTATATGTAAAATTTTATTTATTTTATTATTTTATTATATTTATTTTTTAAAAATGCATATATTATTTATTACGAATATACAATACTATTTACATCAATACACAGAGACATCTTATGGCCAAATAATACTTTATTCAATCATAAACAATGTAAGAAGAATTTATCACGTTATAGTATATTTAGAAACAAAAATGTAGATCAAGAATAAAGATATTTATTTGTACTTATTTAACAAATAATAAAAGTTGAATTTTAATTTTATTAAAATTGGGAAAGTAAGAATATAAGAGAGATAGTTTTATTCTATCTTTATCTTATATTCAATTAAAATTTTTTTTATATATATTATATATATTATAACTTTTGCGTTTTGCTGTTTTAATTTCTTTTTCTAAAAATCAACTTCAAAGATATTCTATTAATATATCAATATTTTATATATATATATATATATATATATATATATATTAATATATATGAATCTGTATATGAATTAAATATATATTATACATATTATTTCAATTTAATATTTCATTCAATTTAATATTAAATAAAATTGTACTATAATGTTAATTATAAAAAAAAAATGTATACAATTTATTTAAAAGTATTTATTTCATACATTATACGGATAAAATAAAATAAAAATGAAATTAATTTAACAATATTAAATAATAATGTCCAATTTATGATCCATTGTTTTCATTAGGAGGATTATAAAATGAAAGTTTAACTTCTTCATGTCTGTGAAAAAATAAATTAATATAAATGTACATTTTGAATAAAATATAATTAATAGATGATATATAAAATTAAAATTGAAATGGAAAGATTAGTTTTATTTTGCATCATTTCTAAAAATTTGAGATGATAATGTATATGTCCTCTAAGATGAAAAATATTATTCAATTATTACCTTTCAGTAGTATTATTAGTTGTATTATCTGCATCTGTTAATATACCAATTTCGTATACCATTGCTTTTATGACATATCTGCAAAATATAAACAAAAAAGAGAAAAAAAATTACATAAATTGGATAAATAAATAAATATATATATACATAAATTGGATAAATATATATATATATATATATATACACATATTGAATTGTTAAGATTATAAAATATTCTTACAAATTATCACCAATTGAATTATTTGATGATGATTCATTTGTTAACATTACAGCTGTTGTATTATAATTCATATTAGGTACAGATAATGTTATACTTAATTGTATACATATATTAAATAAAAACAATATTAAATACAATACTTGAAAAGTTTTAAAGCTTCGATCAATTTCACTCTTACACAACATTTTCAACAATGCCTTGATTTTTCAAGCAAGCATTCTTTTATACTAAATATTAGAGGCTCATTAGCACTACTCCCTCTTCTCAATAAGTTACAATATACATTATGATACATATTTTCATGTTACTCACAAATAAGAATGGAAAATTTTTAAGAGAAAAATCCTTATAAATAATATATTTAAAGTAGGTATAATATATATTGTAGAATGATATATAAGATATATATGTATGTATTTAATGCTTTTTTAAAGAAAAATTGTAAAAATATTATTTTGCAAGATAAATTATAAGAAAAATTTAAACATAAATTAGTAATTATGGTAATTTAATTTTTGATTTAAATATTATTTTTGTATAAATTACAAATTTCTTGTATGAACATATTAAAATATATAATTTTAGCAATTATACTATTATTAGTTTAATTATTAACAATATCTTCAAATATATATTTTATAATTTATATTTTTATACTAATATATTTATTTATATATTATAATGATATATATATATATATAATAAATATATATATGGATAAAACAAAGCATATGGAATATTTTTCTGGCAAGTTGCAGTAGTTGTAGATGTGTGTATATATACATACATACATACATATAATGTAAGTTTTCATACTTATTAAATTAACACTTAAATGCAAATAAAATATTTTATGCTGTGCATAACATAAATACATATTCGAAATAGAATTGAGAAAATATTCAAAATACGAATATAAATTGTCAAAGATGTGAACATGTTTAAAAATAATTTTATATATAATTAAAATAGAAAAACTCTAAAATACCATATATAATTTTATAATATTATAATTTAATAATTATTGATAAATTTAAGTTAATACTTAATAATTCTTTTTACATTTTAATAATTTTTAACATGATATTCAAATATAATCAATAATAGATATATAATAATAGTTTATTATAATAAAATTGCCAAATAATTAAATAATGTATTGAGTAATTGCCTATTTTTAGGAAAATTATATAAAAAAGGATATTAAATTTGATATGTATTTATATATTTTTTTTATATCTTTGTGACATATGAATATAGTGTTATTTTATCTAACATTTAATATGTTTATATATATATTTTAAATATCTTACGTATATATTGCACATTTGTGAAAAAGTGACTATAACTAAAAAATTATAATTTTAAAGAAAACAATTTTAGTTCGAATCGCTATGAGAATATCATATCAAAGTATCAAATTGAAAGTTTATGATTTGCAAAAATATTTACAGTATTTTATTAGTAAAACAAAAATAATAATGATTTTTTCTATACCAATAATTTAATAAGTGTAAATTTTGAATTATATCATTTTTCTAACAATTGTGTAATATTCAACGGTATTTAACAAAAAAATCAATATATCCTGTATTATATTTATATTATACAACGTGAGTGTATAATCTTTTCTTAATAAATTATATATTTTATATAGAAATAAATAAGAGAATAAATGTAAAACAATGATTTTAATTTATTTTATTTTTATATATTATTTTATTATTTTATTATTATATGTATTATTTTTATATTTATAAAATTTAATTTTGAATTAATGAATCATCATTTTGACTTAAGTACACAAAAAATTTTTTTAAATATTATAATTATATATTATATATAATATATAATTTAAAAATTTACTATTAAATAAATATATTGAATAATGAAGTCTAATTATTTTAATTATATAAATATTGTTATAGTTTTATCTTTATTTATTAAATTAATTAATTAAATAGGATAATATTTAAAATTTCCCGCTCTATTTAAAATGTGTTAATAGCATATTATATTGTATTGAATTTGCTAAAAGAATTATTATAATAGATTATTTTTATAGAATATGAGATGTATGTAAAAGATGATGTATATTGTTTGAAATAGTCTATTATTTTTATTAAACGGCATTGATTATTAATATATAAGCTTTAAATCATTAAATACATGAAAGGTTAGTCATCTGATCTTTTATATGAATATGCTTGAAGCTTTAAGATCTTCTAGTGAGGTTATACGGAAAATATACAAGTAACCTTAATGTTCGGTAATATCGCACAAATTGTGCACAATGTATCAACAAAAGGAGAAAAGCGAAATGGAACTTTTACAGGAAGTGGTAATTAAGTTTACACATCGTATATTATACTTATTATTATATATTTATACATATTATACTTATAATATTTTTTAAAACAATATTTTTTGATATTAAATTAAAGAAAGAGAGAAAAATTGTTTAGAATTAAAAATAAGAAGTTATTGATTAATTGTAGATTCCTAATGCAACACCAGAGACTATGAAGATTTTTCAAGATTGTATGAAAACAGAGGCTGTTTTTAAATCTGCTATTCCTTATTCGTTTCTAAGTTCATTAGCAACATATTTGATAGTACCTAAGTCTTCGGGTATGGCTAGACCTGCTATGACAGCGTTTATAGGTATGTCAATGTATATATTTGGCAAATTGACATATACACCTGTATGTTATCAGAAAGCATTTGGTGCATCACAGCCATTAATTAATTCTAATGAGAGAAGGTATTATTTATTTTTATAATATATTGCATAATATTTATTTTTGAATTAGTTAGTAAAGCAATTTGAAACATATTTAGAAGACAATTGCAAAATATTACTGATGATACTGATAGCTTTGGTCATCAAGATCAAGAAAAATATCCTATACATTTTGATAACATAACAGAAGAAAAATCAGTCTGGGATAATTTTGATACGCAATTTGAGAGCAATAGTAAGTTTATTAAAGAAATAAATTGACTATTTTTTTTTTTCAATAATTAAATTTTTAAATTATATTTAAAGCAAATGAATTTTATGATGCAACTGGTAATTTACAAGATGAATTAAAAAGTGAATCTCAAGAAAGTCAGAAGAAGCGTGTGACATACGATGATTTATGGATACAACACAGAAAACAACAAATGAAGACTCAATTTGATGATATTGAAAAGTATAAATTAATTTTTAAATCAATTATATAGAGAAATAAACTATTTTTATATTTTTTAAAATTTTATTCTTTCTTAATAATTATAAAATTTTGATTTTATATGTATTATTTTATATATTTAATCTTTCTTCCAATTTTAATGAAATATTATTATTTTTATTTTAATTTCTTAATATTCTTATTTACAGATATAAAGTAACACAAACATCAAAATTATTGGAAAGTCAACAGAATAAACTTCCAAAAGAATCAGCAATTCCTGAAGGAGAATTTGATGAAAAGAATACTTGGAGTTGAACATGTGTATTTTTAAATTTTTAATAAAAGTTTTGGTAGTAAAGATAGCAACATAAATAAATATATTAAAATTCATAAAATTTTTTCATCAATTTTTTTTTTTATGTCAAATTTTTCTTTGCAAATATTTTTCAAAACATTGAAAACTGGTGTTTATATTTGAAATAAATATTATGTCTATAATTCACTAGCATATATAAAAATATGAATAAATTGTATTTAGAATTAAATAATAAATTGCATGTTTAAAATATTTATAATATTTATAATATATATTGTCATATAAAAGTTTATTGTTAAATATAAAAGTAAATATTAGAAATGTAAGATTAATTTAATTTATAATGTAAATTTTTTAACGATGCATTTTTTATAATTTCATACCATTTTCTATCTTATGTTATAATACTATTAATATTTTTAATATTTTTTTTTATACAGAACATGAGCTACTTTTAGATTATTTACCATTTTTTGTTTCCTAATTCTGATATAGATAATAAAATTAGTACAAGATATTATATTGAATTTTCTATATGTTATCATTAAATAATAAATATAATAAAATTAAACTGTGACGCGTTTGTTTATGTTTACAATGTATATTTTAAACTTAATATAAGCTTGACAACATTAATATATTGATTTCCATCAAAGTGGATATTTTTATTATATATTATTTATTAATTTCATGATAAAAATTGTAATAATACAATTAAAAAAAGCATGTATTTTCTTTTCTGCTTCAGAATCAAATTAATAAATATATTATTAATGTATGTGATATTATATCATATATATCACGAATATATATCAAGAATATTCTGTTCGAATATTCTTTTCTATTTTATTATAAAATTTAATTATTTTTTTATTTCAAATGCATAAAAAAATTGGATAAAATAAATAACGAATTGTAACGAATTCTGATTATTATAATAAATGCAGATAAAATTGAAAACGATTGTTGTTTATGTGTACATATATATTTATTTATATTTAAATATAAATGCAAGTTAAAATTTAGAGAATTATGCTTTTAAAATATTATTCTTTACGTATATAACAAAGATATGTACAATTTTTCTTTCTTAAATTTTAAAAGAAAAAAAAAAAAAAGGTATTAATTTTAATTAAAATAGTTATAATGCAAAGATTATTCGATCTCTAGAGCAATAAGTTTTTAGCAGATGTGAATGATTTTATATATCGAAAAAATATAAATAAGAAAAGAAGTATAATATAAATAGAAGACCAAGTTGAAGATTATATTGTTACAAATGTCAATTCTAACATAAGGCAATTGAAAAACATAATTTCTAATAGAAAAAAGCAAAGGTAATTATGAAATAATGGAATATAAGCTTGATATCAATCTTCATAATCGTCATATTTATTTTCACATACTTGATAATTGTTTTTACATTTATTTACTTTTTTATTATGAAATCTAAGTATGAGAAATACGAATAAAATAAAAAAGAAAATAAGTGAAAAAATGAATTGGAAATTCATTTTGTTTATTCTTATTGTTATATTCTAAGCAACAATATATCTTGCTAAGCGGTAATATATTGTTATATTTTGATCACGAAACTAGAAAAAAATCGATAAAATCATTTGTGCTTTACGAATTTATCATAATTACATTTTTTTCCTTTGCAAGGAAACAAAAAATTGAACAATTTTAATAATGATATTTAATGAATGATAAAAATGAATAACTTAAACTCACAATAAAAATGCAAAGCTTTTATTTTTTAACATATTGAAGATATTGAAGATATAAGTAAATTTATATGTACTCAAATATTTGAGAACGCGTATAAAAGATTTTCATTAAACATAATATAGAATGTTCGGCAAAAAAAGTTTATAGATTACGATTTATCGAATGATAATTATTATTTTATTTCAAAAGAAAAGTGTTCTCACAAAGAATAAACATAATAAGAGTATAATAAATACTCTTAAATAAATACCTATTTGAAATGTATAAATATATTTAAGTTTAATATTGTATTAAACGTTCAATTCTCGAAAATACAGTGAAAAATTGATTTGCCTTACTTTTTCATTTGTGTAAGCAGAAATCTTTCTACTGATTTTTTTTAATTTTAATTCAATGAACAATTTTCGAATTCTCGTATCTCTATCTTTTATTATTCATTCTCATGATTTCCATGTAAACGTTATTGTAATGTAATTGAGAATCATTTAATCGAAACGTTATCATGTTTGTAGTATCATATTTATTAATTATAAATTAATCTAATAAATGGTTAATTTACGAGAATTCGCACGGCTTACGAGCTCACTGAGAATCGCGCAGAGGGCTGCATGCAGCCAGCCATTGGCTATCGAAGACGGCCAATGGGCGAATACTCCCATTCATAAGTAGCGTTGCTTCCGTAGCTAATAGTGGGGGGTCTCGTCTGTGATGCAACACAGAATTCTAGCTCAATATATACTATAACGAGAAGGACAGTAAAAGTTGAATAACTATTCGAAAATCGAAACAGAGTATTTATGAAATAATAGAATCTTAATTCCGATTATAGCTCAACCAGTACTCTCAAAAATTCCCTGTGCATTTTGTCAAATATAGAAAAGGAGAGTTGAAATAAACAGATCAAGTTTGTTTCGTGGTGTATCAAAGGAAATCACATTTTCAATGATGAAGATGATTATTGACCACTTATGTTGTAGATCATCCTGATAATTGTTGTCCAACTTTTATTATTATATAGTATGCACATGTAATATAAAGACTTATATAATCTTGGGAATCGATACTTATCAACATGCACTTATTCACTGATCTCACCACATTTCTTCCACTTTCTTCTTTTTTGTATCTTATTATGCGTTTATCATCGTTTCTGACTCTCTCTTTTTTCTCTTCCTTTTTTTTCTGTTATCTTTTACTTAGTTACTTTACAGTTACTTGAAGTTCAATTACTTATTCAAGATCTACCAATCTTTTTCAATATGATTTGTTAGTTAGTTTGTTCTTGACAAAAAGTATAACACGGTGAATAGAGAGACGAACGTTGGATCAGAGAGACTGAATATTTTTTCCATTTTTAAAATTTTTATTTGAATTAAAATGTTTAATAAAAAAAGATTTGTTTAATAAATTATAATATGCATTGTCGGAATAATTTCTTAGTATTCGTGTTCATCCAATCTATTTAACTCAATACAAATACGTAACTCTTGCGTATTTGATTTTTGCGCTTCACTGGCTACATACATTGAAGACACAAGAAAAGAGGAAGAGAAGGATGAAAGGTGAATCATGATTCTGGAATGGAGGTCGATTTGAAATGAGCGATTAATTTGAATGTAAATCATAAGAGCAATCATCGATCAAAATCGACGAATTCTCTCCGCTTATGTTATACCTACTGTAAGTACACGTATTTCAAAAAAAAAAAAAAAAAAAAAAGAAAAGCAAGGAAAAATTCGCTTAAACTTTATTGAATATCGATCGAATATTCGAATTCAGATATTGTTCACGTATTTACAATGCAGAAAACGATTCGTAACGATTCATGGTTTCGAGATGATTGCTGATTGCAATTTACGTGTCCGCTTGGTTTAAATGATCGCGCGTAGAAAGGGGGAGTCATGCAGGTGCAGGTCATGTGAAATATTTGCACTTTGTCGTAATTTGCGTAACCCGTTGCATATATAATAAATCCGCAAAGCTAAAGCGCCACGATAGAAAATCGTTTCACAATCTAAAGAGAAAGGGAATCTCTTGGTTCCGTGGGAGGGGAGAGATTCGAGATGCCTGTTGCTGCATACAAGTAGTCCTACAAAATATATCTCCTTTTTTCCCCCCTTTTCGCCAAATTTTAATGGGATTTCAGATTCAGCGTTGACAATTTTCAAGATCAAAGAATCTTCTTCATCAACATCTTCATCCTGTATCGAATCATTCTTTTTTCTCGTTATCTCGGATGGAGAACTATTTTCTTTCTTAGATGAACGAAATCGGATCGAATTGGAAAGGAACGACGTTTCTTTTTTTTCTTTTTTTTTTTTCTTCTTTGCTCTTGCATACATTGCAAGCAAGATTAAAACAATATTTTTTTTTGGGACATCAAAACTTGCAAGAATCATCACACAACAACGGATCGTATACGCAACAAGAGACGAGACGAGATGAGACACGTTAGTAGCCTTAGTGCGATGACGTCAGACAAGCGTTGGCGGAATGGCTATGGCCGTTCCCGTTCTCTAACGAGAGAAGATCGAGAGAAGGAGATGGAGAGACACACCAAAGGATCGCGCGACTGCAAGGAGCGCAACGGGACTCGAAGAGATAAAAAAAAAAAAAAAAAAAAAAAAAAAAAACAATTTCTCTGTTGTATTCACGTTCGCGTTCGTTTTAGGCGTTCTAGCATTATTAAATTCCAAAAATCGAATAAGAAATCTTGTATCATCGTTGTATTAACAAACGAGAAGAATTATCGGCGAAAATATTGAAAATATCTCTTCTTGTTTTTATTTACACATCAGCCAAATATTTTGTTTGAACGAAAGCATCGAATTAAATCGGAATAAATAACACGCACAGAGGTAAAGAGGAGCGAAAACGGGATCGACGAGTGACGCGATCGGTGAGAAAATCGTTGACAGTTTAGAATTAGAATAATCGCGCTCTTGATTCGAGTGAAATGGAAAACGGAGTTGCGCGCGATATACGCGGAAACTGGAAGAAGTTGAGAGGAAAGTTGGAATAACGAATAAAGGGGGCGGATACATGTAAGGATGTAGAGAAAGAAGTGTTCATTGGCTCGACAATGATGAACGAACGAACAGATAGAGAGGGAGAGAATGGGAGGGGGGGGCGTGTTTGATGGCCACCTAGACAGTTGGAATCGGTCGCGCCTTGGGCGTGAACCAGCCATAAGCAAAAGGCAAAAGTTGACGCGAGGGTAAAGAAACAGGGAAAACGAGCGAGCGTGTTGACGACAAAAACAGAGATCGAGTAACGTTGGGCCGCGGGAGGGGAGAAGAGATAGAGAGAAGAGCCGAAAGCGAGAGGAGGAGAGAGCCGGGAGCATGGTCTGTGGAGGGCTGCGTTCACCGGGCAGTTACTCCGGAACCGTTGCCTTGACGACACGCATTCGCGCATGCGCGTATGCGATGCCACGGGTGCACCACGATCGCGTCACGAGCACCAGTTGCGTTCACCACCCTCTCACCTTCACCACTATTACCATCTTTCCACCACCACCTCTTCTACTGGCTTCTGAAACAACCACTATCGGCGCCATCATTTACCCCATTGTTGCCTTCGACCCGCTATTGCTCGTCGTCGCTCGTGTTTTTCTTTCCTCTCATCGTTAGTGCTATTATTATTATTATCATCATCATCATCATCATTATTATTATTACTGCTATTGTCATCATCACTATTGGTGACACTCTGCCACGTCAGACCGCCGCGTCAGACCATTTTCGATGTTGTTATCGTTGCTTCCGGGTCTATCGTTTTCTCCTTATCATTTGCATCCACCTTGATTGCCTCTTCTGATTTCATTCGCAATCTATTTTCATATTATTTTGCTCATCCGGTGATTAGATAGAGACGGAGGGACATTGCACGGAAAAGAGATCACGAATATTACTATTGTAGTATTATCGTCAGATGTATATCGATGCATATTCTCGTCGTAATCTCGTCGGTGTGATAATCGGTTGCATTTCATTATCAAATTTTGACACGAACGGTTCGAAAGGGTAATTACCACTCCATCTCGAGATTACCCTCTAGTTTTCGGTGATTGCATAGTACCGACCTTCGATTCTTCCGTTTTCTCCTTCCCCAACCTCATCATCATCACCACCACCACCGCCGCCACCACCTCCATTACCTCCATCACTACCACCTCCACCTTCACCTCCAGCTTCATCTCCACCTCCGTTTCCTCCTCCTGCTGCTCGTTTTCCCTCTCCTACGCTGTCGCATTCTCCACCTCTTCCTCTTCCTTCTACGCGGTTCGCGTATCGTTACTACGAGCGCCTGGTTGTCATGCGTCGACGGTGCTTGTGATAAGGCTCGACCGTATCGGACTGTTTCTCGTCGATAATTCGCGATCCACCCGCCAATGTTTCGTTCCCTGTAACTCGCCTCGTCGTATCATAGTGATTTTTACTACGTATCTTTTCTCCCGAGGATAACTGGCAAATAGTTTCGAATTGTTGGTGCACAAGTGCGGCGATATAACATATAATATACTCTTCGAGTGTTGGTTGTTCCATTCGATTCGCAACTATTCGATGCTCTATTTGTCATTTTGTGTCGAGCCGCCCGTTTATCATCCGCTACACGTTCTTGAGATCTCGACGGGACGAGTGCGAATGTCATGCCGCCACGACGATAAGAATTGGGAAGAGGAAACTCGAGAAGAAGGAGTATCGAAAAGGGGGGAAGGAAGGATCTCGATATGCGATCGATCGATTTGATCGTCGATTTATGGTGACCGTGAACGTATATACCGTGATTCGTGCTCGCAACTGTGAACCTGCGAAAAATCATTGTGTCATCGTTAAAACGGACAACCTGCCACTGCTCATCGGCAGGTCGATCGATCGATAAGAATATTAGTTAGTCGACGGATCGCAGAGTGCGTTCAATGTTTTGCTATCGTCGCGAAACCTGCCGCTGTACCTTAGCGTTGGAAAGAACAGCGGCAGGTCGACGACGTTTTCGTTTCTCTCGGAAAGCATGACGCCCGATCACGTGTGATAAATTGTGAAAGCTTCGTTTCGATGTTGATCTCGATTTAATTTCCATCGATAACCGCGATTGATCGATTAGAAAAAATAACAAACGAGTCTCGTAAAGAGAGAGAGAGAGAGAAAGGGAAGAAGATACGGAATGAACGGTGAAAAATTTTGACGAGAAGAAGTCGCAACAATCTTCTTTGTTTTTTTTCCCCCTCTTTTTTCTCGAGAAGAACGTTTCCCCCGAAAACATGGAATTTCTCGGAGTCGCTCGATACGATTACTCGTTGCCTCTGGGACGCGCCACATTTGCTCTCTACTTTCAAATCAAATAATAGGATTGATATTCCTCGAATCCTAAGATTCTCTTCCCTTTCCCCGAGTTTCAAAAGAGGATTAAACATAAAAGGAAAGAAGATATGACACCGTGGAGATTTTGATCGAGATCAACGACCCCCTCCCCCTCCTCCTCGTCGAACGATGGCGCAATAGAAACGAACAACGTATCGCGAAAAAATGACCGCTCGGAACGATCGTTCGACTGTCCGATTCGCGTATCCCGTTCAACGTAGAGGGCGAAAAGAGGGTGAAAAAGTTTACGTTTCGGCCGAATAAAATTCGGCGATCCACAGCTTGGATGCTTGGCATCCAACTCGATACGAAATTCGACTCGACAATAATTGCGGAGCATGCTAGTCCAGGAGGAAGGCGCAAGGGTAACGATACTGACAGATATTCCGGCCAGCCTGGAAGAATCGTGGAAGAACGATAATTCGATAGAACGAGGCGGGGATAGAGCCACCGTTTCGCCGATTCCTCGAAATCGGTCGGGAAAAGGAGGATTATTCGAAGGATTTTCTACGCTTGGATCGTAGCGACCACCTGCAACACGAAATTCGATAGCGAGAGTGGATACAGTCGTGGTGGGCAGGATCGATAAGGAAGGAGGAGCGAAACGGATATTTAAAGATATATATACATATATATATATATATATATAAAGAAGAAGTAGCTTCGGCGTTGGGAATCGTGAAAAGACGAAGAGGGGGAGAATAATTTTGAAAATTGGATGGTTCGAAGGGGGTTGGACGTGGCGAGGCCAATTTGGGAGCAGTTAGAGGCAAAGCCAGAGACAGAATCGTGTTCGAAGTCGGTGCCAGAGTTGGAGTCGGTGTTGGAGCTAGAGTTAGAGCCGGAGAAGCAACGTTTCTACGATTCTCCGCCACCACGGATGGACGTGAGCGTGTGCTGTTTGCCCGCCAGTGCCGGCTCGGGGGCCCAGCACCCTCATCCAGCGAGTTTGCCCTCCGGCGGACAGCCGACGATTCAGCAACCCTATCAGTATGCCGATCAGATAGTACCGGATCGGGGTCAACCCGACGGATTGCCGGTACTCGGTTGTACCGGCCAGGACAACTGGCAGCAGATATCCTCCGCTTCGAACGTGGTCGGCGCTGTTACCGCCGCCGCGACCGCCACCACCACCTACATCGATTACTCCTGGTTGCAGATGCAGGTGAGATTTTCCATTTGTTTCTTCTTCTTCTTTTTTTTTTTTTGGTTCACGACACGATTTTCACTTATTTTCGTTTGATTATCGTTCCTCGTATTTGAATTTGGCGAAATTTTTTTTCACGCGTTTTCTCGGCGAGGGAGAGAATTCTTCGAGGGAAGTTAGTCAATAATGGAAACGAAAGAGGGAAAATCGCGCGATTTGAATATAAGCGATCGTACGGAGGTGGCATCAAGTTTGTGGTAAATTTAATGATAAATTTCTCGAATATTTACAGTTTCTATTAAAATTCCATTAATCCGGAATCCAGTAATCCGACACGTTTGATTAATAATTATAACTATATATATATATATATGTCGTATGAATGTTATTCCATCAACGTAATTTCGTATTTCCATATATTTTTACCATACTATTGGATAGAAACTACCATTAATCCGATATACCTAGTAATTAATACACTAAGATAAAATATTATTACGATCGCGTTCAAAGAGATGGAGATCTTAGATAAATAAAATTTTATCATCTTATTCTTCATACGACGCTTCGGATATTTCCTTTTTCATATAAATTCTATTGAATGATCGATCCATCGCCAAATCCCGCCAAAGATCGACCCAGATAACCCATTACCTCGATTCGAGAAAATTAATTTTCTCTCGGGCGAATAATAATAATAATAATAATAATACGTAGCGTGTTTGCGGATCGATTCCCAAGGAGAGGAGAGCACGAGATATCGTATCGATCCCGGGGCGACGTTAGATCGTAAAATAATAGAGCGAAGTAATAACGGCCATTACTATTATCTTGGCCGGAGTAATCGTTTTTTTTTTTTTTTTCTCCTTCTTTTTTTTTTTTTCCCTTTTAGACGCGGTGGTGTTTCCACATAAAGCCGCGCGTTGTTGACAGGGCAAATATCCTTTGATACGGCGCGCCGTCCGTCTGGGACACGCGTCGCACGCCTTTCCACCTTGCCGACCAGCTCGATGACTGTACGAGTGCTCCCTTACCCCGCTCGACCTTCTCTGCTCTATTTACATACACACGCGTTTATCCCTTTTTTTTCTCTCGAATTAGTCTAAAATGATAGCGCACACTTTACGATTCTCGCTGTTTCTCGGGATTAAATACTAGATATGCGTCCTAATTTCACGTGCAAAGAGTCGTAAAGAGTGTTTGATATATCGGTGTACGGAAGGATTATAGGTCGATTCTATAGAGAAGTGGAAAAGGGAAAGTGTGCAGGAAATTTTAGACGTTTTATATTGTAAATTTTTTTATAGGGAAAAATTGGAAAAATTGGTGTACAAGAAAATGGGGGGCTGTTCTCTAGCAAGTTGGTTACGAAACATTCGAATAAATACGAATGTTAAATATGTGGAGTTAGTTTAAAAAGGAATTTTCGCTTATTAAGTTTCGATCCTTGGAATTTTATAAAATATAGAAATTTTCTATTAAAAAGTTTTTCATTCTTCTTTTTCGATCGATTTTCGAATATGTAGTGTATAGTAAATGCTATAATAACATTTCTTATACGATAAATATATTCTATGTCTCTACTTTTTATTATTATTCTATACTGAAATAAAATATCTATAATAACATTTTAAACATATATAAATATATATATATAATAATAACGTTTTTAAATATCTATAAGAAAATATTTTTAAGAAAGTTCCTAACGACAACGTAAATTGAACGTAATTTCTTATCTTTCGAGAATTAGTATCATTATATTGTAATTATGTACGTTGTAATTATATGCACGCTGTTATCATGTAATTATTATAATTAAACTGTACATGTTTATGCAAATTAATATTTTCATAAATATGATGTATGATTAAATGAAATTTAAATAAAAAATTAATATCATCATCATTCTTAAACATTATCAATAAGCATATCATTACTTTATATATTTAAATATTTTACGTATTTTTACACTTTAATACGCGTTACGTGTATTTTTATATTTTATTAAATTACTCGTAAAAAAGAAAGAAAGAAAAAAAAAAAAGGATTTTAATTCAAACACGTTAAACCGAATTAATTCAACAAAAACAAAAAAAAAAAAAATAAATAAAATCTCGAATAAAATTAACAATCAGCTTTTCGCGTCGCGTATCTACCTAATATTCATTTGGACATCGAATCGAAACGTGCAATGAATATATGGATACTGCGATGAATTCACGATTAAATATAATAAGCGTGATCGTTGTACAGCGCGCGCGTTACTTTTAAAATTCCCCTCCCCTCCCCTCCCCTCTCGAACAGTCAACGATCGATTAGAAATCGACTGTGAGCCTAATTAAAGATTCGAAAGTTTAATTCTCTCTCTCTCTCTCTCTCTCTCTCTCTCTCTCTCTCTCTCTCTCTCTCTCTCTCTCTCTCGATCGTATCGATCTAAGGCCGATCAGAGGCGAGTCGGTTTTTGTCGAGCATCTTTCGACCGCGAATCACCACGAGTTTTTCTACGGGTGACGAGAATAGACACGTGTTGTGACTATGAGTGGGAAACCGGTTCTCCGTCCCGTTACCGATGCGATAAGTTTTGGTAGGCGAAATTCGCGCATTTGTATCGCGCGCCAAACGATATCCCCCATCGATATCTCCTCGGTTATCGAGAAAATTTCGTAAGCTAGGGTGCACACATTGTACACTCGATAATCGCGAGTTTCAGCAAATAGATCTAAATTTTTTTTTCCTTCCTTCTTCGAAAGATAGTTTCGATAAGACGATATTTTAAATATCTCGTTATCTCGTTATCTACGTACTATTCAATTTGATTTCTGTGCGTTATTTTTATTTTTTTTTTTTTGTTTCATTCGTTTCATTCGTTATTTGACACGTGAACATTTGATTTTTATTGGAGAACGTGCAATTTATATGCTGTGTAACAGCGCATAAAAACTATTAGGATAATAGATAAGAATAGCGTTAAAAGATTATTTTAATTTATGGAATTTAAGGAGAATGATTTTTGAATGAGACAGTATGTTAAATTCTACCAATAGAAGAATATTTTTCAGATCAGATTGTTCATATATATTGTTCACACGATTTGGTACAACACTTGTCCTTGTTTAAATTATTAATAAATTCGATTCTTCTTCGAATTTATTCATTCAAAGTTCATTCAAATTGAATGAATTGAATCGTACATCTAGCTCCATTTTCATTCTAAGACCAGTAATTTAATAACAACTTAGAAGGAGTTAATTTAATCTTTCCAAATCTTTCCAAGATCTTTCAAGCTTCCAAATTTCATTAAAAATGACTCGAATTTTCGGCCATGTATGCTCAAAACGACTTGAAGAGTTTCAAATAAATGCCATTATCGGAGAGAAAGAGAGAGAGAGAGAGAGAGAGAGAGAGAGAGAGAGAGAGAGAGAGAGAGAGAGAGAGAGAGAGAGAGAGAAGTTGGAAAGCGTCGGTTGGAGCGTGGCAAAGAAGAATCGCGGTTGTATTGAATTGGCTGTAAAATTCTAATTAGCCGTCACCGGGGCGCAATCTAAAACGTATTGTGACGCGCATAAGATAATAAGCGGACGGAAATCCACGATTATCGTGGTCAGGCAGAAAGGGCATCCTGACGACGAGCCACCGGACGAGCCATTTCCACGGTTCACCGCCCTTCGTTTCAACTCTACGTATGATTATATCGTTCCACCGATTATTTTGCTCGATGCTCGGGCAAAAGAAAACAAACGCAATTAACATTAGACACCGAGCCCGGGTTAAAATATCGGTGGACGATCCTGTTTGCTCGAAGGGAAACTCTCTCACGCGTTTAACGTTACGTATCGGGATCGTTTATATTCGAACGTGCGCGCCCATCCAGCTGGCTATTTCCTATTTCGATTGTACGTTCGCGACACGTTATTATTGAACACGTTAAATTTCAATTATCAATACGCAGAATATTTAAAAAACAGTAAAATAGGTTAGAAAGGTTTAAGTTTCGAAGAAATGGTGTGACTTTAAGAGATTTTAGGTTAGGTTAGACACGTTATTATTGAACACGTTAAATTTCAATTATCAATACGCAGAATATTTAAAAAAACAGTAAAATAGGTTAGAAAGGTTTAAGTTTCGAAGAAATGGTGTGACTTTAAGAGATTTTAGGTTAGGTTAGACACGTTATTATTGAACACGTTAAATTTCAATTATCAATACGCAGAATATTTAAAAAAACAGTAAAATAGGTTAGAAAGTTTTAAGTTTCGAAGAAATGGTGTGACTTTAAGAGATTTTAGGTTAGGTTAGACTTCTTCTTATTTGAAGAATAAGAGATTGCAATTTTTTTTTTTACATCAGATTGTTGTATGGTTCTTTGTCGTCAGAAAATTTCTCGAGTGGACACTCGACGAGACATTCGACTCTCAATAATTTTACGCTCAAATGTTGTATAGTCGCGTTATAAAATTTGCAAAGATTCGCGATATCGGTGTGTTTCAAGGTGTATCATTCGCGGAGATGGAATGATAAAATTGACGCATTCCTCCCGGTGTATCTTTGACATTGCGTGACAGGAATTTGAAAAGTTCATATCCAATGCATATCACTCTGCTCTCAGTGAGTCACGGTGAATCGTGGATGAGTGGCTAGCTGTGTGGTTACTAGCGTCGTATGCGTTCGATGTACAGATGGTCATTAGTACCTGGAATAACGATAAACATCTGCAGATGGATACTCAAACTTTTTTTTCCTCCTTTTTTAGGGTGCGAATCCATTTGAGTGTAAAACTCACGCGAGTTGCTTTCGATGCTCATTTTTTTCATTCGTCATAACGAATACCCTGAATGTTAATAAGTAATAGTAATTGCAACAAATACAGTACACACGTAACACGATAAAAATGCGATAAAATTCCTGTTAAACAGTTTTCAATGATTATATCATAAATAATATTATCGATTAAAAGTTATCAGATTTGTAAGATTTACAAAAATATATTTTTCGAAAGATAAATGAAATTTCAAAAGGTTGCAACGTGTATCTTGAAATGAAAAAAGATGGATTGAACGATGGTTTTAAATAACGAGTATCTTATCATCATCGAGTTAATCGCAAGAGATAAGGTATCCGTTTGACGGAATTGCAGGGATTTGACTGGTTGTCGCGCCGGCGAATCGGCAACCCCGTTTCGTGGCTGTTATATTTAGTTACGTTTGAACTGCACCAAACCAATGTTACGGACAATTTACTCGCGAAATTAGTTACAAAACGCTCGACCTATCTACCCATCAGTCACTTCCTCTTCCTTCACGTTAAATAGATGGACGGCCATTAAACGCCGAGAGTGGAGGAAGAGTTATTGTTCGCGGGTTATACCATAATACATTCGGTACATTCGTACATCACGAATCGTAGACCGCACGTCCGTTCGCGTTTCATCTCCTTTTTTTTTTTTTTTTTTTACCCCTTCGATTCTACGAATTCATTTCCTACAACACACCGTGAATTTGACGAGAATTCGAGTTCGATCGGGGATGGATCCGCGTAATAGGTTGTATGTATTCTCAATTATCCTCTTTTTAACTTTTCAAATAAATCGATATTTTTCGTCGAATAAATCTGGATTCAATATCGAATATTAAATATTCGATAATAGATAAGTGGAATGTAATTGAAATAATGTAAATCGAAAGATCGATAATACCTGTCTAACGTTATTTGTTTTTGTTTTATTTCTCAAGTTGATTTTTCGTTTTTTTTTTCAAGTTTCAAATTTTCCTTTTCGAATTTTATCGCTCTTAAGGCGAATTTAAATTATTTACAATATTAATTTTGGTGTTTTTGTCTCTAGAATTGACTTCTAAAAAAAAGTCTCATTATATTAATGTACCTGTAATCACAATAAACTTTTAATTTTTTCTCGTCCGTTCCATTTGATTAATTGAACACTCGCATATAATTAAGATTTGAACAATTAATCATCAACCGTTATAACAGATAATAGAATCTCAACATTCAGATTAGTGAAATTATGCGTATTTTAACGAATAATCGTATGCGTTTGATAGAAGGATATAACGTTTTTTTTTTTTTATCTCGCCATCTTTGTTTTTTGCATTTCGGTGGTTGGAAGTTACGGGTCACGATCCTCAGGAAACATATATGACGCGCGTCACGAAGCGTGAAAATGCTTGAACGCATCCAACGATTACGCTCAAATACACTTGGGTATGTTTCTTTACGTAAATAATATACATGTAGATATTCTGAACGGTGGGAACAATCAAGAAGCAATTCATCGAATAATTTGATTATTATATAACTCTGTATGATGATAACATTTGTATGTGAAAAGAATCGAGATCCGTGAAAATCTCGTTTGAAAATCGATAATGTTGTAACGTGTATTTTTTTTTTTCCTTTTTTTTTTGTATTCGTTTATTTATTTGCGAGAATTTTTTTTGGATGTATAAAAGAAACAGAATATAATACAAGCTATGTAATAAAACGAGATATAGATAAGAACGAGTGTAATAATAATAATCGCAAATGACTTGGATAAGAATATTAATTTATGGTGTGATAAGAAAGTAACTATGTTTATAAATTTTTATTACCATGAACTGTTTCAAATAAGAAAAGAAGGATTTAACAGATGGAAATGTCCAAAATTTATTTAGACTCAAATCAAAAGATACGATCATTTTGATGAAGCAAAAATTTAATTTTGTTTGTCTTATCGTTTTTGTTTCAATTGTTACAATAGACTACGTAATATATTCATATATATATATATATTAATGAGAGATATTTGAACGATCAAATTCGAGATAAAAATTGGTTTTCAGAAATATAAAAATATCAATAGAAGCTTTTATTAAAACAATTATATTATAAACAACTGTTTATAACACAACAATTAAACCATAATCAACATTTTTATCAATCAATACTTTCATACAAGATATCTCACCAATATATTTTAGGTTATGAACGTCAAGAGGAAAGTTTTTGTTATCACAATTTATTACACAGCTTGTTTTATTCATATTCAGTTTCGATCGAGCGATAAATAAATTTTCGATTAAAATTTCTTGCTAAATTTCCCAACGTTTGATTCAACAAAGATATTACATTTTTTTCGATAACATTCGACCATGATCGATGCGATAGGTCGAAAGCGACTGCGCCACGGCGTTTCCGCGTAGAGACGCGTTCCAGTCGAGAGAATCGAGAGGGCAACAGGTCGATCGAGAAGGCGCTGCTCGACTCGCTGCTCGATGTTGCTGGTATATGATTCGTCACGAGCTCGTATCGCGCGTCTCCACGCGAATCGTATCGCGGATCGGTCGGTTTTCCACATTGCGTTACAAGTGGTGCAAGATGCTTCGCGTTTACCGAGCTATTGGTGTATCACCGACCACGTGGAAAAGGAATATAAACTTGATAAACCGTTACTCGTTCGACATACGCTCCTCTGGCAATTCAGTCTTTCGAAGCGGCACCAAACGAACGAATTTCCCGTTACTATATGTCGAAACGATTCGAGACGATAATTAGAAAATACGATTATTGTTTCTTTGATGATTAATAAGCTGGTTATTGCTTGGCTGTAAAAGTGAATTTATGGATTTGGTTTGTACACAATTCATATTACATCTGTTATATTATCTGTATTACATATTATTATGTATTATTATATATCATTCGTATATAATATTACGTTGCTTCAAAAATTTATTTTTTCTTATTTGCACGTACGATCATTATGATTTCATTTATTTCTTTTATCTCGGGAAATTCAGTTTTTTCTCTAAATCAAAAGTATCTTACGTCATCATTTTGTAGTGAAGTAAAATTAACACAGTTATAAGTTTATAGATTTATGGATTTTTTTACACTTGTATATCGAATCGAATAATTAGATAACTTCTCGATGAAAAATTTATTTTTTTTTAAACAAGTTAAAATCGGTCAAAATTAATCTGAAAAATTGAAAAGTATATATATATATATCACACTGAGATAAGGTATAATTCAGCGCTGGGACGTTTTTGATGTATTTAATTTTGTATTGTATTCGGCTTGTTCTTCAATTATAATGTATTTTATAATTTTCATAATAAGTGTAATAATTAATTTATAATTATTTACACAAATTTAATTAATCTACGAAATGATATAATATTTTTACAAGAAGCACAGAATAACACATCCGTTCTGTTCCGTGTTCGGAATACGACTGCGTTAAATCGAAATATTTTGAATGACAATCGGTGTTATGATTTTCTATATCGCAGTTTACATTAATTATAACATTTTATATTTTGGCTGTCAAAGCTTATAACAATATTTTAGAAAAATATATATCGGTAACATTATATATTATATGTGTTATATATATATATGTAATTGTAAAATTGTAATATATACATATATAAATGTTACTTATGTTTATATATTAATCACTATTGTATACACGTCCATCGCTATTCTGGAAAAATAAAATTTGTTGTTGGAAAATATAAGAGATCTGGGAATTAAAAAAAAAAAAAAAAGAAAAAAAAAGAAGGAAGAAACTTTTAGAATAACCAAAGGTATTTAAATAGCATTTGATAAATGAGAAACGCTAAAAGGATTGACAATGCTTTTCGATTAACGAGACTATTCTTCCGGCAGGAAATTACTCGATCGAGGCACATTATGTGTCGACTTCTATCCAGTACGTGTAATCTGTGAATATTCCGGTACGAGTCGAAGATCGTAACGATCGTAAATTTCACAAATAACAATAAGCGATATAATAATTGAATTGTATTTAAAACTAATTTACATATTTATTTTAGCACACCGATTTCTAACTTTTAATTCTTGTCATTTTAATATAATTACATTTCTATATTTTATAGGAATATCAGAGTCTTCGCGTTTTTTTTTTTTTTAATTTAACTCAAAGACAATACCACCAGTCATCAAAATCGTATTATTTTTAAAAATACTTCTTATTGTTAATGATGCGTATAGACGATAGATCGTAATTTCTGCTATATTCTATATTTGCTTACACTCAATAAAACTTTGACATTCTTCATCGAAAAATGAAGAACAAACGAGTGTACAGAGAATATACGCTTCACTGTCTAATTGTAAGTACGTAATAATTATCACTTTTATACGGAAAATTTGAAATTTACATATCATATATAGAGATTCATAAATTATTTAAATATCACAAAATATTTTTGCAAAAAAAAAAAAAAAAGAAACGTTTTGGAAAAATATTTTGATTCATTTTCTTGATCGAAGAGAAACAAAAAAAAAAAAGTGAGAAATTTAATCGATAAAAAGAAATATTATTATTATTATTATTATTATTATTATTATTATAATCAAAAATATCTATGATTACCGTGAAAATGATCGATTGGAAGGAAATGATATAGGAAAGGAACAGAATGGGATAGCGGAGGCTTGCTCCACCAGCGGTGGGAGCACAATAAGGGTGTTGTAAGAAGCAACGAAGACCTCATGGAAGGTAACCTCGTGGCATCGCATACCTGATGTTCGCGAACGAACGCTTTGTAGCCAGTACGGAAGTCTCGGCTGTATAACACATTAACATTACGGACTAACACCGGAGACGGATTGTAAAGCATCGATGTATCTGTTGTAATAACTGTGAAGCGACTTTGCGCTCTTCATACTAATGAGACGGATTTTAATGGGACGAGTGTTTCTCTTGCTATTTCGATGCGTGCAAAAATTTGACATTTTTCTTTTCTTTCTTTCTTTTTTCTCTTCTTTTTTCTTTCTTTCTTTCTTTCTTTCTTTTTTTTTTTTTTTTTTTAGCTCAAGAATAGTTCTCATCCTTTTCGCCTACTCTTTCAATTCGGATTCGTATTCATTCGGACGTATGTTTTTTTTTTTTTTTTTTTTTTTATATACAATTTCAATCAGTAGATAATATTCCACCATATATAACGAGATTTGTGTTCGTTGCATTAGCATTTTCATTTAATGATAAAAACTGTTCACCGTAGCACTGTCGTTCGTTGTAACTTTATTGTACGGATATTATTATTTCATTTACATAACCTAAAAATGATATCGATCGAACATTCGTTTATTATTCGACAACGATCGGTTAAGAAGAAACCTATACATAGGGATTATTCGGTCTAGTTAAAATTAAAAGGACGATTAATTAGTGGTTACGGGAGAGCGAGAGAGCGAGAGTGAGCAAGGGCACGGTCGATAAGAGAGACGAAGGAATCGTTTTCGGTTGGGCGGAGGCTAGTTGATTATCCGTTTCTCTTGCGTTCTCTTACGAGGTACCGTTATGCTCAGGATGCCCGAGGCCTCGAGGATCCTTTCTTTCCTCCTTTTCTCCTTTTCACCTCTTCCTTATTCCTCCTTTCCCCCTTTCTCCTTTTCTCCTTTCTTTCTCGAGCCTACTCGACTCTTCTTTGCCTTGTCTCGCTTGCGTTCTTGTCTCTTCTCGGGATCTCGATCTGGTATATAGCCTGGCGGCCTGTCCTGCCCTGTGCCATGCCCTATCCAACTACTCGATTAACTATCGAAGAAAACCTTCGGCGATTTCGATCGTGTTATCGCCGAATATGATTACTTTGCATCGTAGAAATTTCGTATAACGATCGAATACATTACCGATCGAAAGTTTAAAATTATTTTTCCTTTCGAATCTTTTTGCATTTGTTACGTCGATAGAAATTTCATAGATTCTATAAGTTTTTGACAAATTTGACGAATTATATTAATACAACAATTTATAATTTTAAGATTCATCGTTCGAAAATTTAGAATTACATATTTCTTTCCTTCTTTTTTCTTTTTTTATATTCAATTTCCTTCTATGTATATGAATTTCAAATTGACGCTATAAATATCAACAGTAATATTCTATCCACGAAGGAATTTCCTTAGCCAATTTCGAATTCTAGTTTTAACTTTTTGTTTTTTAAAATTAATTAAATTCTGTACGCAATATGTGCATGATTCCAAACTTTTACTCGATGTATTTACACATTTTAGTGTTTCTTTTTTCTTTTTACTTGTTGAACAAACCACTTGAAAAGGAAAAAACGAAGAATCATTGATCAGAATGATTACGAATTGAAGTACAAATGAAAGATAGGAAATTTCGATTTATTTACACGTAATATTCCCACGAATCAAAGTTGAAAGATTCGATCGAAGCGCATCGGTTGTGTTGTTGAACGGGTGATTTATAACAGGCAGACTTTGGGCTACTTTCTCGAGTCAGTTGTTACGTAAAGGCTCCCGGCCCTCTGAACGTATAGCGTGTTGCCTCGTCTTTGCGATCGTATCGGTTTGGTAAAATCGTGACGTCGCGATTGTCTCGCCATCCAAATTTATACTTATATTTATATTTATATACGAAGAATTAAAATATCGTATATAACATTTCAAAAGTATGAAATCTTATTGTTCTCTTTGAGTTGTACCTCTTAAAATGAAAAACTTGATTTCATAGTTTTTTTTTTTTTTTTTTTTTCATAAAATTCATACGAATTGTGAAAAAATGCTAGATAATTGATCTTCGATATAACAAATTAATTCAACTCTTAAATGAATTAATAAGATCTCGAGGGTTTGGAACAGATTGTTATTAATTACAGAAAAAACAATTTGAATCTATTTTTAAAGCGATATATGCAACCTCATTTCTAATGGAATTCTATGTCCCAATAGGCTTCGTGAGATCAACTAATGATCTCAGTTAACGTTAGAAAATTTATTATAACTCTACAATTTCTGTCAAAACTTAAATATATATTGTTCTCGAAAAGATATTAATTTTTATCGAATCCCCGAATAAAAATTCAACTTTCCATTACAATATTTGAAACAACATGAGGTAATAAATTGCAAGTAAATTTTCAAATAATCAACGCATAATATAAAGATTAAAGATTTAAAGAAGGAAAAAAAGTATAGCAGAATATCGTTCATCCGAACATTGCTTATTTAATTATTCGAGCAAAATCGATCTCTAATTATTATTTTTCTCCTTGTATCAGCTACTAATCCTTATATCCCCAGAGAATTAAATATCTTGGTGTCTAAAAAATAAAAATTTCCCCTTACATTTCTTTCGCATGGTAATAACAAACCATCCACAATTTAATAAATTTCTTAAAATCATTCGAAATGAACGAATAATTTCTCCATTTCTTTCTCCTCGATAATGCACTCCTCAAGGCCTAAATATCCCCATTGAGAAGAATAGAATTCGATCGCGGTACATCGAATAGAAAGTTGAATCGCGTTGACGTGTAAGCGCGCGCCCATTGGTGCCGATCGCGTGCATAGCCGCGCGTTGGCAAGAGGAGCTATTGAGCGAGCGAGAGAGAGAGAGATGAGAGAGAGAGAAGGGAAAGGGATGGTAGAAGGGAGGAGAGGAAAAACGCAGGATGATGAGTCTCTGGCTGGAATTCTCTCTCTGAACGTTGACCTACGGTATTGAAGATCGGGTAAATGTATATCTGCTGCCGGCACGCACCCGATCGTTCGTAACCGATCCGATCGTGACCGTTACGAAATATGACGTATCGACGATGTTTATCGGTATAACGCTGTGTAATTGTACGTCATTGTCAATACGTCGAGTGCATCGTGTCGGATAAAACGGTACATCCTCGTCCCGATACCGTGTGAAACCTTTGAACCGTTTAATCGGTATCGAATTCGTCTGTCATCTCGATAACAGGTCGAAATTCGAATGGATATGCGATCGATCGAATCAATTGATGGAACAATTTGCGATAATACCTCGCTTAACTACGACGATAAAATGGCTCGAATTTATATGCGATCGAGTTTATAAGTTGAGTGAATTATCCGCGAGGAAGCGGCACGACAGAACGTGGAAATTGAAATTCTAGCCAGGTTTTTAGCGAGAAAAGCTGCTCGCAAGGTCTGCCGATTCGACGTGATATACGTTATTAAGTTCCGAAAGGATGACCACCGCCTGTTCGTTGTCAAATGATCGAATATTCGATCGCGATTCACAAACAATATTGGAAATTAATCGAAGATCTCTATTAGCAGCTAAAATTCTCTTCGGCTATGAATATCATTTTTCCATGTGGATTTCTGCACTTCGAATTCGAAATAGCTTCAAAATTTCACCCATTCTTCTTCGAATATCGTGGTATTTTGAATTGTATATGTATCTTCTTGCATATTCTATGTAATCCTTTTTCTACAAATGTTTCGCACAAATCACCGCCTCTCTTCCTTCGATTTTCTCTCGTCGAATTTCCGAATAGGTAAGCTCGAAGATTTTTACCTAATCTTGCCCTCGAGATTCGATGCTCGACTATACTTTTACTCGAAACACGGCAAGCAGAGTCGCGTGCTCTAGAGGCGTTCCTCGGCCGTAGAAAAGTTCCGAAGAAGAAGGTCTTTAGCCTTCGGCGCGTATCGCGGGGCCTGCAGGAAGACCGGTGACTTTTAAGATGCGTACCGACACGCATTCTACGTGTCTCTCGACTGCGTGGCAATCGTGTCAGCAATGCCGGGAACCGTGAAACGCATGTAAATCCATTCTTCGCATAGCCAGAAGTGCGCACAAGTCGGTTCGTAACGTTCCTCCTAAGTTGGACGTGTGCTTTCGTTACCGGCGCCATTATTTTTAACCAAATTAATTGCCAATCCCTCGAATCATTATCGAATCTTTCCTTCTTGTTTTTTTTTTTTTTTTTTTTTTTTTTCACGAGGTGAGAAAATATATACGCTCGTATTAGATAAACGTAAGAGATATCACGTTCGTCAAATCATCGTGGTTAATGTATTTTATTGCTGAATTGTTGACACGTAACTGGATTGAAATTACGTTATCGTAATTACGATCATTAATTACGAGTCGAGATTCATTTCATATAAATTGTATATATAAAAGAGAATAGGAAAAAGAAGACAATAAATTCGTAATCGTTTTTTATTTGTATAAAAATTTTAAAAATGCACGTGTAGCAATTATTGGCCGTTATTATTCTTTCTCGTGAGAGGAGGAGAAAGACAGACAGAGTTACCCGTGAATGGAGAAGAATGGAGAGAGGATTAGTTTCTGAATCATTTTCGAAGACACCTTTCGACGATATTGCACAATGGCGCATAGGCAAACGCGGATATAGGCCAAGAAACAAGATTACTATCTGCAGAGCACGACGTTTAAACCGCAGTCTACATTTCTTCGACGTTTGCCCAGAGAAAGCACCGAGATTTTCGCGATTTTTCCATTCCATTCCATTCTTGTGAATGCCCATCGACGATTATTACACGTTAGAAATAAACAACTGCATTTTATCCATATTTTCTATAATTTTTTTAACAACTGGTATTGGATCGATCCATAAATTTTCTTCAAATGCGTGTAATTTAATAATAAGATCAGCTAATCAGTTTGTAAAATTTGAATAGAAGAATTTAAACAACGTCCGATTTTGTGTATTCTCGATCAAACATTGTAAAATCTGAAGAATCTGAGATAAATTTTGTTTAATTTTGATTTAGAAATGGATCTTGAATACGCACACGAGAATTCTTCTGAAGAATATCGGTTCCATTTATATCAAAGAGACGCTGTTTTTGCCAGAATTCTGATTGAATCCAAAGATACTGGGTAACAGTTGCAATAGTCAATCAAAGACTGTTACGTAACCAATCGATAAAGTTCTTGCTCAATGCTCGTATTACCTGAAAGCTTACGATCCTTTTAATTCTTTCTTTTTTATATATATTAAGTATTATCAAACTAGTGATATAAGACAAAAAAAAAAAAAACGAATTTATACGAAGCTTCATTTTTGAATAAATTGATCGATAATTCGATGAATTATATAATTAATTATATTGTCAGATCAATTTGAAAGATATTTTACATCTTGAGAAATGCATTTTATCTAATATAAAATATGTATTCCTTTTATGCGACAAATATTCATCTTTCGAATTTGTTCTTTATTCGTTACGTTACCTTATTCCCTTAAGAATTTATTTTCCAAATTTCCCTTAATCAGTATGTCAGTAGCGCAATTTTTAGTTCGCGTTATTACAAATATTTCGCTTGTGTCATAAATTCAGTGTAGAAAGATGCTTCAATTCGTAGAAACTCGCCTCCCGTTTTCCTCTTGAAATTGAATGGCGTGATATCCGATGAGAGATCGATGGATGGAAGAATTTGCAGGCCATTTTCGATAAGAAGTTTTTCGACTCTCGGATTCTCGAATTCTCCGCGCAAATCGTATCTTTAGATATGAATATCTATTTGCGGTCAAAGGATCGCGTACATTGATTAGAACGGTGCAGAAAATGTGAGAACGGCACCTGAAAAGCAAACCAACGCGATATTTGCTCGCGCTTTTTGATTTTTTTTCGGGCTTGATCGATGTTTGACTTTCGATGACGTTTGCGAAACCTTCGACACAGATACGACGTTTAACTGTTATCTTCTTTCGCGAATATTAACTTTCGTTTTTTTTCTCACGGTATGCGGTTGCGATTCTTGGGTTAAAAAGCAAAAATTGGTAAATGTATAGCGATGAAAATTTCTCATTTGTCAATTTGAAGAAATCACGAGTAAAATGTGAAGTAAAGGAACGAAGAAAAATGATGGAAAAATTATAATATTTCTCTAAAACGATTATTATTTCATCCTTTTCATTTAATGTTTAATTTAATGATACGGTTAAATTTCATTGCATTGGACAAGCTTATGACCGTTTATGACCAAAAAATTTTATTTCTGAATTACTTTTTATTTTTACTCAAGAAATCTTTTCAATAATGAATTGGATTTATATCGAAATAAAAACATTAATAAAGTATCTCAGAAACTTTTTTTTAAGCTAAAATAATGAAAATAATCAGACTTGAATAATTCTTGTCCCTTATAGAAAGTGCAATATATATATATATATATATTTGCTTACGAAAAATTAATAAAAGTGCAACAATAACAACAACAATGATGCATCACTAATGGAGTCAGTTTGAAAAACGGTATTCATGTCAAGTTGACTTCGAATGACTGTCAGAAAAAGCAAAAAAGAAAAAAAAAAAAAAAAAAAAGATTAAAAAAACGAAGAATGTTGGAAATGATCGATCATTCATTCAGTTGTGAAAGGAGATGTGAATTATGAAATACGTGCTTGATGTTAGTTTTCTCAGATTCCTTCGATGTCGAATGTGTTATCACTGGTAAACACGTAATACACGTATGTATACACTCATAAAAGATACACGTCTTGCAGGTTAGATCGCGGCCAATGTCACATTGAGATTAGATTGTTTGCAATTACTTTTCGTATTTACACGGATTATCCTTTCCTTATCGAGAATTGACTCGAAAATCGGTTAAGATCGAGTTTCGAACGAATCGAGTTTCACGCTTTACGTAACGATACAACGCCTTTTCGGAATTCATCGAGGCAAAGAAGAAAGTTTTCGAAAATCGTAACGCGGCTTTCAATCTTTGGGTCACGATTTCGAAGTAAGCTTCTTTGATTTCTTTTACTTAGCAGAGATACGGGTTAAAGAAGAAGAAAAAAACTATTGAGCAATTTTTTTTAGAATCGTACTTATACTATGGAACTATGAATAACATTCTTCCTTCGCTCGCATCGATATGCAATAAAATTTTATTTCACAATATTTTTTTCTAAACTTCTTCTTTCTTATTTTTTGTAAAGATTTGATGCTAGAGATGAAATATATATAAGTTTTCAATCTAAAGAATACATTTGAGACTTTGAAAGTTTTATCTAACTTAAATAATATGGTTAAATATTTCGCGAGTTTTATTCATCGAGTTAAATTAAAACAGTGTATCACTTTCACTGAGAAAATGATATGAATATAATAATATCATTAGTGAAAATGATGCGAGCATAATATATATTAAATAAATATTAAACTTTTCGATTGAAATAATCAAGATGAAACAACGTACAATATGAATATAAAATTTTTAATACACATAATTTTTGTTGAACCGATATATTTTCTAGATTTAAAACATATATTTCGTATTATTGGTACTAGAAAATGAAATGCACATGTAGAATCTTAGAAATAAACGAATTGTCTATACAAAATATAATAATCAATAACGGTATTAACATAACACATGTTAACATCGACAATTCAAAGATAATCATTTTCTTTTACTATATATACAACGAATATTCAACATAACCTTTCGTGAGGTTCTATTAAAAAACAGAGGTATTACATGTATCCATTTTAATGCTTTGAATCACAATTTTATTTCTTTATTTCATGACCTTCTATAATAATATCTAATATCACGTACGTTTCATTATAGAATCGTATTATTTAAAAGAAACGAAATTCCATACCTCATTTCCTATGAATACAAATCTTTTTTCAAATTTTCTTTCCTTTAAAATTGTAACATTTATATTTCATATCCATTTCTTTTCCACTGGATCCCTCAACTCTATATACCGATCGCAGTACTTCTATCCTCGTTCCTTTCGAGAGTCGTTGATTGTATCTCGAGAACTGGAGCGAAAGGAAGAAAGGTACGATCGAAAATGGCAATTACGATAAATCGAGTATTAAGGTGTCTGGGCGGCGCGGCATTGAAATCGAGAATGTCGTCCGGCTATGAACGACCGTTTTCACTGTCGCTATTCGCGCGTGGCGTGTGGCGCGAGGCGCGTGGCGCGTGGCGCGCCACCTCCTGCGAAACTCATCGGTTCGAGAGTGGCGCTCCACGCGGTGCCAATCTGGTGAGAAGAGAACGCGATCACAGGCTGGTCCTAACCGCTTCGTGGTCCGACGCCCGATCTATCGGGCTGCGCTCTTAGGTCGAGCCTTTAGAATGCGTTCTTTTCTCGGTGTCGTGGTTGGTCAAGGTTGATGACTGTGCCGTAAAGCGGTTGTATCATAATAGCCGCTTATATTGCCGCTTTCCTTTTACTTCGTGATCGCGGGAACAACAATGATCGTGTTGATCAGTTTTTTCCATTTGAAACGATGTCTTTTGTTCGCTCTTTTGTCATTTCGTCTTTGGAGGAAAGAAATCGACGATTAGAGAACATAGGATGTTTCGTATCTTTTTAGTTAGACGATAGGAACATACGAATGAAAGTAAGACATAAATTTTATGTAAAATTTGTCCACGAACGGTAAATTTATTACCAATGGTAAATTATGGGCAAATAGTTCGTAACACTATATTAAATAAAAGAAGAAAAAGATCGATTTTTGGTTACAATTGTTTATATTTATATATTTCGAATATTATCTTTCGTGTATTATGTTATTTATAGATTTCTCTATAAAATATCCTATAACATATTTGTTACATTCTTTTTTCCTGAATAATAAAATTCAATTATTCGATAAAAGCGTTTTCAGATCTTCAAACGATATATATATATATATATGTTTATGTTTTTCTTAAACAAGATAAATAAAATTGCTATTCTTGCCAATAAAAATATTATGTTAATTGATTATTTTATACATGTAATACGTATAATAGTTATCCATGTACTAGTTGTATTTTGTTATATTATTATCTATATTCAAGGATCTTTCTAACCCGTTTAGACAAATAAGTAAATACATGCTTGGAAGTCATTCCTACTTTGAAACTAGTCAAACGAGTAATACATTAAAATACAGGCATTTAAACTTATTCAAATGCTCAGGTTCTCTATTCCACTTTATCTTTTACTAACTATTATTTGTAATTGTTGGCATGAAATGAGAATTCGTGTTTTTAGTAATTTGTATGTGTTAAGAGTTTATAACTGAATAAATACTGTGAATTACGTGATACGAATTGAAAATCATGTAAAGAACGCGAGTTGGTGGTCTCCACGCTGTCTGATAATATCCAGAATAAAACGGCCACTATATGAAACTGATCGATTAAAAAAAATTGTCACGACAGGTGACACTTATTCGATTATTTAGAAATAAATAACAAATAAACGGAAAAGCAACACATTCTCGTATTATTGCTCGCGTTATTGTTCGAACGAAGTATAGCAAAGTCGTAGATTCATGCACTAGATATATGCGTATTTACTTACATGGCCGATTTCAAGGTCGTGATTTATAAGGAGGACGCGGGCGTGTAAGGAGCGTGTAACGAGCGTGCTACGACATTGCAATTCTCATTCTAGATCGATTGGATCTTGTGTCGAAATGAGAACGTGCGATTCCCTATTCACTTGTGAATGATTAAAAATATATTTGTGTATAATCTTGGAAGAAAGTTACGAGCGCAAATATATTTTAGAGTTGAAGTTTTCAACTTTCTCGTCTGCATTGAGAATGAATATTCAATAGCCAATTTCCGGAAGTTAATGTTGAATAATGAAAATTACAATCATTCTCATTACAATATCCGTTGATGAGAAATATTCTCGACGTTTTATTCTTAAAATGTTGGTCAATGCATTATCTATTTATGGAAATTACTTATTACTCTTAAAAGCAATTCTTGAAAGTTTTCAATATATTTGTATCCTATCGTTCATTCTATCTCGTAGAGACAACGTTTCGAACTCGAACGTTCGTTAAATTCGCCTTTTTTTTTTTTTATGCGATATATAATTTCTGTTCGATGAAAATATTCTGATCGGTTGTCAAAATTATCTTACCGCGAAATGTATGATTTCGACGATGTATGAGGTTTATTCCAAGATAACGAAAAAATCCTTAATCCTTCTATTTGTCGAATTTTGTCACGCTTGTTGCACCAGATATTAGTATCTTATTTCTTGATTTATTTTTGATCGAACGTGTTTACATGATTATAAATTTCATCGAATCAAATGATGTGTTGCAAAATGAATATATTTATTTTACGTGTTAAAATCTTTCGAATAAACAAAATTTAATAGCAAACGATCTGATTAACTCGGTCTTGAATTTAGATAAAGAAATTTTCAATAAAAAAGTTTAAATTATAAACATGTTAACGTAATTGCTATTTTGTTATATTATCTTGTATCTGGCATAAATTAGTATTTTAAATTACCGTTAATTGCTTTTCCTTTAACAAAGAATTTACAACAATTAAAATTCGAAACATTTGAGAGTATATACTCTCGAAAGTTATTATCGATTATTTTTTTTATTAATTTTAAACAGTCACTCTCAATGTTACATCTTCTAGAGAAAAATACTTTCCGATTCTCGAGAATTTTTCCCTCAAATGTTCTATCCTCATTTTCAATTCGAAATATGTCTTATTTTATTTTATTTCTTGTTTGAAATTCATAGGAAAATCGGTTTGAATCTTTCAAGTTTTAATGCTCGAATCGTGTATACAAAGAAACGATGTTGGCATACAGTAACTGCAAAAAGTTTTTAATACATATTTTTCAACGAAATATTTTCTCAATCAAGTTTTACGTTTCATTTCTGTAAAATCAAATTTTCATTGTTAATATTAAAATTTGTAACCACGTAAAATTAGCCGAATGAACACGAAATTTAATTAATACGTAAATGTCGCGATAAACATGGGATACGAATATTTTTTTATACCCAACTGTACGTGTAATCGCGTGTGTCGACATCCGTACGCTGTCACTTTCATTGCCATCTGCATGTCTTTACGCGTTAATTAAGATCGGGTCTTGAGAGGAAATCGTTCATAATGTATTTTACTGTTGACGGCCAGGCAAAAAAAAGCTTCTATAAAAAGATATCTGTTGTTTCTTCGTTCCGTGAGAATATGCTCGCGCGTTTCCCGATAGTCGTGGCATAGATAATGTTTAAGTAATCCTACATATTTAAAATTTTCCATGTAACACACTTTTAAGACGGAAACGTGCGTTAGAAAGGAAAGCTTGAATATCCGTCTTCTTGATAGCAATACGTTCTTCTTAACGCGTAGTTGAGCAATTGGGGGAAGAATCTCTAAATCGTTTTGTATGAAAAACACGCAGAGAATAAAACTATTGCTATTTAGATATCTATCCGAAGATAGTCGAACATATACTCATTAGAAGCTAGAATTAGAAGCTGTGAATATGAAATATGTTTCAGATTCAGAATATACCAGATTAGAATTTCTTTTCTTTTGTGATTTCTCAAAATCAATATATGAAGTTTTCCTTATACACTTGAATTCGGATCAAATTAATGCTTCGCATATATTCGGATATATTCGGAGATACTCGGATCTATTCGGAAACATTCGGATCTACTCGGAATCTCGGGTTTAAATTAAACGAATTTAAAGACACATTCGAAAATATTAGAATGTATTCGAATGTATGATCGAATTTCGATCGTGTATCCGAGTCGACAGTGAGAGTCGAATAATAATAAAGTCTCTAGTTAATTTTTCTATTCGTGAAACGTGCTCGTTCACGATTTGAAAGCGAATTTAATATTATCGTGTCATAAATACACGAGAAAAAGATAGAAAGAAGCGCAATAAATATCACTTGCAATAAATATCTGGTACTACGTAAACGCGAGGCAGACCGGGTGCTGTAGGAAAAACAAGAAGATGAGACGAGAAAAAGATACCAGAAGTAAACACAGACGACTTTGACGATAAAAGAAAAAGAGGAAAGAGTGTACCCCCCTCGTGCAACGTACGGATGAAGGAAAAATCGGAAAAAGGAATTGGCAACAGCGCCAAGTATAAGAAGGAACTTTGAACGTGTGTCTCTTCTCTCCCTTAGCGTGCGAGTATTTCTCGTCGTTCGCCCAGTGGCCGTGCTGCTGGTGGATTTGCAACAGATACTTACTTACACGAGCAAACCGTGCTCACGCAAGTGAGTCCTCGTGTCATAGGTAGCAGCGTAGCGTCCGTGTAGAGGAGGTCGGTCCACGAGGTATACTATGTTATATATATATATATATCTGGACGCGAAACACTCGGATGAGGCGAACGTAGAGGTACGTGTCAGGTACACGCGTACGTGTTCGTTATACAACTTTTCCAGCAGTCACGGAGGCGTAGAGGTGAGCCGGTGGCTTGTGGACGATGGAAAGTGGGGGAACAGAATGCGGAATAGCCTAGAATGTGATGTGAGCGCTCTCCATACTACTCCTCTCCCTCTTCCTTTCTCTCTCTCACTCCATCTTACTCTGTCTCTCTCTTTCTATCCTCCTCCGCTATCTCTTTCTTCGTACTTCCCTCTCTATCTCTCTCTCTCTCTCTCTCTCTCTCTCTCTCTCAAACGTATATCTCTACCTTCTATAAGATACCGCTTGTCCACCTCGGTGTTTGCTTCTCCCCATCTAATATTTTAATATGATTTTCGTGCGATAATTCTTTGCTCGTTATTTTCATACGTTAGAAAGAATTCTATATGTTTTTAAAAATTTCACTAATTATGCATAATATGATACACGATATATGATATTTTGCATCGAAATGATTGTCTGTAAAAAAAAAAAAAAAAAAAAAAAATGTTCATTATTTCTTTATAAATATAAAAAAAAATCTCGTTTCATTTTTCGATAGTAGTTAGATAAATGAGTATATAGTTAGACACGCGTGAACCTTCGTTTTGGAGTATCATTATTATCTGATAGTGAGTTTCGAAGAATAGTGACGAAACATAACGGTTTTGAATGTAGAAACACATTCAAAATTTAATCTATCTTTACCTAACCTATATTTTGTTTCTATTTATTAAATACCATTAGAGAAAAATGATAAAATACAAATTTAAAAAGAAAAAAAAATATTCCAAATTATAATTGAATATCTCTTTTATAATTTGTTGCTTGTAATTAACTGAAACTAATCGTTTTTACAATGATGAATTTGATAATCAGACGCATGAATATTTATGATTTCTATCATCAAAATAGCATCGACATGATGATATCATTAATGCAAATGATCAAACTATTTATGTTTAAATAAAGAGTAAAATTTTCCGTTTGTATGTTTATCACAAAGTATATAATTATATCAAGAAATAACTATCTACTTTTTTTTTTTTTTTTTTTTCTAAATTTTTAAATTTTCATTACCTGTATATCTATCTCCGTTCAAGCAATATCAAAAAATATGATAAAAACCTAAGGAAAAATAGTGTTCTAAAATAAAGTTTAATTGTTATTCACGTTTTATCTATTTTTAATTATTGAAAATTTCGACACGAGAGATATCGTATAAAAATTTTAAACCAATTTTTCCAACTTTTAAATCGCGAGATTTTGTTACCTGATCGAGGAAGAACACGGTGTCACGGTTTAACCAAACCCCTTAGAACGACTAACAATTTCCGATAGACACGAGAGAAACGATAGTCGGCGGCTGATCCCTTTGGAACAACTCGAAGAGGAAGAGGAGGGGGAGGAGGAGGAGTTTCCCTTCCTGGAACCACGGTCATCGGAGGTAACGAGAAGATTCGATGGAAAAACACGATTCGGTCAACAGGTGGGCCACCTGGCAGGATTCCTGGCAGGGGGAAGAAGATTTGAGAGATTTGAATATGGGGATAACGCGATTAGCGAAGGCAATGTAGTGTAGGGCGTGATCTTGCGCCACAGGGACACCGTAATCTTCTATTTTCACGAATGATTTATTTCGAGTTAAATAACGAAAAATCTAAAGAAGAAAAATTTAAAAAACGATTACGATTCTACGTATGTTTTTATATATAATTTATGAATTTAATTAATAAATTATTAGCTTGAATGTTATCAACCGATCAAAAATTTTATATTCGCTCGAGTGTCTGTGCAAAGATGTATCATTCTTAGAAATAAAGTGAATGCTATAAATATCAAATGCATTTGGTTCCGCATCAAGTAACTGGAATATTTAAATTTTATCCTTATCTCTTATTCCTTTTTTCTTCATGTTTCATGTTCTCTTGTATATAATACTTTAATTATAAAAATGTTATATAAATAAATAATAAAATGTTTGTTTTAGATAAAAAAATTTTTTCTTAAAATTAATCGTAATTGATCGTAATGATTTTTGCATAATTTCGGAATACATTTTTATTTAATTGGCTGCCAATTAATTCCAATTAATAGTCGTTTTCAAATTTCACACAGGAATTATTCTATTCAATCAAAGATTTCCAAGATAAAAATTTAAAAGGAATTTCGCAAATCATCTGTTAACAAATTGTCGAATTAGTGTAATTGTTTGTGAATTACACGAACAGGTAAAAAAGCACGCATTCACTTTTTCCTCACTCATGCTGCAATACTGATGATACACAGCAATGACTATAACGTGGTAATAATAGTAACATTACGATAATATCGATAATTATTTAACGTTCAATGTATGCCATTAAAATTCGATATTACAATCTCTCGTTGAAATTTACTTTCCTGGCTAGAACATTTTTTTTTTTTATCGTCAAACTGATTTCATTATAAAATTTATATATTATCCATTTATATCCCATAAATATATCCCATAAAAATAACCAAGCACGACCTCCTAGGAAACAACACTTTGAAGATTCGTTTGGAGATTCACCGATCGAAAAAGCATAGAATAATAGGATAAGACAGAAAGTCGAGATCAAGACGAGGCGATAGATATTCCAAAAACGTTGAATAAAAATAAAGAAGATGGTTGTTCTCGAGCACGAGTACGTTATGGATAGAGGCCTAACCTAACCTACGACGGGCAAACAGTACGTTATACGGGTCGGTAGTTTTCCAAATGAACGTCTAATAGGGCGGTGGGTTGCGTTGGTATCCGAACAGAAAATTAGTGGTCACAAATCAAGGAAAATATGACCGTTATTGTGTCCAAAGCGCGCTTGATTTAGTTCGTCTACACTGTAACCTTTCCTTTGCTTCTGCGTTTATTCTTATTGTTCCTTGCTGTACCGTTTAGAACAGTTTCGAACGAAGTTGGGGGAACGAAAATTGTTTAAAAACTTCAGTCAGTATTATTTTCTATCTTTTATCGAACATAACAGTTCCGAGCGTGGAAATAATGTTCGACTTAACTTAATTCATCGAGTATAATTAAGAGATATGCAATAGAAATTGAAAAAGTAGCTCTGACTTGACTCAACTTAAGTATATTTCGATTCTATCTAATAGAAGTTTAAACAAATTTGAATTTAATTTAATCCAATCTAATCTAGCCGATGGAAGTGTAAAAAAAAAAAACTTGTATCGTTTCAATTAATGATGTGATTATGATATCGGAAATGTTGTCTAGCCACAATCTCTAGATTCATTCATATGAAAAAGACTTATTTTCATCTAATCCTTCCATTCCAGTCCAACAATCTAAATTATAAATTCCACGCTCCACGAGTGGCAAATTTAAACTGAAATTAAAAAAAAAATGTGTGTTCTTATTCGTTCTTATTCGTCGAGTGTTATGAAAAAATAGAAGAAGAAAAAAAAGAGACAAATTCAGAAGAAACGGTGCTTCCAAAAACTCGAAAATGAAATCGAGTATTAGTAAAATTCTTGGTAAAGGATTCTAATGGACGGCGGTGTGATAATTGCGCAATGTGGTTGGCATGCGGCTCGACGAATACAACTGTGATTCAGTGACATATATGATGACAACGTTTGTTGAGTAGAACCGGGTCCTGGAACCGGCTGGTGTATTCTTTACGCAGAAAAGGTTATGGCGCATCCTTTGAAATTCTGACATTTCACGATTGTTGATCGCGCGTAAAAAGTGACCGAAACTAATGATTGTTCGGCACACGTCGTAGATTACTGCAGATTATCGATGTATTACTTGTTATTATTATTATTTACGGATTGTTCTCCGATATTTTTATCAAATTCCTCACAAGTGTTTATATTTTAAGTGTTGAAAAGCAAAATTGTTATTTATAAGAATAATATCATTATAAGATCGATTGGAGGAATTCTATCAATATGAAGCGATTAAAGGTTAAACAATTTTCACAAAATGTGGATATATATATATATAAAAATAATAATTATCCAGTGGAAGAGATTAAAATTACGAGATTAAAAACGTTAGATAATCCATTCGAATAATCGTTGATTTCGATGACGATATTTAAATCGTGCTGAATTTCGAACGAGATTTGTTTTCTTTCGAAAATAATCGCGGATTGTGAAACGTCGTGTTTCTATCTTTAGAGTCAATGGCAAAAACAGTTAGTGTTGAATAACACTGCAGAAAGTGCAAAAATGGGAGAGGAAGCAGCGTACGCACTTTCTATGCAATAAAGACTCGTCCTTCGTGAAAGTAATTTCGAATAATGCGCGTGAAATACGCATGACGCAGGCACAATTTTAATTTCATTGTATTAATCGTGATTAACCGAAAGCACACTCAGCCTTGACACGATCTTTATTTTTATTCCACGCGTGCAATCCGCCAAGATTGACTTTATATACCATTCTTTGAACGAAAATCGGTGTCTCGATCTTCCATTTTGCTTTACATCTCCGTTTACAACTATTCTGTGTGTTTCCATGAATGAACATACTTTCTATGTCGCGAAAAGTTTCTATTCAAGATTCTATCTACTTTTTTTGTTTAACGATCTCATAAAAAAAAAAAATCTACGTTCTAAAATTTAATAAAAGGCACATTTCTTAATCTTATTTAAAAGAATTTGAAAATATATTTGTAATATTCTAAATATCTAAATTCTTGCCGTCCTTCCTCAATTAAAATGTTCTACTTTTCGCATTTTTTACTTTCAAGATTGTTTAGTTGTAAGTGGTTATAAATAACCAATATGTGTAGTTATTTAAATATATCTTGAAAAGTAAAAATATGTTAATTAGGATATTTTAATCGAAGATAGTAAATGGATACGCACGAATCGAATTTTCAATGAAGATAAAAATCGTTAATTAAATCCTGTTTTCAACCGGTGAAAAAAATCTTATCATTCGAGCGAGATATTAAGCCTCGCTCAAATCATACCAAATCGCTTGGATTCAAATAATATAATAATCAACTTGAACTTACTTCATTCTTATTGATCGCTTATTTCACTCGAAACGAATATTCGCGTTTAATCTTACAAGATAAATATATTCTTATCTTCAAGAAAAATATAATTTTTTAAATTATTAAACAACAATAAAATATGTGTCAAATATGTATTAAAAATGCTATACATAGGGAAAAATAAAATTTATCTTCTCGCTCGTATATATTCTATACATTTTTTAAAAGCAAATAAACATTACTCACTTTTTCTAAATTCCCTTAAATTACGAGGTGCAAATCTGCCAGAGTGTATTACGAAAATAATTACATACCGCAAAGTATTAAATAACGTTTATGCTCTAGGATTAACCACTTCGTAACCACGAACGGGATATTTCGCGAGGCAATATCGTTCGTGCACAGACTGCGCGTATTATATACGAGAAAGTGTACTCGAATACGAGAGGTTAATTAATTACATTGATTTTAATAATAATAAAATAATATTCGTATTAAGAGGAAAATTTAAACCAGCATTCAATTGTACGTATTGTATATAACCAAAGTAAATATAATAAAATACAAAGTGCTAATATATATATTCAAAAATACTCTTTAAAATTTATTTATCAAAGTTGAAAAACAATTCAATCTCGTCAGAATTGAAACGAAGATGGGACAAAAAAAGGATATAACTCGAAAAATGTTTCAGAAACGTATTAGCACGTATATCAATGCGAGAATACCGGATTTTCGAATTTTTTAAAATCACGTGTTTTTGATTATTATCGTTCGTTTCGAATCAACGCGAAATTCGTCTTGTCTGCGATCTTGACGAGAATTTCACAGAGAAAGAAGGCAAAAGTCGCGACGATCGATCGAAGGAAACTCTTTGGACGGGCTCGAAATCAATAAAAGCGTAGTCGTTGTATCCATTACGCGACAGATATATCTCTGCTCCGAGCGTTCTTCTTCTTCTTCTTCTTCTTCTTTCTGCCATCAAGGCTTATCGACGGCTGAATCTATAGATTTGGCAGAACCGCGCTTCGGAATCGAGCTTCTCCTGCTTATCGAGGGGGATGCTAGGCGTTGGATATTAATGTCCCGCTGAGATTCTATTCCTCTCGTCTCCACCACGTCAAATTTGAAATGGCCGGCGATGGGACGCATCGACAAAATTTGTTGCCCATTGGCGTCGAGTCTCTACGATTTTCTACGAGATTCCTTCTCACCAATTCCTGTCCTCGTCGTCCGAAATATTGATCATTTTTTTAATATATATTTTTGTGATGCATACAGTTGATCGTGCGTGCAATCAACGGAGAAAATATTATAATAACGTCGATCGATGTGTAATAATCGATCGACGTTTACTTCCACAAACCTGATAACGAAAATTGAATAATGCGAAAAAGCTCTTAGGCGATTATATTGCTTTGTAGATAAGTATAATGTGTATACCTTAGTCTTTTTGACGTAGAAGATAAAAGACGGCCAATGAAAGACAAATAAAGGAAGTGTTACGTCGAATGAAAAATTTCAGGATTCTTTTTTTTTTGTTACTTCTCGACACGGAAAAATTCCAAATTACTTCTCCTCGTCGAGCGAGGGAATTGAATAAAATTCGGTTGAATAAAAGCGATTGAAGGAAAAAGGAAACGAAATGTTTCTTGCTCAAAAGCTTTTCGTCACGATTCGCGTTTCTTTCTACGCCATTGGAAAACGAAAAGAAGAAAAATGCGACACTAAGAAGAAAACAGTCCATTCGTTTGCGAGTAAAAGCTGATTGGAGAGCTTACCTACACCTCGCGTCTACCGGTGTGGGCCACCGTCTCTAATCCATCTCCCATCTTTTCCTTTATCTGCCTCTTATATAATTGTCTCATTGTATTCGACTAAGAGGGATCAGCCTAAAAAATTCGTCGGGCAGAAATCGATTCCCGTTTTTCATTTGAATTAAAAGCACACTCGAAATCCGTGTAACGAGATGACATCGCGTTTTCGTTCGATTCCTCGAACTTTCGGTCGTTTCTCAAACCGGAAAGAAATATCTAAAGAATATCAAAGTGAATAAGACGAACTACCTCCCCATTTCTTCCAAACGGAATTTCTCCCGCTTCGAAATTAAATTAAAAATCAAAGATCCGCTCGAGATCCCCGCGTATGGTATACGATTATCCAGACAAAGTCCAAAGCAACCTGATTGTCCAAGTATCAGCCAGATCTTTGCGGTCAAATGGAACGATGCAGTGTTTAATGGTTTCTAATGAACAGATAGCAATCCCATTACGATTAGCCTCGACTTTAGCGGCTTCGCGCGGCTGGAATGTTTGAGCAAGTGCGTGGGCGTGAAACGTGGGGATGACGATTGTTCCGAGTCACCAGGCTATATAACGCGCGCGCGTATTATAATACACGGCGCACGAGAGACGAAAACTCGGCTCTCGAGCGGTGAGCATGTTTCCTGATGGGGTCATCAGCGCGAATTAACATACTGGGTGGACTCGTATGACACGCACACGTGCGCTTCTCTCTCTCTCTCTTCCTTTCATTCCCGCGTTTTTCTCTCCTCCTCCTCGTCTCCTTTGCCCCATTGTTTGCGGTACTTCTCTTCATTTTGTGTCTTTCGGATATTTTTCCCTTCTCTCGTCGTTTGTTTTTTGATCGAGAGAGAGAGAGAGGGAAGGCTCGATTATATCGTAAAGATGGATAAAGTTTCTATCTCGCTCCTTTTCTCGTTCCTTCTCTCGGTCGAGTTTATTCAAATTTGCTTTCTGGGAAGCTTGCGATTCCAAATGACGTTCTAATCTAACGACTGTTCGCGCGGCGACCAATCTCATCCAGCGACCTCATCGTGAAGTGAAATCACTCGATTTCGAAGAAACTTTGCAAATTTGTCAGGATGCCCGCCCCGTTATTCGTCTTCGTATATAATTTCGACGAAGAGGCCTCGGCTTTGTTTCAACAACCGAAGTGAAACGACGCGAAATTTCGGTCGCTTTCTAGTAAGAGATTGTTTGACTTCCTTTCAAATTCAAAATTTCTTCGAAACTTTCGAAATCGAGCTATACACGAATTTTATTATCCAACGAACTTCCCGAAATAAAGAATATCGTTAAATATAAAAATTTTCAACAAAACACTACCTGTTTCTTTTATACGAGAATCATTGTTACAGGGATGATTTGCATCGATTGTCACGTTCTATTGTCACGCGTCTCGACGCTGAGATATCGAATCGAATTCTTCGCGTGGCATTAAATTCTTCCCGATCTTGTGCATCTCGGGGATGATCGAGAAACCGGATTACAGCCGAGAATTGTCGGCCACCTCGTTCGTGCATTGGGAAAAGCGTGCCGCAAACTACGATTCAATATAAATTATTCGAGTTACAATTAGGTAATTGCACGGTATTGGAGATGAGGACAGAGAGACACGCACAATCAATATCGCGCGTCATTCGAAATAAATTGTTTTACCCAGTTACATACGTGATAGCACGTGACATCATGGTTAACAGACGTATCTGTATCACACTGTTGAAGCAGCGACGATTGCGCACTGGTACGCAAACATCTGTGTTTGGTGTTGCAATAATGGAGCGTGAAATCTTAAATAACAGTAGTGGAGGATGAGATATGGAATATAATATGCGTGGAATATCTCGGAATTTTCTGACTCAGAAACAGGAATGGACAGAAGAAAAACGTAATTGGCAAAAGAATAAATCGTACGGTTCGTTCGCTGCGCTAACTAACGTTTCTCAATTTCTTAGAATCGGTATGACACGTGCAAATCGCAGATACAATGGAAGTTGGAAAATTTATTCATGGAGCATCATCGATAAATATTAACGCATTTCGCTTTCCAACTCTTAAAAATATCTTCAATAGATCGCCCCACCTCTTGAAGAGGCTCGTCAAAACTAGCTAGATATAAAATCCGGAGAATCTTTTTATCGACTTTCTATCGCGTCTCAATTCATCTGGAAAGGAGAGATGCGATAAATTTTCACTCGAATCAATGGAAGAGCGGCCGATAATTAGATCCCTTCTCAGAGAGCGGTGGAAAAAAGAGGCCTGGCCGGTGTCAACCTCGTGGCTCGTTTATTTTCGGTGGACACGAACAAAGGCGCACGGCACGGGTCGTCGAGTGTGGGGCACGTGCACCGGCCAAACACGAACCCTGAAGAAGAAGAAGAAGAAGAAGAAGCCGGCGGTCAGGATTATATTCGGATAGGTCGATGTCGCGGCCGGTGAGTGGTAGGTTTTGGATTAGCCACGGTTCAAAGAGGGGAGAGTGGCAAAAGGGGATATCCAAAGGGGAAGATCCCTGGTGGTGGCCAGGTAGCGTGGCCCACGTTCTCCTCCATCCCTCGCGCCTTCTTCTGCGCCGGTTTCCAACGAGCACGCTGATTTATGGCGGCCATTCATTCTAATCGTCTTGCATCTCTCGCAGGCCCTCTAACCACCGCATCATGCGCAGTCGCGGTTTTCGAGAGACATCGCCCTTAGGCGACCCGTGCCTAATTGAATACAAAAATTCGTATATTTAGCCGGGCCTATAAACCATTTAATTAACGAGGACGGGTATTTCTCATCTCGTAAATATCGAGCAAGAATTTTGAATACTTTGAATCGTCTCTTTTGCTTAAGCACCGTTTTACTTATCACGTCATTTTCATGTATTCGAAATTGAATTGGCATATTTTAAACACGAAAAAAAAAAGGATCGATATCGTCAATACTGCTACGAAAAATGGACCGATTTTTTTTATTTCAACAAAGACGGCGAGAATGTTCACGCATTTGTGCGCAATGCCCCCTTCGAATCTTTTAACGAGAAATCATTTCTACAACGCATTACGAGAAATTATTAAAAATCCAATTTACGATCCCCGCGATATTTCAGCTGCCATGAATTATTCGTTTATTCAAACTATCGAATTGATCGACAGAGTAACGTTGTAACGAGAGAATAGAAAGTTTCGAGAAATTATCATGACGATCGTAATTCCTGCGTTAGGTATATTATTTCCATAAGAAATCGAAGGAAGATAAGTGATTTATCCTTGCATACTGATAAAAATTATAAGCTCTCCCTTGTTGCTTAGGAAATCAATATTTACGCGCCTCTTTCGGGAAAAAACGAATGAAAAAAATATATATATGTATATTTAGCGTGTATTTGAATTATGAATATTTAAATTTGATATATACGGTATTCTAAATTGTGCTCTTTCCATCTCGGCCGTAAAATATATCACAACTGACGCGTTTCGTGCATGAACTATTCGTACAAATGCGAAATACAAGGAAGATCTATATGTTGTAATTTGTATTTGAAAATATCGATATGTTACATCGATGTGTTTCAATATTCTCTATTGTGTAATAACGTAACATAAAATATTAGATGATGCGAGTCAAGAAATTATTAGTTTGAAATTAAATGCGTTAAAAATACATTACGATTCTATATTAAAAAAGAACATGTACGATTAATTTTATTTAATTTTTATTTGAAATATTTTTCGAAACATCTTCTCAAAAGACAATTCGAGTTATTTCACACGATAACGAGGTTACAAAGTGTCAAAAAAAAAAAAAATAAATAAATAAATCAATCAATCAAACTTTGATATCTTATTCTAAGGATGAGAGAGAGAGAGAAAAAAAAAGGAGAGATTCGAAAACACTTCCTTTCCATAGATATAGACGATACTTTTTCTTACAAAATTTATTACTTGTAATAAAATTTATTTTTATCAATAATAATATTAATAAGTATTGGAAAGTTAATAGTAATAAATATTGGAAATATTGATGACGATTATCGTTGACGAACAATCGTTTTTCTTTCTTCCTTTCTTTTTTTATCGTACCTACTTACCTACTTACCTGTTGTTGGATCATTGGTGTTTCTCGTGGAAAAACGTTTCTAACGAAACGAACATGAAACGATGTTGGAAATTAGGTTAGAGCGTGATGTGGGTGGAGTAGGCTTGTATTTAAGCGAATCATTCAAGAAAGGAAGCACTGGTTCGCGCGAAGAAGCGATTTCTAATCGAAAGATCGACCCACGATAGAATGGAATAATCGATTAATTGCCTATTTACATGCATTTAACTTAAGCAAGTAAGTTTTTAATTGTTAGATATGATAATCGGATCACATATGATAATAATTTCGTAATGATAATGCTTTCGAGACGTAGGAATTGATATTAATAAATAAAGTTGAGAGAATCGGCAAAAGTGGTGCATGCAATAATAGATCGTCGAACATCGAACGGTTTGAAGTTCGAACGACTTGAAACTGGGACAAAAAATTCAAGGAAAAGTCTGGTTTTCGAGAAAAAAAACTCGAAAGTCCAAATCACCTGATCATCGTGGTTAATTTGTTTTTCAATGACAACTTGATGCATGTTTAAAAAAAAAAAAAAAAAATAGGCGAATAATATTAGACAAATATCTGAAGAAATTTTCTAAAAAAAGATCTTCTGAAGAAAAATCAAGCGCTGATAACGCTTGATCAATCATGTTTATTATTATAAATGTTTAATCATTGAATTTATTTTAATTTTATTTCATAGGGATTTAATTTATAATCATATTTAAAATGTTATTTTATATCGTATACGTTTTGGAGACGATTTAACGAATTAATTCAATTATTTCGACGATGAATGTCTCCTGATTCATGGATATTTAATGTTCAAAGGTTTTCCAGTATCCCTAACTTTGAGTTGAAAAACGATTCTCTTAAATAAAATATAAAATTCATTTATCAAATTGAGAAAAAGAAATCATGTTTTTATTTAATTCTGAAAATGTTGATTTCAATGTTACGAAACGAAAATAACGCGTAAAAAATTCAAACGATTGTAATCCCAAATTTAAAATCACGTACTCGCTTAAGAATAAGAAACCAACACCATGATACGAGTATTCGAATACTTTCCTATTCGAAAATTTTTTCCTTCCTCCAAATTATCCACGAAATCTAAATCTACGAATACAAGAACCTCTCTCTTCCCGTTCTGTTAAATTAACAGAATCATATTGAATCAACGAAAAGAAAAGAAAAGAAAAAAAAAAAAGAAAAAAAAAAGCAAAAAGATTTAAATTACAATTGATACACGTTTAGATGAGGACAACTATCGGCGGGATCGACGTGATTGGGAAGATTGGATCGTTTGTCGGCTAAAAAGCTTTTAAGCCAGGGGTTCGTGAAAGGAAGCGAAGGCGAGGAGGAGCGAGGACAGAGCGAGGAACAGGGTGAAAAAGGACGGATCAATGAGAGCGGGTGGGAAGGTTGTTCTCTCAGGAGGGATGAGTTTGCACCTAGAGCGGACAGCGGACACGCGAGGTCGGCACGAGACTTCGAAGGGACAAGAGGGGGAGGGGCGCCCCATTGGCTCGTTTAATTAATTAAAAGTGCATTAGCGGCGGGGGTTAGCCGAGTGGGGGCTTTTCTAGATACGTGTGTAACCATCATTCGACCGGAACACAGGCTATAGGTTTCGTCAACACGAGAACGCCTCCCGTAATAGACGATCCCGTGACGTTCTTGAATCGACCCACGAAATGGTTAAACGATTCCTTCCGAGCTATCGATACTACCCTTGCTTGATATTTCGAGTCAGGATCCGAGTTATGGGGAAAGAATCGATTTAGGGAATTTTAAAATTGAGAGAATTGTAGGAACATTTGTAGGATTGCATGTGCTGCGCGCTGCTTAAATATAAATATTGCAAAGAAATAAGAAATTTTGTTTTTTGATCTAGGGAATTTCGGGGAACAGAGATTTGAATATGAGATTTCTTGTTTTTTGATCTAGGGAATTTCGTGTACAAATGACTACAAACTTTATGTAACGCTGTATCTAGCGTTTTGGTAATAATAATATGTACGAGTGTTGGATCTGTTGTTTCAAAGTTGAAATTCATTTTGTTATTTATTAATAAATTTACTTTTCATCGTAATTAAATCGTAAAGCAAGAATAACATTCTATAAAATTACGAATCAATTTGCACTTTCGTTTACATACTTTCGTTCTTTTTCAAAAATGATAAAATAAATCGGTATAAATCCCTTTTAAATATACGCACGCGACACAACTTCCGGTTACGATAACAAGAAACATTTATTAAACAAGAAAATATTAATGAACGTAACAACTGTTGTGAAATTTCATTTTACTTAAGGTTTAATCGTTATTAAAGATCTCATTATTATACCATATATAGATTAAAATGTTATTATATCATGTTTCTAATCTGTCTGTTACATTCTTTTTTTGCCCCACTTTTGTTGGATTAAATAAATTAGATTATTTCTTAATCCAATATCTACAAATTCTACACTAACTTTTCTAACTTTACTTAAAAGACGAGAAGCAAGATTAAATAATAGGTACGATATTATATCAGGAAAAAATTTAGATATATTCGATTATTGATACGGAAAAAATTGTTGTTGCTTATAACTTTTTACTAATAAAATCTGATAACTGAACTTCTGATTCAATATTTTGATATGATTTATATATAAAATCATGACTTATTGATAATGTTTAATATCGATAATATTATTAAAATATTAAAAAGACTATTTCTATTCTCTTCTCTTCTCTAAAATGTAGGAATCAATGTAATGGATTGACAAAGGAAGTTACCTTAATTGTAGATATACAGGATAGAATTACAGTAAGAATATAGGGTTAGATATATGATGAGGTAGAAAAGTTACTGTGCCCTAATTACTGTGTTCAGTTTTTGAATGCCCCCCATATAAAATGTAAAACGTACCAAATATTGTGCCCAAAAATACAAAATATGGAACATTATTTGTTTCTAATTTATCATATTTTTATTCATTTATTCCATAAGATTTAGATATTTAACATTTAAAGCATTGAATGTCAATTGAAGAAATTTAAAAAATTTAAAAAGTATCCACAAAGTTTAAATAATTGGCTATAACAAGATTAAAATTTGTTTCAATCGTTGGATAATATAATAATATATCTTTGCTCGTCCATCTTTTCCACGACCATTATTATAAAAAAAAAATCGTGTATCAAATAAATTTGTTTCCAAACTTGTAAATATACAATATATTCAATTAAAGACCATAAATTAACTATCTAATTTCACTAAAATAATAATAATAATAATAAATTAATAACACCACTCTTTCGTCAACAGTTGAAAAGTTGAAAAGAGAGTGATAGATAATAGCTGCTCTCAGAATCAAATTTGTAAAAGTGTGATATATTCGAAAAAAAAAAAAAAAAAAGTTGGCAAGTTATTCGCAAGTTCAAGCATGTTAACGTCGGGGTGGGTGTATTATCGTTCGGAGAGAGAATAGATAGAATCAAAGCACCAGGTGCAAATTACAAGGGGGATGACCAGGTAGCACGGAAGTTGGACGGAGCTACTACCAGCTGACTTGTCTGCGGGCGAAGCGTGTAATCACGCTAATGCGGCACGTCGTTGCCAGAGGAGTGATCCCGGTTTCGCTACAGGGATCACCCTGCAACGATTTTTCAGTGACTCATGCGCCTCATTGCGTAACTCGACGATAACGATAATCTCGACTTCGTCCATGTTCGGGCACGATCGTCGATCGTCGTGCGCGTGGAGCAGCGGGCCGATCGTTCATCACAAGGGACGAACGAGAGAGAGAGAGAGAGAGAACGACGAATCATCATCCGCTCCACCTGGAAATTTAATAAGGCGCGATGTAATGAAACGGTCAGCGCAAAAAAGCATTCGCCTCGGCTCGGGTTAATACCGCCAGTGATCCTCGGCAAAAAAGTTAAACGATTCTTTTATTCGTTCCAGTACGCGCTTGCGCGCTTCGAGTTTTAGCGTCGTCACTGAGAGAGTGTCGAGACCGTATCGAATTGTGCGGCTGAAATATTGGCAGCATTGAGTTGGAAACACGGAATCAAAATTGTAAATAAATCAGGATTAGTATAATAATTTGTAATTGAGATAATTACTGGAAAACTAAATTACAAGAAATATTATTATATAATAGATACAACGTACAAATACTTTTAATATTATATCTTATATCAAGTGTAATTGAACGAAAGGTGTACAGGCTTTTTTTTTACTTAGAGAAATCAGTTCATCAGGATACAAGCGGATCGATGTACGTAGAAGAGAAAATGCGGTTCGATTTAATGGTAATTTGTCGTAGATTTATACGAGGATGTTCGTGTAATATACGACACGTGGTTCCTAACGTGGGGAGTGGATTCACGGGATGCGCGAATCGCGTGAGACGAACGTCTAACAATGAGATCGATGATGAAGCGGCAGGCGAGCCTATCGGTCGCACCACGTCGTCGGTCAGAACCAGGAGGTCATCCACGCGACTTTGCCGTGCCCTCGATCTTCTCGCGGATTATCGACAGTATTCCATTTATACTTAAATATTTCATCATATTTGTACGATGCACGTCTATTAAAATATATTGATTGAAGGCTCGTTTATCAATTCTTGGAATTCTATTAATCTATCTTATCTCCAAATTGACTGATTCATTTGCAAAATAAACTCGTCGATTAGTTGATGGGTAAAGTTTTGCAAAAGGATATATCATCAGATATTTAAATCGACATAATTTCGAACGAAAGATCGATTAATCAGGTCATCTTATTAAGAACGAATAAAAGTCTGTCAAATGCTGTGCCCTCTCTCTAAAAAACTTCTTTTACAAACGAAACCAAAATTCGTACTGTACGGACTCGGAGAATTCGATATAAAAAAATGGACAAAATGGCAGACGCAGAGAGATACGTCTCGTGCCGGTTGTCGCGCCCCCCTCCCCCCAAAAAAAAACTCTGACCTCACGTACGCCGCGCGTCACCGTCACTGCATCGCCGACAAATTGTCGTCATCCAAAAAATTATTCCTCCGCGCTCCCTTTGAACACCGCGAGACAATCGCCCCGAGAAAATCACGGGACGCGATAGGACGCGGTGCTCGCGATTTCACCGTAACCACAGGCCACGAAAATTTATGCGCTCGGGCCCTCTCCACTCCTCGACCTCTCCTCCTCCCCTGTCATAAATATGAAACAGAGGAAACCAAAGGACGACAAAGACGCGCCGGGAAAAATAATATCCAGAAGAGACCCCTCCCTCCGCTTTCAACCCCCATTCTCCTCATACCAGATCAGGAATATATATATATATATAAATAAGTAAATTATGGAAAAATCGAAAGGAACGCCTCTTCCAGACCGTATCGATATATAAATTCTTGAAGAAGAAGAAGAAGAAGAAGAAGAAGAAGAAGAAGGAAAAAGGAAATCGGGTACGCTTACACGTGGCAGCACGGTGGTAACAACAGCCCATCACCACCGTTCTCCTCCTCGTCGTACAGAAATACGGCGTTAGCTGTGCCCGGCCAGTGACTTTCAGGCCAGAAAATTACTTAATGAATATGGACATGCAACGCATTATGGGATATTAAAAGGCACGTGCGCACGTGCGCGCGTGGGCACATCTTCGTTGTTCCCTGCCCTCCCGCCGCGCGGCTTGACAGTTTGCGTTACGTTGGCCAAACGCGTGGCCAAACCGCTCACCCCTCTCTCCCTCTCTCAACAGTTACGAGGGAGGAAGGGAGGGAGGGTTAACCGCGGAATACCATTTCACGGTGTTTACCTAGGGAAAAAGGGGGCCCCCCGATACCTGCGATACCAGGCAACGTAATAAAATTCCACTCGACCTCCTCTCTTCCTCCTCCCTTTCCACCCGTTTACACGATCTATCTCGCCCGTGCCCCGATTCTCGTTAACGCCTTTTCTTCGAAATTGTACGCCTACGTTGAACTACGCTCGAACAAACTTTATCGCTTTCACGGCATCGAATCTATGTTTGAACGAGGGATTCGTTTGAAGAAAGGAAAATGTTAACTTGGCCGGGATATTTGGTAATACTTTCTTTATCTTATTTATGACGTAAGCGCGCGTATTTTATATGGGATATTCAATTTCTCGAAGGGATTTAATCGAAGGTTTTGAGTCAGAAATAATTAGAGACGTGTTATTCGTGTTTTTTTCTTTTTTTTTTTTTATTCATTTGGCATAGGATAGAACCGTTTTGAAATGTATCGACAAAAAGGAATTTATTATTTATTAATACGGGTTATAGAGATACGGATTATATCATGTATATTCATGCGCGATTATGAATTAATCGACGAGGTTGTACGATCGCGATAAAGTTACTTTTTCATATGCGTTTTTGTTACTTATTGCCATATGAATATCGTTAATGAATTTTTTATTGGAATATTTTACATTTTATTACTATGTTTTACAATATGCTTATTGTAAAAATAAGCATATTTTTGAAATATTTTATTCTTTTTTTAACATTCGTGTGCAATCACGCGTTGGATAAACTTTAATTTTTTAAGCCATCTGCACATGATGGATTTGTAGTAGAAGAAATGTATTGATTAAAGTTTAAACATTGTCATTCAGCAGATATCGTTTCACAGAATTTTTAGATTTAACAATAAATTGTTGCACTTATGTAGAATTCATTACTTCTTCTTTGTTAAGTTCTTGTTCATTATCGACACTGCGATAAGTGACTATATTACAGAAACACATTAGACATCATTAAACTTAGCATCTTTATTTTTGAAGATACGTCAAATATATATAGAACGTGTAAAATGTTTTTCTCTTATTTTTACGAAACGTATCAAGTATTATTGATCTAATGCAATCACATCCTAATTGTGAATCATTTCCACGAGCCTTTTGTACGTTTTTTCCATATCGTTCATATTCCCTATAACAGCGATATAATTTAAACATTATTTTTAAAATAAACTTTCAAATAAACGAGTTTACAATTTTTTTTACTACGATTAGTTTTTAAACACAATTCTCATAAGAACAAACTATATTTTTTCTCGTGTTTTTATTGAAAAATATGTACGATAAATTTCAAATATTCGAAAAAAAACTGCAAGTAATAATAAGTGATCGAGGAAATGCGCGAATAGATAAGAAAATAAATACCTATAAACATATTGGAACATATAGTTACCACAGTCACGTGGCGCTAGTGTCGCGATATCGATCGTCATAATGTCAATGTAACGATCTTATAAATTAAACATTCTCTTTCCCTCCCGCTCCCCCCCCCCAAAATTTTATTGATTCTTCTCTAACGCTTATCGCGTCACTTCAAACAAATACGTACATCCATTTTCCAAAAATAAATCTTATCACTCGCTTCGCGATGTAAAAATTTAAAAATTTTTCCCCAAATTATATAGGCTGAATATACACCTATAATACACCTTCGATTAGAAGAATTCGAACATCCGTCACTATAATACGAGATCCAATCGCGTCGTTCATCTCGTCGTTTAACTTTAACCTCGAATCGCGCTCGAAAGAAAAAGTTGCACGCAGGGACACGATCGAGTGGCACAAGTTCGCAATGATGGAGCACGCGAGATAGAGCGGCTCTCGATATATATATATATATATAGCGTGACGACGATTTGTCGCGGTATCTCGACGCGGTCATGGCGGAGGAGAAGAAAGAAAGAATAAGTTGATTTCGAAGGCGATTTGTCGATCGGCAGGTATCAGAAATCGTTCCTCTTGCACTTGGGGCGTTGGAACGTGTAGTAGACGCACACACCGTGTATATATATATATATATATATGTATATGTATATGTAACACCGCTGGTAGTATCAACTAGGTGAACGAGGCAACCGAGAAGCCGAGTTCTGAGATCAAGTCACGCGTAGCCTAAAGAAAGTTGTTTAAAGGTCAGTGTAGCTCGACTTGCGATCAGAAATGCCAATCTAGTTACGAAATGTGTATAGGGAACAATGATACCCCTCGTGGAAAGCAATTCGTTCCCTCTAACTTCGTATTCTCGGAACGTCTTCTCACCTATGGAATTGAACAGTTGGAACCGACCTCTCTAACGCGTGTATAAATATTTCATGTATGAATGGATATGTAATCGAAGCGGTACGAAACAAACATAGACAAACATGATGTTGATGTTTAACGCGTGTCTAAATATTTCACGTATGAATGGCTGCAAAAATAAATAGATTGGACTTTTCGCTTACGTAACTACGTAAAAATTAGTAAAATTCATTGATCTAATCACTGTTAGAATTGATGGTAAGATTTTAAGGTAACGTTGGTATTCTCAATTTCTTCATCGATGGAATTTTCATTAAGAAGAATTCATCCTAATTGTGGAATTTTTAGTTCGTGTATTGTACATGTAATTATTAGAAAGATATTTAAAGTTCGTACTATTACATTTTCCCGAAAATATCTGTATATTTCAAAAGGAAAAATCTGCAAAGTTCGCTTTTTTTCATACGTTTGATAATTCTAATGTTAATTAATTAATTAACGAAGAATTGTCGTGTTTTAAAAGTCGATGACTCAAACCTTCTCACGATTTCAAATTAATAAATTTTCAAATATGAATGTTTATTACGTAGATAAATACAGATGGATATCTTAACGAGGAAAATGTATTATATACAATTAATCGTTTTTAAATATTGTCTTAGGATATCTTGAAATGTAAATATTGGATATACTAGTTCAAATACATGCATCTATATTATATAACAGCCAATCCTTTTAAACAATTTTTATGCAATTCTCTAACTTATCACCGAGAAATCTCCAAATCTTTTGAACGCTCGTCAATGATCACAATGATCAGCCATTCTACAGCTTGAAAAACAAACCTGCCACACTCGATGTATAAATAATATCTAATAGCAATATCCGCAATGTTTTCCAACAATCGAATGCCAATTAAACGTTTTCAATTGATCAAAGAAAGTGTTAAACGATCCTCGAAAGCAGTACCGTAACGAAGGAGAAAAAAAATTTCTCTCCCTCTCCCTCCCCCTTTCTTTCTTTTCCCCTTTTGGTACTTTCGAAAATTTAGCGAATTATACCGTTTATCGGTGGGCCGTATCTTTCACGTTATTCATATTCCCGGAATAATGCTGAATAATTTCACCATAAATACGTGGCGCGTCCACGTGGGCGTAAAGTAACGATAATGCAAGTAAATAATGGACGCGAGAGTTTTATTACCTAGGCGGTTGAATGGCAAGATAGAATCTACGTGTCCGCGGCAGTACAGCCCCCTCGAACGCGAAAAGGGAAGAAGAGGAGGAGAAGAGAAGAGACAGGGTCTTCTCTCGTCTGAATCCTCCGAGGCAACGCGACGATCGACGTTTACAAAATTTCGAATCGTGTAAAAATCCTCCTCCTTCGAAACGTGTCCTTTTCCTTGCTTAATATTTTATTTAACAGTGGAATTTTGTCCCCGAAAATTGGCGCAAATATTTGCTAATTCGAATCGAACGAAGATAAACTCGCGTGAAACGCGGTAAATTTAAATTAATCGCGACACATACAAAAAAAAAAAAGAAAAAGAAATACACAATTTTTTGGGAATCAACTCATTTGCAATTCGTTATATATTTTATAACGAAATGTATTTTATTATTCGACGATGCTCGTCAAGCATCGTTAAAGGATTAATAATAATAATAATAATAATTATTATTATTATTATTTTGGTCCCCTTTCAGGTATAGAGACTACTACTGCGTTCCTCGAAACGGTATTGTTTCTCTCCTCTTGTCGTCGCTTAAATAAATCGTCGCCTCGCCTTGCTACGAGAACGACATAGTTGTCTTCCTTTACGACTTTATGTTGACTCCACTCCTTTGTCTTTAACTCGAAGCCAATTCTCGTTTCATTCGTTCGAACTATTCAATGTTGCGAAATAAATAGATATTCGATATATAGGTCATCGATCGGAGCGTACCGGCTTCTTGCTTTCGCGATTCTACGATCACGATCTCTGCCGCTGGCTCGGAGAGGCTTCTTGAGGCTTCTTGCCTTTCCTCGTGAAAATACGAATTGACGTTATTATTATCATAAATGTCTTTATATTTCGTTATTAAAGCGCAAATGTTAATTAAAATTACATTTGCATTTACATTAAGAACGTTTAATTAAAATTATTGCGAAATAAATTTCAATTGGAATTAAATATTAATTTGACTCGTGAAATTTTCCAACTTCTACTTCGCTATCCGTGGGATATCGAATTTTCTTCCACTTCTTCTTCTGAAAAATGTCCAATTTCCATCTCGAGTTTCAATCCACTTATCCACCCGATCGATCGACAGACAAGTTTCGTCGACACGTTCTTTCTTTCATCGTTCTTCTTTCAATCAAAAAGGGCGAATTTCACGAATTCTCGATTCTTCGTCTCAAACGAATTTCAATCCCACTTTACCACGACGTTGCATCGAGGAGAAATTGATCGATTTTCGAGGGAGGAGTCGTTTGAGACGAAGCGGTACGATTCTCGAGAAACGTAAATTTGCATCCGAGCTTAATCCTTGATTGTGCCACGCCTCCTACGTTTCTTTCTTTTCGTTCTTGGTCCCAAAAAACTTTCTTTCTCCTCCTCCTCTTCCTCTTCCTCTTCCTTCTCGAATGGTGGGTTGTTGGGGCCACAGGCGTCGCCCATCTCGCGCCATCATTTAACTAAATTACCGGCTTGCCGCGCAAGAAAGGACACTGTTGTATGGTCATCATTATTCTCGTATAACTTGTACGCGTGATCTTTCTTTTTCTCCAGTTTCGGTGATTTCTCGGCGTCTCTCAACCTAAATGTTTCCTAAATGTTTGTTGGACAACGCAGAGGAAATGTGCGTAAGAAATAGTTACGAGAGATTTATGAAATATTATCGTCGACTCGTGATTAACAAGAATAGGTTTTAAATTCTAAATTAAAAATTTAAATAAAATACACACGTCAACGATTGGCGTATTATTTGTTTGTTGTAAGAGAATAATATCAATATCAATATCGCAATGATTATTGTAATGAGAATGATTTAATTCTAGAATAAATTCAATAGGATCGAGTAATGAGAATCTGAATGCATAATGTAAAGATCTTGGAAGTAGAAATTCCACTTTTATTATCTTTATCGTTATGTTTTATTACTTATAATTCGTTTTAAAAAAAGATCGTGAATTATTTGTCTATCCAATCTTATTTATCAATACTCGATATAATGTAATATAATGTATCGTGATAATCGGTATATAAACAGATAAAGATTCGATTTTTCGAAGGCTTGTAAGTACGATCAACTGAAAACTACTATCAACAAAAAATTTTTTTCATTTATATCTTCTAATTTGTAACGTTTCTTTGTCGATTTATAAATGAAAAAGATTCGTGAGAACAGCGCAGATACGACACGAGAATAAAACGTACATCATTTGAGATTTTTTTTTTTAAATGATGAAAATTCGTAAACTATCTTATGGAATGGAAACATGAGATTTTTCTTTTCATTCCTATTCGCTTGTCTTAATCACAGCATATCAGAGAAACCGTATAAAAATCGAGATTTATAAGAAAAAATATGAAATTTCTTTTCATTGCGAATTAAATTTCCTTATTACGATTAAATTAACGTACGAGTTATCGTAATCAAGACTAAATATAAAGATTTATTTTCGAAATTATATCAAAAATCGAATCGAATTCTCTCCCTCTTTTCGTTCTTCTTTTCGTGCATTATCTCTATCGAATCGAAATTTCCTGGAAAGCAATGCTACTCGTTTCGACGTTTCAAATAAGATTGAAAAAAATTAAATCAGGGATCACAAATTGATAACGCAACGAGAGATCGACGAATTCAACCAAGAATTCAGAAGAATTTAGAATGTTCGATGGAATGGAATTTGGAAGCTCCTCGGCCCGAAAGCTCTCGGCAAAAATGGCTGACAATGCGCGCACGGCTGACATTTGTCCGCGCATTTATCGCGATAAAACGGCTTTAGGTCAGAGGGTGTGGCCTCGCCAGATTGATTCGGCGAGCTCGCTTCTGCGCGTTACGCTTCGTTATTGCGAGCACTATGGCCGCGTCCCTTGTCACGGCTTTTCATTCATCTTCCCCCCTCCTTCTCCGATCTTCGATAAATAGAGCAAACGATCAAGCTGTCGCTACATGCCTGCTGATGATTCAGTTTCTGATGATTTCCATAATTATGATACACGACCCAAGAAACGAAAATCTCGCGGTTTTCCTTAAGGGAGGATCATCGTGTTAAGAAAAAAATATCAACGTCAATTTTTCTTATTTCTCGAATTCTTGCTTGGTTACTTAACTTCTGTCTTTGGATCGACGAAACGAAGAGTTTCAAATTTAGAAATTTTCCAAATTTTGGTTAATAATTTTAATAATTGAAAATTTATACGAGACTATAATTTTCCGAGTACAGAAGCTTCTGAGAATTGAAATTATCAGCGAAGCGTTCATTTTATTCTTAGAGTAAGAATAATTGCTCTATCAAAATTTATACTAGAACAAAAAAGAAAAAAATAACTTTCTTTGTCTAGAAGAAAATGGTACAATTGCGAAAAACAAATTTTCTTCAATGAGAACTTTGAAATGAGAACTCCTCAAAATTACAAACTACAAAGAAACAATCAGAAAGATTTAAAAATTGTAGTACAACAGGGTGTCTGGGAATAATATCGGTTGTTTGGAGATTCCTTGGGTAATTTCCAGCAACATTTTCCTTTACAAAAACTTTCGTTTCGCCTTCGTTAACGAGTTATTAACACAAGTATGTTAAAATAATAGCGTTACAGAGAATTGGAAAATATAATTAATAATGTATTCTGTAATGACTAGCCTGCGAAAATTTATGCATTTACTACTGTATGCATTTTTATGCATACAAAATGCATAAGAGACGTATGCAAAAAGACATAAAACATTAAAAGCAAAATAAGTAAGTACATATTATAATATTCAAAGAATGCAACAGATCTTTATTTCAATTCCATTTCCAATAGTTATATTCATGCAAATTTAAATTTGCATAAACATTCGCAATAACAACCCAAGTTATAACCGCCAATGAATTAAATCTCTCTCGCTCGAAAACTTCGATAACTCGAATGATTCCATTCTCTTCTCTCTTCGATTCGAGAATAATTTAATACCAGAGTTAATCCAGTCTCTTCCCTTGAGATTCCCCGAGCCAATACCGTGGTTCGACCGTATTAATCAAATCGCATTCTTCGTAAATGGGAGCAGAATCAGCGCGCATGCGTTCCTTCGTCGCTCAGCGATTGGTCGGAATAAAAAACACTAGGCGGCACGAGCGAGCGCTGGATGGAAAGGTTTTTTCGTATTGCATCGCGATGACGACGCGTTATCTATCGACGCGGCGTGGGTGTCCGTTCCAAGCCTGACAGAATCGAAAACGCGTTATTAACACCGACGTCCCTCGCTCTATGATTACGAGCATTAAATGGCCGGATGGACGAACTTTGCTCCAACTCCGCACCTATCATTATCTCCGCGACCGAAATCGAAGAGACACGCTCGAGAGCTAACCTATAAATGGCTAGAGGAAAAGAGGAGGAATGTGTCGAATGGGCGGTCCCTTGAAAAAAAAAAAAAAAAAAAAAAAAGAGAATATCGAAAAGAGTCGTCGAATTTAATAATCGATCAAATCGTACACGTCTCTCGATCCGCTTCGATCGAGTTCCTTATCGCAAGGAATGTGAATCTACTACAAATCTCTGACATTTAGCTGTAAACGAGCGAACGGGTGAATTTGAATTTTTCAAGATAACTTCTCGATCTCGAAATTATCTCGAAATATGGATTCTTTCTTCTTTTTCTCAGGATCGAAACGAATAATTCTTTTTTTTTTTTTTTTTTTGATTTTTAAAAGATTCTTTTCATACGATACGAATTATCTTCTATCAACGATAGATCGGATGTAATTAATAGGTAAATCGCGGATTTTTCATGCATTTTTCTGCAAGAATTTAAAAATGCAAAAATGCATATAACATAATATATTAATATGCAAAAATACGTATATAAAGAATTTTAAACATTCCAAGTAAAGTATTCATTATAATACTTGATATAAATTTTTATTCCCATTCCATCCCTTTTGATCAAAATATCAATCTGCATAAATTATAATAATAATAATAACAAGAAGAAAAACTAATATTGAAATAATGCACACGCGATTAAAAATGATAAAACATTAAATTATAGCATTTATGCGTTATCATTATGCGATAACAAGGACGCAATATAACGATATAATAATTCCGAATCGAAAAAGATATTACGTTACATCGAAAACAAATACTCCTTCTTCTTTCTTTGTTTGAACGTAATATTTCCTCATAATAATATCCCAAAGAATATTATTTATTGCCGTGGAATTTTTCTGCCGAAGAGAAATAATATCATAAGAAACTTTCTTAAAAAGTCTTTCTTACGAAACGTATATTTTAAAGTGTTGATTATTATAAAAAAGATTATTAAATAAAACTAACAATTTGATCGAAGTAATATCATATTATTTCGATGCATCGATATAACAAAGATTATTCAATATTTATCACGATGAATGAAAACTGAAGAATATTTCTTCTTTCAATTTCTTCAATTTTTTTTTTCTTCAAAAATAACAGGATAAACGCGTCAAAGATAAATATTCTTATTATCCCCGTTTCCTTCCTTCTTTCTTTACACGCTCGTTTGCAACTCGAGAACAACAATTTACCAATATCTATCGGCCGGAAATATAACGAGGCAAACAAACGACGAGGATAAATAACTTTTTCTACATTTTCTCCGTTTCCTCATTTTTTTTTCTCTCCCCCCCCCCCCCCCCGTCTTCTTTCCTCGTTGCAACAATATACGAGTCGAAGGCAGCAGTTTGCCGATCGTTGTTAGTTATTTTATCGATGAAACGCGTACCAGAGCCCGCATCCATCCTGGACGGGACGATATGGCATTTAAATATAATGTTTCGCGCGCATATCGTACCTCGCTACAAACTCCTTTTCAAATTGCATATCAGGTACGATCGAGTGTTGCGAGTATACCAATCTTCCGACGATGAATAATTCATTGTGTAAATAATTCATAAATCACTATATAAGCTTGGCGGACGGTGAGCCGGAATCGTTCAAAAATTTTCGATGAGATTTTTCTTCTTCTTTTTTTTCTTTTCCATTCCATCCTTTCCATTTCATCCTCTCGAGAGAGCTTTCGTATCTTTCTTCTCAAAGACTTCTCGAAAACTTCTTCGATTTTTCTCGATCGCTCTTCCTCCATCGCGTTAAAATCCCCCTTAAATTGCAATTGAGAATTAGAGTTACAGCCTTGAGCCTTTTTATCTCCTCGATCTCGCCTCGATCGCATACCCGTAACGCGATAGGAATTCTTCACGCCTCGATAACAACTTCGATCCATTCGACGATGATGTTTAAAAATTCGTGTTACGTATTCCATACCGTTTCTTTCGATCCACGTCGTAACGGAGCTCCTCGAAAATTCTTCGAAGCGAACTTTCAAACTGCACACCACTCTGAACTCGTTTCTTATTATACTCTCTTACACGGGCAGAAACGTGTCGTCCCCTCTTCCCGTTTTCTCGCCAATTCTTCCCGCCGCCTCTTCGAAAGTATTTTCGAATGCGCAACTCGTTATTTGCTCCTTAAATAAATTATTGCAGGGGGGAGGGAGTCCTTTTAATTAAAAGAGCAAACCCTTACGAGAATTAATCCTCAAAGCTGATCCAAATTTTCGTCTCGCCATGAATCGAATTTTCAAAAATAAAATAATTCCAAATTTCGAAATGGCCTATATAAATTCGAATCGTTTCAAATCCTATCGTCCAATGGTCGAAAATCGTCGAGGATCGAACAGGCGGGGAGGGGAGGAAGAGGGAGGGGAGGCGAAGAGGCGCAACAACAAAAAGGCAAGGCGCACGAGGGCGGTGTTGCGCGTGTACAAATCATGCAAAGAATGACGAGGCATCGGCCCCCCCCCCCACCCATCCTCGGGACGAAACCCGTGCGTTGTCCCTTTCTCCTCTCGTCTCATCTTCCATCTCTCCCCCGCGGCTGTGCCCTCCCCGCGCTACACACAGTTGTTAAACTCGTATGCATCATAGAAGTGTGGCACACGAGGCGTGTAGGAGAGAAGACCTCATGCTGCACAGCCCTCGATGCGTTCGTTGCATATTAACCGAGAACAACGCGTGCATTTTCGTCAATCAGCATATCGTCGAGTCACACTGAACCCGCTCTGGCTTCGATATTCGTGCAACGTCGATGGCCTGTCGATTGTCTCTCCATCTCATCATCCCCTTCCTTCCTTTCTTTTTGAAAAGGATTCGTTCGCGTATACGTAAGTTGGAAAATACCTCGCATCGCGATGTATGTCGCTATGAAATGTAATTGAACTAAATTGTTATCCGATTATAAATTATTCGGATTCAGAGTTGTATATTTGAAATTAGAATATGCTCGAGGAGTTGAGAACGAGAGAACGTAATGACGATTCAGCTTCGACCCAACGTTTATAAATTTACATTTATTCAAATGTTCGATCGACTGTTATTCGAGGCACGATGATTGGCTCGACTTTCGACTTTTTCGGAACGTATATATAAAATATAACGTATATATGCTCGAATGAATGAAACAGCAAATTTCCAACCACTCACACTCCACGACCCTTGTGCTCTTTCTATTTCCAGCAGACCTCGGACCTGGACACGTTGCTGTGCAGACAGGACCTCGACCGGCTGCAGAAACTCGACGAGGATGACCCGGAGAAGGAGCCGAGGGAGCCCTCGGTCCAGATGGAGGACTTTTTCGAGGTTGGGGGGCCGGTGTGCCGGCCGCAGGCGAGCTTCGTCTCGTCGAGGAGTCATCAGCCGGCGGCCAACGACGACGACGTGTTCCTCAGGCCGCCGCTCTGGGAGGACATCACCTCGAGCATACAAAAGCTCGACCCGGAGAACGCGGACATGTTGGGCTCCCAGTCCCACGTGAAAATGGAGACCGACGACGTCACCTCCCCCGTATTGTCCCCCGTCGAGATCAAAACCGAGCCGTTGCCTCCCCCACCGACCCTCCACCTCCTCGAGGGCCCGGCTTCGAACCCCAACTACGCCAACGGCCATCCGAATCCCCCCCAACAAGTCGTTCACCATCGGCCACCGCCGTCCACCGCCTTCAAAACCTTCCCCTCCGGCAACAACAACAACAACAACAACAACAACAACAATAACAACAACAACAACAACAATGGAAGCGGTGCCAAACACGAAAACAGCAATGGCAGCAACGGCGGCAGCGTCAACGGTAACGCGAATACTAACAGCAACAACAGTAGCGGGAACAACAACAACAACAATAGTAGCAACGACTCGACGACGAGCCACCACGGGGGGAATCAGATCGGTGGTAGCGCGACCTCGCCTCTCTACGGCTCGATGACTAGGTTAATGTACATTTCCCCGCTGACGCCGCCGATTTCCGACCCCGGCTCGCCGATAGGGGCGCCACCGAGGCGGACACCGCCTCCACCCTATCCCCAGCCGTCCATTATGAATCCACCTCACAGGATTCAACCGCCCGCCATCACCACCAAATTCAACAGGCGGAACAATCCCGAGCTGGAGAAGAGGCGCGTTCATCACTGTGATTTCATAGGTAAGGGAAAGCTTGTCAACATTGTGTTGTAATATATTCGTGGAACAGTTTCGGAGGAGGAGGTTTCGATTCTTGAAAATTTGATGTGCGTCCATGTATTGCTTATTCGTTATTATAATGATGAAGGGATGTTCGGAAAGTTTGAGAATAATTTTTGTTATAAATTGTTTGTGACAATTTTTTGAAAAAAAAAAAAAAGAATACGTATATGGAAAGATACGTATATTGTTGCATATCTATGTTAACTATCGTGCTGTCGAGTTTTGAACAAGTAAGCATCGAAATTAAATCGAAGAAAGGAAATCGAACCTCTTATATACGATAAATTTTCAACAGAAGATGTTTAACCTACGAATATATAAAAGTAGTAGTACGAATAGTACGATAATAAGATAATGTAACTGCATATTTATCTCCAACAATAAATATAACAATGTTCTAGATGACGCGAAGAAATCAATCACTATCGAGTAATAACTGTTACATTCCGTTTTCCAGGTTGTACAAAGGTCTACACGAAGAGTTCGCATTTAAAGGCGCATCAACGGATACACACAGGTACGTAGCAACAAGATCGAAGTTGCCGGATTCGTTTTAGAGGAAAACGGCATTACGTGTATCTATGGAAAGATGGAACGAGCGTGGAAATTAGATATGTAGCTCATCTACGAAGCGAAACGAAGCGTTTGAAAGCGCGAGGTCGAACGCTTGGCGTGGGCAGGGCGCGGTTCTCTCGTAGGTTTCTCTCCTTCTTTCCAGCCTCCTTTCTTCCTTTAACCTTCGTCTCTGTATCCTCTCTCTCTTCCTTCACCGTACGCGCGCTCATACTCGTCTCTCTTCCTTCACCAGACTTCTCCAATCTTTCCGTCTATGCGCGCGGTGTCGCGCAAAGGAGCCTCTATCATATGTAAACGTATAAGGAACGCATGAAACGTGGTATGCGACACTCCGCTTCGTAGACTTCGAGCTAGCGACCCACATCCTGTCCGTATCCAAACACGCTGCTCGCTGCTAACGCGCTCGTATTACCTACACCTACGTGTATTTGTACACGGCCGAGGATGAAAGGGGTTTCTGGTTGTCCGCTAAAACCACGCGGAATCCTCTCTCCGAAGGAACTGTCGCGTGCTCGTTTGCCGTCGCTTTGCTCCGTGTTTCCTTCAACGGCTGTCGCATGTTGAATTCGAATTCTTTCGATATTTTATTCTAATGAATTTAACGGATATAGATGTACATTTCCCTCGCAGGGATTAATAAATAAATATCGACAAATCTGAATTATAATATCTTCTTCTTTTTAATAAACAGAGATGACAACGTGAAATGATATAAATGTTTTTTTTTTTTTTTTGAAGATCTTTTTCGTATGCGAAACGTGGAAGATCGATTGGATTCTGTGATAATGTTACTCGTTATTTTATTAGGGAAAGATTAGGAGACAATCTCATTTGTGGATGAGAAGTTGTGGGAATTAAAGCGCGCATTAATAAAAGTCCTCATTATATAGAAGAAATTGCTACAATTTATCGATAGATAGTTGCATGCGTGGAAAGTCAAAGTGTTCGTGGAGAACAACAGAACACACGAGATTAATTCGAAGGAAATTCGTGCATGAGTTCTTTGAGTATGTAAACGACGCGAAAGCGGACGTATATGCGTGTAGTCGGGTCGAAAAGAATGAGAGGGGCACGATAGATGCCCACTCGACAACTTCTCGCGGAATGCTTGCCAAAGGCGTCCCCGAACCACGATGTACCACTTTCCAATTGATACCTCGAGATTTTGTATACGCAATACGCTCTTGCACATTTTTAAGAATTCAATTTCTCTCTTCTCTCCGTCGAGAGATCTTCTTTGTTGATCTTCTCGATCGATTGTTTCGAAAGACGAGAGAATCTCCTTCGTCCTTCCTATCAAACGTAACGAACGAACCGAATTCGGTGCAGGTAGGTTAGCTATTAATAAACGTTCGATCTCGAAAGGAACGAAAGGCGACGAGATCCGAAAGGTGAATCGCGAGGGATAAAGCAGTGGCGTAGTTAGCGGGTCGAGAGCCTCGGGCACGTGGCTCTTGAATGAACCAACGTCGAATCGTTTCTCGGCGTTAAGCCTCCACGAGCCGGGCGCATTCACCGCCGGTTCTCTGTCCGATGCGCTTCGACGCACACGCGTGTCCAACGCGTGCACGTGCGCATGCGTCCAGTCCAGTACCGTCTGGTCCCGCGTTCCGAGCCAGCCCGTTCCTCGTTCCATTCCACGGTGTCCCGTCTCGAGCATCGAGAAAGCATCGAGAAAAGAATATCGGGTCGATCGCTCGTAAATTATACACCGTCCAAGGTGGAACGTCTATATTCGAGGATTGTTCGCGACCGGTCGAACGAACGAACATTCGCTCGATTCTTGCGGCCATCGTTTAGTATTCCGCTAATGTATGTTCGAATGCGTTATATACCACGTGTAAGCTGTACACGTCGCGTGTTTCTTAATAGGAAAATTTCGTGCGCGTCTACCGATTTCAGGGTTTTTGCGCGAGACAACCTTGGGACGATCATTCCTTCTTTTTTTTCTTTTATCCGCTTGGGACAGATGTTATCGAAATTATAGGCGGGATGCGCCATTCGCCACGTTACACGGATAAAAACCGATCCTTTCGAGGTAACTCTCGCCGTCGCGATAAGCGAAGGGAACATCCTCGAAATGGGAACCTGGCAACGATCCGATTAGACATAGGAATTTGAGAGATTCCACGTGCGTATCGGAACGAAACTTCTCGGCTTATTCGATGAGCCGTATAATACATAAACTCTCAAAGGTCCAAGAAACTCTCTCGTAAGACGAGCCGTGTGTAAGTACTTTACGTGGGATGAAACGCGCGTATCGTTCCTCGCAATGCTCGCCACTTATATACAACACATTCAACACGCGAATTTCTCACCGGTTATTATTATTTCAGACAAAGGTTAATTTTCTGCTTTCGAAACGAAAACGTTCGTGTTGCTTATATAGCATACCTACGAAACGAACACAATGGGAATATTTGAACGGATTTGTAAATATGCAACAAGTTTAGAATTTTGTCACTTACATTTTACTGAGAGCGGGGAGCAATCTTAAAACAATGCACATATTTACTGGTACAAGCGTACCGTTTATAGTTACAGATATCGAAGAGATTAGAATCTTATACAGTTAGAAAACAATTTGGTATCATTTACTATACGCGCGTCGTGCGGATAGAATTTTTGAAGCTTAATTTTAAGCTCGAAAAAGATAGTGGAAATTTTTTAACAAATTTCCTTGTAGAATCTTGAAAGCAATCTTGATGAAGCAAACTGTACGTACGTATTTACGGTTAAAACTCTACTTATATGAATGGAATTTTAGTAGTTGCCTTATCATTTCAATTCTACCCGAGCTCCTATCTAACTGAATGCATTTACCGTTCGACATTATTCGTACGAATATATTTCGTACCATGGTATATAAATGTAAGTTATATTATTCTTGTTACAAAACGATTCTTATACAAGTGCAAAATCTCACAAAAAATCTGTAACCGATTAAATTAAACAGACTCTCATTACATAAACAACCTGGTCAATGATCAAATCTCGAACGCTTGTGTATACTCTCATGGTCAAAACCATTGCTCGGCTTGAATGGCATATATACGCATATATACGCCGAAAAATCGTTATATATCGTTTTACTCGATGTATAAATTAGAGTGGCGTAAAAGTGACGTAAAATTCCCATTGCCGTTGAACGACACGTCGTATCCTTCCTGTTTCATAAGAAAAAAAAAAAAAAAAAGAAAAAAAAAATTCCACCACGCATTATATATTTATCGTCAATAAATCGTACGTGATAATTTTTTCGTAATTTGTTCGTAAATATCTCCTACCAAATAGTTGCATCTCAACACAAAGAAGAAAGGCGATCTCGCAACGCGAGTATACATACATATTCACGTATCTACTCGCACTATAGAGGCCTCGTGTGTAGAGACAACCGATTGGCACGTATGCGAGGAGAAGTCTCACGGTGTGGGGTGCGCGGACACGAGGCGAGCAACATTCCTGCTTCATCCATGCTTTCAACTTTGGCAACCTTCTAGCCTGCATGTTTGCCCGCTGTCGTTTTATCCGGCTTTAAAACTCGACGCGGTGGCGGAGAACCTTCGCGATTCGAGTTCCTAACGGTGTTTCTCGATCGTTAACGAGGAACGAACGAAAATCCACTAACGCTCGGGTAGCGCGACAAGGAGTGTGCTTCCAGTTGGAGGAATAATAATTGTCCGGGGCACGAGAGAGGCTAGGATACGGAGAGTTTCGAGAGACCGAGCTGTTGGATCGTGAGACGCTGCGAATGGCAGACACCGTACTGCGCGGTGAAAGTGATCCGAAATTAACGGGGACGCCTCGAGGTTCGTAGGCGTCGTCGAGCCAACGCTCGTGATTCAACAAAGATACCTTCCATCTGGAACGTTATCGAAGGAAAATCGTTGGTAATGGACACGCGCTCTTGTTTGCTAGTTTTCTGATTTCTCTTAGAAATACGAGGCAACTTTGGTAGGGGGCAGATTCATTTTGACAGTTTTCGAGATATTAAGCGTAACCATGTATGGGAAAAAAATTTTTATATACATGGATTCTCTCTCTCGAACGAACGAATAGTGGAAAATATATTTTTTTATTAATGAAAAATCGATGAATTGTGTATATTTCATTTTGTTTATATTTGATGAAACAACAATCACTTTTTTTTGGATATTTTGTTGCAATTCGAAATTACGAAAATTGAAATAAGTAAAAGTATCGAGAGTTGCTAATTATCGAGTAAAAAAATTATATTTTTTTCAATCAAAGCAATAATTTATACAAATATGTTTAAGTTAATTTTTCTTAAAGCTCTTACAAATCCGCCCCCTTTTTACTGTAAAATTCTCGATTAAAAAATCTATCTTTATCTGATCTATTTCGAGATGAAAAAAAAAAAAGATCCATTTTTAATCGCGAAAAATAGAGAAATCAACGAATCTCCATCCTCGAGGTAGGAAGACTATCGTTCCTAAGAAAAACACGAATCTTTAAAGGTAAAAAGGGAATCGGCGTTAAACTCGAGTTATTTCCTGACAGGGAAAAAACTGGAGTGAACCGATCGAATGACTCAATACAAATAATTGCCGATCGGATGACGACACGCATCAAACGGCTTTGCTTTTCCATTTTCATTACGATCGATTTACACTTCCAACATATATCGTCCTTTTCTGTTTCTATACCCTCTTTTTCCACGTTCTTCTTTTTTTCTTTTTAAATTACACTCGATCAATTCTCCATCCAAGGATAAAATAGATACAGATCTTCCCACGAATCTCGCGAGACTCGTTTTAGCGAAGATATACTACGGACGAAGGAGGCACGCGACAGAGGGATGGCTAGTAACAAGAAAAAGAAAAAAACCCTATTACCGGAAGGCTGGCTGGCTCTCGAGCTAGTCCTTTTCTCTTGGGCGACGCGACGCCACGTCTCGAAGAAATCGCCTCGGAATTCTCATGAACGAGCAATACCGTGAATGGATGCCGCCTCGTGGTGGTAATACCGATTGTATGGGAGTCGTGCGTGTGGCTAAGACCGGTTGGGGTCGTCTCCATAGCGAGCTGTTCCATACAGCAGAACGAGTCACCGGTATGCGTGGGCGTATTTCTTAGCTATCGAGCCTTCTCGCTTGCTATTTTCCGATGCGCCGTACAACAGTTCTATTCCCTTCGCGCAATTTTTATCATTTCAACCGAGATTCCCGTCTAAAATCCCATTTTTTTTTTCTTTTTTTTTTTAGTCTAAGCAACACATCGAATTCTGACTTTGCTTCGTCCACCGACGATACAGTCCGTTATTTTTCCCCGTGTAACCGGTTTTTATCATTTCCTATTTCGTGAAATTATTTTTCGACACAATATTTCGAAAAATTGTCGAATTCCGAGGTATAACGCACGAGAGGTGTGAAACGAGCCTAAACTAAGAACGATCGTGGGATCTTTAGCTTCGAGGCAAATACCTGTTGACAACGCGATTCTCGTCTAAATAACATTTCCCGCGCGTCAGCTGTGAAAACACGCGTTCGCCAGAGTCAATTAGTTCGTGTAATCGGAAATGGAGATCTCGCAAGGATTACACTCGCTGTCATCGCTCGATCGCGAGATTTTATTACATATTTTTTAAACATATTCGAAAAGAAAGTAACAGTTTCGAGGAGCTAAACACATCCGATTCCTAACCTAAGCTAAATCTAATCTGAACCAATAGTGATTCAATCTCTCTTAATCTCTATTCAATCCCTTATATAACGGTATAATTTAATCATATGAAAGAAAGTTTAAAGAAAGAAAGCGTTGATGTCTACGAAGATTCGTAGATTTACATTAAATTTAAATTCGCTCTCGTCGTCAAAGATCACGACTTTCCCTCAATATATTCGCGACAAAGAGGAACGTGCAAAAGGACATCAAACGAGGCCAAGATATGCATATCAATGAGATAAAAAGGAAGCGTCGAATTGCGCACGATTGAATGGTATCGATCGAGGGGGTAATGGTGGATGAGAATCGCCATGGATGGAGGAGAGATTCGGGGGCAAAGGAGATCGGTCGAGATCGCGGCGGCGGCTCGGAGCCAAAGAAAGGAGCCTATTAAAGAACAATGCGGTGCTCTTTGCGATAGGTGGTGTACGAAGAACCAACCTTAGGCTACGACGAGAGATGCCGCGTTGACCTTTAACTGTACCCGCGTGCCGCAATACGCTCACCTGTATTCCAGCGCAATCCGTTCGCGTTCTCGCCGATCCTGCTTCTGCTCCTGCTCCTGCTTTTGCTCCTCGCCTCGCCTCGCCTCGTCTTTTTCCGCCGCGCCGTGCCCCGCCCCGCCCTGACCTCGCCCGCCCCCCCCTCCCCTCCCCTCGCCCGGCCTCGCTCTATCTCGCCTCGCCTAGCCTCGCTTCGTTGCAACCGAGGCAACGGTCCTCAGATGCATACGCTTCGAGTCCAGTTAACTTTTCTCCATCGCGAAAACTAAGCCTTCTCCCGAGCGAAATGGCCATCGGAAACCCGTTAACCCGCGTGTCACAATCACCTTGGAAAATCGATACTTTTATAACTCGTATAATAATAATAATAATAATAATAATAAGGTTGGATGATTGGAGAAAAATCGGGAAATGGGCTCGCTGGAGAGAGAGGCAGTTACGAAATGTTGGAATCGAAATTTAAGAGTAATATGAAAAAGAAGAAAAGAGTAAAAGGGATAATTCGTATCGTTGGTAGTGGGGGTACGACTACTATCGGATACAGTAGATCCCGCGCAAAATTTTAAGAATCAAATCAGCTCGACAAGTTATTTGAATTTATCATTCTTTCGAGAGAATGATTCATGCGAGGAATGATCAATGTTATCCGTTTCCGGGTTTATACAGATTTCCAAATTTCGCGTATCGTTCTCTTGAATCGTGTTTTCTAAATGGATTTCTCCAGTGAAAGTTGGCGGAAGCATCGCGTATATGCATTGTAACATTTTTTTTGTTCCAGGTGAAAAACCGTACCAGTGTCAGTGGCCGGAATGCGAGTGGCGATTCGCCAGAAGCGACGAATTAACCCGCCACTATCGAAAGCATACGGGCGCGAAGCCCTTCAAGTGTGCCGTGTGCGAGCGTTCCTTCGCCAGGAGCGACCACCTCGCCCTTCACATGAAACGGCATCTTCCGAAGCAGCACGCCAAGTGACCGTACCGCTCCTCCGAGACTCCGTCTCCGTCTTCGTCTTCGTCGAGTGACTCCTCGAGCGCGCGCCCTCCTGACGATCTCCTTCAGCCTTTTCCCCAACCGTACCAGCAACGAACTCACGAACTTTGTTCATTTATCGATTAACAATTTTCGGGTATTCCGAGATCGCTCTATGCCTCGTTTAATTTCAACTCGAATTTTCAATTCTATTGAATTTTTCTCGTACATCGTGAAATCGTTTCGTTAAAATGTCGAAAAAAGATCGAGAGCAAGTTAATCGAAAGCAAGTAATTCTCTAATGACTTAAACGTGTTGGCTAGAAATAGCAGCAGCGGCTGGACCACTGCTACTTTTCTGCTCTGTGTATCTTGCCGTTTTGAATAAACAACGAACGGTAAATGTAAATTGCATTCAGCGTTTTCGAATCTTGGGTTTTTTTTTTTTTTTAAATTTCACAGTTTCGATCGTAATTCGAAAAAAGTTTCACAAAGTAACACAATATTTTTTAGAAATATTTCCGTTTCAATTTTTAATCCGATTGTTGAAAAACAATTCGAGCTTTTCGACAATTCTGATCGCGTTAATGAAAAAATTAATCGAACGTGTGTCGTTCAATCGGCGAAAAATTGTGACGAAAGTGTAATCATTTTGAGAATATACGAGTAGTTTTAAGGGATTACACCATGTTGTATCACGTTAAAATTCCTATTTCACCTTGCGCGAAGAAAATGAAGCGAGAAAGGCTAAATCTTTTGCGAGTACGGAAGCTGGTACGCGCATAATGGCATCTAGGTATTTTGTGCTAAGTTAACCAGAATAGCGAGGGATCCTGATGCAAGAGAACACGAGTGTCGAAAAAAAAAAAAAAAAAAAAAATTTGCACATGATCATTCCCGTTAATTTATTTGTCTATGTATATAATAAATACGATACTTCTGTAACAAGAAACTATTTGTTCGTGATTTATCTATCGCAATTTTATGTCGCTCGTATTCCTTTGCATTTGAATCCCCTCCGTTCCGCAACTAGAGGAGTTAGTCTAGATCATTCTTTCGAACGATCGTTAAATGCATAAACCATCGACGCGATCTACGCGAAAAGAATCGATTTATTATATAGTGATGCCTTATGTACAAATTTATTTAGGTACGTAACGTGTATGTATACGTATACGTATGTATGTATGTGTATAATCATACACGGATATGCATATATATATATATATATATATAAATATACGTTCAAATCGTGGAGAAAATATCACGCCGCATCCTTTGCGGCTGAAAGGTCTATGCACTTATGTGTGTGTATACGTGTAAAAAAAGCGATGCATATCCAATACTTATGTAGTTACTGTAATATTAATCTGTATAGTATGCGATTTAAATATTCGAACCGATAATATTCGCATTCGCCGGTTTCCACGATTTTATCGATTATCTTGTTTATTATTCGCAAAAATGGTGCGCGTAATTACACGTAGATACGATAGATGACAGAACGACTTATTTATTAGTCGTTTCAGTTAAAAACGAGAGAAAAAAGAAAAAAAAAAAAAAAAAAAAAAAGATCTTCGCGAAGCAATTTATTATCTTTCCTTTTATATTTTGTCGCGTTTCTCTCTGTTCTCTCCGTGTCTCTTTATTTTTCTTATTTCGCATCTCGATCATTAAATGCGAGAAATTAAGAGGTGCTTAATATTTTCGCTTCTTTCTCCATATTACAAAACCAAAAATGTAATGATTATTTCATGAAAATTCATTTCCGTTATTTTATTCGTTCGTCTTGTTATCATTTTTGTTATCATGAAGATAGTTAAAGATGAATTTAATTTAGTTTCATTTTAAAATGTTACGTTTCGATTATACCTTTTAATTAGATTTTTGTTCAATAATCTTTTTCTTCTTTAATATTCGAAAGTAGACAGAGTCTATGAATATAAAAATTTTACAATGTTTAATTCACAAACGTGTATACGAATAACGTATAATACGAATTCACGAATCTATGCTATCAACATCAACTATGCTATCATTCTTTGAGATAAAGATTAAACCTGCTTCGCGATTTTTTATCTAACCCGCATTACCTCATTTTTTTCGGCACTTTTTTCCCATGCCCGATATACAATTACACAATTCATTCACTAGGCCAACAATGTTAACACAGATATACCTCATTTACCGAAATAGAAAAATTCAAAGCGGTTGTGACGAAATTTTATGCATTCTCCTACACGATTTCCTAGAATTTTGTTTATAATGTTTGTAAATCGCTGTAATTTGTGTGTTGTGTAATTTAAATATATATATCACGATATATACGTATTATATATTCGCAAATAATGTGTTTGGTTTTCCTATTTAGAAATAATCCACACATATTAAATAGTAAATGATGATAAACTTCGCATTTAGCATGTTACAATTAAAAAATATATCACGAATGACTCGTAAAGTAACAGGTATTGACGTAAAAAATTGTTTTACCATTATATATGATATTAATCATCGATATAAGTACCTACTTACAAAATATACATAAATTCATTTCTTTCATTTGCATAGAATTTATAATTACAATATGACGATATGTTTTTCTACAGATAACGAATGATGGGAGTTGAAAACAATTCGACGAAACATAAAATATTTACGTTTAATATTAAATTTTATTGTATAATAAATCTACATCTACGTAAATGCACATATTAGAATTATATATTATGTTATATGCATTATCGAAAATGGTTAAATATTCCAATGCTTCAATTAAATTTATTCCTAACCTGTACATCCTATAAAACTCACGAAAATTAAAATAAGATATTAATTGATTATATCAATAACGTGACTATATCAATAACGGATAAAAATACTAATATGAAACGTAAAAATTTTTTTACTTAACATTAGGAATATTTTGAAATATCATGCAAATTTTCCTCATATTTCTAACCAAACGAATCTAATCGAAACGCGATATAATATGATGAATGGCGCCATCTGACATGGAACGAAAGAACTAAAGATTGCGAATGGTGCCATCTAAGGGAGAATAAAAAAACTAGAAATAGAACGAAAATTAGAAATAAAACCATAAAAGACAAATAGAATAGATGTGACATATTACGAGATTTTGTCACATGTTCTAAAATACCGACTTTAAAAAAGATCAAAGTATCGTTCTTATGCCATCTAGTATACTATAAACGAAGTATATTCACAAAATTAAATTGCTCAAATAGTACAACTTAAAAACCTGCACTTACTTTATAATTTTAGCAAATGAAATGATTTTATAATATTAATAAAATATATATGTACGAAAAATATAGTCACGCTCGCAACTCATTAGCACACATAATTTCTTATAAAATATATAATTGTATCACTTATACAATGATACCATTATATGTTGTATATTAAATAATAATAATAATAATAATTCCCAGATCTCACCGCTTTGAAATTATAGCGAATAAGAGATTCACTCTGACTACGACGAGTCTATCCATTTTTTATTAACAAAACTTTATTTTCTTTCAAATAAATTTTCCTTTTGGTATACGTTTGCAAAACGTTCAAATTTTTTGATCATAGTGCAATTACATACAACAAAAGGAGTTATAAGAAAAACTGGTACGAAAAAAAAAGCTGAAAATAAAATTACTTAATTAAAAGATATTCTAGGCAATATTTTACATTTCCATTATTATGAAAATGAAACATAATCGATGATTAAAAGCAGGAAAAAAAAAAGCGAAATAAGCTCTCACAACAGTACTGTTTTGGACAAAATTGCTTTGTCCATTAATTATTTACTTATTTATCTATAATATCCATAATATATTACAGATTTATTTACTTAATAATTATCCCTGATTATGCATGCATACAATTATAAATATATTTTACTTAATCAATTAATATTTTTATAATTTTTGCTTCTGTAAAGGATTCTGAAACAAAGTCAAATATAGCATTAAAACATTTTAAATATTTTACCTATTCCAAAAATTCTTTTCATATGCCTATATAAAAATGTAATATTTTATAAAACCTGCCTAGTGAAAATTTAAAATATTTTTTTTCACAATCCAACTTATGTTAATATTAATAAATTAATATTAACAATTTTCAGGAATTTATGATATGATGAATTATATATACCAAAAGAAAATGTATGAAAAAATATATCAACAATTGCTAGTGAACAAAGTCACTAATTAATTAATAATAAGGATTGTTCAGAATGAAGAAATGTAGGAATGGCAAATGATTCATAATTTTTGGAAACTAGGAATATTGTTGTGTGAAATTTCGAATCAGGAAAAACAAAGGTATTATTTGATAAAAGAAAGAACATTAAATGCTTACAAATCCGATTTACTAGAAAGCTTAATGTTTTTTCGATTCTACCTAAAAAATGAAAGCTTTATCTCATAAAGAAAAAAAAAATTTCTTTTCTTCTATTCCGTTGAAAGCTGAAGAGTTTCTATAACAAAAAAAAAAATCACAATTAATAACAGAGTTAGTAATTAGTCTCCACAAATGAAAACCAAATATTATTTTCATATCCATTTTTTTCGCTTTCTTCTTCAATTCATATCTGTAACAAACTTAATTGGATTATATGATTCCATTTGTAATTAATTAGAAAATAATTTACATTTTCCAATTAATTATAAAAGAAATATTATCTGAAAAAAATTCAAATAATATTAAGATAATTCATAATTTTAAAAGAAAACCATTCCTTCATAAAAAAATATACTTTTAACAGTATTTTCAATAACAAATGGTCTCAATAAGGGGATGCTGAAAAGAAAAAAACGAAGAAGAGGTAACCAGAAGGGTTACCACAATAACTATCCACTCAATGTAAACCCGAACAAACCGTGAGTGGAAAATCTCTATTCTTTTCGCAACACTAATATACTAAAATCTCAAAAGAAAACACGAAGAGTGCTTTATTATATTTGCAACGCAATTTTCGATCAACAAAAAAAAAAAAGAAAAAAAAATAGAATAGAAAATTCGCGAAAGCATACACCGTCAATAAGATGTTTTATCTATTAAATATTTACGAAACTCTAATAAACTAATTTATGCACTCTTACTACATTATATACGCAACACTAATAGCGGAATATTGCAGCTATCGCACGCTGCTAGCTTGTAGTACAATCATCTTTCTGCAATTCTTTTGATTGCAATAGATGATCCAGAAGCAGAAACGTTCTTCCATGGTCCAAACGGAAGAAATAAGGGCAATTTGTAAACGCAACACTAAACAACGCGATCATTCATCAACGCAACACTAATTTAAAAAACGCGATCGTTTATCAACGCAACGCTAATTTTTAAAATGAGATTAATATAAAATTGACTACTATTATAATTGCAAGAATACTTCAAATATTCCGATATAATCAATCGCAACACTATGAAATAAATACAAGTTTAAATAATAATAAAAAAAAAACAGTAAAAAAAATAGACTAAACCATAATCAAAGTAATTAAAAGCAATCGCGATATATTTTACAACGCAACACTAATTCAACCCGCTTTTAATCAATCGCAACACTAATAAAAAAATCGCGATGCCCCTGATGACTGGATCCGATGGGCCGGCATGCAAATCGGCCAGACAACACAAAAACATTTACTACATATTACTAAAACGAGCACAGTGACAAAGTAGTAAAAATGATTTCCCATTCTTTGGATCCAAACAGGATCCAAAAAATGAGAAGCCATTCGTTGCAGCTCTCTTCGTGACAGTTTGTCGAGCCTCTTCGGTCTTCCTCCTTCGGGCGCGATGCCCGCTGAAACTTAAATCTAGGCTCGAGATTCGCTAATCGCAAACAAAAAAAGAAATAAAAAAAATTGACTAAATCGCGGAAGCTGAATACACATGGACGACCAACGATCGCAATGATCATTCTCCGTACATGTGCAGAATCTCGAGCGCAACGTGCGTTTCGAAACCAAATCACGACCGCGACCGCGGAATTCGAAAAATCGATGATCGAAACCAGAGACAAATGATCATCGATGACCACTCGTCTCAGTTTCATTCCCGACTTTTCAAATTTTATTTCCTGAAACAGATTGTCACGAACGAAAACGCGCCTACCCGATCAGAGACTGTGACAATCTGCCCGGCCCTACCTACTTATAACTAACAGGCACACAAGAAGTATACTACCTATCCTACCTAGCCCTATATTTAAAAAATGGCAAAACAGGCACACCAACACACTCATTCCACGATTCTCACACATAACGCCCGGGCGCAAAAGCCTACACTAGGGAAAGCGTCCCGGGACACCTCCGACACCCGAGCTTGGCATACTACATTCGCACTCTAACTGTACGTACCATTTTCCTGAAATCGACTGATGAAGGCTAGCGACCTTTGCGTAAAAAGTAATCAAATTTCTATCTGTATATTTAATTACATTTAATTCTATAAATGTTGGAAGAATGATTTTCTAAATAAGTTATGTTATTAATGTAAAATGAAATATCATCATTATAATTATAATTTGAGAATAAGATTAATTATTGTAAATTTTTCATCTGTAATAGATGTAATATTGTTCTCATAATTGTAATGAAATAATTGTTGATGAACTAATAGTTGAAACGACGCAATTCCACAGCCTAACCACACACACACAATGTGGAAAATACGTCGTGCACGATACGCTAACGCATCATCAGTCGCTGAGAAATTTTTACAAACTTATCAATTAGGGTCATCGTATCCAATGCCTTTCTCTCACTCAAGTAATACCTGGATACGTGAGTGAGATCCTGGCAATGAACACGGAAGGGGTTAAATCTGAAAATCCTGAGCTAAAAAGATAGATTAGTGTAAATATTTTCTATATCTAACGGGCTAATGAACTTTTATTTTATATAATCTTATTATATTTCAAATTTTAATGACTCTATTTGATATTTTATTTTTTAGTAAGGAAAGTTTTTGAAATTTTAATATTCTATAAAAAGAATTACTAATTAAAATGAAATAAATCAATTAGAAAAGTAGAAAAGTGATTAAAATTCAATTCTGAATAAAGATATTGATTCAGAGTTTAAATATTAATGAAAATATCCTCAGGTGATTTCTTCGTCAAAGCATATTTTCGAAAATACAAGTATTCAAAAATCACAGCTTTGATTTCAAAATCTACCTGTCGCGAAGTGTCTTCTTGCACGTAACATTTCAAAGGAAAAGAATAAAATTCTATATTATCTTGAATATTAAACAATTAAATCGTTTAAAACATTATCATGAAAAAAAAATGAAATGATTTAATATCACATTCAAATATTCGTTTTTAATTCATACATTATTATTCACTTAAATATTAAATATCCATATTATTATATTTATCCATATTAAATATACTCTTACAAGTTATTACTTTCAAATTAAATAAATTTCTATGATCAATTTTGAATTAATATTTAAAAACGCGAGGTACAAGAAGACCTAGCCTAAACTAAATAAATAAATACAAAGAAAATAAATCTTACTACTCACGGATATATAAAATATATATCCGTGGTCACTATGCTCGTGCAAAATTCTACGTATACAACCAATCACTCGTGTCGATTCGGATCTTTCATCCTACGACATGATTGAGTGACTGGAGGAACCAAAATGCATGCGACTCACCATTAGATGCGAAGAATCTGCATTGCCATTACTGCTAACCCATGAGAAATCATCGTGAAAGCTGTAGCAAAAAGTAGAACATTATATTTTACAAATATGATCAAAATTGAAGTTTACATATTGTGTAATAAAAATAATAACAATAATTTATATTTTTAAATAAAAACTTAAAATTTAAAAATTGAAATTCTCTGATTATCTTTCAGTGAAAGAATAAAAGGCAAAAAAAAAATAATTACCTCTTCGCGTGGTGGATGATCGCCTTATTCTTGAGAAAAACACTGACTCTACTAAAAACGAATATTAAAATAAAAAAATAAAAATAAAAAACTACTAATGCGTCTGTATAATCACTGTATAATTACCGAACAAGCACTGACTCTAATTTCGCGTATGATTATTGTAATTAAATTCACTTCACAAAGCTATTGAATTCTAAAAAAAATAAAAAATACTGCGAAACAAACACTGACTCTATAGATCACATTGCACGTGATCACAATGATCTGAAAATAAATTTCATTAATGGGGAGAAGAAAGTTGTTAAAGAAAATAAAATGTTTTTATATGAAGCATTTCTTAAGAAACACATTATATTACAATATATACATATTATTTTTAAAAAAAATTACGTTTTGAATGTTCATTATTAAAATTAAAATTAATACGTCATTTATTAGAAATATTCGAAAATATTTGCAAATTTTTATATAAAATTTACTATCAACAATTTAGCATATTATTTCGAAATTTTTTTTATCATCATTTTCATATTTTCAAATAATCAACATAATAATTATGAATTATATATGTACTTACATTTTTCTTCGAAATTAAAACATTACCTTTTCTTCATAAAATATAAATGTCATCATGGCGTCCATATTGATACTTTTCCCGCCTAAAATGATGTCAGCAATCGATTTATCTGAACAAAAAAAAATCAAATCTTTGAAATAAATATATAATGTATATAAGATTAAATTAATAAATAAAAATAAAGCAATAATCTATCGAATTTTATTTTAAAAACTCCTAATATGAGTTAATATGAGTTAATTGTACCGATCCAATAGACGAATAAAAAGTAAAATTATTCTTCAAATAATTATCAACTAGAATAATATTTAACAAATAAGTGAACAAATACAACACAACAATAACACAACAACAATATAAAATAATAATATAATAAAATAATGTAAAAGAATAACTATCAAATATATATTACGCAATAAATTTATTCACACTCGAAACGAAACGTCTAACGAATACGAGTTTCGACAACAGAATGACATTCGCGTGCCTATTTCGATGTATCGAATTACAAAATGGAGTGGGGGGATGCTCAACAATTCGACTTTATACGTTCGGAACGTGTCGAACGGATACGAATACATACAATAAATTTTCTCGACAGAATAATAAGAAACGTTTTCTTATGACTTTGAGTGTCCAATCGAAACAAAAATAAGAAGAACGCAATAATCGAATATCTAGATGGTCACATTTAACAATAAAATATGTGAGAATGTGTATATGTGTGAGAATTGATTATTACGATCTAACTACCGAAGTTTTTACACAGATATAAAGATAAAAAAAATTTCTAATCGACATTGTTATTAAAAATGAGCAAAGTCTTACCATATTTGTATGAAAGTAGTTGAATTTTCATAATTGTGATAGTATAAACTGCAAAAACTGCAAAAATTGGTACATTGTCAGCCTTCCCGCCATCGAAGTTGCAATCAAATGATAAAGACACTCGATTCTGGTATAATAATGATTAAACAAACACGTATTGATTAAACTCAGTTTAATAATCTATGATTGAACTTAATAACTATAACACTGTAACTCTATAACACAAATTTTACATAATTACGCACTTTTGCCGGCGAAACGTGACTCTTCCTCCTGGTTTTCAACTGTACACTGATGTCATGCGCAATATGATGCGCACTGGTTCGTCTCACTGTTAGATCTTAGCTCCTTTCTGATTGGCTGAAGTATAATTTCCCATTTACTTCAGTCGCGCGAAAATTAAATATAAATTTTTATATATTAAAATCTCACAAAAATATTGATTAAAAATATAATAGGAATAGATTATTATATAAATTAATTTTTAATTTAAAAAAATTTATTATAAAAAATTAATATTCAAATTATATTAATAATCAAATTAAAGATTAAAATAAAGAAGATTGAAATAAAATATTAAATTATTACAATACTCAAGATTTAAAAATTTAAAAATTTTATTTACAATATATTCAGGAAATAAAAAAAATATACATAAACATGTATATTTGTACATGTATATATATATATATATATATATATATATATATTAGTTTCATTATATAAATTTTTTATAGATTTTTAATAATGTTTTATTTAAAAATTACTGAATAATATTTTCTTTGTAATTTTTAGATTATAAAAGTAAGTTTTTTACATGAAGAAATTAATATTTATTATTTAACTCTCATATAAAAATCAAATTTGCATTGCTTAAATAACTTTGAAAATTAAAATTTATTTATTAATAATAGAAATATAAAAACTATTGTCAATTTTTAATTTTACTTAAAAGATAAAAAATGATAAATATCTCATGTAAAATAAATAATTACAAAATATATAAATTAATTACAAAACATCTATGTCATTCTTTCATTAGAAACATTAAAAAATTAGAAAAATTTATTATTGCTTGTACAATAATTTTTATCTGAATTTGTTTTAGAAAATGAACAGGATTTTGTGATATTTAAAAAAACATTATATATTATAAATATGATCAAACTTGGAATATAAATATTATATATAAAAATAATAACAATAATTTATATTTTTCAATAAAAACTTGAAATTTAAAAATTGCATTTCTCTAATGTCTCTATCTTTTAATAGAAAAATAAAAAGCAAAGTAAAAATAATTACCTTAATTACCTTAAAATTAATTCGCATGGTGGATGATCCCCTTAATCTTGAAAAAAATTCTATTATATAGAAAACGAATATTTAAAATAAAAAAATAAAAATAAAAAACTACTAATGCATCCGTTTACATCATATGATCACCGAACAAACACTGACTCTAATTTTGTGTATGATTATTGTAATTAAATTCACTTCACAAAGCTATTGAATTCTAAAAAAAACAAAAAATACTTTTGCGAAATAAATACTGATTCTACAGATCACATTGCACGTGATCATAATGATCTGAAAATAAAATTTCATTAATGGGGAGAAGAAAGTTGTTAAAGAAAATAAAATGTTTTCATATGGAGCATTTCTTAAGAAAGACATTATATTACAATATATACATATTATTTTTAAAAAAAATTACGTTTTGAATGTTCATTATTAAAATTAATAACACGTCATTTATTAGAAATATTCGAAAATATTTGCAAATTTTTATATAAAATTTACTATCAACAATTTAGCATATCACGAATTATTTCGAAATTTTTTTTTATCATCATTTTCATATTTTCAAATAATCAACATAATAATTATGAATTATATATGTACTTACATTTTTCTTCGAAATTAAAATATTACCATTTCTTCATAAAATATAAATGTCATCATGGCGTCCATATTGATACTTTTTCCCGCCTAAAGTGATCTCAGCAATCGATTTATCCGAGCAAAAGAAAAAAAAAATCAAATTTTTTAAATAAATATATAATGTATATAAGATTAAATTAATAAATAAAAATAAAGCAATAATCTATCGAATTTTATTTTAAAAGCTCATAATATGAGTTAATATAAGTTAATTATACCGATCCAATAGACGAATAAAAAATAAAATAAATTATTCTTCAAATAATTATGAACTATATTAATATTTAATAAATAATTGAACAAATGCAACATAACAATAATACAACAATAATATAATATAACAAAATAGTATAAAAGAATAACTATGAAATATATATTACGCAATAAATTATTCACACTCGAAACAAAACGTCTAACGAGTACGAGTTTCGACAACAAAATGATACGGTGTACCTACGGTGTCGATGTATCGAATTACAAAATGGAGAGGGGATACGTTCAACAATTCGACAAGTTGAAACATGTCGAGCGGTTTCTCGAACGTAAACAGTCAATTTTTGTGGAAAGACAATTATAAGAAATGTTTTCTTGCAATTTTGAATATACGATCAAAACAAAAATAAGAATAATACGACTCGAATATCCAAATGATCACATTTAAGAAAAAAATATATGAAAATATATGTATGAAATATATATGGAATATATTAAATGTAAATTAATTATAATGATCTATTATATATAATTATAATGAAACTACTTCCTATTCTATGCGAATAAAAAAACAAAAGAAATTTATAATAATTATTTTTATTTTAATGAAGAAAATCTTACCATTTGCATAAAAGTTATCGAGTTTTCTTAATTAGTATGGTATATGCAAAAATTATTGCTATACTTTCAAAGCCATCCCACCAACGAAGTTGCAATCAAATGATAATCTGTAGCAAAAAACATTCAATTTAAGTATGATAATGATGAAGTAAACATATATTAATTAAACAAAGCATAATAATAATATATAATTAAACTTTAGAATCGTAATATGATATTATATTAATAAAAATTTTACGTAATTATACATCTGCCGGCGAAACGAAACCTGTCACTATGATTTTCAACTATAGACTAATGAAATGCGCAATATGATGCGCACTGATTCATATTGCCGCTAGATCTTAGCATCTTTTTGATTGGCTGAAATATGATTCGCATTTATTGCAGCCGCGCGAAAATTGAAATATAATATATTATATTTTAATTTTAGATTTCTGTATATCAAGTTTTCATAAAAATATCTATTAAAAGTATAATAGAAATAGATTATTATAATTAATTTAATATAAAAATTATTCAAAAATTATTGAAGAAAGTTTAAATATAAGATTGAACATTTAAAACAAAAATTATTTGTAAGTCTGAAACAATAATTTACATCTGAATATAAAATATTAAATTTTTGAAAAGTTACATAATAAAAAATATTTATTTTATAGTTTTTTTTCTTTTAGGCGAATTTATATCAATAAAAATAAGAAGTATAGTTATATAAAAATTTTATTTATAGAATATTTAAAAATTAAAAAAATATGTATAATTTTATATATATTATACATATAATATATATAATACATATGTATTTATATTGGTTTCATTATATAATAACATTTTTCTAAATTTTTAATAATATCTTACTTAAGAATTGTTAAATGATATTTTTCTTCTTTATGTATTATAATTTATAATTTATGTATTATAAATATAGTTTTTTCTATTGATGATTGCAAAGATGATTATTTATTTATTATTTCATAACTTTTTTGAATAAAGAATCAAAATCAATATTATTACATTAAGAATAATATTTTGAAAATAATTTATATACTAAAAAAGCAATAAAATTGAAAATGATTATGAATATTATGCTCAAAATGATTAATAAATTATTAATTAATTATTAATAATTAATTATTTAAATTATGTATATGTGATAATAATGATTGAATTTAGAAATATAGTTTTCGTTATTATAAATTGTTTTTATCTATTTTTTATATAGTTTTTATAATAAAATTAGATTTTAATTTCAATTAATTATTAAAACTAAAATTGTTTTTTATATTAAACCGATGTCACATCTGATACGAAAATAATAAAAAAGGTTAGGTGATTCTTGAATTCCTAAGAAAAAGCATTGCATATCACATCTATTTTGTATCTTGTCTATGGTAAAACATGGACGTGGACACAGCGAGTGATAATACCTCTATTGATGACAAGATAGATGATTTTTGTGAAAATCCAACGAGAGATGCTTTGACAGAAGGTCTTATGAGTCTTCTGAAACCTACAGTGGATCAGTTAGATGAAAGAATTCGTGCCACGAGGTATGCAACTTTTATTTTTTGTATGTGCAATGTGTGAGAATAAACGTAAATATTCATAATATTATTGATATGATATCAAATCTTTTTCGAATAATTAAGCATTTAAAAAATTTGAAACATTATTATGTCAATGATGATTATTCATTAATTTTCATAGGATATGTCAAATAGAATTAAAGCAAAGAATTGAATCATTGACAGAAGAATTACAAAGAATCAATGAAGCATTGCAATGCCCATTGGAAACTGATTCATATGTTAAAAAGTTAATTAATGCTAAACACAAAATTACTATTGTCAGTAACATTTTACAAAGTACACAAGAGCGATTAAATAAAATTCATCAAGCAGTGGAGAAGAACACAGCAAAGAGGAAAGCTTTATTGGATCATAGTTCTTCATATGGAAATACCTCTAATATTTTAAATAAAGAAGAACAAGTGGAAATAGAACAAGAAACTAATATTTCTAAAGAACATGAATGAATCATAATTATGATAAGTATAAGTTAATTGTGATATGTCTTATTAGTTTGATATTTAATCTAGAGTTATTTAAGAAAGAAAAAATTATATAAAAATTCTTATAACAATCTATTTTCCATTAATATATCATGAATACACCGATAGTTAAATTATCGGATAAAGATTTGGAATCAGTTTATGAACCATCAGAGGATTCCTTCCTCTTGATAGATGCCTTAGAAGCTGATTTAGAGGTCCTAAAAGTTACAAAACCTGTGATGTGTTTAGAGATAGGTAGTGGATCTGGTATTGTAATTACAGCATTGGCAATGGCATTGAAAATTTACTGCCAATCCTACTATCTTGCAATTGACATTAATATCAATGCGTGTAAAGTTACAAAAAAGACTGCTGCGCAAAATTTGGTAGAAATAGATACTGTACAAATGGATTTATTAAGTTTCTTACGTAGTGATTGTGTTTTCGATATCATAGTATTTAATCCACCATATGTGGTGACCAATGATGATGAAATTTTGAATAGGCAGATATTGTTTAAAAGTTGGGCAGGTGGTAAAAGTGGTAGAAAGGTTATGGAACGAGTATTTCCTAAAATTCCTGATATTCTATCGGATACAGGAACATTTTATCTATTGGTTATTAAAGAAAATGATCCTGAATACATTTTACGTACATTTATGAATTTAAACATGTCAGGCAAAATAATATTAGAAAGAAAAATAAGGGGAGAACATTTGTATATATTACGTTTTAAAAAAATAAAGTAAAATGTCTTCGTCATATATATGTTTTTGTGTGTAATTAATTAAGAAATTTTAGTAAAAATTTTGCTATTTCTTTATTTTTCAAATTTTTACTATTTTACATTTTATTTGTATATATATTTTATTCGTCATATTTCATCCTATACAATTTTATTCTTAATCGTGAAACTTGTACTCATCAACGATTATCTCTAATGAAAAAAAAATGTCAGTCTAGTAAAGTATCTAATTAAACATCGTATTTTTCGCAATATATACGGCTATCAAATACTGCTATTGGTAGACAACAGAGATATTCGAATGATATAAGAAGTATCTAATAATAAAATCTATTATCGCTTCATATCTAAAAGAAAAAAAATTCATTAAAACACAAAAGTTACGAACATTACGTACATCGGTATAGGAAATATGGCTATAGAATTAACGATATTATCGATATTCGCGATGAAATAACGAAAATGCATGAATGCCTGATGTATCGTTAAAATGGCAAGTAATTAATTTGTTGCGATCCTAAAATATTTTTCATATCTTTCGCATCGTTTCCTATTTTTACAATTAGTCGTCATTCGCTCGATTATCGAGGTATTAAGATGAAACGAAAATGAAACATAATACGAAATATAAACATAGATAAAAATCTGATAGCTTATAATGAAAAATCGATTATCACCGTAACATTTGTCTATCACCCGTGATCATTCTCGAGAGCAAGTCAAATTTCTACGAATAAATAGCTTTCGATCCGTATATTCGTTGTAACTTGACGTAAAGCGTAACTGCACTAATGGTAGTCACAAGAATAGTAGTTAAGAAGAACGATATAGCAGTGTAAAAACCACTGTGTGTCATGCAAACGTTAATTGAATTTCTCGCTACTTCTTCGATAGCAGTTTCTTCGAGTTGTTCCAAGACTTGATTGCTAGCTTTGCTTAAGTCGTCCACCATGATTACTCTGAAGCCACGACCGATACGTATGGAATCAGATAGTAACACAGCTGTACCGTTAGATGTCGTATTCGACGGTGTATAAATTATCGAACGTCGCCGTCTACCTGGTTCAATTTGCTGGAAAGGTTATAAATACAATGTTTTTTTACAATAAATTCGAATTTAATATTAAATTAATTAATTATAATAAAAAATTAAAATAATTTTATAATATTTTATATAATTGAATATCACAGGAATACCTGATTCATTTCTGGACAAGGCTCGCAATCGGTTTTACACAATTCCACATTGCATTCGATGAATAGATCCATCACATCGGGGAATTTGAAAGCTTGGAAGTAAGCGTAAGCAATAATCGATGCTCCTGTATTTCCGGTATCATTTGTCTTTTGGAACGCACCGAATAATTTTGGTTTCAATATACAACCTCTTTCGTCCGTTAATTGTAGCGTATTGGTCGAAGATTCGTCACGAGCAATACAATCGTGTACCTTGAAATTTGCAAATTTTCGTTAAGAAAAGCTATGTGTATATTTCTTTTTTTATTTATTTTTATATTTATATATTTATTTATTATTTTTTTTTAATAAGAAAAAAATGAAGACAAAATTAAAAGTTTACTAAAATTAATATAAAAAAATATTGTTACCTGAAGATCGAAGCCAGGATCCCCTTCTACGGATACAACTAAAGTCATGGTCTCTCCGATTTTAACGAGTCCATCGGCAGCAGGTGCAAATGGTCCTCGTCCCACTTGTATATCCAATTTAGCGGTTGCTGTGTCACCGCTGAACGTCACTATTTCCTGATTCAACATATCCACTGAGAAGTTCACCGTCAAGGCCTTATTGATGTTCCCTTCCCACAGACAACGAACTCTTTGCACTGTATCCCAAACCTCCTGTATTCCTGGTTCGTTCTAAACAGAGAGGAGAAAGAAAGATATTCTCAAGAAAGTTCTCAAGTGATTCAAATTTTATCGAAATTGTGCGAAGTTTGAAATGAAGTTTTACCTGCAAAACTAGAACATTTTCAAGATACGCCTGACCAGCTTCACCCGCGAAATCGTTGATGAATTGAGTACCGCAAGAATCCAAACTGACTGTAAACGAATATTTCGTCTGTCCAGAATTTTGCTCGACATATCTACATTCTGGATTCGTGTAAAATCCCTGAGAATATATATAAATGATGAGTATAAAGTGAGTATATGACAATCCAAAATATCATATTCCTTACTTACTTTCGAATAAATAACACCATCGAAAGCGCGATTGAACTCGATGTTGATAGTCATCATAGTCTTACTGCACTCCACATCGAGGGAATGAATGTGTGGAGGATGTTTTAAATCATCATCTTCCGTCGCACCTCCACCTGTCGTCATTCCAGAACCGCTTGTTCCTACAATGACGAATAAAATATTGAACGATCTCTTTGTGATTTGCTTTGTCATCAAATATAATCTATCTAGTTTTGAAAAGAGAAAGCAATCGAAAACATAGTACCTTGTCCGGTAGGACCACTGGGTGGTCTGCTTGATGGTCTAGTAGTTCCACCGCCATTCTGAGGAGGGAATGCCCCACCAGGAGTAGAAGAAGGAGGGAATCCCGGTGAGGAAGGATATCCACCTTGGTCGTATGAATATCCATTGGGCGAAGGATATCCAGCAGAAGGCTGTCTATAAGTAGATGCTTCTATGTACGTAGGACTTGGTCTCTGAGTCGAGTAACCGTAAGTAGTGGAGAAACCGGATGGTGTGGAAGTAGCAGGAAAGTTAGATGTCGTGTAACCATAATTTTTTGAGACTCCACCGGAAGCTGAATAGCCAGGTGCTTGAATGGTGGATGTTGAACTGTATGGTGGAAAAGCGGAGGAACCAATGTTCGAGTAGGAAGGTGTCTCGCTAGGACGAGGATTGTAAGATGATGGTACGTATGGTTGATTGCTTGGCGGGAGATACGTTTGTTTTTGAGTGGAGAACGGTGGTTGTTGTGTAGTTGGTTGACCAGATGGCCGGTAAGGATAATTTGTCACTGGAGCAGGAGTTGTGTAGGTTGGTGGCTGGATGGTCGAAGGCGTTTGAAATGGTCGAGGTCTTTCCAATGGTCTTTGGGTGCTATACGGTGGTAGATATCCTGGAGGATCCGACTGTTGACGAGCTGCAAGAGGAACAATTTTAGATTACAAGATATCGCCATTTATGATAATTACGAATCGTGTAGCTTGATATTGTTTACAATTTTAATAAAATGATTTTTCATTCATTCTTACAGATGCATCTTACAAGTTTTTTACAAGTTAAAGCCACGCTTGTTATTCGAAAATTTAATCAAATTGTCTATATAAGATGTGCAATTTACTGTAACATTCTATGAACGATATGCAGTAGTAGAAAATTGCTACTAAGCGTGCGTGTTCTCGTTAAAGTTTGGTTAATTGCATTTTAATAATGGTTATTGTTTCTAATTTAATCCGTGGAAATGTCTTTTGAGCATGAGCCACTGATCGTTGAAATATCAGGGTGCCAGTTTCTATTTAAATAGAGATTTTAATCTCTTCAGCACATCTCTCATGTACATATGTTTTTAAAATTAATGACTATGATGACACGTTAATAGCGTTACGTGGCTATTAAATGTTAATATGCTTATTATTTATTTATATTATTTCTCCATTTCTTCAATTAATTATTATTTCTATTGTATCACGTTTCAAATTATCATTATATTTCCTTGGAATATTTTTCTTCGGTGAATTTCTAGGTTTTATTACCTTACAAATATTTGTAATTAAAAGTAATGATTTATAATATGTGCATTAGAGAACTGAAGAGATCAAAAGAGGAGATAAAAAGAATAAAAATCTAAAATTGTTTTATAATGTTTCCTCCTTTAATTTCTAGGGTATATCTCGAGAGGAGTTGATCCTTCTGGAGAACGTACGTTTACGTGCACCCTGCCGGTAGATCCCTTGAATCCACTCTAGGATATTTTGCGCCATCACATCTGCAGCCGATACCGGAGCAGCTCGCTGGACTCTCGAGTGCGCTAATGGATTTCAAACGATTGCTTTGATCAAATTCGCTAAGTCTTTATCCTACGTTATCGCTTTCTCTCCTCCACAATCGATCGTAGTCGAGTAAACTCGGCGAGTCGACTCGTATCTCGCTTACCATCTCCGGATGGCGATGTTCTGACGAACAAAGCATGTCCTCCTCCGTATTCTTGACCCAGAGACACGGCCAGACCAGCTGCGATCAGGAATGTTATGATCTCCTTCATCCTCTTTATCTGTAACTATACCATTTCTCTTTTTCTCTCTCTCTCTCTCTCTTTTTATTATATTTTATGTTTTATGATGATAAAAATATTCTATTTAACGATTTTTTTACTTTTCACAAGATACGTTGAGATATTCAAAATCTTTTATATTTTAAACAGAGTCGGGGAGTTTTAGAATCAGATCCAATTTAATCTTCTGAACAAAAAAAGGATAAAACTTTAGATTTTCCTTGGATGTTTTGAAATGCTAAACTAAAATGCTAAATGAGATATTTTGATTATAATGGACAGAATTGGATGAGAATCATAATGATGTAAGTTGCATAAAATATTTTGAGAAATATTTATATTTGTAAATTGATATTTTAAAAGAGAGAAATTTTCTGTGTAAAATAATATGAAACTGTAGCATAGTCTCATTTTCTTTTAATTACGATTTTTAACACTTCAATTAACATTCAATTAAGAATATTTTAGGATGTGAATAATTGAAAATAAATTATTCTCGAAAATTATTTTCAGCAATATTTTTTATAAAAGAATATTCCGTTGACTGGTTCCATTACAGTTAGCTACTCACTCTTAAAAAAATCCAAATCAAATCAAAACCATTTGAGCGCGAAAATTACATTTGAGAGTAAAACTCTCTCATTTGCTTTCAAGAATATTTCCTGTATAAAAGTATATTTGTTGACCGTTCACTAATAAAGTAACTTAACGGTAATAAAAATTACTGTCACTCAGTGATTCTCAACGGAGTGTTCACCTGTGAGAAATATTTTCGAAAGAGAAAAAAAGAGAAAATTTTATTTTTAAACATATTCGCAATCCATTTAAAAACATAAAAACTCTTCTGGCCAATCTTCAAAACTTATTTTTCATAAATGAAAATACTGAATGAAATACAACAATCATTCTCAAATACAATTATTCATAAAAAAGTTTATTAGAATCATTAGAAAATGTACACTATTAGAAAAATTTCATTTCATAAGATTACGTATCCAATTAATAACGATCGATGTCGTTGGTGAAAACGCGGAACCTTGCATTTTTCTCGCGCGCCTATTTCAAGGCTGTGAACTCGTTCTTTGTGAGTAAAAAGGAAAAAGAAAAAACAATGGAAACCGACGATTACTCTATTTAATTGGAGCCTCAACGCCAGCCAGAGGTGAATAATCGAAGATCGAAATTTATAAATATATATTGCGGAAACTGGACGAGATATAAAATCTTCGAACGATTCGAATCGTCTCATCTCTTTCGTTTCGTCATAATTTCGACAGAAATCTTAACGAGAGTATCTCGAAGAAATACAATCGCTAAATACATAATTTTCTGGTCCCGAGAAAGGCCGTTTCCATGATTGTCTCGTTTCTTCTCACGTACATCGGTGTTAGAACGTTTCGTCATATCGGGATTACGAGAGGATCCGTAATCCTCTGCCCTCTTATCTCGGTAATTCGGAGACTGCGGTCGAAAAGGGGCGATGCACAACTCGATTCGCGACTAATTAACATCTTTTGGCGGAGAGAAGAACTTTCCGTTTCACGGGGAGAATAAAAATGGCGATCCTTCGATTTTTTTTTGATCTGGCTCTCTCTTTCTTAAGCTTTCACGCTATTTATATCTAGATACGTACAATGCAACGTTGTACCAAGTTTACTACTGGTAGTAAAAAGTTGGAAGGTTTGTTTCTTTTTCTCTCTCCCCCTATTTTTTCTCCTTCGTGTTTTTGCTTGATTGAGAATCCAACGCGAGGGAGAAAGTAAGCATGTTTGCTCAGTTGCAAATTATTTGCGTAGGAGTAGCGTGAACCGTCAATCTTTAACCGTGTTAGCACGAAATGCCTTTGCATTCGCGTGACGATTGTTTGCCATTGGGAAGAAGAGATGTATATTTAACTTTGGTCTGTTATTTTCGTAATACTTGTAATACAGAAGAACTTCATTTATACAGGGTGTTAATTTATTTCAATGGGATACTTTTGAAGGGGCGATTTTAGAAATCGAAATAAACACGAAAGTTGGAATATAAATATAGTTGAAGTTTTTATTGTGGTATTTATTGAACGGTAAAAAAAATAATAATAATATTATAAGAATTAATTCAATAATTGGCCTTCAACCGATATTTTTGTACACCAACTTTTGTCTTATAATTTTCTATTTATAAAATAAATGAAGAAGCTAATAGTAAAAGTGTTCTAATAATAAATCCACATGAATTTCTAAAAAGAAATATTTATATTTATATGATTATTACTTTAAAAATATCCCATATTTTTATAGCACTCCATTTATATTTATAAGAAACGTTTTCTGATATTGAGAAGATATTATTTCTATTATAAAGATACGAGTTTTTAATATTTCTAATTGACAATGTATTTAATATGTAAATGTTAAAAGACAAGCAATTATGTAATCAAGTCATTCATCAAGTCATATGATGTAATCAAATTGTTTATGCGTATAATTGAAGTTCACTGATTTCTCTTACTATTTATGAGTTAGATAAGTGGATTTATTTTTTTGAGTTATGTAATGTTAAGTTATTGCGTTACATTTTTATTTTTATTTTGATAGAATAATATAATTAAAGATTACAAAAGAATTTAATAAGTTCATTTTTCTGTTTTTTAGATTATTTAATAGATAAGAAGGATGTTTTAAAGAAGTGGAAAACTTAACAAGTTTTAAGTTTAAATAACTTGACAAATTTCATTTTAACAAAGTGTCTCAATGTCGGAGTTCTATCTTTTTGAAATTTTTACTATTACATTCTTGCAAAATAGAGGTGATATTTAAAAATCTGATATTTTCATACAATCATCAGATCACTTATTCTACAATTATAAAACAATAATATAATATCCATAATATAATTAATTATAATTTGATAATTTCTTATTATTATTAGGTAATCAATTTTATGGAATAACTCAAGATACTTAAAGAAACAAACTCTTCAAAAATTACTAGAAAAACTGAATATTCATAACATCAATAAAAAAAAAAATAAATAAAAACCAAATTGTATATTCAGATCATATACAATACAACAATTTAATTTCTTCAGAAGTATATTTTATAATAAAACATCAAAGTCACAGTCACAATACTTTCAAAGCAATGATTGCCATGTAAAGAAAATAAAATATTATCAGTTTTACTATTAAAAGATTCTGTAATGTTCTTTAACAGATTTTAATTTTTTTAATAATTTTAATTAAGAAAAAAAAAACTAAACGTGTGTATATATATATATATATATATATATATATATATATATGCATATTTCTAAACAGGTTAAGAATTTTGAAATTTCAAAAAAAAAGAAAAGAGGAAAAATCGATACAGTTGGTGACTCGAAAGGGTAAAAAGAGTATGGTGTTAAGGACACCGAGGAGAAGAAGGAAGTTGCAACAAAGGGAAACTCCCAGCATTGTCGCTTTCGACGAAGATGAAGTTACGAATGCTTGGCTAGATCCTTGGATACTTTCCACCATCGGTATCTCGATTTACCGATGGCTGGTCGACGGTGAAACCGAATCGTGACATGCTCATGGCGCTGATAGTGTTCTGACCTAGCGATTCTTCCTGTAGAAATATCCATGGCAACATTCCTCGTCCCTCTGTCGGGCAAAGAGTTCGAGAAGTCAACCGGCGAATCGTGCTTCACCGAGGTGAAAGGTGAAAGTCGATTAATGCTTTTGCATAGTATGCGCATCAAGGCTGCTATTTCTTTTCCCTTTCTTTTGATCAATGGAAACGATTTTCAAGATTTTATCCCCAATTTGGATTTATTATTCATTTATTTGTCTAACATAAGATATATCTTTTGGTGTCAATGCAGCATGAACGAACATTTTTTCATTTCTCTATTTTTTATATTAGGAAATAAATTCAATCATATTCTGAATAAAAATGTTGGTTACAGTGTGATATTGTGAATTGCAAAAATTCAGATTGTTGTATTCATAAAAGTTCCAGTAGAAGAAAGAAAAGTTTGAAAAGATTGTTGTTAATGTATTCGATAGTTTTTGAGATATCTTAAAATTCTAAAGGCAAAAATGAATAAGAAGACACGAACTAATTAATCAGTTCATCAATTTATTAAGTTATAAGCAATTCAAATTTCAAGCGAGACAAAGATAAATTTCATCTTATCTATAAATGTAAATTGCTTATATAATATATTTTCTTAAAATGGATAAGAAAATTATATTGAAGTACCGTAAAATTAAATCAGATTGACATGTGAAATTATAATATTTCATTACATCTAATTATAAAATGTATTTTCTATGCAATTCTATCTATCTAAAAATATCTATGTTTTTCATAAAATTATTTACATATAATCTACTAATTATGATTTGATTTTTTTTTAGATCTGTGGAATAATTTAAAAAAACTAATTATTCTTAAGAGGCTATATAAAATATTAAATTTGATAACAAATGATAACAAATGGGCTTTAAAAAACTAAAGTTTAAAATAAGATCTGCAATTATTTTACCCAAATTGTTTGCATACTTAAAGTATTAAAGTAGTGATATATAAATTAAAATATAGTTATATTTGTCACTATATAATATTAAAATACAATTCATGTGGAAAAAATTGAACGACATTAAGATAGCTTTAATTTAATAAGTCATTAAATAATGAGATAAGAATTTTTATGCATAATAATGAAATTATTATTATATAATGATCGATTATAAATTTTAAATATTAAATTATGGATGATATATTATTAAATATCATTGGCAACAAGATATATAAATTGAAGATAAATCGAGAACGATTTTAGAGACGATTTTAAATTGGATTATATATGATACAATTTATTGATTTGTACGTAAAACTATACTATATAAGACGAAATTATTAAAAAGAAAAAATAGAAGAGAAATATATATATATATATCTATATATAATAATCAAATGCCTGGGAATGTTCCAGTTTGCAAATATGAATTTAGAAATTAATGAAGTGCATTGCACAAATAGGACTGCGATTAAATTAAAGTGGAGCGTGATTTTCTGGCTGATTCATCATCATAAGTGAGTACAATAGACACAAAAAAAAACTTCAAATGTTCTATGTTGTATTCCATACAAAATTTGACTAGTTAATTAATAATTCTATCTCGATGTTGCTCGTTATTGTTAATTATTTATCTTTTTTTTTTTTTTTTTTTTTTGGAAAATATTCAACGTTTCAACAACAGTATTTTTATCAGTTTATCAAAGTAACCATAGTTTTCATTAACAGTGATTGACATCAGGAAGAAAAAAAGAAAAAAAGAAAAAGAAAAAAAGTGAAGAATTCTAGAGAAAGTTTGTGCCGATATATTAATCGAGAATTCGATTAATGGATCTCATTGTCAGATACAGATGGGCAGAGTTTATTTCCTGTGTCTTCCCCGGAAGAATATTTCGGAGATTTATGAGTGGCTTCCCTGAGACTTCTTTTATGTCACACTTATTATCGGGTTAATGGGATATTTTATCGTCCTTTCTCTTTTAACGCGTAAACTTAATTCCTTACGATCGTGAAAGATTGAAAATTGACGAGGACTCGTTTAATGTTTACGAGCGTATCCTGACCTCGTGGAAATTATTGTGGGAAAAAAATATTGATCATTCAAAAAATCTTCATACGTTTTTTAAATTTGTTAAATTAATCGTAAAAAAAAATTATATTATCAAAAATAATAATAATTCTGTTTTATATGAAACATGAATGAGTATATAGAGTATATAGATATATAGTAGTATATATTTTTTGATAATGTTCTTAATCATATTTTGAATATTTTTGTGCTTTTTTTTTTAGTATGATAACATTGAAGAATCAGATCTAATTTATTTTTCCTAACAATGAAGGTGCAAAGAAAATTATAATAATATGTTTTCTCAGACTTATATTATTTTCAAAATGATAAATAACTAAAGAGAAATAGTGTTTAATTTTAAATATTTTTAATTGCCTTTCAAAATATTTAAATTGCTCTGTGATTAAGAAACATTAATATAAAACATGAATTAATGAATTATGTAGAATAACAATATATATATTCGTAGGATATTTTGAAGAATCGATTATAGAGATAAAACAAATACAAATTTCAATTAAGGCTTATATAATTTTATAAACAATAAACTTAAACAGAGTTTCTCTATACTAATTTTTGTTTTTATTTTTAGAATTGATCCTTCAAATATTTCATGAATATATTTGTACATGGAACAATCTTTTTATTAGCATAAGTAAATTTATATTTGCTTAAATGAAATCTTTTATTATAACTATATTAAATAGTTTTATGATTCACTTGAATATATTATCTTAACTTTATAATAATAAGATAGAGTAAAATTTTTGATCATAAAATATATTTTTAATGCTTTATAATACAAAATTAAAAATAATAAAAAATATTCTTAAACAAAATTGTATTAAAAAATGAGAAAATGATAGAAATTGCTCGTAAGACAATCGATAAATTAATAATTAATTCATTTAATTTGTAATGATACCAATATATAATATAAATAGAAGTAACTGAAGAATATAATAAAACTTCTCAATAAAAATCTACTTAGTTTTGTTTTAACGATATTATATCAAAATGATATCGATAATCACAATTCTAATCTGTACTATTATCAATAGACTCAATATTGATCTTAATTCTAAATCACGATGTATTAAATACATATTTTTTTGAATACTGAATATTTCCACAAGATTGAAAGAATAGGAATAAAACACAATGATAAATGTGTAAGAAAAATAGAGATAACATTTAATTTTTCTCTAATTTTTTGATTCGAAATGGAGACAGGTTAATGTCGAGAGACTTAACATAATTTTCGCAGAAAATTCGCGAAATTTAAATCGTTTGACTGGCTAAAGTAGTCATTTGTGGGAAGGAGGATTGAGCAAGTGTAACGTGCACTTGAGATGCTGCGGTTTTACGTTTAACGTTTCTTTTCGACTAGATGCGGCATCTTAATAATAAGAATACTTGTTCATTATTTAAATTTCGTAATAAGCAACACGTTAAATGATGGCTTCACAATGTGAAACATTTCTTAACTATGTTGATTTGTAAGATGAAATTCGATTATGTCAAGGCGAGTCTGTCTCACATTTCTTGCATATTTTTTTATGATTATCAAATCATATTTGAAGGCTTGTTATTTTTGCATTTATTTTTCTCCGAAAGAAAAATATTTGAATGTTTCCTTTTTTCCATTTGAAGAGAAAACAAATATCAATCGTAATTTTGCTTTTTTATGGTTCACATAATCTCGTTTTTTATAATATATTGAAAATTCTTCGATTCTAAAGAAAATTAAAATAAAAATTATAGCTACAAAAATGTCGCTTGAGATTTATGTATTGATTTAATTATTTATTTATGTATTGACTAATTTAAATTCGTGTTTGACGAAGCGCTGTCTCATTCCATCCCTCGTTTGTCCAATGTAAACTCTTTAGAGTTTGTTTTCTTGCTCAGTAATTCATCACGTGGACATTGCATTGAAAATGAAACTCTCTGAAAATATAATTTTCACCTATTTCTGTTAACGAGAAATAATTTTTGTATTTCAAAGCTGCAAATCCACTTTAAAATAAAACTCTCATAGAATTACTCTCAAGAATCATTTTAAGGATTAAAAAATTTACTGTCATGAATGATCATTCTCAACGTAGCATTCATTTTTTTAAAAAAAACTCGTACCCTTAGAAAAAGATACAACTAGAAAGAGTGAAAGCATGCTAGATGTTTTGACAATTAGATATCTATTTCTGTAACATGTTTTCTAAAAGTTATCAGGGATGAAAATTTCATCCTGTCGCGGTCACAGTGTGAATAGTGCTAACGAGGAAAGATGAAAGAAGAAAGGAGAAGATCGTTCATAGATGGTTGCGAGAGATCTTCTAGTGAAAACTAGCAGTTACGTCCTATAGGTCTGGGTTACGAGGACATCGATTGCCTTACGCGTCTCGTGAAACGTGGTGGTGCGATTGTGTGCATGCGCGCGCGCGCGTGCACAAATCGTTCCTCGTGGTTTCTACTTCGCAATGTCAGTTGTAGGCGGAGGTGGTCCCAAAAATCGGTAGATTAATATCGTGAAACGATTTGTAATCGATCTAATTTACTATAAGATAAATTAAAAATAAAATAAATAAAATAATTTATAATTATTCATTGATTAATAATGATTAAATTTCTCTAGAAATTTGCTTTATTATTCAAATATCATAACGTGTACTTTAAATATTCTTTTCTTGTAAATGTAATTTTGCATAAATGTATGCATATTTGCAGTTTAATAATGATTTATGTATGTATCGTTGTATAATGATAATGGAAAGTTTTAATGATTCATTTAGATCGATTTTTAATTTAATTTCAATATAATAAATCTAAAAGTTTTTTATACAGTGATAATGTCATTGGTCAATAATAGTGATGCTTTATTTCCGGACAAAGTTCTATGGTATGAATTAAAAAGAGTACAAATATAGCATAATTCGGAATGTTAACAGAGAATTGTGAAAGAGATTATTTCATCAAAAAAATCCATATTTTGACAATGGTTATTCACAAATAGACATAACCTATAAAAGAATAATGAAATAATCGATACCGATTAAAAAAATTGCACCTAAGATAAGATTATAAATATTTTTTTTGCAATTTTTGTAAAGAAGAAACAAAAAGATTTACTTTAAAACTTTATTTTTTCAAAAAATATTTCAAGCATTTCTTTAAAAGATAATAGAACCTGTTTCTCGATCGATTATTTTCTCGATAAATTGCAACAACATTCTCTAATCTAATCGAGTGTCGTAATTCGAAGATTATCTGCGACATTCAGAGGGAACTCTGCTGTCCCACGTTTGGCAATGTCCTAATGGTCAAACAGTTGAATTGTCGAGGTATTGCCGACCAATTAGATACATTTTTATAAATGAATTTATTACGAAACTGAATCTAAGAGTGTAATACCGATTGGCTGATTCTTAAAACCTGGTTTCTCGAAGATACGATATGAAAGAATTCGAAGAGTGAAATTGTTAGAAAAAAGCAATCGAGAATAATTAATTGAGCTTCTACGATCGATGGATACGGTAAGGAAGATTGATTTTTACTAAAAAGAAGCGAGAAATCGGCCTCCTTGCGACCTTCGCAATGGAGAAAGCAGAGAAGATTCAATTCGCCAAAAGCATTCGGCAACGACGTTAGAAGACGTTTCCCTTGTTTCGTCGTGATTAAATAAAATTACACGCCTAATTACGGTGATATTTCGAAAGAACTTACTTCTTCCTCCCTTTTCGAATCATTTCTCGTTTTGTTTTTTGGAAAAACTTTCCCTTTCGTCGTTCTCGATGATACGATGATACGACTTTCTCTATGGACACGACGTTTTAAAGGATTTTTGCTGCGGGCAAGGAATAATGTTTAAACGAAGATTGCAACATCGACGAAATTACGTAATTTTATTGAACAGAGAACGGTGCAAACAAATATTTCTTCAATCTATTACTCTTAGTGGAGGATGTCAGAGGTCGCGGAATACGAATAACAATCAAGGCATGCGTGCAATAGCGCGAGTGTGACGCGCATGCGCACGCGCATGCTTTTTACGCCAAAGCGCGGTTTTCTTTAAATTTAAATTCGGTGCGAGCGAACAGAGCTTTGATTTGAAATTATCAGATAATATTAAAATATTCTATCCAACATTTTTTTATTTTTAAATAAGAATACAAATTTTAATTTTTCTACGTATATTTCAACGTATTAAATAAGATATTATAACTAAGATAGATAGAATTAAAAATTTCCACAATATAACACAGTTATTGTTGAAATTTATGATGTAAACTTTTTCAAAATTCTAATATTTCGTAAGATATTCGTTAGATATCAAAAGACACGTCAAAATTTTTATTCCGAAAGAACACGTCTTAGAAAATTTCAGCAATAATTTTTCAGTTAATTCTGAGTACCACTGAACTAACGATTAGCATAGAAACGTTGTATATACACACACACACACACACACGCGTATAAAATATATGCACATCGCGCGCTTTCTTCTGGATGCGGTGACCAAAATGAGCCGGCTCCGTTTTGTCTCTCCTATCCTATACTTTCGCTCCCACTCTTACTCTCACTTATATTCTCACTCTCGCGCTCGTATTCTCACGCTTACTCATCCTTATCCAACTATTTAACCAATCGTCACAATCGATCCCGCCTTCTTTCATTCTACAAACGTTACGTCTGGTTGTCTATTGACAGATATAATTTGCATATCAGACTCCAGAAATCAAAACAAATCGTCCATCGAGTTTCACTTTTACCACCAGTTATTCGAATTATTTTATTCGTCGCGCCGCGCGCATGCGTAATGATGATGACAAATCCTTCGAATCGATCGCGATAATTCCTCGAAGATAAGATTAAGCGATCGATCACTTTCTCCCATTTTCGATTCATCGCGAACACTGATTTGTCATTCGAATTGTCGAATTTCGATTCGAATTCCTCGAATTTCTGATTTCACGATAGCTTTCTGATCAAATTTCTGTGGCGCGAAATTTGAATTTCATCAATGTTACGCTATATAAATTCTCTCTTATTCTTAATTGGTCAATGATCATAGAAATAAAGTAATAAAGTGTGGTATTGATAATATGATATTATATACGTGCATTATATATTTCGTCGATATATTATATAATATTATATGCACTTTTATTGTATTTACGACTTAAAAAACGATGTTATTAAATTAACCAATTATAATATAAAATCAGAGATTTAGGATCTTTTAAATGGATATTTACCGTGTAATGATATTCAATACGAATGAGTAATTATTAAAAGAAAGGAGTCATTCGAAGATTCTGAATCTTTTGTCGTAAAGAATTTCTACAGGTAATGTACGAATCAGGCTCCAGTCACGATCGATCATTCTGCACACGGAACGTCGCTTTCTTCTCTGTGGCATAATGAATTCGTATTCCTCCAACTTTAATGCGTTTTCCATCGTGTGAAGATTCACTGAGTGCCCATAAAAAAAAAAAAAAAAAAAAAAAGAACTTGCTCATTTTTTTTATTACCGCAGGAAATGATGATCTTTATTTTATAATTAGTGAATTTGTATATTCGTGTATGTATTTGTCAACGTCGCTTTCTCTTTACAATTTGTTTATTGGAGGACAGACAGAATGAAAACTTTTTTGAGAAAAATATTTTAATAAAAAAAAAAGATTCGCAAGAGAAGATGCGTGGAACACTTTCTTTCTTCCTTTAAACACGCACTCGATTTTTGTCTATTGACGCAAGAATAGAGAATAGGTTAAATTTTGGAAGAAAAAGGATTTCTCTGCGTGGAGCGAAATTGAGACAATTATTTCGAAGCGAAATTCTTTTAATAGGAATACGATCTTTATCGGTACAAGATTTAAGATACGAATAAGAATAGATCAATTTTTTTTTTTTTTCGAGAAAGAAAAGATTTCAAGAGGAAATTCGTAAACAAAATATATTTTTTTTAAGTAGAAAACAAACACCACAAATTTTATTTTTGGCTCAAGATGATGCAAAACTTACGATAAAACTCGAATAATTTAAAGACAATCATCTTTTATAGACGAGAATGGATTAAATTTAAAAAAGATCTCGCAGAGGAAACGTATGATTCGAACAAGATTGATTCAAGAAATCCTTTAAACCAACTACAATACAAACGAGATTAGATCAAATTCAAAGAAAGGCATGAACGATGTGAAAATGTTAAAACGTTCTGAAAATGGAATTGTTTCGATAAACGACACTTTACTTTCAAGATACGAATGAAAAAAAAATAATTTTCCAAAACGATGTCGCGTCTCGTAAAAATTTGTCAAGATACTTTTGTTTGAACCGAGATATAACGCGCGAGGACAGAAGATGGAAACTTGAAGGTTTCCAAAGGGAAACGCGTGGTACGCGAACAAGGTTGTGCGACTCACCTCGAAGCGAAATCCTTTTGACGGGAGACGAACACGTTGCCGATCTTCCCTCGCGATTCCTCCGGAAGATTCGCTTCGTGTGCAGGCTTGTGAGAAAGGTGAGAGTGAATAGCTGGGAGCATCTTCATTCAAGCTTTATATAGGTATTGTACCCCCTTTCCTAGCCGCCTTGTGGAAAGAGCATGCCATCACCGTGGCCCGCCGTAATTGTACCGTCAACAGGAGCAACCAGATGTACGCGTTCGCAACGAAGTTACGTTGCGTATAAAATATATATCTCGTATATAAACGGATCTCATGGATACAACATAACGCTTCGATAATTGGAACGTGACACGAGCCCCTCCTCTTTTTCCACGTCCACGTGGTGGATACGAATAACCGATTAAATCTCTCTCGAATCCAATTTTTTTTTTCCCAGCCCCGGTTTCCTCGAATCGATTTGCGAAAGGGGGACGACAATGCGGTTCGACGATTGCGCGATTCGTCCAAGTCGAGCAGTTCGTTCGATGTGTGTGGACTTTTATTTAAAAACGAATCATCGTCCAATAATAATCGTCGGTCGATTGCTTGTTTTTTTTTTACGAGCGAAACGAACGATCAAAGAGAGGATTTGCAACTAGAAAAAATGTTTTCACCCGTTTCGTTAAATTAAATCGAAACGAATTATTTACGATCATTTCGCAAGCGTTTGCGAGATCATGGGATCGTTCCTCTTGTTGTAAGTTCGTTTCGTTTAACTCAAAACGATTCTTGTTAATTATCTGTTTCTTTTTTTCTTTTTAAATTTGATATGGATCAGGGTTTTTGTGATAAATCGTTGATCGATATGATGAAAATTGTTCGATGATAATTTTTATTCTCGATCGAATTATTATATCATTAGAGAAGAACTCTTAAAAGTTGTACTTCCAGAGTGAAGATTTTTAATTGAAGGATTAAATATAAATTTTGAAAAGAATATTTTATTTTTTTTTGAATATTCAAATCGTTTCAAAGATTTTCGTTTAATATGATTTTCGTGTAATTGTGTTATTTTTATTATAGCTTTCTATTTAAAAATCTCAAAAACTTTTAAGATTTATTGAGGTAGTTATATAATCGCAAGATTTTAATGATTCTTTTGTTTCACCCTGATACTGAAACGAATTTTTAATTACGATTTCATTCATAAATGATTTTTTTGCGAATCATATTTGTCAATTGAATCTTTTTGAATTGGATAATTGTTTTTCTAATTTCTTTTAGGAAAAAATTTAACTTCAATTCGTAAGAGGTTAAAAGATTCACTACATTTCTTACAAATATGCTTATTTTTCATTTCTCATTTACAAAAGGTACCGAAGAAAAGTGATAAATCTTAACGTTACGAAATTTAATTCTTTGTATAGTAATTGCTTTTCTAAAATTTGACCTAAGGGAAATTAGTGTCGTTACAGTGTTCTCAGTGTATCTCTTGATGTAAAAGAAAAGAAATGATGTAAAATGAAGTAAAGAAATGATTATGTTTCACAAAAGAATGTAAATTTTTAAATTTTTAAATTTCTTAGAAAATGTCTGATTTCTATTCCCATTTACATTTGGAATGCACTTAAAAATGATAGCTCTTAAATTATAGAGCTTAATTCTTTGTAAAGTAATTGTTTTCCTAGTTTATTCTAAAATAGAAAAATAAAGTCGTTAAGAGTAACTTGATAATGCAAATAAAAAAAAAAAAATGACCATAGTTTCAGAAAAGAATGCAAACTTTTAGTTATAATATCCTTAGAAATGTGTCCACTTTGCATTTTTTCAATTTGAAACTTATTTGAATAAAAGTGATAGTTTTTACAAAATTAAAAAAAAAAAAAAAAGAAAAATGCTTATGTTTCACAAAACTAGTTGCAAGTTTTTAAGTATAATTTCTTAAGTATACTTTCCATTTCCATTTTGAAACTTACTCGAAGGAAAGTGATAGATTCTTAGTTCGAATCTTTCTTTAAACTCAGCTTCGAGCATAAGAATTGTCACTTCTCTGTGATTTGGATTTTAACAAATCGATAGATTTAATCGTTTCATTCGATGAACGAGAAAATGAAGCTATGAAGATATTCGATTTTTGCGTAAAAATTTGAATTACAATGCGTATTTTGAAAACGTAAAGATGGTACACTTGATACGCGTAGTGACGAGGCAATCATATTAGTCGAATTAATGAGAAAATAATAGGATATTAAATCTGTTACAGGATGCAACTGCGCGTAGTTGATCGTAAAATAACTAGCAAAAGCGATGCGATTTACTGGTTTTAAGTTCCAAGCTATGATCTTTTAGTTAATTTTACGACTTAAACTCTGTTAATCCTCCTTTTTTCCCTTCTTTTTCTTCGTTTTATTGTTTTTTTCTTATTATTGTTATTATTAGAATTACTGTTATTGTTAAAATTAAGCGGGATTAATATTTAATAACAAAGGATTAATTACTATAAATAATAAAAATACCATAAAATATTTATAATTAATAAAATAATTAAAATACCATAAAAATATATTTGTATGATTTTGTCGAGTTCGATTAATTAAATAGCTTGTTCGTATAATAGGAATCTATCTAATTGCTTCCGTAATTCTTCGTTTAGTCAAGCAATTTTACAAATATAATAATCTTTTATTTATTTTGAATTTTTATTTATATTTTTAATTATATTATATTATAATAGAATTCCTTGTAATTTGAGAAACACGTTTCATATTATATAGATATGAAACCAAGAGTGTAAACAGTTAGAATTATATAGTTTTATTTTTCAATATAATAGAAAATAATGTACATTTTAAAGTAATAAAAAGATAAAATTGTTCATTAAAGTAAAAGGTAATAAAACTATAATCTAATAACTGTCAGACACATTTCATCAATATTATTTCTTTGGTTGAATTTTCTTCAGTTTCAGAAGATATTTGATGATAACTTTTTGTATTATTTAATTGCGTTATATCGAGGCAATTGCAATTTCACGTAAAGATATAGAATTTTATAGTAATAATTTTGGAGTAATATTCGATGATATTATTTATTGCAATAGTAAATAAATTTCAAAGATATAATGTGTATAACGTATATCATGCTTCATAAAATGAAAAATATTAGGAGCTATTGATGAAGAAAGGAATTAAAATTTGATAAGAAAGCATAGTTTAAAATAGAGTTTACTATATAAATATTAAATATGGCGGTTTGCACGAGATTGGTAAAAAAGATACCTACCTTATTGATCTTGTTAAAATTACCATATATTTCATTGAAACATTGAAACATTGAACACCAGTGCCACCTTCGCGGAAAATATTAAACCAATTCTTTCAATTAAGATTTCATATTTATGTTTCAATGATCTTTGTTTTTCAATTGCAATGATTTAGTTTCATAGTGCAATCATATCAAAATATCTTATCGATAAAATCTTTTAGTGAAGTTTATTGTGACTTAAGTTTATTATTTAAGTTTTTTGTGAAGTAAAAATCATTTAACAAGGTTACGAAGAACGATTGTAAGTAAAACATAGTCAATTGCTACTGAAATTACTATGTACTTGTTTAAAAGTTGAGTTGCAGGGATCTAGTTCAAAGTTAGTATTACATAGCAGCTAGAATCACGTAATTACAATTACTTCGAAATGACTTTTACCGCAGGAATATTCACAAATTTCAATAACCTTTTCTCTCTTCCGGAAATCTTTCTCAGTTATTTTTCAGCAGTTTTTGCTTAACGACTGTTTTATGTATTCACTAAAATAAGTAACTTTCTACCTTTCTTTCATCCTATGCGTTCAGATTCGAACACGAAACTCACGAAATCAATTTTTAGTCTAATTATCTTATCTAATGTTTTGAAATACTTTGAATAATTTTTTAAAATATATACAGTGACAATAAATACATTATTCATATAACGATTAATTAAATACTTTTTAAAATTGAAAAATATAATATTCATTTCCTTTGTAACTGAAACAATTGGAGTTTTTTTGCATCGATTGTCGATACAATATTAATTTATTTAAATTAAGTTTATTTAAAATTTCTACGGCAATTAGACAATTTTATTGTGTTTTTAAAAACTTTACATTTAAAATTTCTTCTGTTTCCTATTCACAAAAAAGTTTTTTACATCTTTAAAAAGATTTTGGTATAAAATTGAGACGAGAAATCAAATAATATTAATAATGATTTTTTTATATTTTTTTCATACGAAGAAATATTTTAATAATGTAAAAAACACGATTGGATTAAAAATAATCTAAAAGAAAATTGCGAAGAAAAGACTGAATCAAAGAGATAGGTTAACCAAATCTGTTGGGAAACTCAAAGTTGTCACGTGTTCACGAGTTGCGGATACCGGTCAAAGTATTTAGCTCATTATAACTGAAGATGCGTTGTACACAGTTGTAGAAGCATCACGCAAATCGCATTAAGTAGCCTAACCTCTTAACGCAACTTTTCATTTAGAGTCTGTATAATACAAGGGCATGATTAATGTATTTAAAGATTATTTAAAATTAAAAAATTAAAATCAAATATTTTTACTATTTTAATAATAATTATTATTAATTTAATAATAATAAAACTAAAAAGAATATGATAATTTTTTAAATTGAAAAATATTTTGTTATCGAAAGAAAGGAAAAGAAAGGTAAAATACAGTCGACTTGCGAACAATGTAGCGGTTACGAATGTCGGTATCTCTTCGTGTAGCTGAAAATCTCCACAAAATTTTTCAGCACCAAAAATTTTACGATAACCATAGAATATTGTTGACGAGAAATCTATTGTTCGTTTTGTATACAAGTATAGTATCTCGTGAATCATGCATAAGAATAAAAGATGATTTACATGCAATGGATGATTTTACAATGTATCAAAAAGAAAGAATAGGATTCTTTTGTTTCAAATTTTCGAATAAATTAAATTTAGAAATTTTTGCAATACAAATAAAATTGTTTGATTCCTTTATTGGATAAGAATAAGCGATAATACAAAATACGATAAGATACGAATAATAAGAATAAATTCTTAAGAAAATTCAAGTCCACCTATTTTCTGAAATATTCTGTGTAAAGTAAGTTTAAAAAATTCATTGAAAAATTCGAATGAATCTAACAATGTGCATCGATGCATTAAATGTAATTTATAGGTATCATGGTGAGCTCGAAATTTGTCAAGAAAAAAATCTGAATATAATTAAATTGACTATATTATAAAATAATTTTTTTATAATATATATATTTATTAATATAAAAAATATAGCTCAAATAAACATTTATTTCAATATATAATGTATCGTATCTTTGAATGTTTTGTGTCTTTTTATATATCGTATATATTCTGTAAATTTTTATTCATTCAAATCTTTAAGTATATTCGCAGTCTATTCATTAGTATGTCCATTTTTCTTATGCTTCATCGTGTCTATGAATAACCTTACACGTTTAATCAACTAATAGTCGATACAATACGAACATCCATCTGGTCAAAAAATTTTCTTTGTTCATCTTTTAGTTGACTTCGCAATTAGCATGTATACGAATAATTAACAACCGTAATATCAACGACGTAACGTTGTCTCGAGGGTAGGGACAGTGTGCAGGCGTATTTGCATTTTGTTATGAAAAGCATCGCGAGAAAGTGACAAGCCTTTGTACAGCTAAGGTCGTAAAACGTTCGCGTTGCCCCGAATAGCACATTCGTTGATTAATTACGTATTTTCTCTTCACGGAACCTGGCTAAAGGTTTGCATAATCTTGTGGGCAACAGCTGCCAATCTTGAGAGCGAATTGGCGCTTGTATCGAATCTAGGGACATTTGGGTGACGTGAAGAATGGTTCGCCTGAATTATATCTGGTCCATCATTCGCGAAAGGAAAGTTTCTTTCTTCGATGTTTAGAAAACACGTTTATTTATTTATTTGTTTATTTATTAAACGGATAAAATTAATTTTTCATCACTTATATAAGTTATATGAACATGTGTAAAAAGGATTTTACAAATTCGTGTGGGATCATTGATTAATTCAGATATATGAATTAAAAGATTATGTTTTTTGGATTTCGATTTTTTGTTAATCTATTTATTTGGTATTTTTATCAATCTCATTATTTAATCATTTATTTTTATTAGATTGCAGATTTTTATGCAATTAAAACAAGTTTTAATAAATTAATGAATAAATTTGTTATTATTTATACTTTAAAAAATTGAGTTGGCAAAAGATCTGTAAATATATTATGCAATATATTGTCCTTCTATAAATATATTATTCACACAATTGCTTCAATTTTTTAAAGTATCGTTAAATTTGTTTTATATATATTAAATCATAATAAAATCCAAATAAAATTAATATCGAAAGAAAAATATGTAACATACTCATTCTATGTCGTTTCATGTTTACTTATATAATATTTATTTGCATAAAAATCCATATTTACTATGTTTACGATTAATTGCGTCGAAGGCAGCGAGATGGATTGAATACCAGGAAAGAAAGTAACGAATAATGTCAACGAAACGATTACGGGATGCAAGAGATCTCGTTTATAGTCATAAGCAAATATTTGAAAAAAAAAAAAAAAAATGGCTGCCTCCTCTGGGCAATTGCCGCGGGCGCTTATTTCGAAGTAAAAGTGAAATGTTTCTGCTTCAAGGTTTCGAGATTTCAAGAAGTCGAGTGGTTGGAGAGGAATCGTGTTGCTAGCTTGGAATCTTAAATTACATGCAGACGGGATTACAATCGTTGGAAACACTGTATCAGTTATATTATATGATTGTAGAATCGATGGTAGAAGTACAAGTTTTACATGTATGGTAAGTTCTACACGTATCATTCAGTCGTATAATACAATATATCGATTTATAATTTCGTTTTTACTTGAAATATATGAATATATGAAAATGTATTATTCTTTTTTTTATGATATGATTTTGATAAGAAGAATAAATTGAATTTTAGTAAGTGTATGTGAACATTACTTATGAAATTTCTCTCTGACATTTTTGATAACAAGAATATAAGATAAATTTGATTATAGATTTTTAAAAAGTATATAGTAGTTTCTAACTTTCAAGTTAGAAGTTAAAGAAAACCTGGAACTTCAAATATTTTTATATCTCTACAAAATTTTTATAAACTTCTCATGTTCGCTTAAAAAGTAAAGATGCATGGAGCTTCAAATATTGCAATATATTTTGGAATGTGAAAAAATGTCAGAACAGGATATTTCAATTAAAGAAGAATGATAATTAAAATAGAAAATATTTGCTTTATTATCTATTTATTTTTATTACAGGAATCGGGATGTTTTTCATCCACGTGGCATATTTTTATACACTTTGACTCAGAAGATGCTATGAGGAATATGAGATTAAATTATAAATCGTTATGTACCATTATTGCATCACCGGATGATACACAATAGCGATATGAAACGAGAATACGTAATAAACCCACTTTAAAAAAATTACCTGATTTGTATCTCAATTTCTACGTAATTTAATCGTATCTTCAATTCCAGAGATGATTCTATCTCTTCATTTTTCTTCATTCCACAATTAATATTTGTCGCATAATTTTCCACCAATAAAAGTTACAAGATATATGATTGGAAGATCGAAGAAAATAATCGTAAAGAAGATTTTTTTTTTTCTTTTTGAATAAGAGTTGATTAAATTTTTCGGAGGATGATGTCCTCTCAGAAGAGGATAGAAGGCCCGCATAGACAACTGGATTGATACTTGAGAATATTGCGCAAGTATCTATATAACTATACGCTGACGCGGTTAATCGCGATTAATAAGCGCGAGAAAATTTAAACGATAGAAAGTCGAATGGTTTAGACGTATATATGAATGTATTTAAGATATATATAAATACATGTAGATGATTCATATAGTATCTTATGAATTTTTATACAATTTTACAAGGAAATTCACCTAACTCGAAAACTTTGGTTTTAATAAAAATTTGTATATATATAAAGCATAAGAAGAAGTATAGAATGGATGAAATATATGAAATTATCTTTTTATTTTTGCGAAAGTGAAGTCAAGTTTCAACAACTCTTTTTACATTTTAAATTTTTGAAAATTTTTGTTTTAAAATATGTTTTGTATCATTATATTCAAAAAAATGGAGAAATTTTTGATTTTAAAAGCAATATTTTGATAAGAAAATATATAAAATATAATCTATAGTGGCAAAATTTCATTAACAATAAAAAAGTATTCATTAATATTTTATTAAAGAAATAAGAAATATAAAAAAGAATATTCAAATATCTTCGTGAGCCTGTATAACAATGTTTCCTAAATATAACCGAATTATGCATAAGAATGCAAATACATTTTGAGAGTAAAACTCTCGAAAATTAATTTGAAGAGTACTTGTTGCAAATGAACACTGCGTTGTGAATTCGAAAGTAATAGATTTGAATAATGAAATTTAACATCTTTCAATCTAATGTCCACTCACAAAGTATATTTCAAGTGCAAGTTTGAAAAATTTTATTCATAAATGTATTTACTAATAATGAAGATAATAAATTATTTAAAAAATTGAAATTAAATATCAAACATCAAATAATATCAGAAACAAAAATATAAAATGAAAATATTATGCCGGTATCATTAATATTCATATTTTTAAAAATGATAAAATCTTGTTCATTTTTTAAAACAAATTCAGATAAAAATTGGTGTACAAGCAATAATAAATTTTTCTAATTTTATTAAGTAAATGTTTATAATGAAAGTATGGTATAAATGTTTTGCAATTAACTTATACATTTAATAATCGTTATTTATCTATTCTACATGAGAAATTTATCATTTTTTATTTTTAAAAAAAGTAAAATTAAAAATTGATCATTAACTGTTTTATTGTATATCTTACCTTAGCAAACAAATTTTTATTTTCAAAGCTAATAAAGCAATGCAAATAAATTTAATTCTTTCTCTTATTTATGTGAGTTAAATAATAAATATTTATTCTTTAATACAAAAAAATTACAAGCAAAATATCATTCAGCAATTTTTAAATAAGATATTATTAAAAATCTACAAAAAATTTATATGATGAAACTAATATATATATATATATATATATATATATATATATATATATATATATATATTACATGTTGTATATTTTTATATTTTTATGTATATTTTTTTATTTCTTGAATATATTGTAAATAAAATTTAAAAATTTTTAAATCTCGAGTATTAAATTATTGTAATAATTTAATATTTTATTTCAATCTTCTATATTTTAATTTGATTATTAATATAATTTGATTATTAATTTTTTATAATAAATTAACTTATATAATAATCTATTCCTATTATATTTTTAATCAATATTTTTGTGAGATTTTAATATATAGAAATTCATATTTAATTTTCGCGCGACTGAAATAAATAGGAAATTATGCTTCAGCCAATCAGAAAGGCGCTAAGATCTAACAGTGAGACGAACCAGTGCGCATCATATTGCGCATGGCATCAGTGTACAGTTGAAAACCAGGAGGAAGAGTCACGTTTCGCCGGCAAAAGTGCGTAATTATATAAAATTTGTGTGATAGAGTTACAGTGTTATAGTTATTAGGTTCAATTATAGATTATTAAAGTGAGTTTAATCAATACGTGTTTGTTTAATCATTATTATAGCAGAATCGAGTGTCTTTATCATTTGATTGCAACTTCGATGGCGGGAAGGCTGACAATGTACCAATTTTTGTAGTTTTTGCAGTTTATACTATCACAATTATGAAAATTCAACTACTTTCATACAAATATGGTAAGACTTTGCTCATTTTTAATAACAATGTCTATTAGAAATTTTTTTTATTTTTATATCTGTGTAAAAACTTAGGTAGTTAGATCGTAATAATCAATTCTCACACATATACACATTCTCATATATTTTAATGTTAAATATGACCATCTGAATATTCGATTATTGCGTTCTTCTTATTTTTGTTTGTACACTCAAAGTCACAAGAAAACATTTCTTATAATTCTATCGAGAAAATTTATTGTTTCTATTTGTATATGTCGACACATTCCGAACGTATAAAGTGGAATTGTTGAGCATACCCCCCACTCCATTTTGTAATTCGATACATCGCAATAGGCACGCGAGTATCATTCTGTTGTCGAAACTCATGTTCGTTAGACGTTTCGTTTCGAGTGTGAATAAATTTATTGCGTAATATATATTTGATAGTTATTCTTTTACATTATTTTATTATATTATTATTTTATATTGTTGTTGTGTTATTGTTGTGTTGTATTTGTTCACTTATTTGTTAAATATTATTCTAGTTGATAATTATTTGAAGAATAATTTTACTTTTTATTCGTTTATTGGATCGGTACAATTAACTCATATTAACTCATATTAGGAGTTTTTAAAATAAAATTCGATAGATTATTGCTTTATTTTTATTTATTAATTTAATCTTATATACATTATATATTTATTTCAAAGATTTGATTTTTTTTTGTTCAGATAAATCGATTGCTGACATCATTTTAGGCGGGAAAAGTATCAATATGGACGCCATGATGACATTTATATTTTATGAAGAAAAGGTAATGTTTTAATTTCGGAGAAAAATGTAAGTACATATATAATTCATAATTATTATGTTGATTATTTGAAAATATGAAAATGATGATAAAAAAAATTTCGAAATAATTCGTAATATGCTAAATTGTTGATAGTAAATTTTATATAAAAATTTGCAAATATTTTCGAATATTTCTAATAAATGACGTATTATTAATTTTAATAATGAACATTCAAAACGTAATTTTTCTTAAAAATAATATGTATATATTGTAATATAATGTCTTTCTTAAGAAATACTTCATATAAAAACATTTTATTTTCTTTAACAACTTTCTTCTCCCCATTAATGAAATTTATTTTCAGATCATTGTGATCACGTGCAATGTGATCTATAGAGTCAGTGTTTGTTTCGCAGTATTTTTTATTTTTTTTAGAATTCAATAGCTTTGTGAAGTGAATTTAATTACAATAATCATACGCGAAATTAGAGTCAGTGCTTGTTCGGTAATTATACAGTGATTATACAGACGCATTAGTAGTTTTTTATTTTTATTTTTTTATTTTAATATTCGTTTTTGATAGAGTCAGTGTTTTTCTCAAGAATAAGGCGATCATCCACCACGCGAAGAGGTAATTATTTTTTTTTTGCCTTTTATTCTTTCACTGAAAGATAATCAGAGAATTTCAATTTTTAAATTTTAAGTTTTTATTTAAAAAGATAAATTATTATTATTATTTTTATTACACAATATATAAACTTCAATTTTGATCATATTTGTAAAATATAATGTTCTACTTTTTGCTACAGCTCTCACGATGATTTCTCATGGGTTAGCAGTAATGGCAATGCAGATTCTTCGCATCTAATGGTGAGTCGCATGCATTTTGGTTCCTCCAGTCACTCAATCATGTCGTAGGATGAAAGATCCGAATCGACACGAGTGATTGGTTGTATACGTAGAATTTTGCACGAGCACAGTGACCACGGATATATATTTTATATATCCGAGAGTAGTAAGATTTATTTTCTTTGTATTTATTTATTTAGTTTAGGCTAGGTCTTCTTGTACCTCGCGTTTTTAAATATTAATTCAAAATTGATCATAGAAATTTATTTAATTTGAAAGTAATAACTTGTAAGAATATATTTAATATGGATAAATATAATAATATGGATATTTAATATTTAAGTGAATAATAATGTATGAATTAAAAACGAATATTTGAATGTGATATTAAATCATTTCATTTTTTTTTCATGATAATGTTTTAAACGATTTAATTGTTTAATATTCAAGATAATATAGAATTTTATTCTTTTCCTTTGAAATGTTACGTGCAAGAAGACACTTCGCGACAGGTAGATTTTGAAATCAAAGCTGTGATTTTTGTATACTTGTATTTTCGAAAATATGCTTTGACGAAGAAATCACCTGAGGATATTTTCATTAACATTATTTAAACTCTGAATCAATATCTTTATTCAGAATTGAATTTTAATCACTTTTCTACTTTTCTAATTGATTTATTTCATTTTAATTAGTAATTCTTTTTATAGAATATTAAAATTTCAAAAACTTTCCTTATTAAAAAATAAAATATCAAATAGAGTCATTAAAATTTGAAATATAATAAGATTATATAAAATAAAAGTTCATTAGCCCGTTAGATATACAAAATATTTACACTAATCTATCTTTTTAGCTCAGGATTTTCAGATTTAACCCCTTCCGTGTTCATTGCCAGGATCTCACTCACGTATCCAGGTATTACTTGAGTGAGAGAAAGGCATTGGATACGATGACCCTAATTGATAAGTTTGTAAAAATTTCTCAGCGACTGATGATGCGTTAGCGTATCGTGCACGACGTATTTTCCACATTGTGTATGTGTGGTTAGGCTGTGGAATTGCGTCGTTTCAACTATTAGTTCATCAACAATTATTTCATTACAATTATGAGAACAATATTACATCTATTACAGATGAAAAATTTACAATAATTAATCTTATTCTCAAATTATAATTATAATGATGATATTTCATTTTACATTAATAACATAACTTATTTAGAAAATCATTCTTCCAACATTTATAGAATTAAATGTAATTAAATATACAGATAGAAATTTGATTACTTTTTACGCAAAGGTCGCTAGCCTTCATCAGTCGATTTCAGGAAAATGGTACGTACAGTTAGAGTGCGAATGTAGTATGCCAAGCTCGGGTGTCGGAGGTGTCCCGGGACGCTTTCCCTAGTGTAGGCTTTTGCGCCCGGGCGTTATGTGTGAGAATCGTGGAATGAGTGTGTTGGTGTGCCTGTTTTGCCATTTTTTAAATATAGGGCTAGGTAGGATAGGTAGTATACTTCTTGTGTGCCTGTTAGTTATAAGTAGGTAGGGCCGGGCAGATTGTCACAGTCTCTGATCGGGTAGGCGCGTTTTCGTTCGTGACAATCTGTTTCAGGAAATAAAATTTGAAAAGTCGGGAATGAAACTGAGACGAGTGGTCATCGATGATCATTTGTCTCTGGTTTCGATCATCGATTTTTCGAATTCCGCGGTCGCGGTCGTGATTTGGTTTCGAAACGCACGTTGCGCTCGAGATTTTGCACATGTACGGAGAATGATCATTGCGATCGTTGGTCGTCCATGTGTATTCAGCTTCCGCGATTTAGTCAATTTTTTTTATTTCTTTTTTTGTTTGCGATTAGCAAATCTCGAGCCTAGATTTAAGTTTCAGCGGGCATCGCGCCCGAAGGAGGAAGACCGAAGAGGCTCGACAAACTGTCACGAAGAGAGCTGCAACGAATGGCTTCTCATTTTTTGGATCCTGTTTGGATCCAAAGAATGGGAAATCATTTTTACTACTTTGTCACTGTGCTCGTTTTAGTAATATGTAGTAAATGTTTTTGTGTTGTCTGGCCGATTTGCATGCCGGCCCATCGGATCCAGTCATCAGGGGCATCGCGATTTTTTTATTAGTGTTGCGATTGATTAAAAACGGGTTGAATTAGTGTTGCGTTGTAAAATATATCGCGATTGCTTTTAATTACTTTGATTATGGTTTAGTCTATTTTTTTTACTGTTTTTTTTTTTATTATTATTTAAACTTGTATTTATTTCATAGTGTTGCGATTGATTATATCGGAATATTTGAAGTATTTTTGCAGTTATAATAGTAGTCAATTTTATATTAATCTCATTTTAAAAATTAGCGTTGCGTTGATAAACGATCGCGTTTTTTAAATTAGTGTTGCGTTGATGAATGATCGCGTTGTTTAGTGTTGCGTTTACAAATTGCCCTTATTTCTTCCGTTTGGACCATGGAAGAACGTTTCTGCTTCTGGATCATCTATTGCAATCAAAAGAATTGCAGAAAGATGATTGTACTACAAGCTAGCAGCGTGCGATAGCTGCAATATTCCGCTATTAGTGTTGCGTATATAATGTAGTAAGAGTGCATAAATTAGTTTATTAGAGTTTCGTAAATATTTAATAGATAAAACATCTTATTGACGGTGTATGCTTTCGCGAATTTTCTATTCTATTTTTTTTTCTTTTTTTTTTTTTGTTGATCGAAAATTGCATTGCAAATATAATAAAGCACTCTTCGTGTTTTCTTTTGAGACTTTAGTATATTAGTGTTGCGAAAAGAATAGAGATTTTCCACTCACGGTTTGTTCGGGTTTACATTGAGTGGATAGTTATTGTGGTAACCCTTCTGGTTACCTCTTCTTCGTTTTTTTCTTTTCAGCATCCCCTTATTGAGACCATTTGTTATTGAAAATACTGTTAAAAGTATATTTTTTTATGAACGAATGGTTTTCTTTTAAAATTATGAATTATCTTAATATTATTTGAATTTTTTCAAATAATATTTCTTTTATAATTAATTGGAAAATGTAAATTATTTTCTAGTTAATTACAAATTTATTCATTTCATCCAATAATTAAATTACAGATATAAATTGAAAAAGATAAATGGGAAAAAAGGATTAGAAGATTATGCTTGGTCTTCATTTATAGAGACTAATTATTTTTAAATCTGTTATTAATTCTGTTTTATTTTTGTTAGAAACTCTTCAGTTGAAATAAGAGAGAAGAAATTCTTTTTTTCAAAAAGAGATATATCTTTCATTTCTTAGGTAGAATCAAAGAAGCTTTCTGATAGGTGTTGTATTCTTCCTTTTATTAAAAGATACCTTTTTGTTTCCTGTTTCAAAGTTCCACCAAATAATATTCCTTTTTTCCAAGAAAGTATTATTATAAGTTGTTTGTCTAAACTTCCTCATTCTAAATCCCTTTAATATTTGATGGTTATGTGATATAGTTCAGTAGCCATCATTGGTATTTTCTTATTTGCATTTTTTATGGCACAACATGTGGTTCATGTTGTACCATAAATTCCTAAAATATTTAATATCGATAGTATTAATGTAAGTAGAGTTATGAAAAGAATCTTCTTTCAATAGGCAATAGATTTTCAATAGGCAAGATTTATAATCAAAATGTTTAGTTCTTGTTTAAGTGAGGATAAGAAAAATGCTTTTAGATAGAATGTTTAAAATATTTTAATACCTTGTTTCATCTCATCAATGTTCTTTAAAAGAACAAACGATTGCATTATAAGAAAACATTAAGTAAAACGTATTATTAGAATTAACTGCATGCAGAATTAAAAGTGTTAATCATGTAGATAAATTTAATATGTAGTTGTAGACAAATAGATAGATAATTAATACATAGGATAAAGTAGGATGGCATTTTGTAGAAAGCTTGTTTCGCTTATTTTTTTCTTAGTTTTCCTTTTCTCTATCACCTTTTAACTATCATTTATTTTTCATTTTCCATAATAACGTAAAATATCCATAGAATATCTCCTAATTTCGATTTTATATTCAGATCTACTCTTCAACGCCGATTTTCTTTGCACTTTCTTTTGTTGCTTATACACGTTTCGCTGCAATATATATATATACGTCGAAAGAGAATCTTTATTTATTTTTAAATAACGCGTTTAAAGATAAATAAATTTTCTCGCAAAAGGAATATCGTGGTCAGAATGATTCTCTAATTTACAACCAAGATAAAATCATATTTGATATATAATCATATCATTGTACAGCTAATGTCAGTGATACAATTGTATATTTTATAAAAAATAATAATTGACTGTATATTCTTCCCATATTTTATTAATCGTGGATGGATAACGTTCTCGTTTCATTTTCTAAAATTATGAGATATACAATTTTTTTTTTTTTTTGAATAATTTAATTTCGTTCACGTGTGTATTTAAATTACGTCTACTAGATGGCGCGAGCGACCCTTTGGTCTTTTTTTTTCGAGATTGATATTTCAGAACATGCGACGGAAAATCCCATAAGATGTCACGTCTGTTCTATTTCGTCGTCAGAGAATCGAACTTGATCCCATCCCTACTAATGCCGTGTCCTCGAACGAGCGTTTCATGTAGCTGTCGTGCGAATGCTATCATTTGTTTTCTACGTTTCATCAGCCATCTCGATTCGAAGAGAATCGTATATCGACCGATTTCGACCGATACGCGGAATCTCACGAAAATTGCCGTCTGAACGCTTCCGTTCACCCTAACAATCGGCATCTGTCATACGTCATAAATCGCGATTTTTATGCGAAAGACGATTGCAACCATGATTTCTTATTTATCTCGTCGGTTTAAATCGAATTAGATTGCGGATTTAACTGCTCAAAAAATCCATGTTACATTAAGAGAAGTATTCGAGTAATTAGATGGATCTTCAGATTCGTTCAATTTGCTTCAATATCCGCGGAACGATTTCATCGAAAATTTAACTCTCAGCCTTTTCTCTCTCTTTAATTTATTATCCTATTATTAACCCTTAGGACTCCTGTGTATGGTTCGAAATTATTAACGTTGTAAAAATTTTTAAAATAATTTAAAATGTTTAAATCTAATTTTTTCAAATACCTTGTAAATAAAGAATTTGTTATAATTTCACACGATTAAGTGTAGGTAAAATGAAGGAGTGCAAAGGGTTAATAATCCATACCTATTTTCTTCCATTTCCATATACACATACATGTATAAAAGAAACGAATTCAATTACAATGTAAATGTAGTTTTGCTATCGAATTCATCGCACTTCATGCAATACGGATTACCTATCATTTGACAAAATTTATATACGTGTATATAATACATATATATATACACACAAATCTACGTCGCATCGCACAAGACAATTGGTTAAACAATCGAATCGTTGAATGATCGATTCGTCGTAGTAGTAGAATCACACGATGAGCGACGAGAAAATATAGAAAATACCATTGTATAATTTCGTTGCAAAAATTATTGTTGGAATATAAGTTTAGAAAAGAAAAAGCAGATATAAATATAAATCGCGTTTCACGCTTTCCTCCGTCGAAATTGAACCGACTTCACGTGCATGAAACACGCTCTGACACGCTTTGAAACGCCGCCTGTTGCTTGGAAAACAAAACAAAACGCTGGCAATGCGGTGCAACGCTTAGTATCAATTTGACTGTGCACGTATATACATACATATATATATACATACATACACATATAAATTAAAAAAATATATAAAATATACATTTACGCGTATAAATAAAAAGAATCACTTGCACACGTGTTCCGATATATTGGGGAATAATTACGAGAGGAAAGAAATTCGTCGGAATCGAACTTGGCACTGGAGAGTAGAAGAACGATCGGCCTTTGTTCCGCGTTGCACGCACACAGAAACTGGGGGAAAAAAAGGGAACGGTGCAAAACTACTAAGGATTGTACACGCGTCGGGAAAAAAAGAGCAGCGAATCGGCATCGATGATCCGTTCTTGTCTTTCGAGGGGAAAAAAAAAAAAAAAAAACAAAACCGATCGCACTTCTGCCAAGATAGTCTCCTCCGTGATAGTCTCTCCGTACGATCTTACGCTCTTACGCTCCCCTCGATCTTACGATCTTGCGCGAGTGTCACTTTTAAGTGTCGACGAGGGGGAACGAAATCGTGGAAACAAAAATTTTCACCCCTTGTCAAGCGCGAGGGATAATCGTAGCACCGATACTCGTTTCACGATATATATATATATAACATCGATCGATATATATATATATATATATATATATATATTTCAAACTTCAAAACTGTCGGAGGGGGGGGGGGGGCGGGCGGGGGGGAGGAAAATGCCGCGCAATTTGTCGGAGGCCGACAGGAAGAAGAATCAATTCGACAAGGAGGAGAGGGTCCATTTGTTGGCCATAATGAAGCAGTACGCCCCTCTGCTTGACAAGAGCGCGTCAACGTTGACACGTAAAAAGATTTGGACGACGATCGAGGACGAGTTCAAGAAGGCGGGATTCACCCGCAAGACGTCCGCACAATTGAAGAAATATTGGCAGAATTACAAGTATCATTGCAAGAAGGCGACAGCGTTCAGAAAGGTATTTCTCCTTATTCCCTCCCCTCCTCTCCTCCTTTTTTTCTTTCTCTTCCGCAAGAAAATTCGCTTGTCCCTCCGTTAATCGCAAATAAACGGGATTATTCAATTATGCTCGTCAATAATCGTGTTTATTAATCTTTAAGAGGGGCAATGTTCAATTCTCGAAAGTCGTAATTACGAAATCGTCATCTCTTTTTGATCGGCGTTTTTTTTTTTTTTTTTTTCTTTTCCTTTCTTTTTAATAAATTAAATCAAAACCTTCCTCGTTTCGTGGAAAATCTTCTTTTCGACGAAATAAATAAATTTACTCGCAACGAGACACGCGCTTCTTCGAAATTTTCTCTTTCGCTCCTCTTTCTCTGATAATTGATGAACTACCTGAATGAACGCTGAATGAATTGTAGGAAAATAAAAAGTACATAGAGTCAGAGGTGGCCGAGCCGCTCGAGTGGAATCGATACCAGGTTTTCGTGGAGAACCGTTCCCCCGCCAAATTCTCGGACATTCCTGGGGTGGTCCGATCGTTGAACGATCGCCCATCGAAATCCCCGATCGAATCAGGCTGCCGTTTCGGTGAAACGTACGAGGACGATAAAGAGTCATCTAGGAAATTGAACACGTCGGACGCTTTCATTGGTATAATTTCTTTTGCTTACCCTTTCTTTTGCCTCGATCGTTCGCCTCTAATTTTGATTAGAAATCCTCGTCGTCTTTTCAAATCGAACGAAAACGTGCACGAACACGGGAGGATACTACAAAGTTTGCCAAATTTTTAAGATCTGTCCCGGGTGAAGATGGAACGGAACGACGACGGGACGGCGTCCATCGATTGCAAGATGGAGGAGGCGAATAATTTAGAGAGCACGAACGTGGACGAGGATTGTTTGGAGGAGAAGAAAGAGATCTTCGTGAACGAGAGCCGTCTGCTACCGCCCTCCTCGTCCTCCTCCTCCTCGGCCAACACCACCGATTGCAAAACCACGTCGAATCGTATCGTTGTTTCGAACGCGCAGATTTCGAACAACAGCGTCACAGTGTCCGTGATATATCCTGAAAACAATAACGCCTACCTTCCCACGAGCACCGTGGAGGGAACGCTCGAGGTGCATTCGAAGTGCGGTGGAACAATGTCTGCGAGAAGGACAGGTATACATATTGGCCCGCACCGAATGATGTTTTATAAACAAAGCAATCTCTCCAATTTTTCAAAAATATCCCCCTTTTATAACATTACAATCTCTTTGAAGATTTAGGTTTATTTATTATTAAGTTTTCAATTAATTTCAATTATTTATAACTTGATAAATAAGCTTCGATGCATTTTCACGCTCGTTTCTTTAGAATTCTTCGAAGGAGTCTCGCGATGAATGATTGAGAAACGACTCGTTGTTGAAATATCTGTCGTTATAAAATCATAATCGGTATCTTATTTCGGTACTTACTCTTTATATTTTGGCAGACGGTCTATGGAACGAGAGGAAATCCAGTTGCACAAATTCGACAAAAGTGCACGGTACAAACGCTGCCCATGTGACGGGATTCGGTTATCGCGATGTAATGGAGCGCAATGGCGATCGTGTCCGTTTAAACGAAAGTAAGATGGAACGAAGTGAAGAGACTAAGAGAAAGTCTAAAATTACCACTTATGCACAGGACGGCTCGTAATTCGTGGTACAAATAATTCAATCTTGATTTTCGAAGTCTTATTTTCTGGAAATTTTCTCCTTTTTGTATCATGAATCATTTACGAATCAGCCTGTATATATATATATATATATATATTTCCTAGAAGAACAATTATAGGAATATTTAAGATTCTTGATAAAATTTTAGTGATTAAGGGAGACACACAAAAAAGTGAAACGGACAACTTGTGCAGAGTGTTTGGACGAAGTGGTTAGGAAATTTAAAAGGTGATTCTAAAGGCTAGAGCAAACAGAAAAGTTGGTATGGCAAAAAGTTGAAGCTTATTTTTCCAAGTTTATAGGCTTTGTTTGCAATCTTGCTCTAGACGAAACGAGATGGAGATACTTGAAAAGTAAGTTTGAACGGACTCAATCATTTTTGCACACCAACTTTTGCATTTGCTTTGATCTTTAGGGATCAACTCTTAAATTTAAATTCTTCTGTTTGTTCAATACACCTCCTATTATAAGTTTATAATTTTAACATAAATATAAATTTGTTTATATTTTTTGTTCGTATAAAGTATCAAATTAACTAACTTTTTTCCAATATCTTTTTTGCCAATTTTCTTAATTTTTCAAATTTCATCAATATTGAACCGGTCTCTGATTAAGAGAGATCTTCTTACAAAGTTTTCAGAGGAGAAAGAAGTTTTAACTTCCAGCAAATTTCTTGTCTTTTCGAATTAAAAAGTTCACTCGATGTTGATTTCCTACATTTCCAACCATTTTGTCATTGAAAACATTTTACTGTAAAGGAATAACTGCAATTCCTTTCGTTTAACTTTTCCTATTACAGTGGAAAAGAAATTCTTTTATTTCCAATAACAATATTTCGTTGTATGTTCTTCATTGAAAACTTTCTTATATAATTTTTTCGAATTACAATTTTTAAAACGACATTATTTAAAAAACACCATACTTAAAAATTTTTAAATGTCTATCGCAAATCGATCTATTTCTTTATGACTTCCAACTTTTAAGATCCTTTCTCTTTTACGTACAAATATTATGAGAAAAACTTCCATCCAAAACTATCAAAAAATTTTAGGCTTTCGATCGTATTAAAGATGATTGGAATCTCTTACGCTAATAACAAATTTAATAACATATACGACAGAATGATGAAATTAATTGCGAACAAGAAGAAAGATGAAAACTCGTTGGCCCAATGATAATAGTATTAAAAAGAGGAGGGCGGCCGGTAAATTAATTCTTTGAAACGACGTACATTTGCAGACAGCGAGGAATGCGATTCGTTCGAGTGCAACGCGAACGATGAGAAACAGATCGGGGAATTCCCAAAGGAGGATTTCGTTGCGACGGAGAGCGACGAGAACGAGGGGAGCGCGGTTAAAGCAAGAAACTCTGGGCCTAGGAACGATCGTTTCGAATCCAGGGGCTACGTCTTTCTGACGGATTATCGTAATCGGCTGAAGCATAGGTTGCTGTTGCAGCAGCTGGAAGTAAGTTGGTCGAGAGGTTCTTGTTAGGAAATAAGGTGACCATGTCCCCTTTACTGCTTTGAAAACGAAGTCGACGAAGAATTACATTGGTGACAATTTTTCTATTTCTTCACCTAGCCAGAGGATCATTATATCACGATTTCAACACTTTTTCTTTCTTTCTTTTTTTTTTTTTAAAGAATTCGTGAGAATTTGATATTTCTTTCGGTTACATTCTTTTTAAATTAACCCTACATTTTTTGATATTATTACCATCGTGTGAAAGCAAGTTCCAAGAATTTGATCGCATAGTTTTTATTATTTTTTTTTTCCAGCTGTATTCAATTCGTTCAATTAAATGGTCGAATAACGAATCTGATAATTTCGTGATAATTTAGCGTGTCGAAGCGTGTGACACGATGAGTCGACATTTGTTAAAAAAAAAAAAAAGAACAAGTTGAAATGTGAAGGAAAGGGAAATTTTCGGCCGAAAAATTATAAACGATTGAATCAAGATGAAATACATTTTAATGAATATTGAAGTAGAAGCACAAGTAAGTAGGTTGAGTCGCCTACTTGACAGCACAACATCTGATCGGCAACCGACATATTCACAACTGTCGTCCATTTAACAGCATGTCAGCGGCATAATATCCATTTTCAATTGTTTACACACATTAACGAGGCATCATTGTGTATATTTCGTAATAAGATGAAACGCTCGTGCGAATAATCAAATAATACTCGATAATTTTTTTATTATTGCTTCGTTTATCTTGAACATCTGTGAATTTTGAATCAGGACACTGGAGTTTATTGAAAAAAAAATTAAAAAAACTATGCATTATGAGAGGTAATTTTTCCTGAAACGCAGGTGCCTTTAGAAAATCGAAGATGCAAAGACGAAATACTTTATCTTATTCATAATTCAAATATATTTTCTTGCTCTTGAAAATATCTCTTACACAAGTATCACATAAGTGATAAGAGCAAGTGTTACGCGCGTTATTCGAAATCGTGATTAATTAATTAATAATAAAATTGGAGTAATAAAATCGAATGACGAAAATTCGAGAGAAATTCAAAATTATATGTACGGTCACCTTATTAAAAAAAAAGAAAAAAGGGGGGGGAAGGGGAGGGGAGAGAAAGCACAGGACAAGGTAAGAAACAAAGGTCGTTCGTTGCAGACGGAGGAGAAACGGTTGAAAATAAAGATCGCCGAGATGGCGATCCAAGAGGTGCAGCTGAGGATAAAAGCGTTGAGCGAGGACATGCGACGGACCGAGGAATTGCACCGATTGCACTTGGTGCGCGCAGCAGCCGGGGATGCAAGCGTTCGGGTGGGCGAATTTCCGAACAATTCCTGAAAAAAGGAGGAAAGGAAGGAGGAAAAAAAAAAAATTAGGAGAGGAGAAGGAGAGAAGAGGACACGCGGGTTCGACGTGTGCTTCAAATTATTTTTATTATAATCACCATCATTATCGCGTGTTAACGATATTTTCGTCGTTATTTTAGAAAAAACGCCATGGGACCATACAAAATAACAATGCGCTTAGATTTTCGTGGGTAACCGAGCAACGTTATATTTTTTTTTTTCTTTTTTTTTTTTCTTTTTTTTTCTTTTTCTTTTTTAATACTCGTGATATTCTTCGTCTTTTTTTTTTTTTTTCCGTCATCCGTCGTTAATTATTTAATTCGAGAGATCGACGGCGGCATACCGTCGAGAATAATAATTAGAGAACGGGTTAAGATCGCGTGACAAGATCAATTACATTACATCATTTGCTTCTTCGATCCGTTAATCTCTCCGCTGCCCCTCTGCCTATAATATTTCTCTACTCACCGCAGTCGCGATCATCGCCGTCCCTTTTTTTTATTTACAATCTTGCCCGTTCGTTCCCTCCTCTCAACTGTGCTTGTAACTAGCGATTTTCCTTGTATTTAGTGATTGTTAATAATTATCACAGAAAGTTCGTAAAACAATGATCTTTGAGTTACATGTTGATTCGTGTAGCGCCTCGTTTTTTAAGTAAGTTCGTTCTTTTTTTCTTTTCTTTTTTTTTCTTCTCCTTTTTGCGTGTAAGTATATACGCGAGTGTGGGTGTAGTATACGCGTGTCTCTTCTGTCTTTTTCCTGTGCGCGCGACTCGGTATCGTGTCTAAGTATAATGTATACGTGTAGCGTGTATCTATCGAAAATCGTCTCTTCTCTTTTTTTTTTTTCGCTATCTTTCTTTCGCGTGTTTTTCTTTCTTTCTGTTTTTTTTCCCCCCCCCTCCGTTCACTTTTTTCGAGAGAGTTTATACCGTACGCGTCCTAGACGGAAAAGTTTGTCACGTTGCTGTAAGTAGAGTAACAATAGATTAGCGTTTAGTATATAACTAGCGATAATAGCGATATACGAGTATAACGGCACGCATTGGAATAGCCCCTTTAACTTTTTGCAGCATTTAAAAATATTAAATGTAACGCTATAGTAGAATAGTTTCTTTCAATCATAAAAGAGAGAAGAAGTAGTTGATTTTCTTACTTATGGGATCGTCGGTACGCTGAACGAGTGAGGGAAAGAGAGAGAGAGAAAGAGTGGAAGAGAAAGAGAGAGACGGAGACAAAGAGCAGAGACAAAAAAGAGACCGATCGATAGTCAAAGAAACGCTCATATTCGTGTTTTTCATTTGTGTGTTTCTCTCTCTTCGTAGAGAAAATTTCATTTTTTCGTTTCGATGCAACTGGAAAAAATTCGTGTCGTTTCCCAAACCAAGGGCAGAACGTTGTAAACCTTATAAAGCCGTTTTGATTGTCGCGATTATGTTGCCCGTCGAATGGAATTCGAACTCGATATCCCAACACCTTTTTCTTTTATCACGCATGACCACATTTCCTTTTCATTGCGTTTCCAAACATTAATTTCAAACGTTTTCCTTCAAAAGAAGTGGAAGAACGTTTACGATAGAGATCGGTTTTTAAAAAAAAAAAATCTCTTTTCCTCTCTTCTCGATGTCCCATCTATTAATTTTTGATAAAATAGAAAGAATTAGAATTATTAGATTGCGCACGAACATATCGGAATTCCGAAATTACCCGATTACGTACGAACGAATCGGAATCCCGAAATTAGCCGAATGCACACGAGTGTATCCGAGTGGATACGAACGTAATTTAATGTACAACATGCACAGAAGCGAGAGCTTCCGAGTCGTTAAGCGCGCGAAAGTACATATCAGGAAGAATGTACAAACTTCTTTATTTTTTCTTTTCTTTTCTTTCTCTCTCTCTCTCTCTCTCTCTCTCTCTCTCTTTCTTCTTCCCCCTCTCTTTTCTCATTTTTGCTCTCTTTGACGATCTACCACTTGTCTCGTCACCATTGGCAAGTCAAAGAGAGGAGAGATTGTAGTTCGACAAAGCTCCACTACGAGAGAATTTTTACACGGAAAGCAGCTAGAAATTTCTCATCTAAGCGGAAAATTTTCATTTCTTACTGTTTATTAATCACCATGAAAATGTAAAAATTACTTAATTAAGTCAATTCTCAGTCCGTGATTCGCTGGTATACGAACGAGTATAATTTGTAATCCGTTTTATAATCTCGATCGTATCGAGCTGCTTTTTCATTTGCACGGCTTCGACTAATCGATAACGAGTTATCGGTAAATTCAGGTGAATCGGTGATTCTTATTCTCGTAACTGGATTATTTCTCGCCAACTATAATACATCGAATTGACATAGAAAGAGTGAATATAATATAATTGGAAATTATATTTCTAAATTCAAAAATAACTTTTTAAATTATACGTACGACGAGATGTCAATTAAATCGATAGACTCTTAAATTACGAAGTCGAGAAGGTTAAGAATCTCCGATAAAGAAAATCTGTACTTGGCATCTAGTCGATACGAATAACGACGATATTCTGATAATGAAGAAACGATATACAGATAAATGAACATAAATATTTAAGTGTTCCGTAAAAAGTTACATTTACAAGCGTTTTCGAATCATTGTGTATATAGGTTAACTTCACAATCATCGAATCTATTCCTATATATAATATTCCATCTTGCATTTCGAAACATAATTAAAATCTTTATCATTTTGTTTGTATCTTACAAACGTATAGAACCTTCTTACTTCATTTTAAGGTTAATCATTTCTTCTAGAGATAAATTTTTCTTCTTAGCGACGAACAAAATATATAATTCCATTTGTAATCGAATTTGCAATGTTCCAATGGAATTTTCACCTGTAATTCCGGGAAAAATCAACAATTTTATCCCCGTAAGATCCTTGTAAAATATACTTTGAAAGTAAACCGTAAAAAGGTAAAGTTCAAATATTTATATCAATATATCTTGACAGATAAAGAAATGCTAGGTGGAATATTTTCGTTTCGAAGAGACTTGAAATATATCCTCGAGAAAATGATTATTATATAACTTCTCGATCGTTCTTCCGAAAACTTTTTCGCGATAAAATTCATCGATAAAATAACGAATCGAAAATATCATCAAAATTGAATTCATTCGAACAAATTGAGAATATTCATCGTCGTGAACCCGTGATCGACTCGAGTACAAATCACCTGGTATCATCGCACTCCATCCACCCTTCGAAGCAATCGTCGCTTCTTAAAGGATGTCGATGGATTTTTAAAATTCACTCGTCGAAATTTCATAATCATCACCGCTAACAAAATTCTTCGATTATTGCTACTGTTTGACAACGATCGATCGAGTAATTCGACAACGAGTGATTCGTTCTCTCCCTCTTTGCCTATACGACAAACATTCGCCACTCGAGGTTAGAAATTCGGCAACGAACGATGATGAACGGACTCGAGACGAGACGACGATTTTTCGAAAAAAAAGCGCGTGCTCGACGCGCCGTTGCCGAACGTAGCACGCATACAGGTATATATATCAAACATTTTGCGATTCGCACGCGCGAATTCACATTTTTCTACGTCTACGCGTCTTTCTGCTAAAAATGTAACCCGTTGTCTTCGTTGCACCGTGCGATCACGGCGCAGAAAAAACTTTTTCGATTTGACAAGGAACAAGAGTAAATTCTAATTCTATCTAAGATCGTTTAAAGTTTCTTTCTCGCTACGGATCGCAAGATAGATGAAAAGTTTTTATTACGTTCTAATTGAGAATGACTTTGTTGTACGAACGACAAAGGGGAAATATTTATCTTTCTTTCTTTTTTTTTTTTTTTTTGAAATCTCTTTGAACGATTGATTGACAACTTAAATATATATTTGTCAAATATTTTCCGTGTTGATTTGTTTGAGAACTATACATATGTACTCTTTGTCAGATTATGTCAGGATGCAACAAGTGACGTGTTAAACCCTCTAGATATTTTCGAGCAAATATTTTCGATTCGAAGTAATGGAAAAAGAAGGAATTTTTGGAATTACCGTGACATAAGATGGTTTGTAAATTTTAACAAATGAAGGAAATGGAAAGAGAAAATGGAAGTCGGGGAAGGAATTTTATGGCTCGAGGATATTTTATTCGTCGATTAAAGTTTCGTACGCGCGGCGAGGCAAGAGAAAGAAAGTATCGTGGCTTCGGGCTAAGATTTCAAAGGATTTTTCACCGCGAGCACACATTTTACTCCGTTGTTTATCTTTACTTGCTCGTTCGTTTCTTCCGCCATTTTACATCTCTCTGTGAAATTTACACAAGGCGTAAAAACTGTGTCACAGTGCATATTCTAATAACACACAAAAGGAACCTCCTCTTCCTCAACTTCGGTGACTTATTTTAATGCCAAACTCGAAGTTGAAACTTTGCGAAGCTTCGAAAGTCTTTCGGGACTCGAAATTATCGAAACTTAAAATGCTTATTTCTTTTCATTCTTCTACCCTTTTTTAAGAAAAATCTTCTTTATGAAAGATTAAAATTACAATTTTTAGAAGTTCTCACATTTAAGTTCGTAAGAAATTAATAGTTCAAATTTTATAGATTATCATAAATTAAATAAAAATGTTTCTATATCATCACAAAATTTTTGGAGTCAACAAAAATTATCAAAAAGTTTCTCAATTCGAGAATTTCTTTAAGTTTCACGATTTCGTTTTCGAAGTTTCGATCCCATCCCTAAACAAGCTCATCAAATATCAAATATAGGTCTAAATTGCAAAATATCATAATTTATAATTAAACATGTTAAAATTCCATTTGAGCAACGATTTAAACAAATTTGTCATTCGTCTCGCGACGAGAATCCAGCACGAAACGAAATTTTCTCGTAAATTTCATGGTGCACGAGGGTGGAATAACGAGGAGAAGCGCAACGAATCGTGAATAAATCGAAAAAAGACCAGCGATCGTAAGAAGATGGGCAAAGGGTGATATTTGCGGATATAGTGGTATCGAATGTTTTCACGTGAGTCTAATAGAAGACGGCGACGAAGGAAGAATAATGGGAAGTTTGCCAATATCGAGAGATTTTTCATTGGCCGTCAAGCGAGGATAGCGTTGGGGATTTTAGCGTGGAGGTCGCGCATGCGCCTCCGATTTAGTTACTAAATATTTGTCCGACTCGACCGATATATAGATCCGATGTTTAATATAATCGCGCAGCCGAAAGAGGGCGAACTCGAATATCGGCTGTGGGCCGCCATTTAAAATTGATGCGATCGCACGAGGAGTTCGCGCGTCTATTTAACCGATTAAAGTTGCAAGATCGAGGGATTATCGTGGCCAATTTGAGACGACTATTACTCGAAACGGAATTTTATCTCTGATAATCTATGAGTAATTGGCCTTCTTAAGAAAATCCGTTTTATAAATTCGAATAAATTGAATTAATTGATTTTTGAATAATCTATCGAGAAATCGTTATGAAATAGTAGATCAAAAATATGAAGTGTTTCAAAAATCAGATTCAAGAAGATATATCGGAGAAACTTGTTGCTTGCTCGACATGCCGAACATGTTGGAAATTATTTATTATTTATAAAATTTGTATTATCAATACTGATATTTTTATACACGAATACTATAAATTGACATTTATTCCATTCGGAAATATTCATTTTTATTATTACGGTAAATCGATCAAATCATCGAACGAGAAAAAAAAGTTGAAATACCAAAATAAATAGCTAAAAATAAATTAGAACGAATAAATTAGATCTAAAAAAAAAAAAAAAAAAAAAAGAAATCACTATGATCTATTCAAAGTATTATTTATCACCGACTATAATCCCTGGAACGTATACAGAAGCATGCCTCGCATATCCGAAATTATAATTTTCGTGTGTGTTATCCATACATATCCGTACATATGTATATATATATATATGAGTGTACGCGACAAGACGGCGACAGTGACGACGATGGCGGCGGCATAATTTATGTAATGGCGCAAGCATCCACGAAACGAACGATATCCCTCTAAACGAACATTCCGCGCATTCTAAACCACGAAAAGTTCGAATCCGAGCGGAAAGTTTTCGATTCGAGTGCGCCCGTTAAGCCGAAACGCGAAAAGTTGTTTGGTTTTTGGAAAACATTTCACCGGTGGTGGTAAACTCGGTACAACCTCGGTATAATGACGATCGATCGATACTGGGAAAACTTATACGGTGTAAAACGATTGATATCGATTTTACGGGAAAAATGGTTAAAAACGAGCTTGGCTCTGGAATATATGTAACGTGCGCGTTATAAAAATAACGTTTTAATAAACCGGGCGAATTATATGTAAACTTGCGTCAAAAATAAATTATCGCGAAATTTTCGAAAAATTCACTGTACGTAATATATTGTTACGCGAGTTAATGGAATATAATATAACCGAATGTAAAGAAAGATTCACGTAAACACGATGTATTTTAATTTACATTGAAAATAATGTAATAAAGAGAATGGAACACTGCATCTTCAGGTTTATATAAGTCGATTGAAATGCGAAACATGCACGATAAGAATTTAATTGTTATGTAAAGATATGCATATATTACATATTTATACCAGAAGGATACGACGTATTAATAAAGAAAATTGGAGAATATCACGAAAGGAAAATATAAAAAGTACGTGTAATATGTTAATGTCAAGTGCTTTCACGTTTGGTGATAGAAATTTCTCGGGGAGTAAGCTTCGAGAAGGGAGCGCGCAAGATTAATCGTTGTTTCAGAATTGTTTGCTACATAAAGAACGGTCGTTATACCGCTGAATTAACCCTTCGAGGACTATTTGAGCAAGAGAGTGTGTTTTATCGTCGACTCGGTGCGAATAAGAGCAAAATATAAATATGTCGGCTATAAATTAATTATTTGTGAAAATAATTAGACGAAATGGGTGAAATAATTCATCGTTCAATTGAGAAATAAACATGGTGCGAGTGGTTTGTTCGTGTAGAGACGAAAAAAATATCAAAGAATGCGAACGAAGAGGAAATATATCTACAAGTTTATCAATATCTGAAGGCAGATAGCGTGAAATTGCACTATAACGAACTTTAATAAGCGACACGTATTAACGAGCCGCTTAAACTTCGTTTCACTTTGCTATAAATTTAGCGGTGCGCGCCAGTTTTCGAAATCGTGGAATTTCTCGGCTCGGATCGGCAAAAATCGGCTCCGGTCGGCAAAGATCGGCCGAGCTTTCGAAAGTAACCGAATACGTACGAAGATTACCGAAGGAATTGTTCACCACTTTTTATTAATCGTATCTTCGTTTAATAATACCAAAAAATATAATATTTTTCTTTTTAATACAATCGTTACGAACATTTCTCTTATAGTCAATTTCGAGTTAATATCTCGTTTCACCCGTCTATCAGAGAATTTTAACGATCTGAAATTTCGCAATGGAAAGGATTCAAAGAGATTCAAACGAAGATCCATTCAAATCGGAACACGAGCTTTTTGGAGATGCCCCTTTTCACGATTGCAATTTCTCGTTTTGCCACCATTGAAACGAGGAATAATATTGTAGGCAATGTAAAGATGTAAACGAGGAAGAGAGAAGTTTCTATTTCCCAATCATCGATATCACTCTCCTCTTCGCGTTTCAATTTTGCTTGACTATGCATCGAATTTTTATCAATGGATATCCTTCGAACGGCTCATTTACCGTGTTCAATCAAACTGCCAATTTTTAATGCGTCCATGTTAAATGAACTTTCACACTACTTTTCCATCTTTCTTTTTTTTTTTTTCTTTTTCGGATAAAAAATAAAAGTCGACCGCACGTATCTGTAAATAGGTAAAAGAGAAATGGAAAAAACGAGAAGAGAAGGTGCAACGAAAGGTAGAAAAACGTTGTGCAGATAGAAGGAAAATGGTTGAGAAGATGAATTCAGATGAACCCTGTAAAATCGAAATAAATTTTTCTCCGGTCGATCCGCTGTTTCGCTGTTTTTCCTTTTTTTCACGATATCAGACCGCAGCCGGTATCCTCTGAATCTTTCATAGACTATCTTTGTCTGAGACCTCGAATACGTTTAAATCGTAACTCGTTCGACTGATTTTTTCACGAGATACGAACCCTTCTCTAGGAGATACCGTAAATACGTAACGTCTTCGCGAAAAATTTCTCCCTTTGCACCTCTTTGAGCGCCACACGTGCGAGGAATACTCGATTGCATTTGATAGTAGTTTGGATTCCTGGTGGAAAATATTAAACGGGTGAGGGTAAGCGAGCGAATCCGCTTCCCCTTTCTTTTCAATGTATCGTTTCGACGTCCATTTTCGATTCTGGAAACTTTTGTAGCGCGAAAGGATAACAAATAGGGAAACGTGATTCTTAGATTCTCGAATTTGAACGAATTTGTGAGAAAATCCAGAACGATTATTTATTTTTCTCCAAAGAATAGTCCAATTTTTGAAATTTGACGAAAAATCTGATTTTTCTCAATCAATTTCGATGTTTCAATTGAACTATCCTTTGTAATAAGATTTATTCTTTTTTCTTTTTTTTTTTTTTTTACCAACGATCAGAGAATGCAAAAGATCAAAGAGACGTGGATAAAAACGTGTTTTTTTTTTTTCGAAGGAGGTATCTCAATGCGAATTCGCAAGAGAAAAGGATAACCCTTGACTGCACTTTTTCTTTTCCTTTTTTCCTTTTGTCACTTCAGTCATTCTTTTCTTCTTTTTTCTGGATTCATCGTATTACGCGTATTCGTATTCGACCACGTTTCGCGGAAAAAGAAAAAAGAAAGTCAAAATGGGAATGATGAAACGTTTGCCCTTTTTACTTTCCTCTTATTTTAATCACTTTCCACACTGACCTTTTTTTCACCAATGCTTTCTTTTTCTTCTACTCTGCATTCATTTCTCGCGGGAATAATATCGGGTCAATAGTTCAATTTTCCAGAAACTTTTCGTATTAAAATAATAAATATTTCTTTGTGCTTGGAGCGAAAAGAAGAGAGAAAAGTTGCGTTGAAAAAGGAAGGAAGGTTCAAGAAGTGATTTAAAAAAATTCTGATTTTTAATAAAGGTTCGAATTATGCAATTTTTTCTTTTTTTTTTTTTTTATCAACAAGGTATCTCTTTGAGAAAATTAAATTAAAAAAGTTAAATGAAAACTTTTGAAATTTCATCGTCCTTTTCGAATACGAGATTCTTGTCTTGAGAATTTTTCAACAAGGATTAGATTAGAATACTAAATTTCGAATGTAACTTTTTAATTAAAAGTATCTCGTTTATTATTGATTCCGTTAATAAATAATTGCATCGCGTATTGCTCATGAAATTTCATCGAAGAGAAATCTTCTTAATTTTCTTTTCGAAATTTCGAAATTACAGTCTCCTGAAGTGAAAACAGTTTTCTTCCTCGCCATACGAGTTAATTTTTATTTCAAATCGATCTTCTTATCATCTTATCGCCTTCGAAAACTATCTTAACTTCCGGATCGAGAGCAAGCACTTCCCTTGAACCAGTTGAAATCAATTTCAATCGCCCGTTACTTCGATCTATCTCACGTTGAAAAACAATCGAGAAACAATCGATCTCCATCTTTCGAATTTATTTCATCTTCCTAACCACCTCCCCAATTGTCGTTCGTACAAAGAAAATCGTATTGTAACGTCGTAAACCGTGTTTCGAATACAAAGAATCTATAAAATCGACGATCAAGCCACTACTCTGAGATTCTCTACTGTCCCTATCTTCTTGCTACGATCGCAACAATTTTCTTCAAAACGATTCGTGCAAAAAGGGAAAGAAACAACGCCCTCCGCGCGCGCGAGGAGGAGAAAGAAACATAGAGAGATAGAGAAAAATGGATAGCGATAGGAAGAGAGAGAAGAAGTTATAACAAGAGGATCTATCTCGTCTCGTATCTATTTCATAATTTTTCCTCTCCTCCTCCTCCTCCTCCTCCTTTTTCTTCTCCTTCCTCTTCTTCTTCTTCTTCCTTCTTCTTTTATTTATTTATTTATTCTTTTTTTAATTACAACTGTACCTACGTATGCGTGTACGCCGGGCTGCGAAAACGGATTCGACACCCAACATCTCTTCTCTTTCTTTCTTTCTTTCTTTCTCTCTCTCTCTCTCTCTCTCTCTTTCTCTGTTATCCGTTTCGACGACCGGATCGAGGCGACGGGGCGATCGTTCGGCTTGAAACGAACGACGACGACGATTTGTCCGGCCTCGAGAAGGGCTGCCGTTACTCGCCGCCTAGCGACAGCGCCTGCACGATCCTCGGGTCGGCCTTGCTACCCTCCCGAAACTCCTCCAGGGTCAGCTTGTCGTCGTGGTTTTTGTCCATTTGATCGAAGATCTTGTCCACCCTTTTCTGCGGCGTGTTCTCGTCTTCCGCCTGCGGCTGTTGACCCTGGAATAGAACAACGACACAACCGATCAGGAATAATCTATTATTCACTCGCGATTTGGAAAAGTGGCTTACGGGTATTTCTGGGCAGATTAGAGAAATAGGATAGGTGTTCGAACGTTAAGCAGATTCGTGGCACGAGTGAGAAGAGAGAGTGGGTCCAAAATTGGGAACAAGTATCCTAAGTAATTGTAGTTATTATATATACTGTTATAAGTTAGTATTAAGTAATGCAATATGGTATAATTTTTATCATTCATAATTAATTTAACAATTGGATGATTTTGTAGGTATATTCGTTATCTCGAAATCGAATGGATGTACGAGTTGAAAACTGTAAAGAGCACGTTCGAAATGTGAATTGTGTGTCCCTTAATTGTCGAGCCCGGTACAGCCGAGTTTATAGGTCGCCGTCCGAAAACGGGAGAAAAATTGTGACGAGGGTCCTTTAATTCGAGTTTCTCGTGTCGGCGAGACTTTAGATAAAACTCGAGCTAGGGTGAGAAGTTAACGGAGCTTTAGATCGGATTTTTCTTCCACTCCCGTATCGTTCATCGCTTCCGACTTTTGACCGAGTTTATACCCACCTGCGAAAGTCTTTAACACTCTATGAAAAGATAAAATTATAGAGATTTCACTGCGAACCGCCTCGGATATTTTTCACTTGCGTCTTATTGTGACTCTTTGATGTGACACCGTCGAGACCAGTTAGAAATTGGACTAGGAATGTACTAGGAATTTCGAATTTAAATGTTTTTGCCCCATGAAAAAGTATTTTAATGATCACGGAGGCCAGGATATTTTTCACTTGCGTGTTATTGTCTTTGACGTGACACCGTCGAGACTAGTTGGAAATTGGACTAGGAATTTCGAATTTAAATGTTTCTGCTCTAAAGAAAAAGTATTTTAATCATGAACGCTAGGATATTTTTCACTTGCGTGTTATTATCTTTGATGAGACGAGACTAGTTAGAAAAATGGACTAGTAATATACTAGGAATTTAAACGTTTTTGCTCTGTGAAAAAGTATTTTAATCACGGAGGCCAGGATATCTTTCACTTGCGTATCATTATCTTTGATGAGACAGTGTCGAATCGAGACTAGTTAGAAATTGGAATATACCAGGAATTTTAAATTTAAATGTCTCGAAAGCAAATTAACGGTTGCGAGTAAAATTGCGACACAAGGTTAATAATAATTCTTTTTCCCGTTGAATATCCCGTGGAATAGGGTTAGTCGTGATGTAATTAAGTGCCTTGGTATTATGTATTCCGCGGAGGAAACTTATCTCGAATCTTGCGTTGGAATAAAATTGGATTAAAAAGAAGAAGTAGGGGAAAAAAAAAGAAAAGAAAAAAAGAAATAAAACCGACGAGTTTTCATATATCGCTTGCAGCCTGTGGCATTTAACGCGATTTACGGGAAAATACAATGTATCGTGTTTAACATCGTGTTTATTTCCATCGTATCGTTGCACGTTGGCCAAGAGAAATATCATTGAATTAAAGTGTTTTCTTTGTCTCGTTGTCCCAGTTGTCCACAATGGTTTTCTTGCACGGGCTGTGCGTCGAGAGATCAGCTCAAAGCAAATGGAAATTATCTTTGCCATAACTTTTCGACTTTTTACTTTCCTCTTTTTCATGATTTTATATCTTCTTTACTTTTATTCGTAAATTTTTGGCACGTTTCTGTTCCTCGATTCTCTACTTATTCTTCTTCTTCTTTTCTCTTTTTTTGTTTTTCTATTTTTGATTTTTCTCAGCTTACAAGTTTATAATTTATCTTCATCATAATTTGTAAATGTTTTCATCATCAACTCTTTTTTTTTTTTTTTTCAAAAAATACAATTTCCATGCTCCAATTTACATGCTCTTTTATCTATAAAGTTAAAGTTTTTTTTTTAGATATTCTTGTTTTTTCTTATTATTTTTTTAACTCATAAATCACTTTCATTCATCAATTTTCCATTACTCATTTATTTTCCCGTTACCTTCTTCTTTATTCTATTTTTCCTTTGTGCCCAAATTTATCGATTCATTTTTATCATTTTAATTATACAATTTTCAATTTACTTTACTTCTTTTATTTTTTTTTTTTTCCAACAAACGAATGATCGAAATCATCGTGAAACATTGGATCGTTTGTTCGATGAAACGAGTGAAGTACAAACGTTCGTTGAACTTTTCCTTTTTTTTTTTTTTTTTTTTTTTGATTAAAAAATTAGCGGAACCGTTCATAAAATTATCCAAAATAAAATTCGAAACACGTTCCACCAAAGACCCGTTGTTTAATCAACAATGGAGAGGATGCTTTTATACCCGTGGCGCAGCTGTCACTTCGGACTGATACGCGATTAATCAGATATTTATAGCATCGAAATTTGGTAAAAACGTTTAACGACGTTCTTGTGACACCCATTGGAACAGTTGGACAGCTGCTTCACTGTTATTCCAAACTAGTTTAGGCGGTAATTCTGAACGAAACGAAAGGGATACATATTTTATTGCGAAATATTCAAAATTATCAATTATCGAGAAAATTGATGTATCGACAGAGAATGACGATAAAAAGAAACAACAATTAATAACACTGATTATGCAAAACGATAGTCTTTGACTCGAGAAAGTCTTACGAGGAAATTTAGCTAAATCAAACTTTTTAAAATAAAAAATTGTAAGTACATATCGAGACTTTTTTCACTGAATATCATTAAAAATTGGCAAGAAACTCGAACATTTCGCGATATTACTTTGAAAATCAAGGAGACACCGGAAGCGAGCATTTTTTTCTCTAAACACGCCCTTAAAAAAAACCACATGCAATTTATAAAAGATAGGATCGAAATGAAAAAGGGAATAAGGAGCGATGGCAAGCTCGATAAGAATGGTCGTGTCGTGCATTTGTGTTACTTGATAATGATTATGAATTTAATTATTTGGTTCACTTGGATTTCATGATATAGTTGGGCCTGTTTTTATTACACGGTGGATAAAAAAATTTATCAGTAAGGCAATGAAACTTGTTGTGTTGAATCAGATTTGGACGAAATTTATTTCGTATGTAAAATTGAAAAATATTTGAAGCTACGAAAATTAATTCCTAAGAAACAATATATTTCAATCGATGTTGTTACGTTCTTTATTTGGTCGAATAATAAATTAAAAAAAAAAAAAAGAATCTTTTTTCTTAAAATAAAAATTTAATCTTGAAAAGTTTGATTTAGCAGTCGACTACCTCGTTTGGAATTTTAATTTTCGATTCAAGAGACACAAGAGAAAAAATTTATTTTAATCTCTCGAAAGAAGAAAAAGTTATGCTAAAATAATTTGAATGTGTATAGAACGATTATAAAACTTACAACCAACAAACTTGTATTGCGTTACATAATTTAATATAATTAATTCTTTTAATAACGAAACGAAGTAAAAGTCATACCGATTTTATTCTTTTTACCGTCCAAAAGGATTTCAAGACACACAAATTTTACACTTATCAAAAAATTATTCCATTCACACGAAATGACACGAAAGCAAATTTTAACAATTAATACTTTCGATTAATTTAACATTCGAAGCGTCTCTTATTACCCAAAGAGTAGAACAAATGTTCAATTCGAAAACAAAGTTATCAATTAAATTTCAACTCTGCACGCCAAATATAATTTTATCGCGTCTTATTCCAACGATAGGCAAGCAATCGAGAACAATCCTCGTTTTCAATTCATGTACGCTTCGCTTTTTCCGCAACACAACAGCCGAGTAACAATCAGACTCAGCGTTAATCTCTCCATTTTCACGGCCGATTTCACGATCGATCCGCGAAATCAAGATCCCCATCCCACGGCCCATTGGTGGCCGCGATTGTATCCCGAAGGATGATCATCCTCCACGTGCTCGATAATCGAGGACCTCTCCTCCTTGATCGATCTCGTCTAATCCGTGGCGCGGCTGGAATTTTCCCCCTTTGCTGGCGCCAATGCGAAACGATATTGATAAAGCCGACGTCCTCGGCGTCGGCGTCGACTTTGACGTCGGCGTCGGCGTTCCACGGGGAAATTCGGGCATCGATCGGCCAAGATTTTCCACGAGTCTCAAGACCGATCGTACGATTAACCGCAATCGAGGGGGGAGAGGCGGGGAAAAACAATCCTTCAACCCCCCTGAAAGGGGGGATTCTTGATTATCGGTTGTCCAATAAGTTTGTGCGATTCCTTCCTTTTCTTCTTTTGAATAATTAATATTATTCGATCGGAGCTCGAAGATTGATATTATTTTGCAAGGAAATTTAGCAATCTTCTTTTCCAATTCTTGGAGAGGGTCCGGTTGATTCGATAAGTTGGTGGCCATTCTTTGTTTTTTCTTGAATAATTAATATTATTTGATTGGAAGAAGGAGGATCTATTTCTGTTATCAAGTATTATCTTGTAAGGAAATTTACCAATCTTCTTTTTCACCCCTTGGAGGTTGATATCGGTTGTTCGATAAGTTCGTGCGATTCTTTTCTTTCTTTTTTTTTTTTTTTCGAATAATTAATATTATTTGATTGGAGAGAGGAACTCGAAGGGTGTGAAGATCCATTTTTATTGTTAGGTTGTGCTACCTTATGAGGAAATTTAGTAATTCTTTCTTCCACTTTTTGGAGGGGATTGATATTGTTTCTCGAATAAGTTCGTGCGGTTGTTTCTTCACAGTAGATTAGGAATATTTGTTTTTTTTTTCTTTCGAATAATTAATACGTATTAATTTGATTGGAAAGAAGGATTTGTGAAGATTCATTTTTATTATTGGACTGTTGTGCAAATGAAGTGAGGGATTAAAGTTTTCGTGTGTTATCTTATAAGGGGATTCAACTAATCGAAAGATTTGTTTCAAAGATTGCATAAAAATGTTTCGTAATAAATTAACGTGAAATAACGGTTCGACTTTTAACGAATTGCGTTGAACAAAAATTGATGGAATATATTTCGCGTGAAGAAATTTTCTTTTTTTAAATGAAATTATATTTCGAGGTAAAATTTAAAATTGAATACTTTATCATTCTTATCATTGTACAGGAAAAAAAATGTTCAAAATTTTATTTATTATGCTCTACATACACGCGAATTTTATTAATAAATCCTTATATGTGATATTATCTATAGGACAATCTAAATATTCAATTTTCAAATTAAAGATCAATCGTCATTTTATTAAATTATTTTTGCAAAAAGTACACGAATTGTTTTCATCATCGATGAACAATCCAGTATTCCAAATATATCAATTGTTATTTGCTTTTGTGATCGTTAACTCATCGATCCGAAATGGACGCGAAATTGACGAATGTAGCGTAACGCGTCGTCAGATATAATTATCGGTGGTGTATGTTCAAATAAACAAGGAACTGGAACGTAATTACGAAATCCAATTAACTTTGATCGTGATTCCGTTATATAGGATCGAATTCGTCACTGTTATCCAGTATAATAAGCAGCTAACTGTTTAAGTGGTGTATTAAACTGTGTCTCGACTATGTAACGACCGAATAATTTTAACCAGACGAAAAATGTGCAATGGAAATGTTTTACATATTTTTTTTTTTCTTTTTTTTAGGTTAATCTCTTAAAGAATTATCGTTTCTCTAATTTCACGTAGATTTATTAATTAAAATTTCGTTAATACGATTTCGTCAAAGTTCATTACAAAAAATGTTAATAATAAGAGAGCCATATTGATTCTACCAATTAACGTGTTCCATTTGATATTTCGAGAGATTTGAAATTTTTTTCTCGTTTTGTTTTCCTTGGAATAATAAATAAATTGGAAAAAAATTTTCTGATTTTATGAAATTGTGAAAAACGAAGGAAATAACGGAGAGAACATTTTAATTTAAGAGGACAGTATGAGCGTACAAGTATTTACGCTAATTAATTAAGTTCAAAATTTATTTATATAAATAGCTTATTGTATTTATTTCGTATAAAATTTTAATTTTTTATGTGTGACAAATAGTTTCCTTAGGTGTTTCCATAAAGGTAATATTTTTATCAAAGAAAAAAAAAATTAAAAATGAAATTAAATTAATTAAACCGAAACATAAAACACGACGAAAGAGCAATTAATTGACAAAGAGGGATGTGCATAAATACTTTTTGCAACTGTTGCTTCCTTTTTCTCGATACGTTGCAGGAGTGGAAAGATAAAGGGGAGGGAAGTTTCTAATTTTCTCGACACTTTAGAAGCAATGTACCTACCACCATCTCGTACATCGCGTCGACGATATTGTACATTTCCTCCCTTGTGATGAAACCATCGTTATCCACGTCATAGAGTCGAAACGCCCCTGAAAATGGAAAAAAAGAAAAAAAAAAAAGAAGAGTCTTCATTATTACCGTTATTACTATTTCCTTAATATGGACACAATATTTTACAATATGATTCGAAGTAAAAATGTTAGCTTGTTCTCTTTGTCGTTTTTTCATTTTTTATCGATGTACAAATTTTCAAAAAAAAAAAAAACGTAGTAAGTTTCTTTTCTAAGTTTAATAATAATGGAAAATTATTAAAATAATTTCTTAGCTTCAAGAGTGATAACGTGACTTCGAAGATGAATTGAAAGCCAGTTGAAATATTTTTACGAATAGGTTTAGAAACATTTTAAAAAATGGAGAATAGTGAAAGTTGAACAGGAAAGGAAAATGGAATTTCGACGTGCACAGAAGTACACCTGTTTATAAATACTTTAGAAATATATGCACCTATGCACATTCACTATATTTGCCAAATACCGTACACGTGTACCGTACACTTCTAAATTTTTTATTACTATTGTACACAGATATACCTTTACACGCGCGTGAAACACACGTATGGTATAATAATAAGTTATAATAAAATTTTATGAGTAACAAGATCATAGTAAACCGGTGAAAATACCGAAATACTAAAAAATTTTCTCGAAACTCGTATAATATCGTTCGACGAAACGCGTTTAAAAAAGGACCATCCGTCATTTTGTTTCGCAAAACGCATGTGTATCACATCACTCAGGAACATTCGTTAATTTTTCCATTATTATTATTATTACTCCGTTAATTCTTGAAATTTCATAATTTATTTTCTAAACACGAAACTCATTCAAAAACTGTCACCACAGTCAGCCGTTTCGTTCCGTTTGAACGTGTCGTACACAACGGAATTCACTTGGAAATCTTGGAAACATTTGTCTCGCTTAATTTCAAGCTTTCTATTTATATATATCGTCAAGTTGTCAGAAGGTTTTACTCACAGTGAAGTTTCTCGTCCAAGTTTCCGCGCGACGTCACCGAGAGCGCCCTTATGAACTCTTCGAATTCTATCGTGCCGTCCTGAGAACAAAAAAGAAAGGGGGGGGAGGGGAAAAAAAAAGAAAAAAAAAAAAAAGAAGGATATTCGTTCGTGGAGATTGCGTTTCCCGTTTCAGAAAACCAGAAATTTAGTTCAAATTTCGCGATGAATTTATCACGAGGAGGAACAAAATTATCCGGATAATCGATGAATCGCTTTTCAGATCACACGGATCGTTTAACCTTTTATGAAGACTTTTTAAAGTTCGTTAACCTCTCCACGCCCTTTGATTATTTTTGCTTATATTTTTTTTTTTGTCATAAACTCTTTTCAAAATCTAATTTTTTTTTTTTTTTTTGAAAGGGGTAAGAAAAAAATTTTTCTCCAATCGATATTACGATAGAGAGAATGTACAGTCAGTCACAGGGAAGAAAGTCAAGGAAAATTCATTTCTTTGAAAAATTTGCAATTTATTTTCTTTTTCCCGTACAAATGACTTGGGAATATTTTTTTATGGTAAGTTATTTTATAATTTAAATTCAAAAAAAAAAAAAACGAAAATAATACTAATACTCTAAGGGTTGATTTCGAAATGATATTCCATTAATAAGAAAATTATTCCATATATAAATATTCATAAAATGTACGAAAACTTTTGTAACTGATTGTACATCTATTTTATTCCTATTCCATAAATATATTTATCTTTTAATTATTTCTGGTCGAATTACTGGTTACAAAATTACTTACGAAAATTATTTGAAACGTAAAGGGAAATTCATACGTATTTTAATAAAAAAAAAAAAGAAAAAATTCGATTTAGAAATGATTTTTTTTTAAAAATTCATCTCATGTTTTATTGTATCTTATTTATATCAAATAATGTATACCGCCTATTTTTATGGTCAGTCAGTGATTTATTGCAAAAAAATTTAACATTTTAATCTTCCGAACGAAAACTCAGCGGAAAAAAAGTTTGAGCGTCGAGGGATTAAGTGGTACAGAAGCGAAATTAAGAAGACAAAGGGGAAAACGTTGCATCGCAGATTCTAAACTATACGTGGAAGATTTTTTAAACACAACTAGTGTTTGGGTGAATGGTATGGAAATAAAAATGGTAAATAAAAAATAGTAGAATCGTCTCGTTCTAAAATTGAATGAAAAGGGTTGGGACGTGGAGAGGGGGATATCTTCGTATCGTATCTTCGTAGATATTCTTTCGAAATGGTTTTCGCTTAAAGCGACATTTATTCTCGCTTAGAAAATGGAAATGTAGGAACCATAGGGAATTTTATATTTTGCATAAATTTTCGTGATTCGACTGCTACGCTTGTAAATGTACAATCTCGGTAATTTTTATTTTTTTTTTTTGTTTTTAATTTTTGTCGCAAGGATGATAAGTTTTAAAGAAACATCGACTAAGTAAAATCGTGATAAATCCTTTGAAATTATTGTTATTATTCATAAACGGGACAAGTAGACTAGCAACCACTTTATATGTTAATATATTTCTAACAGAAATTCTAACACAAAGAAGATTGCAAGGGGGGAGTAGGTAAAAAAAAAGAGATAGTACAGTATCGTTCAAAAGTTTGGAAGCAGTAAGGAATTTCAAGTAAAAACATCAAAAGTCGCGTATTTATAAATTTTTATCTGCTACAATCGATGAAAATTGTTGAATAAATTGAATGATATACTGAATAATTAATGTAAATAATGGTATATAGAGATGTTATCCAGATGCTCCTTCTCGTTCAAACATTCAATCAATATGTTGTACAGACAAAAGTAGAATACACACGTGTAAAAGGAACGTATATTATTTCTATTCGTCGTAAGTAAAGGCCAGATGAAGTTCTCTGTTGTGAATAATTACAATAAATTCAATAGTTTCATAAAGGTGGATGACGTTTTGATGGAATGGAAATGTAGATATTTGCAGAGTTTATATTGCCTTTCATATTTTTGTTGCAACCTTTTAATAAAGTAACTAAACGTGATATGCACGTGACACTTTAATCTTATTTTTACTTGTAGAACACACTGGTGAAATAAAAAAAGAAGAAAAATCTGGAACGCTTTATATATTGAAACAAAAATTTCTGTTTCATCAAAATGACCATTTTTTTTTTTCCTTTTTAATCACATTTAAACGAATTTTTGTCATTCCATTAATTTTTCAATGTCTAATGTCTGTTAAAAAACATTTACGATTATTTTTATATTGGATTGTTGCAGATAAAGTGACGAAATTAATCGAAAATCTAATATTGATTGTAAAGTTTGTTTCAACAAGTTCATTTTGTTCGTCGAAAAATTATAGCAATTGATTTAATTCAATTGATCGTTATTAATAATTCCTTATAGTTACGTCTCATCAATCTAGTGATATTTTTTATACCAATGAAAAATTGTTTTCGTCAGCAATTTTTTTACAAATATATGAAATGCAATAATTCATTAAAACATTTTGACGCAATTTGATTCGTGTGAATACGATTGACGAAAAAAATATTCAAGTCACGTACAACAACTTCCAAATCTATTTAATCGCTTTTCTTTTTTCAACGATCATACAAATTCTTTGATTCTCGAGATTGTATCGTGCGACGAATCAGAAATGTTTAAAAAAAATTACGAGCGCATCCAAACTTTTGAACGACAGTGTACTTCGTTCGCAATTAACATAAACAAACGCGAATAATAAACGTCGAATCGTTGGGAATAAATTACGCTGTTGCATAATACTTACGCTATTTTCGTCGAACACTCTGAAAACGAGGGAGGCGAATTTCGATGGATCGCCGTGGGGAAAGAACTGCTTGTAGATCTTTATGAAACCCTGAAAATCACGCAACAGGCAACCTTTATCTTGAAACTTTCCCCTTATCTAGTCGCGTATCGATTTTCGTTTAATTAACGTGCCAGGTGAAACGGGGTCATACCTGTTCCGTCAGCAACCCGTCGGGGCAGTCTTTCAGGAATCCTTTGTGCCTAAACAAACAGTCGCCAATGTTATCGAATCTGTTCTTACTCGTTTCGTAACAAACCGTTTTCCTTTTTTCAATTTTATATTCTAGAAACGGATGGATCGATTGGCAAAACGTTACTGTAAGGGACAGATAGATTAAAACCGCGCATCCGATGGAACACGTTACGTTACGTGATGGAGCACTCGAAATCTCGAAACCTCTCGAAACTCGAGTTTTCGAGCTTTCGAAATTTATTTCGTTTTTATTTTTGTAATTGCAAAATTGCTCGAAAATTGCTGGATAAAAAGAGAATAATTTGTGTTGATAATTTATTTCATCATTTATTTAATTAAACGATGATAATTTAACTCGTAGTCTCGTTGTAATTAGTACGATTTCGAACTAGTTTATGAGAAGGAAAGAAATAGAACGAAAGATACAGAAATTTTTGTACAAAACCAATGGTATTGATGAATATTCTTGTTACTTTAAATGATTTTATATGATTTTAAATTTAAATTCAAAGAAAATAATAACTTAAAAAAATATTGTGCGTTTACGATCCCATATAAAAAGGGGATTTAAATAAAAATTTATCAAGATTTTGATATTTCACAAAATAGATACTTTTTAAAGGAAAAGGAAAAAGTTTCGATTCAAACTTCGCGAATTTCTATACACACTCGTAGAACATTTTCCCATACAAATAAGGTGCTAAGTATTTTCAAATGTAAGAATTAATTATCACTTAATTATTATTAAAATACAATTTAATGGAAATCAGAAGCGTTCAATTTTATTTATAACGTTAAATACCGTATGAACGTATGCACATTCGCATAATCCGCTGGACAATTTTAATATGACAGCGCGATTATATTCGATATCGATGTCGATTCGTCGATCCTCGAAACGAATTGATTCGAGATATGTGTACAGGTCGAAAATTCATTTTTAATGACTCACCATTGTCGAATCTCCTTCTCGGTAACTGAAACAGAAACGAACGAAAGCAATTTTAATCGAGTGCAAAATGTAACGAGAAGCAACGATTGGCAAAAAAGTGTTCGGTAAACAGAAGGGAAAAGCTCTAGAAACTATGTATGAGATGAATAATATGTTCGTATTTGGTGCAATTTCTGTCAAATTCGTGTCTCATCGAATGATTACGAAGTGAATACGAAATTCTGTCAATTTTACAAAAATCACAAACGTTTTTTTTGTAGAATTTTAAGAAAAGTTAGGTTAGAATCTTGGTTACTTTGGAAAATTTCTTTTTCTTAGAAAAGCGAAATAAGCGAAATTATTATTAATTTCTAACGTCAGGAGAAAAATATAAACGAAATATTTATTCTATATACGTAATTTCCATTAACACTTGATGGTCTGAGGACGTGTTTCGATGTGCAATTTTCGATGGGTTGTCTAAGCATTAAAATAACTTAATTATGATAAATTTTAGTTTTAATACAAAAAAAAAAAAACATCCATATACAATTTATCAACCGATAGAACTTTCTTATCTATATAATAAAAAAACATTTATAATTAATGTGATATATCATTCTAATTTAATTTAACTAATTAACTTAATATGTAAATATATTAAACTTGTATTAATAATATAATTATGCTATGAGAATAAAACTGAGTGTAAAACGCGTTTAAAAATCGTTTCGTTGCAGAGTGAGGTTATGTAACCATTGCACATGTGTATTATGTATATATTCTCGTCACTCGTGATTCTGAATCAGTTCTTTTTTCGCATAAAACTCGTGGAAATAATTTTTACGTGCAGTGATACCGTTATCAGTGAAGATATTATCAGGGAAATACGGAAATACACAGGTATTCGCGCGAAAAGATGGAATCTCTAATAGAGTTATCGCGAAATTTCACGGGCCAAATCGTTTTTTGATTCGAATGTGATCCACGACGTGAAAAACATTTCAGAGAAATTGGACGAGTTCGCGAGATCGTTAGAATCATTGATGAATTGAATTTATTTGAGGCAGAAGAGGAAAACGTATCAAGATATGATTTGTACATGCGCATACAGAGAGGATAGAGAAGGGGGATAAATCGAATTCGGATCGTTTTGAGCAAAATAAAAAAAGCGTCAAAGTGGAGCGAAGAGAAGTGGGTGGCTTCTTTCTTTTGTAGGCCAGTGAAAAAAATAACCGCGTTCTATATTTGCGGACACAGTCGTTAATACCATGTGCGTTTATAGCAACGGTTTTTCCCTGGCAAATTTATATCGCGTTAAAAGACGGCTCGAAAAAAAAAAAAAAAGAATGAAAATTCGTTCGAGCACCTTCGGATTTTATGAGATCGTAAACAATGTTCCGTAATATTTTCGAGGCATAACTCTTATAATAGTCAAATGAGCTACGATTTTGCATTGCAAAATTCTTGGATATTTTGATAGGATCGACAATAAATTTTATTTTGAATCAGACGTTGGGAATTAAATGTATTGGCGTAATATTAAGAATTTGAAAATCATTCTTCACGTTAGATGAATTATTTAAAAGAAGATATTGACTGAAATATTTGATAAAAGTAGAGGAAAGAAGAGAAGTCGAAAATATTATCTCAATTTTTTTTTCGAAAACGCGATTCCTTCGAATCGTTCTCCGCAAATCATAAGTAATAATTTTATTTATCACGTTTCTATCTAAATGATACAAATAATTGCTAAGAATTTTCGTTATAAAATACTGCGAGAAAAATCTGATTTAACAAAATGAGAAGAAGAGAAAGCAGAACGCGTTATCGTACGAAAATCGTCGATTTCTTCGATAACTATTTAAGTTTTCTTTTGACAAATCGCGCATAAGTAATGCTTCTAGTAGGCTGAAGCTCCGGCTGTTGCGCCCGACTTTTATAACCTTCGATAATTTTGCGCATGGTTTTCGAGCTTTTGCAGTTACCAGGACAAGGTCGTCTCTCGTTTTCGGCTCGCGTTTTCCATTCTCCTTTTTCTCTCCCCTCGGTATTCTGTAATAATTGCATCGCAATTACGAACCCGGTATATGCAATTCTATTCCATCCTCCTCCTTCCTCCTTTCCAATTTGTTCGATGTGGCTGATTAAGAGCTCGTCCATTTTTATTTCGACGTTCTTGCGTGTCCTTTTATCATATATGTATTCAAAATTTAGAGTCTCTCTTTTTTTTAATTTGTTAATTAATAAAATTTAATCAGCTCTTCGTCAACTTTTAAATCACGAACTCAAACTTGTTACTCAAACTTCTCTGAGTGTATGTATGAACTGTTATATTAAAATACTTGCGAATAAAAAGTACGAATTATTATCGTTGAATTTTTGAAAATCAACAAAAAAACTTTTGGTAAATTCAGGCAATTTAGGCCAGATAGCAATTAAAAACGAATGATTGCTGATCGAGCTCAATTAAAATAATTTTGAAAAAGAAACACGGTGCAAAAATTGCTGCGAGTTTAACAAAATTCTGATTTAACTTATTTTTCTTAAATTCCTTTCTCGGCTTATTTGTTGTTGATTCCTAAACTTTCGATAATGTAGATATGCGAGTAGTTGACGGCATTATGTGTACAACACGTTTATTAAGCAATTTCTTTAAAAGCGATGAAAACGCGATGAAAAATACGATACGATAATAAATCACAAACGCTTATAAATCTAAGCGCAAATAAAATAAATAAAATACATATTCCCTTTGTCAAATGTATATTTACATCAAGATGCCTCCCGGCTATTTTACAAAGCCAATATTTTCTATGCACTTTTAACGATGCACTTGCAAAAAAAAAAAAAAAAAAAAATGTCGAGTGTCATTTACCGCAAATAAGCGAATCAAATAAACGGCTCGGGATGAAATTACCTCTCGTCGTAAAATGAATTTATTTCGCGGTTGAACGAAATACGACGAGCGAGAGATAAAAATATTTCAACTCGCGCGCACACGCACATTTTTCACTCGATTCACCGATATTGAAAACAACATTGTTCCGATTATCGGTCAAAATGATTCTCGAATTATTATCAGATCCGCGTTCAGTTAGCCGACATTTACTTTTGTAACGTGTAGTTACTTTTACACGGAAAATCGATGCGGCGAAATATTCGTATAAAGAGGAAACGATCGAAAAACCTGTTGATTTTCGATGTCGTGAAACGTATAGCGTCTATCCTATCCGGAGATCGATACAGAAGAATAGAGAATAAGGTTAAGGTTAAAAATGTCTCGCTCCACTTGGGTAAAACGTTATAGATATTTCGCGTTATGAGATAAAACTCGGTTCGAGCGTTACTTCTCTTTCGAATATCTTGAGATCTTGAAAAGTGAACTGTAGCGGAACGAAGTGTCAGCGATAAAGCGAAAGATTCCGCGAAAATTATGTAACTGGAAAGTTACTAGAAAGGGAGCAAGCTCAGCCCAATGGGAACGAAATCTATGTTTCTGATTGGTTGAACTGTTATATTACGAAAACGATGCGAAGTCGAGTCGAAGAATATTATTCTCGATTCAGTGAAGGGATTAATAATCGGAAAATAAGTTTAATAGAAGGAAATTCGAAATGGATAATTCGTTTGAAAAGAGCGTAATCAGAGGTTGCCGTAGGACACCTCGTTTCTCGAAACGTTGGGAAATCTATCGATTTTCTGACAGCGACCGGCTGACGCTGACCGATTAGAACTCGACTTCCAACACCGGATAAATCCGGAAATTTTATTCTCGAAAATCCCATTTTATTTTTCGAAAATGACATTTTGATTTCAGATTTATAGAGCACGACTCGGACTCGAGTAAAATATTTTGAGGGTATATTTCATCTTCACATTCGAGTTCACGGATCGAGTGAAATATAGGGGCGCGATAAAGTTGAAGTTTTTATTTTTGAAATATCTTATTTTCGATCCGAGCTAAAACTCGATTCCTTCTAATTCGAGTTCAATCGAAATTTTACCTTCGAAATGTCCCGTTCTTTTTTTTCTTTTTATCTAGATATTCGTGTATTATATACACATTCGATGTATCATATACAGAACCATAGAAGTATTCCATATATCTCGTATCCATTTTTCGAATTTTGGATCGATGGGATATTTATTTGCACTCGCAGTTGAATAATAATACAAATATTTGGCAGCTTTTTATCATTTTTCAGAAATAGAAAATTGTGTGTTTAATCCTTTTTTCTTTTTTTTTTTTTTTCGTTTGCTCGATACATTGTTTCGTGATTATAGAAATCGAATTAATAAATGATAATTGATACACGCGTAGCGTGTTTCTCATTGATTGATACGCGTGCGAGGTTTGACGAATTACGAATTACGTGGAAAACGACGCGAGGCGAGGCTCGAAATGCTTTCAAAACGCGTAAAACCGCCAAAGGCTCTAGTTGAACGTCGTTTTCATAGCGTTTTAATAGCGTTTAACGCGTAATGAAGAGAAAGTGAATTATGCGCGGCATGAATCATATTGCGACATAATGGAACTGTAATTAGATACGATCGAAGAAGGAATAACACGAGGTTCGAGACAAAATTTGATTAAAAAAAAAAAAAAAGATACGTTTGCATACGAATTACTTTCAAAAGTTCGAGAAACCCTTGCGAATTCCCAAGAAATATATCTTTTTCTTTTTCTTTTTCTTTTTTGCGAGTGAAGAGAAAGTTGCTCAAAAAAGAAGAGAGAAATTATCGTTGAACTTCCAACGTAATAATAAAAATTCCAACTCTCGAGAGAGATTTCAATTCAAGGATAAACTCACCACCGATCATCGATAATTATTAACTACTTCCAACGATTGCTCTTCCCTTCAAATAAACTTACTTTTCTTGACTCAAAAAGATCCTTAATTCGAGAGAGAGAAAGAAAAAATGAAACGAGAAGAGGAATGATCTCCAATGTGAAATCGAGGAACACGTGCGAGTAACGTGTTTAACGGCGTTAAACTATGGAAGAGACGAGGTAAATATCCTACCTAGACAAGTGTCAGCAGGGAGGGAAATAAAGCAGTGGAAGGCAGGATATTACGGGCTAACGATAATTTCAGCCACGTGGCTGCCACTTTATTGTTCGATACACGCCAGCGACGTCTACTGCAACTGCACGAATAATTTATTACCAACCACGTATGCGGGACGTAGCGTCGATCAACTTGGTAACGTACGTAGCTTCCATCGACGCCGTTTCAACGCTTTTTTACGACTGTTATTGGCGGGCGTATTGCTTTTTCAATTATTCGAGTACTGGGGAATTAAGGTGGGCTCTTTACGGTTGGACGAGAATGTTTGGCTTTACGAGAGTGCCAGAATTCCCGGTATACTCCGGTCGTCTACCTTGTGCCAAAAGTAGAGGAAGAGAGGATTGTCTCTCTCTTTGAGTAGAAACGTAGTGGAACGAATTTTTCTTTTTTTTTCTCTCTCTCTCTCTTTCCTTTCATTCTTCAAATTAAATTAAGTTTTCGTTATTTTTCTTTCTTCTCTGAGGTTGAATTGATTAGACGTTAAAATTTTCTTTGCGGTAAAACATCTTTTGATAGAAATGAGAAGTATTATGAATATCGAAAGTGATTTTTTTAATAATATATTTCACGTATAGCTATCAAAAATTCTTCAATAATATTTAATATTTGATTTCCAAGTTCGTATATAGTAGATCGATTGAAATTCAACGATTCAAAATGATATCGAGTTTATACGAGCTTCTATTATATTTGGGGAAATAAAAAAAAGGAAATATTCGTAAGAGAGGATAAAAAAAAAAAAATATTGATACGAAAGAAGAATAAAAATAGAAAATCGTTTGGCACGATAGTGTGAAAAAAAGGTAGAAGTAAATGGGCGAGGAGAGCTACTAATTAAAGCTTCTTGGCCTCGAACCAATTACCAGGCTGATTTCATTGTGAGATACGCGATGTATTGGTTTGGATCGGGACAGAAACCGCGGAGTTGTGCGGTTAACGCGAAACTTTCTTCAACTCTGGGAAAACCTGCCTGTTTAAGGCGTGGCGACGTGAAACGACCAAAATTGAGTTACGAGTACTTTCGATATGTTTTACATAGGCGTACAATACTTTTAAAAATTGCTCTATATAAAATAAAATGTGTAATTAAATAAAACTATCGAAAGACGCATGGTAACATTCCACGATTAATATATTAGAGAATTTTCTTTTCAAAGGGGAAAAAAAAAAAAAAAAGAAAAATTTCAAAGAACTTTGCGAAACGTATTTCGATCCAGAGATTGGATTGTCCGTAAATATCTCTCGTACGGCGACGATTTATCGATCGGCAATTTCCGGAAATCATCGGATAACGCGACGAGTCACGACAATTTCCGAAGATCGAACGACGGCGGCCGAAGTCGGGGCAAGATATCGAGGATTATCGAAGATCAGACAATATCGGGCCAATCAGAGACCGAATGTGTGTCTAGTAACATTTTGATCGAGAAGTTTTCCCCCAACTTTCGACGAAAGGATTATTATTTTCTTGTTTGATTGCGCGAGTATTTTTTTATATTTTTCCAGAGATTCTCTACTAAGAAATAAAAAAGAAAAATTGTTAATATCTTTTGTTCAGATATATCATAATATATGGTTTCGATTGTGCTCGGTCGAGCATTATCTACGAAAACGGATAGAGAAATTCAATCGTAATATAGTGAAACTTTAGCAAACTATTTCCCCTCTTAAGTAAATATTTGACGTTGTAGATTCCACAAACAGCATGCGTGAAATTGCACAAACTCCGTAAGATACTAGAAAATGATCATGTTTGCTCGCCGTTTCTCCGAGCCAACTGATTTTTCGTATGTTTTCGTTTGTTTATTCGACGAAATTTATTGAGAAAATTTTCAGATTTCTTGCTGATATAACTCGTCTATAAATCTGAAATTTGTGTCTGTCTATAAACACTGTAAACAAAACGTATTCATATTTTTAGAACGATTAAAAAATTAATTCCTAATTCATCGGGCAAATCGTAAGATTGATCCCAAACAATTTTTTTACACGCCAATATTTCACATTATTATGATCGAATTTTTACACATTTATGGAAAATTTAAATATAACAAAGTTGTGATATGAAACGTGCAAACATGACAAATGCAAAAATAATCCGGAACAAAGTACGTGTCATAATTATAATATCCCATAACTCTTAGTATTTTAATATATAAAATAAAACTTGTTACACTTTGTGCATTACAATATATTTAGAGAAAAATCGTGTGACAATGATAAATTCCTTTGTAAACGAAACGACATTGATCGATTACAAATTTGTCCGATGAAACATAGATATAAAAAGTGTCTCGAACACTTTTTTTCCTTCGCAACCATTTCTTTCGATCACTTTTTTGCTTCGCTTTCCGCGCGTCTTTTATCCAATCTCGGAGCCGCTTTAAACAACGAAGAGAGTGTCGCCGGATTTGCGAAAGAAACACAGCGGCGCAACACTCGGGACACATCTCTCTTTAAAAAAAAACGAGAGAGAGAGAGAGAGAGAGAGAGAGAGAGAGCCCTCCTCCTCCCCCCGTTTCTACCGACTCGCTGTACTCGACTCGCTCCATTGGTCTCGTTATTTTCATTTGGCGTTAGTATTCAAGGCGGTGCACGGGTATCTCGTCTTTTGTTCCGGTAATAAAGCTGGAAAGCTCTCGTTTCGCGGGGCAAAGGCTGCGCGACAACGGTGAAACAGCCGGCCTCTTCCCCCTGATCCTCCCCCCTCCCCCCCAGCTTGGCCGAACTTCGTTCCAACGAGGAAAGAAGAAGGGGGGGTCGTCGAGGTGGTTAAAGGTGGCCAAAGGTGGGGGATTACGTTAATCGTTTCGGGGGATGGCGATCGCCGTTGAATGCCTCTTTGTCTCGAATAATTTCCACGGAAGCAAAGAACGATTCTTCGATTTCGATAACGAGTGAAATCTTATTCTATGGAATGTGAGATGCAAGACAATAACTATACAAGTGTTGTTGATTTTTTTAGAAATAAAAAATCGCTTTAAAATTCGACAAAAGTTTTTGAGATAATTGATCCAAGGTTGATCCAAGGAAGAGTTAACAACAGAGGATGAACGAAATCACGAAATCATTTGATCGAATCACTTTGTCGTCGATTGAATTGCGATTTGTTCCAAGTATACTCCTTATTAAAACGAATGTTTTAATTGAAGTAACTTTGGAAAATTGTATCGGTTGTTAAAGGTTGACCGGAAGGAGGAAAGCTTGGCTTTGTGTCATGATTGAAACGGGGAAAGTTTCAGAGATCTTGCTTCGAAAAGCGTTAACGGCTCCGCGCAACTTTCGTCCTAACTGTCCAAACGAGTTGGACGATACGTTGGATTTTTCCTCCTTGAGAAACGCAATTTCGTTTATCTCGTGACGTTTCGTTAATTTGTTTTTCTTTTTTTTTTTTTTTCTTAAAAAAAGAAGAAGAAGAAGAAAGAAAAAGATTCGTTCGATTGGAATAAATCAATATCTATATTTTTATATTTTAAATTGTAAATTTTTTTCCATATTTTGAACAATCTGAATATAAAACAGCTCACTTCATCATTTATCGTCAAAGGAGTTCGCGAATTACTATGTGCATTCCAAACACACAACCGACTGAAAATTTAGAATTTCAAAAAGCTAACATTAATTGCTAAATTAATATTTAGATAGACTAGGTAATTCTGTTTGAACGTAGTTTAAAATTTTATGAAACGCTCGTATCAAAATCGAGGCTTGCTTTTATTATCAAATCATGAACAATATTTAAATTTTCTAGTTCGTTTAATAACGAATTAGAAAGAGACGTTATCTATCCTCTTCTTCGTGCAATTAAATTGTTTATATTAAATTACCATATAATTGACGTTTTTTTTTTTTTTTTTTGATGTATCTATCTTCCCTCCTCGCAACAAATCACTACGACATCCAGCTAATCCAGCATAATTTACAACTTTGAGCCAAAATTAAATCAATTACGATTTCGATTATAGATATAGATTCGAAAAAAATATTTATCCTCGTAAATATATCATCGAAAGATCAACTCACGCCACGTGAAAAACAATTATCCGTATCCGTGCAACGAAACGATAGTGGAAACTAATTCGATAGGATCGGATAGAGGGAACGGTTGCAGAGTGCAGAATAACGCGGCGAATCCATCAATCGATGCGTAACGAAACGTTGGAGTAAATGCGGTATAAATTCCTCTCTGAATTCGAAATTCTCTTCGAATCTTGTTGCGATTCTTTATCGCGAACGAAACGTTTCGTATGTTTCGAGATATATTTATGGTCGATTCGTGAAATGTTGCGCGGAGTGTGACGAATTTCGAATGGAAGAAGATTTAAAACGTTCGCGGCGATCGAGTTTTTTTCCTCTCCTCCTCGCATTTTAACGATTTAACCCGGCGAGGAATTCGGGATGGCCGGCGCGCAAAATATGGCTACGGAAACGACAAAAGTTAGCCTGTGGAGTAAGTGGGAAAAGTTGGGGAATCGTATTCGGAACGAAGCTTTAATGAAGATGAATCGTTCGTTGAGAGGTTCTTTTTTTTTTTTTATGTCGAATTACACGCGAACGAATGAAAGAAACGAATAGATTATATAATTATATAATTATGTAATAAAATATAATTATATTCGATAATTGGAATTTTCGAGTTATCATTATATATATAGAGAGACAGAGAGAGAGAGTCTTGCTATACCGAAAATTTAATGTAATAACTCTTGTTTGAAATTACCTTTATTCAGACATATAGTCCAATCTTCTTCTACTTGGAAATTAACTTTTTCAAAATAATCTGGTTTGTTTGAAAAATGCTTGTTCAAAGCAAAGCTTGAATATTTTTTTGAATTGTCACGATAGGAAAAAAAAAAAAAAAAGAATTAACACCGATACACCAATTCCCATTAACTACTTGTATATCTTTATTCGTTATTATAATTACTTTGTTCAATGGCGCAACCAAATCGAATTATCGAGTGCCCGATAAACCGGTAACCGGTCATAGTTTCGTTACGCGATATTCATAATCATCATTGGTTTGAAAAAGCAATTCGACTAATTTCGTGGCCGATATCTTCCCAATTATACGTTCACGGTGAAATATTATTGTTTGAAATTAATTGCACTCGTTATCATTCCCGTTGTGAGTAATTCCAGACATAGATTGTAATTCGACAATTAGAAGCTGAGCTGAACGACATTGATTGTGAACACGTGCTATTAGATGGAACAATCTTCAATTGCGGAGATTAAATATAAATTATAAATCGAAGTTTAATTCCATTGTTCCATCCAAGCTTTAATTTCTTTTTAGGCACTTGAAAATTTATTCCTTGATTTTTATTTTTTCTTTTTTTGATATCTTCTCATTTCCTTAACTCGAACTTTCAATTTCGGATCGTGTGATTTCTTTCGATGTATTCTTTTTTTTTTTTTTTTTTTTTTTTCGAAAACGCTAGCAGCGATTTTATATTTAATTTTAAACGAGAGAAAATACACGATATGGATGATATTTTGTAAACGATCATCGAAGTATTCAGTTAGCTTCGAATTTTAAATTTTACGCGCGAATATTATTTAATGGGACGTTTAATTAAATGAATTCTGAATGGGTTTACACGTTTGTGAAATTCATATGCAATAATTTATATATGTATACACTTGTGACAGTAATATCTATACAATTTACGATCGAAATATACATATTCATTTAACATTTAAACCATAGTATTTTTCAAATATGTTATAAATAAATTGTAGTGAATATAATTAAAATCGTATGTCTCGAGTAATTGCAATAATAAGTTTAATTACAACAATTTATCAAAATTTTAAAACATCACTTTTGTGAAATTATTAATAACATTTCTATCAGTTATATCACAACACTGCTCTAAATTTTTCGTATAATTGGACACGATCCATCCCAGTTACCTGCTATCCTATAATTGACCCAATATGTAGCCTGATTCCAATATGAAATCATAATATATAACGTCGATGCATAAACTGAATTAAATTTTCAAAAGCAACCCTTTTCAAAGTTCCAGGTAAACGAGCTTCGGGATTTCGTTAACAATTACCAAGTCTCGTTCTCTCTTAAAAAAAAAAAAAAAAGAAAGAAGAAAGAATTTCATTGGTCTCAAACGGAAGAAGTGGGACAGATACCTTTTTTTAATCTACTTCGAACGTGGAGAAGATATTTGAAACAATATCTTCTCGGTGGGAAAAAAGGTCTGTCTTAGAGGGAAAAAATGATTCTGAAAAGCTAACTCGAGCAAAGTAAATTAGATAATCTTTTTGGAGATATTGCGGAAATGCACCGTTGTTTATCAACAGTCGGTACGTGGCAATAGTAACTGTCACTCTCATTATCGCGTTATAAAAGTGAATACGGTTTTCATTTATAGCATCGACGATGCTTTACGCGATGCACGTGGGAAAATGGATGGAATGCCAGGGAATTCGTTGTAACGTGAAATTCGCTCGCAATCCGTTGTTTTATTTTCTTTCACGGCGGATGATTTATTATCGTCGTATCGATGTTGACTCGATTCATTTAATCTCGCATTGACTTATTGCTCGTTCGAATGATGCGATAATCTTTTTTTCCTTTTTCTTTTGGCTGATTCTGTAATTTCTGTAAATAATCGAGTTTTATGTCGTCCAATTTTAATTTTCACTTTGTTGTTCTATCATTTGTAATCTGGAAAGGTGGATTTATTATATTATAACAGTATTTTTCAATTATTATTTATTAAGAATTTATTAATATGTAAGTAGGGATAATTAAAAAGATTTGAACAGTTTCCTCGTCCCTGCTTTTGAGTTAATTAGCGAGAAGAAGAACACTTTAACGTATCCGTAGGATTACATATAGCGTGATTATATTAAAATATATAAGTTTTAAAAATTATTATTATCTAAATATAACGGCTAAATTGAGAAGCACTGTTGAGCAAGATGTCGCATTATTTTATGCATCTATAAATACCCTTCGTCTGAATTAAACAGAGAAATACAATTTTATTTTATTCTTCAATATTCAAGAATATTACAGAATACAGAATATAGAACATTTGATTTATATCACTGATATGATCATTAACTTTTCATGGATTTATGCTTATTTTATCGACCTTCATTCTCATTTTCACTTTTTACCAATTACAATTACATGGCCGCACGCCATCTGAAGACCATGGAAACTCACCACGATCTTGATTAAATTCAATTCAATTTCGAAGCTACTATATTGCTCTCTTTAATTAATTTTAATTACAATGTTGTAACTGATGCTTATTATTTTAGAATCTTGTTTCATGCATTCAAGTTCAATCTCGATCCAATCATTTTTGTGCGTCGACTTTTATTGTTCGTTTCGATGTACGTCGATACACATTACTTCGACTATTTGTTCAAGCTTGTTGACTCGCGAGCGGCACATACCCAACACTACCGCTACGACATTTCTCTATGCTCTCTGATTGGCTAATGTTTTTCGTAAATAACTCGTTGACAAACCTTGCCAATAATTCGAATTTTATATATCGTTGCAATTCCTCAGAGTGAACTTTCAACACTTTCGATGGCGACGATATTGATTTTCATCAAGTACGAAAAACTTGTTGCGAAAAATGCAACGAATCATACCGAAACCAGATTCAACACCTTTCATATTTCTTCATAAGCACGAAAATGAGAAATCTCCATAAAGCACACAAGTTGCATCATTTCTCCCGAATCTATAAATAAATATTCGTCGAATGTGAACGGATAAGATAAAACGAATCTTGACATCGATTCGTTCAATTCAGCCTCTCTCTTCGTCGTCCTCTCTCTTTCCCTTCGATCGAATTCGATCCTCATTAGTACCACTGTAGACAGATTATAACAGTTGGATACGCACCATTAGCCCTCGGTTATTAAATCGCGATATTTTTAAAGCTTGTCTGAATTCTGATTTTCCAGGTATCGGCGCACGAGAACGAGCTTCGATCTTCTGCGATGGCGGTTGACGATAAAGACGTTGGAAGGAGGATTAAATTGCCACTTGCTTCCCCGGAATCATGAGCCAATTAATAATCGAACGAGGATGGGTAAATATGTAACTTTCCATGATTATTTTTCAATACTTTATCTTTCATCACTTTATCTCTTCGCGTTGTTCGCTACGTTGTGCGAACTTTTTCACATTTTTTTTTCCATTTTCCATTTCGCAATCCGATTACAAGGAAGAAAGCAAAAAAACATTCCTGTAAAATAAACATGGAAAAAGCTGAAATTTGCACGGCGATAAAAATCATGAAAGACTCCTCTTCTTCTCTCATTTTCACGTTAATAACAGCAGTTATATATTCTTTTGCACACGAGAAAGTGTTCGTTTGCGCGAAAATATTATAATTGCCAAATGTTATTTCCACATTATTTTCCACACAATCCCATAATAATTTAGACACTTTAATTCAACTCTTGTGTTGAGTACAAATGTCAAATCGACGTAACATATTATAAAAATGTTGGATCAAATTGATCGTCGTTCTCGAAAGAAAATTTTCGAGAAACCAAAGCAATAATAATGATCCTTGATATTAATTAACACGGGGTGGAAAAACACGAATTTTGGCCGGTGAAAAGCGCGTAACCGAGATCAGTTTCAAGAGAAGCGAAAGATAATCCGAGTGGATTATTCGAGTTCAAAGGAGATAGACTTTCGGGAGAATTAACATGGCTAGTTTCCATAACCGTAATGGAGAAGCCCCGAGATTTCGCGCTCGAACAGGAAACCGGATGCGCTCGCCCACGCGTCACACTGATCTTTGTATCTTGGACGGAATTTATGAACCGGTCGGGGCTCGCCACCGTAACGCGATTACCCACGAGTTATGTTGCCCCTCGTCAACTCCTGCGAATAGGAGGATTTCGCGAGAGAAGTCATTTCTCATCCCCGAGTTTAAATTCGAATTATATATGGATTATTCATTTTTGTAAAATTTAAACGAGTTTGGGGGGAAGCAAGGAAATTGGAATAATCGATGATTACGATGCTTATGGATTGTTGCAAATTCACTCTTATCTATTGTTTCTATAAATATGTAATAATTGTGTTTATTTCGGTAATAATATTTTACCCGTGCATGGAGATAGCTTATTTTGGCTGGATCATTCTTATAATTTCAATTTTTCTAAAATTATGGATGGATATTAAGTTCTTTCTATAAAGAATTAATAAAGTGATATCAGATATTCTATATGGTAACAATTTCTAAGATAAGTGACACTAGATAAAGGATAGTTTTTTTGTTAATTTCATCAAAATGGTTTAATACATATCATTTTTCCACGTATAGAAATGATAATTACGGATGATATAGAAATAGTTTTAGTAGTAGTTTCTGACGATTTGATACTGTTCATCAGTCAGATTTACGTGAGATTGCATGGTGCAATACCGGGAAAAGGCGAGGAATTCTCGAGAGACTTCCTGTCAGGCAGATTGTAGTTGTATTTTGATTTGTCACGAATAATGATGCAGTTTGAGATTTTTCACGGCATCTTCACGGTTGGAAATCGCACAATCGGTTGGATTTAGCTGGCCAAAATTACGAACACCTTTATATTAATTTAAAGAAAAGGCTCTTGTTCCGTTTGCAATTCTGTTTCTTCTTCTCATCTCGTAAATTCTCTCTCGTCTTTTCGTAAAGTAAAATTGCTCTAGCAAAACGAAAGAGGCGGAGCCGATTCTTTTCTTGCTATAAGCTTTCTTAAAGAATATGATAACAACAAAATCATTCTACTACTTTACTTACGAGAGAAAATTTCCACCAGTGAAATAATGATATTCGACACAAACGATTAAAAAAAAGTAACAACACGCGCGTCTACCATTTTATTTCTCAACCATCTCTCGAGCAATGAAATATTCTTTCGTTGAAAATTCTAAAATTGACTTTTGGCCAGCTAAATTGAACCACCTTGTTGCTTAATCCTTCCGCCATCTCTTCCAGAAGAACCGATCTTCCGCCACTCGTGCTCGCTTGAAATTTCATCCGTTCGAGGGGACCGATATATAATCCCTTTCCCTCGCCAACTTTTTCATTAACTCTTCAAATTCGATTCTACATCCGTTCCACACTCGAGATATATAAATCTCCTCAGCACGATTCATTTCGTTAATTTAATTTTCATCGAGGAAAAAAAAAAGAAAAAAATGTATCCCTCGATTAATATGATGCATCGCGCGTGTAAATCATTTTCAATGCATCTGACTGGTCCTGACGTTTCCTGTCGTCCGAAATCGAATCTCGCCGTATGAAAATTTCCCCAGGAAGGAACAGGAGGGGTGGAAGGGAAATTAAAGCGAGGTTTGCTTCGAGTCGAAAGATCGTTATCGAGAGGGGGGGAAGGAAATAAGGAGGACTTAGACGGGCAGAGAGGGAGGGAGAAAGAGCATTTGATAATCGAAAACGTGGAAAATTCGATTGCTCGAGTCAATCAGGGCCTATTAACCGGATAGAGGGTGGATTAATCGTGGATGACGCGAGTATACCAACCGAGTGTTTCGTCGCCAATTCGTTTCATCTCACGAGCCAAGGATGTTTCATCCCACGGGGTAATTACCATCCCGGATCGATGTATCAGCGAGGGTGAAAAGTATATTTCGCGTGTGAAGGGCTCGATTTGAACGGATCGTGTTTGTTTGTCACGTACGGAGAGTTTAATGATGCGTTATACGTTGTTTCGAATTGTATCGTGTATAAATAATTTCTGTAAAAAATCATGTGTATAAGATACGCTTGCTTGCGCTGAAACAATTTCTGAAACGTAGATTTTAAAGAGGAGAGAAAATACAAGATACGAATCTTACTAATTGGATACTTAATTTTTCGTAAATTTATACGAAAATAGGAACGTGACGCGCAGAAAAAAGGTTGTAAATTCTGTTTTATTATAGATATTTTCTTGTAAAAATTAATTGATCTAATTAAACTTATATAAAATTATATAAAATAATTAAATTAATAAATAAATAAAAGTAACATGCAAGTAACATCAACAAAATGTCAATACCCCAGTTGCTAAATTAATATTGTATACATTGGATAAAAAATTGATTGAATTCTATCATTACAAAACAAAAATATATTCAATTGATTGCGATATATATAAAATAAATTCAAAAAAAAAAAAAGAAACTCAAGTTTGTTTTTAAATTCGACTAAATAGAATATTAAAGTCAACATTCTTTTCCCTTTTTTTTTTTTTTTTTCATTAAATTCATTAGACGATAGTTTGAATTTCGGTTCGTGGACCAACATACTTTCATCCCTCGTTGTGCACGCGCGCTTAAAGGGAGGGAGATTGGAAACTTGAATTTCCGGCCGACTATCCGATACGCGAAGCAAACTTTGCTACGGTTTCGAACGGCGCAACGCGGCCATTATCCATCGTTTCGCCGCTTTCGATAATAATTTATACGCAGAGTTGAAATATCGAGGGTAAACAGAGCACCCCCCCGCAGAAATATCGCCGATTTTCCATCGGCGGTTATCATCGTTTACTACTGCTGTTTCGTGACTCTTGGAAATTTGGGTCGGGATTCGAGGCGAATTCGCGAAGGAAAAGTTCGAACGAATCGATAACGGCTATCGGTTAAATGCGTTGCGTGTCACGATATATTCTGTAAACAAAGATATATATATATATATATAGAGAGAGAGAGAGAACGAGCAAATTCTAATAATCTTAAAATTTAATATCAAATCAAATATTTTATTGTATTATTAGATTTAGAAAAGTGATAAAAGTATTAAGAAAAAGCGTATCAAATCATGTCAAATTTATGACAGAAACGTTGTGATAGATATAAATTATTAAAATGTATAATAAAGAAGTTAAGAAAGAAGACTTTGACGTAGAATTAATATTAATTTTTGAATCTAGAACGAATTTAGACTTGTTTTAAGTAAGTTAATAATTTTTTAACTGAATAACCGCGCGAAATTTTTAGAAAAGTTTCATTTTTCCATAAAAATCGATTTAAAACGCGTAGAAAAATAATTACTTTGGGCAATATTTTCAATACATTCTGAAAGAATTTCGAAAGTGCTATCAAATCACATTTTATTTCGATCTAACTAATACAATGTCCAAACGTATTCCTCGATCCGTAACAAGAATTCTCTCAAGAAGCTTTTCTTCACGATGCGCCTCGGCTCGAGGTGATTTCGAGTCGTTACACGCAACGGCAGAAAGGATCGGACGGTTTAATAGGGCGCCGGTCAAGTGAGGAGTAACCGCGGTTGTGCACGTTGTGGATCCCCCTCCCCCCTCTTCGCGAGATTTCGAGATTTGGCTCGGCGCGGGAAATAGAGCGGAAGTGTTTTTAAAGAGAGAGGGATCGTATCGAAAATATTCTATTCGCCTGGAAAGTGTCAAGGTTCGGGGGAAATAAAGGCCAACTTTTGTCGGCGATAAATTTTGACGTAACATCTTTTTTTTTTTTTTTTTCTTTTGTTGTTGCGTGCACCACGATGCTCGATTTTGCCGGCATTTTGAAGCAATAGTGTTTTCCTCGACTCGAGGAATTGGAGATTCGTGAACATGATTTTGACATTCGATTTGACGTAATAATTTAACATGCTTCGATTCTGTTCTGATTCTTGGTTTAAATAGGATAATAAGTTGAATTGAATATGAAGTATTTCGAGGTATTTCGATCCTCTGGGCAAAGTCATTTCTCATAGGACGCGTTTAATTTTAATTTTCTCCTGGAAAGCGAGGAAATGTAATTTTGTTTGATATGTTTGTTGTATCATTGTATTCTAGGAAAATCATCCGATCAATTTATACGTTTAATTCAATATTCATAATGGAATCGTTATTTTTAGCAATAATAATTAAAATGGATGGAATAAATTAAATAAGGTATTTTAATTTTCAAAGTTACGTGTAATATTCACAGTTTAAAAAGGGAATAGCATTATTTCATACATTTTGGTATTCGATTTTTAACGATACGAAATCGATAAAGTATCAACGCGACACGTAAATAACGATATCGTGTTAATTTATTTCATCTGCGTATAACGTGTTAATTTATTTCATCAGATGGATCAAAGGCCCCCCTTATATGCGTAAATATGTATATATGATAAAGGTGCACAATTACAGCCGTGTATCACTATGTAAACACACGGCTTTAGATATGGTGCAATGGTAATAATTTTCACTGGATATTCGCATAAATATATCGAGAAATCACAAATATGTAATTTAAACGTACGAGAGGGATTGATACGCGTCTAATCTAATATTTATCGTATTAATCGCATTTCAACATGTTAAAAATCGATTTAAAAATATTACGCACGTTCAAAACTCAATCGTTGTCGTAATATCATATTCGAAAGCGAGATAATTCTATTCGCAGAAAGGAAAAGGAATAGGTAGAATTCATTTGAAAAATTGCATGTTAAAAAGTGTCCTCATTTAGTAACGAGTATGATTATGAATTTTCATGCAAATGTATACTTTTCGTATTAATATATGTTTTACATATTTTAAATAAATGTAGGATTTTCAGCTACAGGTGTCCAAAAATTGCCATAAAATTTCGTTAATCAGCATAAATTCAAATTAAAGGAAATTTAATTCGGAACTTCGACCAAGGAACCTTTTTAATGAAACCAGTTTAAAGTCTTCAATACATCATTAGCACGATCAATAATATTCTTCCAGAAATAAATATATTTATCGCGTATTTTACCTTAATAAAAACTCGATTAAACCTCGGTTAATTAAAATTAAGAAAAGTTTGAGCTTTCATAATTCTGAAAATAATGATTCCTTATCAATGGATAAAAAATCAGTTAGAAGCATCGAATCTTGCCCTTTAAAACGCCTTTTTATTTATCTCGATACGAGTTCCGGTTGCCGAGATATCATCGTACAAAGAAGATACAAAATTTTTAATCGTTTATCTGAAATCCGATCGACTCCTTTGAAATTGGAGAAACTTCGAATCGCCATAATTCCGAAAATAATGATCCCTTATCGATGAGTAAACGATCGTTAGAAGCGTCGAATCCCGCTCTTTATAACGCCTTTTTGTTCATCTCGATACGACTTCCGGTTCCCGAGATATCGTCGTATAAAGAAAACGTTAATTTTTCAGTCGTTTACTGTTTCCGCCCTCGTCGCTTACTCGGAACTCGCACCTCATCTCACTGACCTATCCCTGCTCCAGACAAATGACAGACACTATTCCAGGAAGGAAGAATTTACGCATTTCTGGGAAAAATATGTAGGTCACTGGGTCGCGGGCCCATTCATAATCTCTGTGCCGTTATTATGGACATTTTAAATCCTTATATCTCGGCATCGGATTGAGATATCGGGATAAAACAAAAAGCGATTTCAATGGCACGCTTTCCATTGTTTTCTGAGTCGGTATTGAGTTGATTCCGAGATGATAAAATTTTTAGTTTTTTCTCACGCTTTTTGCGTACTTTTGGAAATAGAAAGTTTGGAAATTTTTCACTTGTAATTTTGCGTTTGAACACAATGATTCTTCCGTTCTGATGTAAATTAATATCATATTTACGTAATATGATATATATATATCGTTTTATTAATCGGATACGTTTTAATTATTATATAAAAATTGGCGAACTTTTTAATAGTTTAGAGTTTAAAATAGAATTGCATCGTCCTTCAGGAAGAATATTTTTCTTTTTTGCCAAATAAGGGATACGAGACTACAATATCTATGTGTCTAATCTCTGAATCGCGTATAGCGGTCCAAAGATATTTATCGTAAAATCATCTGGAATTAAAACGCCAGATCACGTTGTTTGATCCGACAAACTTTCCTGAGATTTTTATAACTCGATAACCATTGTCACTGTCTTTGATAAAAATTATTTCCATGTCCCAGTTTCTGCAATAATTGTAAAGTTTTTATAATTCTTCCAACACGTATAAAAAACAGAAAGAAATAAAATAATAAAACGTGGAATATTATTTATAATCGACAATCGATCGATATTCGTTTACTGTTCGCGGATATATAGACATATATAGAAACAGTATAGAGTATATATATATATAGTAGAAATGTTCCAAAATGATGAAAACATGAAGCAAGAAATATTTTCCTTTGCAAAAATTTTCGTTTCTGTTTTATAAACGAGTTATTAACAAAAACTTGTTTAAACGAAAGCGAAATTTATTATTTCTCGATAATGGACACTGTCCTCGTTGCTAGTTAATAGTGAAAGTTTCGCAGTTTTGCAGTGTCCATTATCCATTAAAAAAGTAACTTTTAAAAAAAAAAAAAGTTCCAACGTGTCAAATATGTTTGTTAACTTTTATGCGAAAATTTTTTCCAGAGATTAGAAAAGTTTGATAATGTTGCTTTCAAGGACATTTAATCCTCCCTCGTAAATCAATTTCACGTTGCGTAAACGTAAGAAACGGCGTAATTTCGTGCAGAGATTCGTATTGGATTTAAAAACTGGATAAATCACCGACGATATTAATCACGCGATCTACTAATTCGATTTACGAGACAAATAAGAGCAATACGTAATTCTATTGCAATACATTTTTCCAGAAAATGAATTATTGTAAATTTTCTCGTATCGGGCAGAACGAGAAATGAAATATCGAGAACCGAGTTATCTCGTGAAAATTATGACCTATTTTTCTTTTTTTTTTTTTTTTTTAATGCTATCCTATATCATTGCGCATACTCAGTAAGTTCTAAGATAGATATGTTGGAAGGGTTAAATGATTCGTTCAAATTACTCTTTCATCATTCATCTTTGTTCTTTTCTTTTTTCGATTCTTCTGATATCTGGCAAACGAGAGAGAGAGAGAGAGAGGGAAGTTGCAACATCCTTCAATATTTATAACGAAAAACACTTTGCCAAATCCCAAGATCGTGGCGAAAAATATCTTTCTCCGTGGTTCTACGTAGAGAAGAATTATAATCGATTTAATGGATCGATCGATCGATACCTTTCACCACCAGATTTCGTCGATATTTATAAAAGGAAAGCTGACCGGTGGAAAGACGACTTTGAGACGCCTTTCGTAACTTTCTGGACCAACGATATCGATTCTCGCGTTTGACAAAAAAACTCGTCTTTTAAAAAAGTTTCACGGATTCGTCACGCTCCGATTGGATCAACAATTGTAACCAGAAGGCTGCTCTCTTATTTACGACTGGACGTTTTCAGGGAGGAAAATCGTGACGCGTCGTCCATCGCAGACGAGTTTAACAAGGGACACTGGCTGTCTCGTTCAATAAAAACATGGTCGATTCTTGCAAATTTCAGTGTATTTTTCTTTCGTTCCATTCGAGAATCTCGTAAATTAAGATTTTACTTTTTACCTATTTCATTAATGGAAAGACGATTTTTCGTATTCGACAAATATCCATTACGATTAGTGTAAAGAGAATATTATTAAACCCTGTCCCTTTTTTATTCTCACTTTTGCAAAATTTCCAAATTTCCAGACAACCAATTTAATTTGCCTCCGTCTAACGAAAACTTCGAATTGCGCGTAACTTGATAAATGAATCCCAACTGACATTTATGCCGTATCAAACTTTCTCTGTTTATTTCTAAACGTATCCCCGTGAATTTATTAACGAAATACAACGCAATAGTAATAACGCAGAGCAGTAAATTGGCGCGTATATAATATATAACATAGCTGTATGCACAACGCAACAACGTGTAAGAGACCGACGACAAGCCTCCCTCGCGCGATACAAGCATCGTCTTTAAACGACTTGCACGAATCGGATATATGGAATGCAGAACAACGTGAATGGTTCTATCGATATTTGTCGCATCAATGATGGCGGCGTGATTTTATGAATTCACACAAAATTTGGACTTATTTAGATAAGATCGACGCGTGCGTATTTTTCTGAATAATTTTTTTTTTTTTTTTTTAATTATTCGTATTTGTGAAATGAAACGAAACGAAACAGAATTTGGAAATAATTTGATTCGTTTAATTTTATCGTTTCGAGTAAATGTTCGATTTTGATTGATCTAGAAAGGAAAAAGAAAATTAATTGTATTAGAATATAACAGTTTGAAATATTTCACAGTGTGAAACGTCTTTCGATATAACGCCAGAGACAAGACACACAGAATTAAATGGGCCACCCAGTGTGTTTAGAAAGTAATATAAATTTGTGTTATTTGTAAATTATGGAATTGCTTCAGCTAAGTGTGAATAATTACCAGTAAAGGTTAATCTAATTTTTTTCAATATCTCGGATGTTAAGTTTAATTTATTATCATATAATCAGTAAAGAAAAGAAGCGAATTCTTAATAACTCTTGATAATTTAATATCTCTCGTCGTGCGTTTAAAAATAAATTGCCGATGCAATAAAGCATCAGTTTCAAGGATCTTTCTTCGTTAAGAGAGATCATCCTTGAATCGCGCGATGCTGGTAATTTACATATCTGTTCGAATGTCGTTGATCGTGATCGATCGAAAGCTTTTGTCGTTCCTTCGACAAACGATCCGTGCAAATTTGCTTCGGAAAAAGAGAGACTTTGTGCTCAAAATAGTTGATTACCACGAGTTTTTAATCCCATTTCGATAATTGTTGGAAATTGAAAGCTGGAGATTTAATTTTGTTCGTTCGTTCATTCGAGAAATTGAGGTGCAACGAGTTGGGTCCGTACTTGGAAACGAAGCGAACTTCGTCAACAACTTGAAGTTGGGACTTGAAAAATAGAGCACGATTCAACTTGATGGTGATCACGTGAATTTTGTTTGTTGGTGACGATTTAATGAAACGTTTCGAAAGAATTTAAAAAAAAGAGAGAGAGAAAATATAGATAAGAGTGAGTGATATCGTACATACAAGCAGAATCGATAAATCGATCGATATAATAGAAAATAATCTTTAAATAGTCATATACGCGTTGTAAATAAAATATTTTTCATTCGTTTCGAGGGGGAGGAAAAAATGTTTTCAAGAAAATGTTGCTCGATACGAGGAGATTACATTTTCTGATCTTTCTGATTTTTATTCGATAAGCGATCGAGAATAATGGATTTTAACAAAAGGAAACGCTCAACTTCTCAGTGAGACGACAAAGCAAAACGTGCTAATTTAAGCAATTGTTGGACAACATCTTTTGATCCCTCGCGTTGTTTTCGATCCATTAATTTGTGATTCGCAGATAAAAATAAACACGGATAGGATAAAGATCTGTGCGGGAACGATGAACATTTCCTTTGAATAATCCGATTATCTCGTTAAAGAAGTAGTTGCAGATCTAACTAAACTTATATATATATATAAAATTTAAAAAGTTTCATCTTTCATTCCCTTAAATTGATACTTTTCTGATCGTATTGTGAAAAATAAAACAACAATATAAATACGCGTAACAGCCTTAATGATTCGAAGCAAATTCGTAAAGAACGCGACGCGAAATATCGATGAAAACTGGATTCAGATTCGATGAAGTTTCTCTCGCCAGCATTGGTGGTAAACAAGATTGACAAAGCGGCATGAAAATTGCGTTTCGAATAAAGTAATAACCATTGGATACTCACAATACGTGTCGCTGGTGAGTCGATCGATGGTATCCTGTTTCAACTTGCTGTTCTTCTTCCCCATGTTTCTCTGCAATCCTCTCTCTCTCTCTCTCTCTCGAACGGTCAATCCCTTTCTTCACCGCGTCGCAACTCGCTCTCTGTTTCTAATAATCCCTGATCCCCAGGCGTGGAACGAAGTCTCTCACCGTTCGCCTCGCATCTTTCAACCGAATTGATCGATCACCGATCGAATTCCTTTTAAAACGTTTCAAATGTTCGAGTAGAGAACGAACAATTGTCTCTCTCTCTCTCTTTCTCTTCACTTTATCCCAGAGTCGTGGCGATCTTGTTCACCGAAGAGTTTTCTCGAACAGAAGGCAAGAGGAGGAAAGAGGATAATTTGTTGTTGAGGAGGGGGGAGAGAAAAGGATGAAATGTACCAAGGTCCCCTGCTTGGTCCGGATCGGCTCGAAAGAATCGCTCAGTGGCTCGATAGGGGTCTGGAAAGGTTTGGTCTCGGAATTTGACACGATTTCGATTCTTCCGCCGTGTTTCGAGGCGCGCACGAGCCTTGGAAAGTGTCGCGGGAAAGTATATCCTTTCTTTGTCTGAACTTCTCTCGCGGGGATTCAAAGGGATTCAATCTCTCGTGTCGACGATCCTTTTTTATGAAAAATAACGAGAGGAAAGGAACGGCTGTTCTATCCTTTGTTTCGCGCTTTTAAAATGGGAAAAGAGATTTTTCCTTTCTTTTTTCTTTTTTTTTTGAGGGGGAGGGGGTTGGAAAAGTTTTTCCCACGAAAGCTGGGAAATATTTTTACAGAGATATTGTTGACGCCATTGGATTCGAATCTACTGCAGTCTCGATTGGATTTGGAATTGAATCGAAAATTGCGCAGTCTGTGCAAGAGAAGAAAATGTATTCTCCTCCCTTTGGTATAAAGTATCTGGATGAAGGGTAAGAGGAATTTCATTTAACGGATGGATAATATCCCTCCTTGGGTCAAATCCTTAAAGTCAAGCGGTCAGCGTCGAAAGTATGAAGCGTCGAGTTCGATTCATTCGAGGAAAATTAGATTTAAGGATTAGAAAGATTAATTAGAAAGTTATTGCAATATTATTGCAATATACAACGAAATATTTTGAATTTAAGAAACTATTTTTTAACAACGAAACTTGTTTCACTCGGATTAATTATAAATTGATTTTTCATAGTATCGCGATAGTTAGGTGAATATCGTCGATTCTTCGAAAACATTCCAAACTTTTGGTTGAACAACTTTTGAAGTGAAGTATGTGTTTCGATAAATCGCGATACATGGTGTACACTTTTCGCGTAATAATACTTTCGTTATACGCGTAATTACAGTACGCAACAACCACTCTCGTTTCCAGTTGCCCTGGCGCTCAATTTTCCCCATTACATTAATCTCACTCAGAATAATTGCTTCGTTATTCGTTGCATTATTCACGAACGTTTCCCTAAAGGATAACAGGCTATGATGTTGCAAGTTATAATCCACGAGTGAATTGCATCGTTCGCATTAAGCAACTTTCGATCGAACGACTAATTGGTCAACTTTGGATCAACTTGCCGATCACCGTTCCATCTCCAAAAAAAACTCTCCATTTGTCCATCATTTTTCGCCCTCCCTCTCCCCTCACAAATTAAATCGCGGGTCAAAAACTGTTTTTCGCACTTTTGATTTGAACAAATAAGCTCGATCGAGCTTTTTGAATCGTCCACAACCTCGCCTCGCGCAAACACAATGTTAATCAAGTTAAAACGGCTTCCTGATCGTTCGAGCAAGAGTGGTAGCTCGTTCGTCCACTCTTTTAATCGATCCCGACCCGATTGTTTGATCTAAAAAAGAAAAAAAAAAAAGAGAGAGAAAAGAAAAATATCTAATGTAAACGCGGCTTAATAACTGGATCCATTTCGAGGCGTCATCGATCTTTCTTCCTTTGACGAAGAAATTTCGATTCCCGGTCAAAGATAGACACAATGGAATCTCTACTATTCGTACGTTGTCTATATATTTGTAACAACGTAAAGAGATGCTTATCCTTTACCGGTGGAAATAGAATTTAATTTAAAATTGACGGACACAACGATTCGTATCTAACGTTCACGTTTATTGAAACTGAATCAGGAGTACGAAGAAATTAGAAAGTGTTACGAAATTGGCAAAAATACCTATATATAATATATTGGATATTCTTCTGGTTATTCCTAGTTTTTTACGATAAAAACCATCTTTCGCTCCGTCGTTCCAATTTTTGTATATAAATAACATACCTAATTACATTTTTTTCTTAAAATGTAGAACAATTTAAAATATTCTTATAAGTAAATTCGTGTTTTTTTTTTTTTTTTTTTTTCGAATTTCGCTCGATCCACTTTTTTTTTTCTCTATTTTTTACCGACCGAGTATTCGATTCGTACGTTTACTTTGGAATCCGTATGGAGATGAGGCGAATCAATGCGAATTTCACGCTGACAGAATGGAAATTTCGTGTCTCGCCTTTCGCGTATCGTGACAATTAGGCGGCCGTATCGCCCCGACATAATCGGGAGGGGAAACCGTTTTCGGAAGCGCACGAGAGATTGTTGGCGTGCTTCTCGTGTTTTGCGAGGACCGTCTGAAGTATAGCGGCGGTCGACTTGAATTATTTACCTCCGGGCACAAAATGATACTCTCGGCCGCGACACGCGTCGTGGAATGAACTCTAGGAATGCGCTTTTTTCCCCTCGCGTTCCGCATCATGCTTGCGATATTATCTCGCGGCGTGTTGGAAATAGGGAATTCTGCGGTGGGGCGCGTGGCTCGATCGGTAATCGGGAGTTATCGATCGAGGATAGACGACAAAAAGAGGGATGAAATTCGATCTCGCGAACTATCGTATCCGTCTACGAGCAAAAGAAGCAAAATGTGATCGAAATTTTTTTTTTTTTTTAAATAATCAATCAATTATACGATCGAATGTGTTTCTCGATATTAGAGGATATTAGAGATAGTATAAAAATCTTCGAAATATAGAACGAATCGAAAGTGCTGAAGTATCGAACAGTTGAAAATGGATTAAATTGGATTTTATTTTAACTGGCGGAAGAAAATTTAAAAAAAAAAAGTAGAAGAGAAGCGTAACTTTTACTCGAGTTTAAAAAGATATTCGATTATAGATAATGGCACCACGATTCTTAATTTACTACTACTATTATTACATATCGCGAATTTCTGTCGACTAATTCCTCGAGGGAAAGATATCTCGTATAGGGTGATATCATCTCTCGATCCAGATATTCCCTCGAGAATTCGGTGAACGGCGATAGTTGAGAGGAAATTGTCAAATTTTAAGGGTGTTACGAGGCGAAACGAGGCCACGAAATTTCTGCTCGCCTTTGCATACACGAGTTCCTCCCGCGATTGAATCAATTGAAAAGACGGCAAGAAAGGATACGGCGTTGAAAGAGAATGCAAAGTTGAATTCGTTCGACGAGGACTCGATTCGATTGTAGGAAGAAACGTGTATTCGAAGAAAACAATTACACAGGTTGGAGGGCCAATTATTATTCAATATCACGGTACTGGAGCATTATCGAGTTACTGGATAGTCTGCTTCGTTAGACGATATTTCCAGAGGTGGTCGATAACAGGTGCATGCACCGAATATTCCGTACCGTCTCTAATCAAAATTATAATTATAAATTTTAGCAAAACATATTAATTAAATTGTTTGATATTACGATATGTACGACATGTACGACACGCAAACATCATAATTTACCGGCATACTGCGTTGGACGTGTTAAGCAAGAAAGTAAAAATTCACCAGACTCGTGATTCCTGATGCTTTTTCAAATTCAATCGAATCCGGAATGATTGCACAAATGTAATGCAATTAATCCATGTAAAAAGAGTTTAAGAGTTTTATTTTCAAGAATATTATATTTCACAAAAATGGAACTAAGTTGCGGATACCAGACTTTTAACTTTCACTTTCGATGTCTGTGCGTTCACTGGAAAAAAAAAAAATAATAATAATAATAATAATAATAATACTTGACAACAACTTTTTCGAATATATTTGAATGGAAACGTGACTGGAGACGTGAGAATCTCGTTTCCGAAGCTTGATATTAATATATCAAACATGGAATCAGATCACTCGGATGTTGGTCCACGTAACACTTGCTCAACGCATCACGCATTCCGTCAGACGGTTTAACCGCGTGTCAATTACACCGAAATTGAATTTAATCTCGGTCCGTCGGATAATGTAGTCGAAGGGAGCAAGCTAATGGTATCTGTGTATTTAGCTACGTGTCCCCCTCGTGTACACTTCGACGAGCACGAATTGATCCGAAGAAATGAAAAAGAAAAGAATAAAAAAACCAACGAGCAAATTCCAGCTCGAATTGTCTTAAAAAAGAAAAAAAACGAAAGAGAGAAAAAAACATGAAAGAACAAGGATAAAGAAAATACAAGCGCTTCAATGTTCGATGCAAGATGAAAATATTCCGCGTTTTCTCCGCGACTGAGACGCATGACAGAGCTTGCGTACAACTCGCGGCGAAAGAATCGTGAAAAGATCGACGTATGCCAGCCGGTGGAGGAGGCGTTGCGGAGATTTAACTGGTCGCAGAGTGGCACTGGGTCCGTTCCATTTCTCGCGTAACGAATCTTTCGTGGAACGTGAGAATCGTGAGAATCGATCGACACGAGTTGATCGTTGACGGGTTTCAGATTTTCGCTTTTACTATTTTGGCGATCTCGAAAGGGCGCGAGAGGCTCGTGGGCGCGCGCGAGGATCGGCGGAAGAGTTGGTTGCAAGTTGCACCGTTTTCATTCATGAATTCCTCACCGCTGTCGTGGAACGATCGGTGGAAAAACGCGGACCAGTGACGTCATAGCGTCGCGGTGCCTGGCGTCAGACTGGCTCGCCGATAGCATTACGTGCCAGTGCATTGCTACTGATTCGCGCATGCGCGAGCCACTGCTCAGACCGGACAGTTCTCTCGTTCGTTCCCTCTTCCTTTACTTTCGACCTCCTACGCTCGCTCCCTCTCGCTCCCTTCCTCCCCTTTTCTCCCCGATTTCCCTCCGCAACCCTTCGCTCTGCCCCCACTCCTCCTCGCCCTCCTCCCCCCACCCCCACCCCCTCCTCCTCAGGATATACCACATGACTAATGTATCTTGACTCCTGTTTCGCTATCCGCGGTGCTCTGCCCGCGAGATCCTATCTCCACTCCCTTCCCTTTTTCCTTCTCATCTGTGCCTCTTCGACGGCTCTCTCGACAAATTTCCATCCCTCGAACGAAAACGTTTATCACCCGATCGCGCGCGATCCAATCCAGTCCGTTGCGTTTTATTTTCTTTAATTCGCTTCTCCTACCCTTCTCTGTCCCAGATTCTCCTCCACCTTTTCCATTTTTTTTTTTTTCAGAAGAATTGTCACTTTTAGTTTGCATTTTCGTTTGATTAATATTACAATCTTAATGTATCGAAATACGAAATATCGATACATTTCAACTTGTTTCCTGTTTGCGTCATTTTTGTATATTTATAAAATTCTAATTCCTTTTCATATTTTTAATTTCATAGATTCTTGAATTTAGTGACACGAAACGATTGATTCCAAATTTTTTTGGAGTTTAACAATAATTCGTACCGTTAATTAGTCTGTCGTTTAATAAATTTTCTTTTTCATCGATTCATTTAATATTTCAATGTCGCTTATTTCAATCACTTCGATCAAATAAAAGAAAATCGAGCAAGCAATCGCGCTTTTGTTCCATCCATCGTTCGACTAGGGATTTTCGTTCGTTTCGTTCCTCCTTCGTCATTTTATTTATCCTTAATATTTATCGTTGTGTCGCGCGATTCTCTATTCTTTTCTTTAACAAATTAAAATATCTCTCGCTTTTTTGTTCTTTTTTTCAAAAAAATATAAAATCATCTGTTATCTATCTGTTATTTTTATGCCATTATTGCTTCGAAGTCCATTCAAATTCCGTCGAAATTTCACTCGAAATCGTTTGATTTACAGTGGGTTCTCTTCTCTTCGGATAAAAATCGTATTTCTACCCAAATTGATTTTTCACCCCTCACGTTCAATGGATTTTCGCTGTTCGAATCCCGATATTCTAATGAGAATCAATTTGTTCACGGCGAGAATTGCTCGATCGTGGTCGGGAAAGCGACCAGTTATGGAAATTGCTCATTGTTTTAAGCAAATTAACCCTCTACGATATCACGTGATTTTGAAGTCACGCGTCTACGTTACCGATCGAGAGTTATATCGAGTTCCATAGAATTTAAAGAAGAGTCGATATTTCGATATATCGTCAAAATCAGTAAAAGTGAGTGAAATTATTCAGATTTGCACGAATGGTCAAGATGGAAAAGATGAAAATCGACAATTTTTTTCAAGATTAATTTTTAAAAACGAAACTAGATTATAAAAAGTTAAAACTTTAACGCTATATAGTCTCTCAATATTCGTTTAAACAATTATTGATGGATACATCAATGGCGTGCAAATAACGTATAAATAAATAAATAACGATCGTCGTCTCAAACTCGAGTTGCACGCACATTGAAACGAAATAGCATCGGCGATTTTTTATTTTATACTCGGCCAAATCGAAATGGAAAATTATTACGCACGATCGTATTATCGCTAATGGATCAATTTGACATTGCCGCTTCTCGACGTTATGTCGAATGATCGAAGAGCAAAGCGGATCATTGGATCGTGGACTTCGAAAAGAAGCGTCTAGGATCGGTTTCCATGAATAAAAGAGGAGAAAGCTATGTAACTGTGGAATTGATATGCGCGAAACCAGGTATCAAGATTCAACAACGAAATTTCCCTCGCCTCCATTTTATCGATTTTTCTCTCCTGTTCATTCTTAAGGACGCGAATAATTATTATGCTCAGAGTGAAAATTGCTCTCGCTGTGAAAATAAACTTTGGAAAGTTTAAAACGAATATATATGTTTTTAAGAACGTGAATATATTCGAGATTCTCGAGAGTTATTTCTCTATTAGTGGATGCTTCGTTGAGAATGAAAGGATATAATATGGTAATGTAATATTTCGTTAAGATTAACGAAACTCTCCAAAATTTTTTATTCTCGAGAATAATAATAAGGAAGAGTACGAATATCGAATTGACATTGAAATAACGTGAGAAATATTTTCTCTATTATTATTTAACTCTTGAAAGATGCCCAAAAAAAAAAGTAAATTTATTAACAAAATTGTTCAGCAATCGAAATGGACGAACCACGACAAATTCTCGAGAAAATTGCACAAATTCTGAAATCGCGGCCATAAGACATGATAGCGGATTATATATAAATTCGTAGTACATATTTCTTGATCTTGATCCTTTGCCTGGAAGAATAAAGTGGAGTGGACTTATCTGTCAAAAGTATCTGATCTATTCGATTTAGTTGCTATTTTCTCGTCAGCGCCTTGAGAGAACAACATCATTCCTCCCGTCTTCGAATCGAGGAGGAAAGTGCTCGAACAAACATTGAGGGAAAGACCGAAACAAGGTCGAAAGAGCGGCACAGTCAGCAGTTTCTCGAGGAAAACAGCTCTCCCTCTAATACTAGAATTCATCAAACTTCCTGAGTAAACGATTAACGGTAAGGATACAATGTAATTGAGAAACATTTTCCGATCTTACAACACGTCAGATTCGTTTTTTTATTTATTACTATTTTTCATACATCATTAGATTCTAGATATTCTCAAAGTTTCTTTCTTTTCGTATCAAATTTTCTAATTTTTCGATTGCCAATTCGAAATGGAACAGATACTCAGTTCAACTTGGTCTATTAATAACTCAAATACGATAATTAGAAAAAGAAAGTCGTACATTTAGAAATTCTTTCAGGTGACTAATTTTTCGATTTCAAATTTCCATTCGATCGAAATTATTTCTACCAATATTGTATCTATTTTGCAAATAATTACGCAATAAAGGGTTTACCTGTTTAAATTTTTAGGATCCATTCAATATATTATATAAAGGGAAGAGGAAAAAATCAAGAGAGAGAATCGTTGATGCAATTGAATGAACGAGAAGGAAAAGGAAAAGCTTCGATTCGAGGTGCGGCCGTCCGCGTAGAGTTTACGTTAAAAGCCACGTGGGAACCGCGGCTGTGAATAGCCGATACTTGCCTACACCTACGCTCACGCGGTTAGCTTTTCATCGCAGCATTCGTGCCTTCTTTTTACCTTGGACACTTGTCTCATGGTTGTCCACATGGTTGTAGCACAACGAGATCGGATTCTCCGCGAAAATTACGTCTTGGATCGTTGCATTTAAGCTTGCGTTGCACAGTGTGCCACGTAACCACCGCGCGCTTGTCTCAAGCACGGGCCAAGAGTTCTTGAAATGCTGTGCAAACGACGTCGGCTCAGCAATGAACACGTTCCACAGATTTTCTAACGAGTTCCAACGATATCCATAATGGGACGATGCTGTGCATCCTTGAAGAATAAGAACGAGTGGAATGTAGTTATTGTTGGAGGGGGATGTTTCTTTATTTTTCGCTTTTTCTTTTATTAGATTAGGTTAGGTTTAGTTTTTCGTTTACGATGCTATGCGTTGTCGAGTGGAATATAGTTATTTTTTTCTATTCCTTCGTATTAAGTTAGGTTGGGCCAATTTGGAAAATGAAAAAAATTTCATTTGCATTTCGAAAAATATGATTTTAATGAAGATTCACGTGTAATGGTGTTTATATCTTTGATAAATTTATTTTAATCTTTTTTTACAAGTGTGAATATAACCTCTCTCTCTCTCTCTCTCTTTTGAAAACCTGCTTTTTTTAATTCTTCTTGATTAGATGAAGGTGTCGTAGATACAGTGATTTCTTTTGTGATAGAAAATTTTTTTGCTTGAAATCGAAATTTTAAATTTTATCAAGAATTATATAATAGGATAATGCAAAGGATTAAGCAAAGTGTTAGAATTTCTATCATTCTTGTATCATTTAGAAAATTATGAAACTTTAAGGATTCATTTTTTCCAAGTGATGTTCGATACTAATGAAAGAAAGTATATATCTACAATTCATAATGAATAATCACATTCTGTTTCATAAAACAGAATATTTTTTTTAAAGTAACAATTCTTTTTTAAAATCTTTGCTGAATTCATTGGTAGAATACAGTATATACAGTACATAAATATACTCATTACACGTTTATTTTAAACCTCAACAATCGTGTAACTGTGTCTGTAATATCGCACAAGTTTTACAAATACGTTTCACACGTTACATTTACATTATTCAATAAAAGAAAGAAAAGAAGAAGAACTCTCTTGCTCGCTCGATTTTACTTTTCTCTTCGATTTTAAATTCACGATCAGATCCTTTCTTTCTTTCCTGAAAAAATATCAGAAATTTTTCTTTTTATCCCCGCTGTGATAACCTTTTCTTTCTTATCGTTGAAATCATTAGTTGATCGATATTCTTGCGATCTACGATGAACAATTTGCGTGCCCTCCTTGCGTTTCGCCACGTGCAGACCCGATTACTAAGCCCGAATACGTGCTTATCCTTGAACGGTTCGCAGCTTAATTTCGCCTGTAACCACGAAACGAGAATCACGCGAATCTTAGGCAACATCGATATTGTCAGTATTGATAAATACGAGTAATATTGTTGATACTGAGTCTTGATATTGATATTAGAAGAAGATTAGATAATATTAAAAGTATCATTAACGCGTACGATTCCTTTTATAGACAGATATTACAAAAAAAAAAAAAAGAAGACGAAGTTCATTTCGAATAGTTTTTGAGAAACGAGTGAAATCAATTATTCTCGACGAAATAATGCCGATAATAATTATTATTTTAAAAGCGAGTTTAAGTAAGACTTACTTAACTACTTTAAGTAAGTAAGATTTATTTTCTACGATTGAAACGATCTTTTTTTTGCCTTTTTTTAATTCAAAAAAATTATTGTATTTACCTATTAATTTCAAAACAATTTTCTTTACAATAAAATAAAATTTGCTTTCGAAAATCGTCCGTTTTAATTTTTCAACTGTAAACTGCAACAGCGACGATTCAATTTCATTTCATCATATCACGATAAATGATTCTCTGCAATTGAACTTTTGAAACGAAGAACGTGTACTACGAAATAGCTAGTAATCAAATCTATCGCGAATGAAATTGAACGATGAGTTCTTCGCGACCGATTTCTTTCCACTCCATAAATGCCTCGATTATCGAGTGTAATTGGTACTGGTAATGTAACGAAGAAAGGGGAAGAAAAAAAAAATTCGAGATGGAAAGAAAATTGCTTCGATTGGTATAATAATAATAATAATAATAGTCAAATCGTGGTTATAAATTATTCGTGCACGGATGAAGATAAATTAAAACGTTTGCAACTAGAGAGGGACACGTTCCTCTGTATAGAGTAATATCATGTCGTGTCATAAAAGCTTCGGTTCGAGCGATAAGTTGGGGTTGAAAGTAGTTATCCGTCCGTTGCTTGGAAGACAAGCTCGAAAACTTGCACCACTTGAGAATGTCGATAAGGCAACGTCGAGGAGAGCTTTCCCGCTTTGCCCTTACCGTCGCTTTAATAACCGTTTAAAATTCTCTTTGCGCCGTTTAATATTAAAAAAAAAAAAAGAAATTTCATCGAAATGCTATTGCATCGTGGCATCAGTGTCCAGTTATTTAAATTTAATTTTAATTTCAGTTTCTCTTTTTTCTTATCTTACAATATTCTCCCTTCTGCTCTCAAATATAAACAACGTTTGTTTTTAATTATGAATTATAATTCTTGATTATTGTTTATCAATTATAGGATTTTAAAAAAAAAAGGTTACACACATAATTTTATAAGTGTTATTAGATTGTTGCAGATGAACAAATGCAACAAATATTATTAACGTTTTAATTTTTTATTGTTATTATTTTCTGAACTAATCTTTTTCTGCGTAAAATGCTTCTCTGGTTTTTGACTGTTGTTGTTATTCAAAGAATTAAATTACTCGGTTTAATAAAAACGATATCATTAGACACATAACGACAATAAAATAAAATTCTATCTTGGACATCTGCTAGCCTGTGATAGTTGAAAGACTTCAATTTTTGAATAAATAGAAAGCACGTGGCCCGCTCGCTCGTGGCCCGAAAGACGCCTCGCCGATGAACGATATTGGAACACGTTCTCTCTCTCTCTCTCTCTCTTACGACGAAAACCTTCGACGTTGCTTCGTAATTGAATGCTAATATATTACACATATCGTGACAAGAAATACAATAGGACGCAATATAAACGATAGAACGTTCACACGAAACTTCCATTGCATTATTTCTATTTCTCTTGTTTAAATTCAATCTATTCTTTCGAGACGTTTTTGATTAATTTGTGAAATCGAATTACAATCAATGCCAACTTCAATTACCCGTTTTTTCATTTCATTTACGACACAACGTCAACGACACTATCGAGTCAATCGAATTTCAACTCAATATTCAACACTCGTTGTACAAATCCTTCGAATACGAGAAACGTACAAGGTGCAGAGTAGAAACGTAATTTCCCAAGAAAGAAGGAAAAAGAGGAGAGAAAGAGAGAGAGAGAGCAAAAAGCAAGAGTAGCAGTGTGGTTGCGCTCTCTTACTCGCGACGAAACCACCCTGTATCGACCCAGCAACGCCCACCCAAACACCGACCCCCCACCATGGATGACCCCCTCCCTCCCCCCCAAAAATTTCCCGACCCGGTGCATCGTCGCGTCCCTTTCTTACTCCCTCCCCCACTCCCCGGCCAGAGTTTCGCGGCCGAGTCTGTTTCGCTCGACCCAAATTCGATCGACCGGTGGAGAAGAAGGGATCTCTCCCCTCTCTCCTCTCTCTCCCTCTCCCCCTCGTTTGTCGCCGATTGCTCGACCCGAATGATCGATGGGGGCCCGACGAGCAGGAAAGGCACAATTGAGGCGGTTTCGTCGCCGTTTATTCGGCTTTATCCGATCCCCCCGTTGATGGACGATCGCGATAAACGATCGAGATCTTGGAGGCATCGAGCTCGATGCATTCGAAGATCGTGAGAAGAAACTAGTAGCTAGTCATTATTTTTTTGAGGGGAGAGATTGGGTTTGGAATACGTGATGAAAATTCGTGAATTTTCGGGACTTTGAGACGACATTTTGAGTTTGGTTAATTTGGTTACTTTTTCAAGGTGCCAAATGATTGCGTGCGACGATACGTATGTTTTATCATTTGGAATTGTGGCGTGTTTGTGATAAATTTCTTGATCTTTGCCGAGTTTGGAAGTTTTAAGGTTATTTGGACGTGTATTGTTATATACGGATATATTGTTCGTTAGATTATATTTTAATAACACGATTCTTAGAGAGAAAATTAAGTTCGAACGTCTCTATAAGAAAGAACTGTCTAGTTGTAGAAAGTACGAACGAAAACGTAATTAAAATTTTTCGTTCGATTTTCCTTTTCTGCAAATTAAACTAGTTAATAATAAATAATTCAAATTTTCATGATTCTCCGTAAAGTAAAAAAAATTGATTCTTTCTTTCTTGATATATAAGAAACCTAAGAACCTAGGACTAGAAATAATTTTTTTGGAGCACAAAAATGGATGAAACTCTCTAAAAATTTTATACTATAAATGAAAGTACGTAAGTAGTATATCTCGATCGTTATTCCAGGGAAAAATATAACGAAATTAGAAAGAGAAGATCTTTCAGAATGTGTGTAATAATAAAGTATAAATAATAATTAAATAAACCCAGGGAGTACGACAGGGCAGCAGATTTTCCCGTGTTTTATCCTTGTACTACCCTCGAATCGTGAATAATAAAGCAGAAAATACGTCGCTCGGTTTCAAAGCGAAATAAGCAAATAAAAAAAAGGAGGGGGGGTGTAGGGTCGTGAAATGAATACGCTGTAAACAGGATCTGCCGCGTCTCGCTGAAAATAACCTTCCATCGTTGGCAAGGATGGCACGTTCGCGCCTCTGCCTTTCAACGTTTAAGGAGGCAGGATTCGTTCCACCAATTTTCATTCGACTCGTCGAATTCAAGAATACGAGTTATAGAATGAATCTACGCGTGAAAAGGATGGGGAGGGGTGGGGGGTGGGGGAAGTTGTATACGCAAATACTGCTCCCTTTTGTAACAAAGCAGGACGCATCTGTGGAAACACGGCTTAAATGGAACACGGAGCAAAAATTGGAGCAACAACTCGCCCTGTAAAACGATATTCTTGTAACATGGTTTCTCTACCTTTAATCCTCGAATCAAGAATAATCGATCGATCCAGATCTATGTTTGATCTATTTTTATCTAAATACCATCATTCGCATCAACGTGTGATTCGACTGATTAATAAACGCGATTAGGATGACTCTTATATAACACGAGTGTTTCAACATTATACCATATTTTATTAGTGTTTTCTATATGTTCATTTTTATACTAGATTTTGAACAGATTAATGAGCTTGTTTTCGAGTTTTGTTAAAACGTGCATCGAGAAGGAAAGGGTTTTACTTCGGGCAACTCTCGTCTCGAAGATAAACAAGTGTATTGAGAAAAAGAAAATTATTATTTAACTCGTAAACAAGGTCAAGTAAAACACGTTTTTTTTATTTCTTTCGCGCGTAAATTCATCCATTAAAGAAATAGTTCCAAGACCAAGACAAGACTCTGTTATCTTTCATATTTGAGATCTGTCAAAAAATGCAAGACAATAAACGAATGTAATTAATTTTTCTTTCGCCAAATCACGTGAAATTATTTATAACACGCGCGTTTGTCTAACTTTTATCCAAGTTTTATCCATGTAATTGTTTATTTCGTAAGATCTATCGAGTTGTTCCTCGATATAAAAATATTTTGAATCGAAAATTATGGAATCCATTGATCCGAATGCATTAGTTGATTGATCCTCTGCAATTCTCTCTAAACTTTCGATGTGTATGCAGATTCCGTGGTAACCAGCCCTCCTAGCCAATCTTTTATCTCTCCTTTTCTTCACGCTTGACCGTGTTAAAAAGAAAAATAACTCGTTTTCACCCATTCTTTTTTTTTTTTTTTTTCGAACAACACTGTTCGTTGCTCGTTGAACGAAAAACAGGTTGGTTTCCTTTCTTCCTTTTTGTTATCCCCGATGTAACTCGTTGGTAATTAGAGTCTGATTTATTAGGTAAAAAAAAAAATTACCTTCATCCCTGACCACCAGAGATTCGAGATTATCGAATGAATTCATCGACGCCCTTGAAATTTTATGCTCGGATTAATTCCGCGCTGTGGATAAATCCGAATTATACGTTTTAATTGTGATATAGCAATGTGAAATAATGTTGCGTGAAAATCGCAGATGTGTTGAAAACACGCATGCACGATTGTGCTGGAAATTATGCTCGCTCATTTGTGAGAAAATCTGTATGCATAAGAATGTATGATAAATGAGCGTGCGTGTTTATTTACAAAAAGAAAATATTTAAAATAAGATAGAATAAATGACGGGGGGCAGGAAGAATTTTGAAGAATTAATCCTGAGCTTTTGTTTCGAGCACAATTTCATTTTGTCGAGAATTAAGCAGGGATTTGATCGTGTATAACGAATTATACATTTCAAGAAGCGTCTGTATAGAATTTTTTCAGATTTTTTTTTTTTTTTTTTGAGAGTTTAAAACAGGAGTTGAAAAATAATCGTATTCATAAACGATTGCGTACAAAAATGGATGTAATTATTTTTACTACAATTTTATTGATATTTTATTGTATTATTAATATTTTTTACTTAGTCTCTTTATTTACGACGTAAAAAATAAATTGAAGGAACGAAGTGGACAAGATTTGGTCAATTTTCAAAGAAACTTGTACTGGTGGGGGGGGGGGGAGGAAGAATAACCGATATCCGTGTTTAATTCGAGGCATCGCTGAAATAAGAAAGAGGATCGATCTGATCGCCTCATTAAAGATAAAACAATGCCCTCGACATTTCGGGAATATTCGCAAATATCTTTTATTAAATCCATTTCCTTGCATTACGAGCATTCGTGCTGTGGCCAAACTTTGTCGTTTCGAAAGAATCCAGATTTTTCTCGTGTTCCATGTACAGAATGCTAATATATTCGTGAGACACGTTTAGTAGAAACGTTAAATAAATTTTAACGATAAAAGTGTATAGAAAAATGTCGGTGTTATTTATCAGGTTATGAGCAATTTAAGTTTGCATCGAATGAAGAACGGTACGACGAAGACAGAACTTTCTCACTTTCCCTCTTTGTTTCATCTAATTACAGAAACTTAAATTGCTAATTTTAATGCATTATATTATATTTTCATACCGCGGATACTTTGCGTGTTTTGCATAATCAATATGCAAGGGCTATATATTTATAAAAGAAATTTAAGAATTGACATTTCAAGACATTTATTGACATCGTATTTCGTATTTTTAATTCAAAAATATGACAAGCGTAGACTTACCTTGAGACTCGATTAAAAGCGTATTAAAATTAGGAAAACTTTGAACCGTTATTTGAACTCCGAAAATAATAATCGTTTCTGCGAAGTAACGAGCGAAGAATCATTGGAAGAGCAGTACATTGTCCCTTAAAACGCTTTTCCATTTATCCAGATACAATTTCCGGTTCAAAGAGATATCGTCGTGTAAAGAAAAGATAATTTTTAATCGTTTACTTGTCTCACTGACCTGACCTACCAAACTTCACACAATTCCTGGGAAAACGTAGCACATATTTCCAGAAAAATACATGGGTCACGGATCTATTCTGTAACCTCTGCATCATTTGAAATACCATGGATAATTTTAAGTTTAAAATTATTCGATGGCAAGCTCTCTTTTCTCTTCTAACTTATATCTTCTATTATAATAATAATACATTATTATTGAACTTGAAAAGCCTCAGTTGGTATACTATCTTTTGTATCTATTGTGATATGATATTCACCGAGAAAAGAATTGGATGACAAACCTCGTCTTAATTTCCCTGAGTTAGAGGAACGTTCGCAAAATGTCTTAAAAATAGGAATCGAATAGAACGATCCAATTGAAATCGGTCATCGTGACGCGTCAACGGAGTCGGCAGATCGTCGGCCCACGCAATAACTCTCGGTTCCACACCCAATCCACCCCCTCACGAATTATAAAACCGCCCACACACCGCTCGTAGGCGCATGTTTACGATTTTTCGTCGCACGGTTGCATCACGGTGGAAATCGGCGAATGCAAAGCATCGATCGAAGAAACGATTCCACGAAACGACGCGGCACGATCGCGCAGATATTGTCGTTGGTCCGTGAAACGTAGCAATATTTGCCAATGCGCAGGGCATAATGTTCATGTCAATGGACTGAAACGCAGTATCGCCGTGCGGTGATAAATGAATTTGCGATGTTCGTGATGGTTGCAGGTATACATCTCTGTTGTCTCTGTTGCTGCTGGAGAAAGATATTTAACCGTGTTTTAAACGAGTATATCGTCGCGTGAAAAAAATAAAATTGGAATTTTTTGTTAGAGAATAAAAAAATGTGTTTCTTTTATCTATTAGAATAATGAAATCGAACCACACTTTTCGCATTTTTACGGAAATATTTTTATATTAAAAATACGTGAATGAATTTCACGGATTTAAATACAGAAAGGTCAACTTCAAATAAAATGTAGAACGAATATCAATTAAATCGCTTTGTTTATTTATACTCGATCGATTCAATTCGTTTATGAGCAGTTATATAAAGAGACGAGTGTATTTCGAGTTATGCGTTAATTTAATAAAATATTCTTTTTTAACTTCGAGTATTTAATTATTTTATTACGATTGCATAACAACGATTTGTAACAAATCGTAGGGGTAAATATACACGTATCGATAAAAAAAAAGTTACAAACACGTGCTACCTTTAGAAAATATAAGAGTATATCGATAAAAATAAGAACGGTAGTAACTATATGTTGTAAAATATTCTTAACAACTTCATTGGTGACACGATTGTTTCGATTGTTTGTTCAACGATTCGTGACGATTCCGTGACACCACGTACCCAACACTATCGCTCAGTGATTGGCCAATGCTTTTCATTAATAACTCGTTAACAAAGCCGAAATGAAAATTAGCGCAAAGAGAAAAAGTTACTTAAAATCGTCCACGTCAGTTACGAAATCTTGATCGATTTCTGGGACACTTTGTAAAAAAAAACGAAATTATCGAGCAGTTGAATTTAGTCGCCAATAGAATTATTCTATTCACCGCAAGTGTTCATTGGCAACAAAATCACTCTGCAATATTCAATATTTTACATTATCCCAACCGACGTCGCATTATAAAATTTAGGACAGGGGGGGAAAGTTGTTAATATCGTGCAATTTGAAGTATATAGCCAAGACTTATTTTTTCCTTTTAAATCAGAACAATATCTATTTTCGTATACTATATTTTCTAAAAATATTCAAAAAGTACGATTTACGCAATTGGTATCCTAAATCGTGCTTATTTACATTTAGCATGCATAGCTTTTGGTCTTTTTTTTTTTTTTTTGTGTACAATCCAATTCAAATTTTATGAAACCATCATCTTCGTTGGTAACAGTACGATTTAGGAAAATCCTAAACCTAATTCAACTTAGCTTAACCTACCTAAAACAAAAGATCGACTAAAAGGAGATCATAATGAACCGTATTTTACAATGTTATCAATTATTGTACACAATCGATAAAAGTTACGCATCAGTCTTTTTTTTTTTCCCCTCGGCAAATGTGCAATTAAATTATAATTTAATTTAATCGACTTAATTCCTTCTTTTTACATTTCGTTTCGCTATTTAATAATATATATACACAGTGCTCAAGAGGAGTGCACCACATTCGTCACCACATAAAAGCAGAGATACGATTTAGAAGATCGGTACGCATTACGCAACTGTTCCTATCTGAACTGGGATCAGATTACATGTACCGCGTTCGAATTTTACGATCGGTCGAATTCGGTTATGTTCGGGGATTTTCGTAGGATCTCGGTTGGAGGGGGAAAATGGACTTAAACGCTGGCGCGCGCTAAATGACCAGGAGTCGCAACGGCGGTGGTCGGTGGTGTGGTGGTGGTGGTAATGGTGGTTGTCGGCCTGGCCACGGAGGAACGCTTCATCGGAAGTCCTCTTCCTCCCTGATTGCTCTTGCCCCAAGGCCACTGCAGAGTGCGGATCAAGGTGTTTCGGAAATCTTCCGAGAACAGGCAGTAGATGTAGAATGTGATCGAATAATTCGTTACCTCTAACAGATTGGCCAGGGCGCGAAACACCTGCAACAAAAGTCAAGTAAATGTAGTCGGTTTGAAAAGATTATGAATAAGGAAGATTTGTTATCTTTGGCTAAAGTTGTTTTAAAGAGTAGTAGAGGTGCCCCAATAATTATCAAGTGATCAATGATATTCTATTTATTTTACTTGTTGTTTTCTGGCAATTTCATTACATTGTAATCGTCTTAACAAAAAATAATAATCGCAAGATTATGATGGGACAATATTTTGAAAAATTAAATAAACATTGGGGATAGAATATTTGAATTAAGAAGAACAGGCAATTTACCTGGTAAGGGTAATGGCTGAGATTGCTTTCCCTCAACGTAACATTAAGAATTACCATAGGGCTGACGCAGACGAGGAACAAGATGCTGGTACTCCCTAAAAGAAGCACGAGCCTTCTTTCCTCCGCGAACGTTCTCGAATCTTCATCGTTGCTCGTCGTCCTGGACAGTGTCATACGTCGACGACGCTCGCAGGATCGCCGATAGACCACCATTATTCGAAGATTGAAACCAGCCAACAGTATCGTCGGCGCTACTTTGAAAACGATTTCCAATACCACTTTGTACACCTACGTACAATGTAAAAAGACTGGAATGAAAAAGTCTTAGAAAAATTTTGAAAGAAAGAAATTGAGGATCTCGTGGAAGAGTTATAGATTCATTTATTATGTATCAAATTAAATATTATTTTTATCTTTACCTAACTAAAGTCGATAAATGAATCTGCCCCCATCTTTCTCCAAGATACTCGAAAATTCGAAAATAACAATGTTTGATTACTTGATAAAACAACGAGTCGAGATAGAAGTGATTCTCCCTCTTCTGATAAATAACAGGTCCATCAAGCGCCAGGAGGCAAGTCGCCACTTCTTCCCGGAACACATTCGGCAGGTAAACTAGGAACGTGGCGAGGGGAATAAGAGCCACGGTTAAATGCGGGGGGCCACAGAGTGGACGAGTGTGCCGGCCAGGCCGGCAAACGCTAACGTAACGTTCCACTGTCAAAGCTAGCAGCATCATAACTCCAACTCCTGGAAAAAGTATCCTTTCTGTACATATAAGTTGTATAATGCAATCCTTCCATCAGAAGTTTAACGATACTTAATAATTTTTTCTCTTTTTTGATGCAGTAGAAGCTGCTGTATCTCTCCGTGCTTCATTCGATATTCGTGATGTATTTATGTGTGTATAATAATTAAAATGATTAAGTTGCAAGTGCAATTGCTTTGTTTAATAAATAAAATATCATTATACAGGTTAAATAGATCAAACAATCATACATTCTGTACTGTAAAAATGAAAAAGTACTATCATAAGTACTTTTCCTTGTAAAATCGAATTTGATTCATTAGAAAGAAGTATATTTTTTTTTCAAGTTAATTTTTAACGTATATAAGTATTTTATCTTTTTATTATATCGAGAAACATGGTTGACAATCGTCAAGGATTTCTGAAAAAGTTTTTTTAATTCTTCGCTTCATTCCGTTGTCTACGATCGAAAATGAAAAGGAGAAAATAAAATTGGAAAAATTAGCGAAACGAAAATATATTTCGAAGATCGTTCTCACCCAAACAACCGTTCCCCAAGAAGAGCTCGAGGTGAGTGTGATAGAAAGCTTGTATCCAACTGCTCCATCTGCCTGTCTCTTTATGGATAAGAACCCTCATGTCAAAAGGGATGCAGAAAAGAAGCGCGAGCAACGCTGCCGCCGAGTAACCTGCAAGAGAATTATTTTTTTATTAATTTAAAATTTTCACAGAAACAAGATACGGGCATAAACAAGGTTATGTCGCATAACCTACGTGTAGATATATAGTTGCTTTAACATCGAACATAGTTTATGTTCGATATCGAATTACTTGTGCTTTTATCGCATAACTCGTGAGTAAAGGTAAAAGTTGTATTAATTTTTTACATTATTTCGATACTCGATGTTATTCTCGATGTAAAAAGAAGTATTCGACTTTGAAATAAATATTGATTTATTCAAGTTCTTGGTGAAAATTATTTTTCTCGATGGAAAATCCAATTTGCGGAAAAATAATATTAATCGCGGATCTGATGTACGATAGACGATCCAAGACGAAGCAAACATGTATTTCGTATACGAAGAATTCATCGTCGCAGAAATGGTTTATTCGTTAAAGAAAAAAGTTGATAATGAACGTCGCACATTTTAACATGATTAATTTTGTAAAAATTTTTAAAAGCACTACAATATTAAACGACAGAAACATTATGGTATTAAAAAGAATACGATAATTTTTAAACTGTTTAAACGAAAACTTATCGCTACCGAATTCCAATAAGGACTAATCTGCAACGATTTCGATTCACTGCTTCGATTTCAAACCACGTGGCGCTGTAGTCGAAATTGATGGCTTCTCACTCTTTCGGTAGCAGGCTATCCTGCTTACACGAATGCTCGCGTTATTTCCCCTCAAAATCAGACCATTTCCATAAAAAAAAACTGTTTATTTTTCTTGTACAATCAACTTACATGTAACACGGTTATTTGTATGAAAATTGTGATACAAAAAAAAATCAAAACAATATGATAGAAACATTCGTTTCTACATATAGATTTTTCTATATTTTATAAATCTGAAAAATTTTCTCATCAATTGAATTGTTGTGTTCTTTATTAGTTTATTAAGTCATATTATATAAGAAGATTGATCGTGTTGTATTGAAACCAATAAAACCAATAGGTTTAAAAAATTTCCATTCTAAAAGAATTATACTGTATGTATTTTTTTAACGAAACAATCATATAAGATATATTTAAAAAAAGAATTCTTTTTCTTTTTTTTTTTTTTGCATCAATTGTATAAATTAAATTTTATAATTCAATAAGTAAAAATAAACTAATTTTTAGAATTTTTTTAATTAATCTTTACAATCAGTGTCATTCTCTCAACATTATCAGGAAAAAAATTGAAATTAAAATTAAATTACAAAATATTGCAATGCATTGTTAAATTAATAATAAAAATGTTGTTATATTATAGATTATTACATTAAAAGAAATATTCGAAAAAGTCGTTTTTGATATTTCTAAAGGTAGTATTTTCATCGAAGAATTCCGTCTACACGACGATTGCACGGTTGACCTTTTATGCAGAGACGTGACTTTAAGGTCAGTTTCTACTGAACTTTGATACATACAAAGTTTAGATTTATGTGTAAAATTCCTTTTGGATGTTTTGTCCATCTAGACTGGACTGCAAATGCAACTTTATTGGCATTGTAAGGCAACGTATTGTGTCTTAGTTTTCGGTAGATCATAAAATAGATACTTGAATTAAGTTTATTGCGAGCGCATTCTCTAGAAAAAATTTGTTCGCACAAATTTTTCGTAAGTTGGAACGAAAAATAAAACTCTCGATTCTTCATCTCGCTTACTTAAATAAAAAAAAAAATTATTTACATCGATTGTTTATTCAGATTTTTAGGTTGTAAATTGTTTAATTCATAATTGATCGTACATACTTCAATTCTATATATTTTTAGAAAATAAATTCTTACAAGTTCGTTTCAGTATCTAGTGGCTTAAGTCAGAATTTAATCTTGGAAAAAGTTGATCGAATGAAAAGAAATGTGTTAATATATTCATAGAATATCTTTGGAGACCAAAATAAACACAAAAGTTGGTATATAAAAATGATTTATTTATTAAATTGTAAGTAATTTAAATTTTAGTTAGATGAAAAGAGACGGAGACAAAGCGCGACAGCAGTGTGACAAAGAATCATGATTTTATTCAATATGATACATTGGAAAATTTTTAAATTCTTTCAAATTAATAAATATCGATGCAAAAACATTTTTTGAAACATCGTTTGTTTTTGTCCAAATATCTCCAGATTGAAAGGATAAGTCGAGTATAGTATTTAGTCACGTTAGTAGTACAGGTCAATCATTCGATCAGTCGAGGAGTACAGGTTAATAACTTTGTTAGACAAATATACTTATCTGTGAAATATTTACCATTTGCATGCTTATAAATTTTTTTTTTTCAACAGTTTTCTTAATTCTAAAGATACTATTATCCTTTGTATACTTATCACTTACAATAAGAGATATAATCTAGAAATATATCTAATATATCTAGAAAATCTTAGACAAATAGACATAGATAAAGAATAAATAATAGGGAAAAGGATAAAAATTGACTATTAGCATCTTAGTCTATGTTAGATATAAGAATAGATCATCAATCATGCGATATATTTTTATGATCCAAATTCATGGATATTGAATTGATATTATTTCTTTCAATGCAAGGTAAGATAAATAGACTAGACTAAGAAAAATTGAAGACTAGCGCCATCTTTTAAGTGTCAAAAACATTTTTCTTTTAAAAAAATTCAAGAGATGGCGCTGATAGCCAATTCTTACTCTATCTCTATCCTTCTTCTATTATTTGTTTTCCTTGTCTATATGTGTTTCATTTGCGGCACTCTAGAGATGGCGCTGATTGCCTAATTTTTATTATTTCTATCCTTCTTCAACTATTCGTTCTCCTTGTCTATCCTTGTTCTTGGCGCGTAATTACAAACAAGATGTGTTGATTAAACTTTTATTCTCTGTTCTAAAATAAATTATAAATAAAAATCTAGTAAAATGCACGAATATAACAATACTCCAAGATAATATAATATCAAAATAAAAGTTTATTTTTAATCCTTAAAGCTTTTTGTAATGGAAAAAATATTCTTTACTTTTAAAATGTTTCACTATTCCAACTACTTGTTTCACAATAATTTACATAAATGCAATCATATATAAAATGCAATACGTATTTTATACAGGCTTTTAAGATATTCCATTTAATTTCAATTTCAACGCTCACTAACGCTTCAATCTCATTCTGAGCCTATAGAATCTATAGCGGTTGAAAATGACACTAAAAAAATGTAAAAAAATTCTAGTTCCTTCAAGATAAGGGACGAAAAAATGAATTGAACTTTAGATCTATTTTGTACATGTGTAATCGCGGTGCGAACACGTGAAAAATTCACGGTGTTCTTTAGAATGCTGACCAACCATGTAAGCAAATTAAACGGTGTTTTTTCACGCATAATTCTCGGTGAATAATATTCCAGCGTGGTTATACATATATTGTAAAGAATTTTTGCAAAGTGGTCGTTAATATATAGCAAGAATGTTGGTAATGCACAGAATCTCAGTCGTCGAGCTGATGTCATAGACAAGGTGGAGGTCATAAACGTAACATGCTTTTTCACGTTACAAATATTTAAATGAATATTAAATGAATTTTCGAAAGAATATCTTCGAAATTCCTAAAAAAAAATCGCATTTTCCACCTTCTCTCGTATTATATTCCCCCGACACAAAATCGAAATTTCTCTGAAATTTGATATACTTATATTTATTCCGCCAAGATTGTCAGAAATCAATCGATCGAAAAGGAAAGAAAAGAAAAGAAAAGAAGAGAATCGGGTGGAGAGTGAAAAACAAAGAAGTTGCCAAGTTTCGATTGACCGGTCTTTCAAACTCGAGGAGCAAGTTTCTCGTGACGGGAAGCGAAATTTTCGGGCTATGAAAATAAAAGAACAGATCGCAGGGATAGTTACCTAGAAAACAGAATCGAGTGTTGGAAAGAATACTTTAAACGTTTTCATTCAATTTTACAATGAAAGAAAGAAGGAAAGAAAGTTTTCTTTCGTGTTGTTTGCCTTTTCAAAATTCCAAAAATACAAATCCAAACAAATGCTGAAGTGAAATCATCATCTTCTTTTACAATTCATTTTGTCAATTTGATTTTCTATTTACTCACCTTTACCGTAAATCTTATTGACCGCAATACCTGAGTTTCTTTTTTAAAGAAGTACACGGTTCGTTTGACGGAATTTCTCAATGAATCAACTCTGACTTTTTATCCTTGATACGGTGACGAGCTTCGAATGTGATCAAACTCGAATTTGATTCGAGCCAAGGAGAAGAAAGACAAAATTAATGCAACAACAGAAGGAAGAGCAAAGTGTTAAAAGTTGCGAACGTGGAGAATTCCGAGGTTAAATTACGCTGGGTAACGAATCGCTAGGATTTTTATGCACAATATGTGTACCTTTATTCTATACAGAAATATCTTTGGAGGAAAGACAAGATTATGGAGGAGAAAGTTCTTACGAAGTTATATAAGGAGACATATTATGCATTATTAATAATTATTTCTATAAATTTCTAAAACTTGGAACTTTACATGAAGTCAATTCTGATTTTTCAAACTATAAAATTTGCATTAAATCCATTTAAAAGTATTAAAAAAATCGATCGAATGTTGAATCGAATATTTCGAATTTTCTCTGCTCCGGTTAGAGATGATATCCACGCCAGCAAAATCGAAGACTTTTAGCTCGCCACTGGTTAAAATCAAAAGGTTTGTAAATGTAGTAGAGGAGTGGAGAAACCACGAGAGACGAAATAGATAAGGCGAAAAAGCTAAGTGAACGCGAGGAAAAAGGAGAGCGTCCGTTCTTCTCGTTATTCTAAGATACCGAGGACGAAACTTAAGATCGGGGCCACTGAATCTACTTAGCCACCGAGGAAAACGCAATGGCGTCTCCTCCTTTATCCTTTTCACTCTTCTCGCCTCTTCCTTCCCGATGATCATGCAAATTCCGCTTGATGCCCTAAATGAACATCCATTGCGTTCTGTTAAACCGAACCAGACCGTTTTAACGATCTTACCTTACGTTTTTTTCTCTCTCTCTCTCTCTCTTTCCATCTATTCGTCACTTCGATTTTCTCCTTCTATAAATCTACTGTACCGACGCGTCTCTCTGGATATTTGTAAAATAGTGAACGTGATATTCTACTTTTAAAGATGAATGTACACGCACAAACAACATTGCATCCCGTTAAAACAGTCCAGACCGCTTTAACGATCTTATCTACGTTTTCTTTCTCTCTCTCTCTCTCTCTCTCTCTTTCCTTTCTTGTAAATCTATTTTATCGACGGATCTGTCTCAAATATTTCTTAAGCGAAGTTAAGAAATACGAGAATATTAAGAGTATATAATGATATACGATCAAGATGAATCTTCAATATGTTCAAATAGGATTAAGTAGTACAAGTTAAGTGATATAGTCGAGCAATATGAGTAAGTACGGATCAATCATTTTCCAAGTAGAATAGATTCTCAAGTTTTTAAATAACGTATCAATTATATGTTCAGACAGGATAAGTAGTACGAGTCAGTGATATAGAAGGCAAGATAGAGCAAGTAGCGTAATAGTTGAAATAAATAAATGTTGGAAATCGAAACTCTTTTCAAAATCATAATTAATCGTGCATGGGTGTTCGTGCATTGTTATAAAAAATTTACAGAATGTGATTATCGTGATACGTGATTATGATATTTAAAAGAAGGAAACAAATTTTTTTTAAAGCTATATTTAAACGATTAAAATCCATTGATGAAATGAATGTGATTGGAGAAACAATCGTCGTAATATAATTTAGAAAATCGAATATTCGAAGAATTGATTATCGAGTGTCGAAAAAAATATTTGACGACGAGCAGTCGACAAATTTTGATCAATTTTCGTTTTTTCATATTCGCATCGACGACAACTTGATTTTCGTCGGATACGAAAAATTACTCGTTTCGCCAATGACAAAACGTCACCACGGAACAACTGACCCACTTTTTCACAAACTATCGGTAGAATCATACGCGAACAGAATAAAATACGACAAACTTTTTGCCAACTTGACGGCCTCCTTGTTGCAGAACACCATCGAAACTTATCTTATCGTTGTTGGGAACAGAAATGATTCGAAATGTTTTCCTAATCGAAGAGAACAGAGGGGGAACCTATCTCTGCATAATAACGAGAATCATGAGATCCTTACGATCCAAAAATTATTGGCAATATTATTAATTATATTAACAAAATTTTGCAATCTTATAAACCAACCAAAATCTTCGTTCGTTATAACTTCATCCCCGCTATGAACAAATAATCATACGCGTGAGAATACGTGGATGAGGATGAAATCACGCTTTCCGATGGTGAGAGTTGGAAAGTAATTATATTCATTGTGAAGAAAAATAGGAGCAAATAGTAGGGCTTCTATAAAATTTACCGACTCGGTCTTGCTGGCGTGCACCCTCGAGACTTCCGGCCTCGTGCGAAACATTGCTTTTCTCTTAATAGAATGCTCGTTCCCATAACAAACTTCCATCGTCGACCGGTTTCGCTTTTCCGGGCCACGTTCTCGCCGCAGGCGAAATTCTTCCGCCCTTCCGTTTCCTTCCTATATGTAGTAATGTTGTCAAGATGCTCGAGGATGGTGCTTGTGAATGTCGCCTAAATTTTCTTCGCGTGAGAAGAAAGAGGATAATACACGTGGATTTATCGTATCGTTCTTCGTTTTTAAAAATATTTGTTGCTAAAATGATCCTTTTGCGAGGAAAAAAAAAATAGCGATTTAAAAACACGATATAACAAAGTAGAATAAAAATATTTCTCGTATTATTAAACGGATAATTGGAGGTGTTAAAAGATTGTTTATTAATTAAATCGTACAACCACTTAAGGTTTAAAAACGTTGGTTCCATTTCATTTGTTTAATACTTAAGAAGAAGAGGAAAAACAAATGAAATGAATTCGATCATGTTAAAGTATGTAATCGTTTCGATGAATATTCCAATTTTCGTTGTAAATAAATCATCTATGATGCAAATGTAAATTCGCCTTAACGCGGATAAATCGTTCGAACAAACAACAAGGAAGCAAACATTTATCGGGATAAACGATTTCGAATATAACCGATTATATTTCGAGACGTCCGTCAAGCGTTTGAAAATTCAATTTTCCCCGATAAAGGGATTAATGGAATCCATTTATGATTAGGAATAAGGACGCATTGCGATCGCTTCCTTATAATTCGGAACAAAACGAAACCTGGAATGAATATTTATCGGTAACGGTGTAATGCTCTGACATACCGCCATATTGAATTTCATTTCAAACGCGGTGGGCCGATGGGAACGAGAATCGAGCAAGATGGAGCGGTGATTGAGCCAACCTGAGAAGGATGTTTGCCAATTTTCGAACGGGCGCTGTATTTTCGTTTCGAACGAAAATGGTTGGATTCGAAAGGATCTCCACACACGTAAGGGAATCAAACATTTTTAAATGTCCTTTCCTTTCATCTCCAAACGAATCCCCTTTGCAGATTATGTATTGCAAATTAATTTTTTCCACGCTTAAAGAAAAATTAGAGATTTCTTAAACATCATGTATAAACGCGTATATACGTTCGTTGAACAGTGAACGAGAGCGTAACGCTGATCAAATTTTATGTGCAATCTCTATCGTAAATAAGCAAATAAAGAAAATGGACAAGATAATTAACTATTTGTTAATTTGAAGGAAAGAACGAATATTGTAATGCAAATCATTTCATTAAGATTCGTAGGAGATAAAAAGCGAGATAAAAATCGATCGATGAGCCGACCTTCAAACGGATATCAAGGCAGAAAAAGTTTGTCGAGGCAGGGAGCAAGGATTTTTTTGCCGGAATCGCAAGGACACGTAGTCAATTTTCTGGAAGAATCTAATGGGATTCCAGAGAAGGAAAAACCGCAAAGTGGAGAGAAGTATAGTTCAACTAGCTTAGCGCCCTTCGTTTCTCTCAGATTAGAAGACTTCTTGGAGCCTAGTTAATACAAGAATTCTCGAGAATTTTCTTCCAGCTTTGTTAACGAGGGTTTCATCCCTCCTTTCTTCCCTTCTTCATTCTCTTCTTCTTCCTCCTTTTATTAAAACCGATGGACCGATTCTGATCAACTATAAAGCTCGAATCGAATCAAAAAGATATGGAAAGTATGGAAAATTGTTTCGACGAATAAATCTTCAATAGTGATCATTGGAAATTTGAAAGAAAAAAAAAAAAGAACAAGATTGAATTTTTCAAACTAGACAAATAACTCGATAAATTATTGATCCGTTAGTGACTTTGAAGAAAGAAATTAATATTTTCGTTCGATAAAATTGTTTCCAATTCGGTACAACGATTCACTTGTTAAACGTGATTTAAGACGATGGAACGTTTAACATTACATCGATTTCAATTTTCATTTCACCAACGTTTCAATATCGAATCTCCTGAATGACCAACGTCACATACGGACGTCGAAATAATAAAAGGAAAATGGAAATCGTGAATTGCACGATTCCTATATTATCCAGGAGGTGGCATAATTTGCACAATCTGAAACCTGATCCAGTTTTTCTTTTTTTTTTTTTTTTTTCCGATTCTCTTTCGATGGATGCGAAAGTTGCACGCGCCAACAACTTTTCCTCTACGCGTCCCGTGATCCACCTAATTCGATCCCCCTAATTTCGAAATACAGGTGTCCGCGCGAAATGAGAAAGGAATCAATTTAGGAAATCCTTTTGGAAATCAGACCGTGGAAAACGAAGGTGAAACGCGATTAACAATTTCTGATCGAAAAGGAAAATAGAGATTTCGTGTCGTGAATCGCACACGTGATCTTCATTTTGTGTTATTTTAAGTTTGAAAGTGTCGGAGGGGGGGAAGGGGGGGCCTCGAACCGCGTTTACATTGCAGGCAAAAATTTTTGAACTTACATTTTGCGATTATCTTTAATATCGTGTTAATCATTGCTCGATCCCGATGATCGATAAAAATCTATGAATTGCGAATGTTTTTATTGTTTAATATGGTTTTTAATACGCGAATATAGATGTACCAGATTACATTATTTCTTTGAAAAGGATTTTTACAAATTAATTTTAATACAATAGCGGTCTTAATCTTTACGAAATTTACGAAAAAAAAATTTATCACAAAATCATCGTCCCGATTTTATGCATATTTATTTATACAGACAGATAAATAATGATAAAATATTTTTGTAAGTATTTTTTAATAGGCATTTTCATTGAAGTAATAAAAAATTTTCAATCAAAATCGGTAAGCAAAAACCTGTTTATCCTATCCTAAAAAAGTAAAGATATCTCATTCCTCTTTAACGAATTATATATTTGTAATGTGTAATCGATGCATTATTACATTAATCCTTCAAAAAGGATCTGTTAAAGGATATAAGGTTTTCTTCAATCAAAATTGATTTAAAAGAGGTTAGAATTTTTGTTGTGAACGCCCATATATAGAACATTGTACATGGATGGAATCAATTACTCACGTGACCACTTTTTAGCGGTCACTTGCCGTATCGACGACAAAAAAAAACCGTACCACAAGCTTAATATCGAAATGAATTTCGTGGAAGAAACACATTTTCTTCTTGCTTTTCTCTACTCACAAATAGTGGATCGATCACTTTCACCCTTTGAATCCCGCGATACTCCGATTTCAATTACTGCTTTTCAATCAATTTTTCGACCGTCCACAAACAATTGCACATCGTTTTCCGATCGTGATTTCAAAATTTCAAGCTTGAACCGTTCATAATACAACGTATACTGACTTCCGATCAAAAGTGATAACTGATTCGTGCACTTTCAATCGATAATTTTTCCACGAATATTCAACGAGCATCGTGATTATTTGTTGAAGAGTAAGATAGATTAAATAAATTCGAACGAGATTCCGGTGGGTGAGAATTCAATGTGGAATGCGGTTGACACGTGGCGGATAAAGATTCGTCGAGATCGTACGTCATCTTTATCTATCACACGCGAACATATATACAGATATGTACACTCCATGTTTTATACGTCATATACGTCGCATTGGACCATAGCTTTCCGAGCACGTCTCAAATTGCATTTCCTTACGCACAAATTCTTCCGCCCCAATACCCCAGGATTCGCAATATTTCCACGCTCAAAGGCACGTCCTTTTAGTTCGAGCCCCCCTGATCCTCGGTCTCACCCTGTTCTACATCCTGTGCATATCGATAGATCGTGGCTTCCATCTCATTTGCCAACCATCTCGATACACGCTCTCTCTCTCTCTCTCTCTCTCCCTTTCAACTGATTCGTTTAAAATTAACACGTGTAAACCACGCATATTTACATGTTCTTACAATTACAGAAGATCGATTTAAAAAGCTTAGGTTAATTCCAATTGAAAATCAGATTTATTACCAAGATTTGTAAGTGATTTATAATATTTGGAAAATTAAATTAAACATTTTTTTCTTTTTTTTTTTTTACACGATCGTAATGTTTTTTGAAGAATTCGCAAAGAATTGGAATTCATCGTAATTGATTCAGTATATTATAACGATTATTTGATTTTTGTTAAGCCAAGGATCATCGATCGTAGATATATAATCTTTGCCAACAGAATTGGCAAAGATTATAAATTAATGTTAATTCGCTAATTTCATTTTCAGACAAATCAATTAACAAAGTTTAGTAGCCTTCCCGTTAAGGGAATTAAGGAGTGAGCCGAACTTCGATATCGTCTATCGATATATAACCGCCGAAAAGACGAGGAGGATATCGATCAAGGGATGAAGAAGAGAGAGAGAGAGAGAAAATTCGAGAAATGAATTCGAACGAGAGGAAAGAAGAAATGATAAATAGCGAGACGAGCGGCGTTAAACCGTTTAGCGGAGGGAAAAAGCAAAGATGATCACCGGTTATCGAATCTTGGAAGCCAGGAGAAATAAAATCGAGGGAAGGAAGAAATAGTGAGTATAAATTATTAGAAGAACTAAACGAGTAACGAAACGGGTACAAGTTTTCGAGATTTTTTTTTTTTTTCCTCGAAATCGAAAGAGGATATTCGAGAGCTTTTTCTTCCCTTAATTTCCTTCTTTAAAGCAATCAAGTTGATGTGGAAAGTTGATGGAATTTTTTGCATCCAGGAAGCGCGGAAAATTCGCTCCCGTGGGTATCGATATCGCGTTTGATTGCTGCTTCTTCTTCTTCGATCGATTTCTGCGGTCTCGATAATTTTCAAGAAACGTCAGATAATTTCTCCACCTTGCGACGCGCGAGCAGAAAAGTTTCTCTCGCTTTCAAGATATTGGGATTTCTTGGGAGTATTTGATTATTTGAATTCGAACGATTTCAATTCGTATTTCTTTGAAATACGTTTTCGGGATCATAGTTTGAAACAACGTGATAATATCTCTTGCCTTATAATAATATAACAACGTTTCTGAAATGAATTTTATTTTGATCGATTTGCACATGCAGTTTTTGGAACGTAATTATAAAAATAGTATTCGTTGATTCATTTGTTAATTCAACATCTTTGTGTTGTATAGATATTTCTTGTTTTTCTTATTGAAATCGTTGATTGAATATTGCAATTCTATATATTCCTGATAAATATTCACTTTAATTTAAAAAGAAATCTTAATAAACACTTAGAATATACATATACTGGTAATCAAAATTTCAGAATGATCATCTTGGCAACATATTTCAGGACCATCAAATCACAGATCTCTCCCTTACTCTGTATAATTATTGCATGATAATTCGCGAATGATAATTTGATAATTTACTCGATAAACATTAATCACACAAAATAATGATTCATCAATCTAGTAATAAAGAATTGTTTTATTAATTGAAATTGTTAATATATATATAAATGTGTCACATTTCTAACTATAGAATTGTGTATTCGAGCATCGAGTTGAGAGAAGAAAGTAATGGAAACATAGTGATAGAAATTACCGAAATTGAATTGCCCTGTAATTTCCTCCTAATGTACCGACTTTGTCTCACCGGAAATGAGTGTGGACCCGATACAACGACTAAAGTCTTTCGGGAATAGGAAAAACATTTGATATTAATTTTCGTCAAGGCTTGCAAAAAGGATTTACAAGTATAATTGATATTTATCAGATTAACTGTTTATGAGATATTTAATTAAGTTAAAAATTATCTTTATAGAGTTGTTTAATTTTCACATGAGAATGAATCTTGTTGGATTTTTGTACATGTACATTTTTATACATGAAATCACAAGACTATAATTTTCTTATCTTTATACTCTGTAGTGGAATGTCTAAAATATTGTAGAGAAAAGATGTAGACAATTTATTATTGGCTTACCTGATTCAAATAAATTTCAATCTGATATTTTATAAAACATTAAATATCTCATAAACTATTACTCATCTACATCAATCAAAACTTATTATAGATTATTATGGATTATGATTATAGATTATTATAGATTAGATTAGATTAAGCTCCATTAGTTAGATTCCAAATCCATTAGATATCGTTAGGATCAATTTCTTCTAACAAAGAAAAAGTTCATTAAGAAAATACAGATATTACGCTTAAAGATCTTTCCTTATTAGACATTTTGCTAAACGAATGAAGCGTAGCTATACAAACATTGCATCCAACTGCTAAACTATATATATATGCCTCGATTGCTAAACGAAAACCATGAATATAGCGTAGAGTTATTTCAGAATTATCCGCTAACCATGACGTTGTTACTTTGGCCGTGTGTCAAGGCAATAAAATCACCGTTCCATTTGGCCAAATCTCTCACCTCATTTCTTCTATCGATTATAAACAGTAAGAGTTACGATCTTTCCCTTAATTTCCTTCAACAGAATGCAAATTGTGGATTTTAACACTTGTTTAGATGGTCCATCGTACCAAGATTAATATCACCGTACTTTCCTCTTCCAATATTACGTAAACACGAAATAAAATTGTTTCAAGATATTGCGTCCTGGTTTTAAGTAACGATCTCTCTCTCTTTCTCTCTCTCTCTCTCTTCCTCCCTTTTTTTTCTTCTCCTTTTAAGAATTATGACCGACGTCGCCGCTTTGACGATAATTACGCTCCTTTTGCAAATTATAATTTCTTGAAACGTTCATATAGATCCTGTAATTCTATTTCCTTTTCTGGTAATTATTTAGAAAAAGGTGTATAGGTCATTCTTTGATCTTTGGTCATTTTTGTAATATGATTTTTTTTAAATGTCAAGGACATTATTTCTGAATAATGTTGTTCATTAATTAAAATTTGTCTTCGAAACGATTTAGATTATTTATTTAATTAGATCAATCGTGATAGTTTTAATCAGATTTATTGCTGCAAAACAATTGATAGGTTGTCATCGAGAAAAATAATTGGTCGAAACCCAATGCAAGTCATTGAATGAATTTTTATTTAAATTTTGACTCGAGATAAAGTTAAACCTCCTTAAATCAAGGAACACGAATCAATTCAAATAAAAGCTTGTTTAATTTCTAGCTTCTAAGATTTTTTCGTTCATCAAGATAGGTTGACAACTTTTTAATCTCGATTAAAAAGAGGCCTTTTTATATTTACTTTCCTTTTCTTTTTTATCTACGACTTACCCCTCATGTAGATGTAAGCTGTTCCTCGCATGTTGCGCCTGGTGAGGACTATCAGATTTAAAATATTTCCAACGATGCCAAAGCAACAGATGGTAGGCAGAACAATGCCGTAGCTGATTCGTTTCAACGGCGGTATTCGAGGATCCTCCAACATTTCGAGATCTTCCTGTAAACGGCATATTCGTGTCTCTGTCACATTCACTCCGTCGATCATCTTGCTCTCTCTCTCTCCCCCTCTTTTCCTCTCTCTTGCCCCAAATCGTTTGATTAAATCGTTCATTTCATCTTACATTCCGTGGATCGAAACTTCGAGCATCGCTTGTTCTTCGCCATTTGATCTTTCTTTCGATCGATCGACGAGGGAAGCAGTTTGCGATGCAACAAGTGTATGTAACGATGAACCGGTGTTCATTTCTTGGACACTGGAACAGTCAAGACACGTCTCGTGGTTGATTGATCCGTCGAGGCTTATCGATACGATACGATAATTCGTTCGTCCCTATTTCACCGAGGAATCTGAACGAGCCCTTCCGGATAACTTGTACGCCGCCATTTTCTATCCTCCGCCGAATTCTCTCGTGCTCACCTGAAAGCAAACGATATTTTTCGGTTAGAAAAAAATCTTGGTGCGTTATCTGTTACGTTACGCGGCATAATAAGTTTGTGTAAAGTGTAAAGAAAAAATTGTGTGGAATATTTTTCGGAACAGGATATAATAGAGAGGATATTAAAAATATTCTGAATTTTTTTTAATGTAAATCGTATTTTTAAAAAATATTGGAAACTTGAGAATGATGACTGATTTTTAATCTCTGGAACTCTGGATATTTAATTGATAAAAAAAAAAACTGTGTTGTAGAATACAGAATATATATTCAATATATTCGCGAGAATTAATTTGTTTCGATTTGTTTTCAGAATCGATCCTCTAAAAATAACGAGTATATCAACATTTTTATTACGCTTTGTAAAAATTCTTATAAAACTCGTTTTTACAATTACTATTTTATTTATAGTTTTGATAACACTTTTTTAGTTGAATGTACATGCGTGTAACTGATTGTATCACACAATTATGCAAATATCGATAAAAGATTTGTAGTTTCGCATTGCTGCAAGAGAATCGAGGTAACGAGGAAAGAAGAAGTGGCAGTGCCAGATGGAAACGGATATAATTCACGTTTCCCTGTAATAACAAAGTTTTCCGTAAGAAAATCTAGGATATATATATCTCGATTGTGGAATGCACAATATGCGTGGCAAATTGAAGGAATGAGAATTGGAGAAATGCAGTTTAGATCAAGTTATGCTGCTCCATTTGAGTAACTAAAGAATATTTATAAAAAATTACATTCAGAACAGTGTACACTGTTCAAAAGTATAACGCAATCTTCATTAAAATATAATTCTAATCCTTAGCAATTATATTCGTATTAACACCCTAACAGATAGTTTAATTTTCAATCTCAATTCAATGTCCATTAGTGGAAACTAACTTTCGATTTAATTTTCAAACATATATTCCTACATAAGAAATAAGAAATAATTTATTATTACTATAAATCATTATCACTATAAATCGATTAAATCTTGATATTTGTAAAGCTGGTTTAGATATCAGTTTTTCGTTACAACACATAATTATAGTTTCTAATATATCGAGAAGGTAATAAACGTGTAATAATTAGTCCTCCATTAGTTTGTACACTTTGATCAAATTTAAATGTTATTAGTACAAATGGATCAAAGTGTCCTGATGACTTATAAATATAGTACAATTCAGATATCTTGACTCACAATTTATAGTTTATTGTCATTGTAGATAAAAATAATTCTTACTCTCAAATATAATTCATATTAATCAATTTCTTCAACTTTGTGATTACATAGTGCTTTTTTTGCGCGAATGAGTCTTGCTGTACTAAATTATCAAGAAAATTCCCTAGATAAACCTACCTAAAGTTACCATGTACATTTGTTTCACCCGCCTAAACATTTCTACGTGTTGTTGAATCGAGTTTAACACGTGTTCGTATTCTCATATTTTAATTTACGCGGTGTTACGCGTTTCAAAAATATTTCACACGAGCGTTTACGCGGCGAGTTCTCCACGCGGCGAAGATTTTTGCGCGAGAAACGAATCCGAGGAAGCAGAGCGCAGACAAAGTATCATCGCGGTCGGGAAAGATTGAAGAGATAAAATATGAAAAGCAAAGAGGGAGGCGTAACTTTACATCTTTTGCGGATTTCATAAAAATTCTCATCTCTTGTACCACTTTTCTCTTTACACCAATACAAACACTTGCCGCTTTTCAATCTTTTCCTCGAGCGTATTCTTTTGTAGATGAATTAACTTTTGTTTTGCTTTGTTTTATTTAAACATTGATTAATCTATATTATATATCTACGTAACAGCAAGATAAATGTATTGGATTAATCGCAGAAATAACTAATAACTCTTGATAAGATTATTAATTTACAAAAATAAAATAATTTATAAAACATTCGAATCCTGTGCTGATTTTGAGATACATAGAAATACATTGTTCAAAAGTTATCTAACGTAACCTATTATTCATATTTCATTTTTATTCATCGAGTATATTCACGAGAAAATGTTTCGAAGTTTAGCAAAAATTTTGAGAGCAACAAATGAATTTGATAGCATTTCTTTGTCTGTATCGTATATCCCATTAGGTGATGATTCATTCAACTTGATTTCACATGATCGTTAACCGTGGAAGGAATAGAAGAGAAAAAGTTGAACAATAATAGCGATATTATACGCTATAGAAAAATAAAACTGTCAGTGAATATAACGTAAAATACGATAACGTATAATACACGTGATAGTTTGAATCTTTGAGAAAATATGGTTTCTTATGGAATCGACTATCATTGGTCATACGAATGGTTATTTGTGTTTGCGCAATCACTATATTATTACATATGGAGAACTGGAGCGGACGTTATGTTTAAAACAAGTCGCGGGAATAAAGCATGTCGTATAGTTAACACATGGCATGATGTAGACATTCAAAACATAATGTCGAGAATTATAATCATCAAATGATAAAGAATACCATATTATTACGTAATAAGCAAAAGAGATAATAATAATAATTTACTCTCTTAATTAATTGAAATCTTCTGAACTTTGGTCCTTTAGCTTCTTTTTCTTCGTGCGAGCAATTATATATATATATTTTTTTTTTTGATTTGCTATAAATAATATGAATCTTTCATTCTCGAATCTGAAAAAAATATATGGAATATTTATAACTGTTTTCAATAAAATTAAAGACTTATTTTGAGAAATTTTAATAATAAAATTTTGAAATGAAATTCGATGTTTAACCGATCCAAGTTGTTCAGAAAGGATTGAAAATTCTCTTCCTGCATAGAACTCTGGAGAGTTGTTTTTGAGAATATTTTCCGCAAATAGACATGCATTGAGATTAATAGTCCGACAAACAGTAACTTTCACTGTCAACGTAGCTGAAGAACAACTCTCGAGAATTTTATTCTCAAATGTATTCGTACCCTTAGCTACTAACTTTATTATTACACCCCAGAGTTATTATACGCCTAGAGTTATTATTCTAATAGACGATTGACTTTTCGAGAATAATTTTCATTCTCAATCTAGTTTCCATTAGCGAAAAACAACTTCTGAGAATTTTACTGTCAAATTCGCATCTTAACTCTTCTCTTTAACTCTAAGGATATAACAATAAGGTAACAAATATTTAGAAAGAATCATAGAAAGTATAGGATTGAAAGTAAATACCTGCTGCAACTTTAACTGTTTCTTTTTTCTTTTTTTTTTTTCTTTTGGCAATGAATCAACAAAATCTATTATATTAGCACGAAATGTAATAAATTAATTAAAAATAGAATCTAATTTGAGAAATAATGTTTTCATTGAGTCACGTTTAAGAAATTTTTGATCAGTCAATTAACATCAAATTATAATACTTCATCTCATCTTGAAATTTAATTTGATAAACTGCCTAACATATAGCATGTACAACTTCAATCTGAAAAGAAATGATTTCATCTGTTCTTTTTCGTCTGAAGATTTTCGTTTCCTTTCGATGAAATTTGCGGTGAAATTTTGTTTAACAAAATAAACTATCCACGTTGCTACTTCATTTATACGTTTAAATAAATCGGGTATCTTGATTGGTATGAAACGCCGAAATAAAAAATTGATACACGGTGCAAAGTTGTGGAAGAAAGTTTGTGTAGCCATGTGCATGACCCGTGTCTACAGAAAACTGTAACGAATTCTCGCGACTTTTCTCCACAAATCTTGCTTTTGCGTTTAGCCAACAGCTGCGACGTTAATACCGATCCTGTATTATGCATTCCTATCCTTTTCGACAATTTATCGAGACAAAAACATATCCATTGACTAAATGATACATCAAGGTCTTCGAGTTTTAGCCAATGTAATTTTCATAAAAAAAAAAAAAAAAAAAAGAATATTGATAAAATCTACACGTATATATTTTTCGAGATATCTACATTTCTAAAGTGAATTTAGCTCTACTCGTATAGAGAATATATAAGAATATAGAAATTGTTTATAAAATTGTTTATAAAAATTGTATACCATCTATTAACTACTAAATAATAAACGATTTTTGGTAACTGTGACTTGGATGTTTAAAATAAAATTAAATATGAAATGATTTAATAAAATTAAATTTCGAATTTCATTACACCCGAGAAAAATATTTCCAAGAATCGAAGAATAATTTTATTTTATTCAAATATATATATCGATACAGTTTACCATATTTCTCATCGTGATTATTATCATCCAATCTTTTATCGTTTAAATTGCATATTCGATGGAATTACAGAGAATATCGAAACCAAAAAAGAATCTTTGAGCCTTTAAAAATGAATATTATCTACCTCGTGATTGTGACTTTCCTTTTTCATTGATACTTGTAACATTACATCATATCATGAAGAAAGGATATCTCGAGTCATGGAGTAGTAGAACTCTGTAGAATTGGCTTGTATGCAGAAAGTGATTCTACCTTGGAAATTTGTTGATGATATTCCAGTTTGACTATGCTCCTCGTGTTCAAAGTTTATAAAGACCAGTGGGCGAGAACTACCTTAGCACGAGTATTCCCTCGACTTCCGGTGTTTCGTATTCTCCGTGTCAACAATGTTAACGGTTCAATTATATGCTCAGCCAACAGTTAGACATATAATAGCTGTTGAAAATATTCGAACAGAAAAATATAGTTTTAATGAAAATTTACAATGAATTATTATAATTATGAATAAAATAAATTCTTAATATTTCAGCACTTTTTCGTGTTTTAAACAAAATTTTGTTTGAAAAATTTTTTATTGGGTGATAAAGCCAATTAAATTCTGAACACTTTTCAATTCAAAACTTTACTGTATCTTGCATCGTTATGTTTATTATGTTTAAGAAAGCGAAAAGATTTTTTTCTTAATGTATGATAATCAAATTTCACTTTTAACGAATATTATTCACATCCGATTCACATTAAAACGCGACGTTAAAATCAACGAAAAGGAAACAAAATAAATGACAACATAAATCTTGAGAGAAAGGGAAAAGAAGAATAAAATATCATAAAATAAATTAATAAAACATAACGTGACATTCTTTAATTTTGCAATTTTGAATGCCAATCATTACTTTAAAAACAAGCTATTCGAGCGTAATCTCAGGAAAGTAATTTCTTGTTTCTAAACTTATCTAATTAAATGCTGAAAAATTAATCTGAACTTAACGAAAATTTTCATGCATATTTTTTTAAAAAGCTAATAAGAAGATAGAAATAAGAAATTTCATTTGAATGAAATCTTTGATAAAAAGAAGAAAATATTTTTTAAACGTAGGTTTCCAGTCAATATCTAAGATTTGATCTTCGAAATTAGCACATTGACATACAATCAACCGCGTCAATTGTTTCGCAAGGATTTCCTCCGAAGTATTGATTGAAAATTAACAGAAATCCCTGGATCGTTTTCATTTTCTATAGAGATTTGTGCGAGAACACGATACCAAACTGAAACCAAATCATAAACAAATCGTGTTAAAATGTGATACGATTACGTCCCAAATATATATAAATATATATTCTCAAAATTTTCAAGATCTAGAATTTAAAATAAATTAATAATCGTGTCATATTTATAAATTCAAAAATTTTTTCAGATTGTATAATTCAAACTTAATTTTTAGTTTACGTTCGTGAATTTTTAGAATACAGTAGTGATTCTATTCTTTTGTTTGTATACAACTCATGAAATAGGAACCATTATGTACATCATTTTGTACTGCTTTTAATTATCCATTTTTATCCTTTTAATTATCCATATTCTTTTAGTTTTGTACTAAATATAATTATATTCTAGTCTCATAATTATACATTACAAATTGTAAATTTCTGTGCTATAATAAAAAAATGAAATTTAAATTATACAAAAGAAAAAAGAAGTTTAAAGATTAATTAATTTGATAATATTATAAAATTATAAATATGTATTAAAATTATAAATTCAATTCAATTGAAATTACTATTTGAAAATATTTTATTTAATACTTAACTTATGGACAAATTCTATTTCCTATTTTTTTTTTACAAAATATTGTCAAAAGTAGAAACTAAAAATTTCAAAGAATAGAAAATAGAATTAAAATAGAAAATTTTATGTTTCTATATATACAAATTGAGCTTTTTATTATTATGTTTTATTATCTATAATAGTGTGATTTTAATATATATATTATATCGTAAAATTGTTTATTATTGCTTATTATTATTATTATTATTATTATTGTTATATTGTTATAAATACTATTATTTGAAATATTATTATTATTTTCCTTATCTCAAAATAAATACCTATTTCAAAAAAGTATTTGTATGAATTAGTATTAAAATATATATTTAAAATAGTATTTTTTTTAAATATCATTTCGAAAAAAAATTTATTTGCAAAATTTTATATCAAGAAATAAAAATATTCGTTCTTACTTATTATTTATTTTTCTCAGTCTTCATTCAAATAAATAATCATTTAACCAAAAAATGACGATAATATTCCCAATATATGTATCTAAATGTAGAACATGTAGAACATGTACACTTCACAAAAGCATAAAGTTTCACGAAAACTTTGACTAAATCGCAAACTGTCCTTGTTCTGCAAATACACGCACACACAATATATAATAAAATGGTTCATTTTTATCGTATTACTTTCGATAATGTGCACAAGTTCCTCGAATATACCGAATTCCATCAAATTCGCGATTTTAGTTTTCTTAGTTTTCACATAACCATGAATATTACTGTAGTTTGCATCATGATGTTCGAGATACTATCGAAACAGGGAACGAGATAGCTCGAATCGATTCGATCTGATTCGCGTTCGATTGAATTATTCGATGCACGTCTCGTGTGCAACATTTTTAATTTAAGTTCGACAGGGATCGCACACTGTTTTTTTCTCTGGTACGGTCGATTCGTGAATGGATTTCAAATGTGATCGAAACGCATCAGTAATAACGGTACCACAAAATTATATGTTACTTCATCGAATGGAATGTGCGCCATCGATAACGTACGGGCATTAGGACAGAAATTAGGTTAGAAATTCTACGATCAGTAGTGTCGACTCGTCCTCCGTAATCGGTAAACTTTTCTTCTTTTCTTTGAAAGATCGGAAAAGTAGTTGACGAGATAAAGATCAAAGAAGAATCGTGACTTGAAACAACAAACGCAATTCGTACTCTTTCAATTATGATGAAATAACGGTTTGTGAGACAACATTAGAAATCATTATAACAATGTTAGTATCACAGTGATTAGATACCAATTTGACTTTCGTTATATGTCTTTATATTCATCGTAAAAACTTTTTATTTAAAATAATTTGTTTATTTTCTTCAATATATAACTGATCTAGCTAACCTAAAATATCGATACTTTACGAAAGGTAAAAATTTACATTTTTTAATATTTAATATTTATATGTTAATCATATATATCACATACTTGTTAAAAAAGTGACACGACTTAAAAATTACGATTTTAGTAATTGTATGATAGTCATATTTAAATTTAGATATTATTCCTCAAATGATTTAATATTATTATATTTTAATATTATATCAATTTATGTTATTTCCAATTCTATACGATGAAATTGAATTTTTTTTTTTATTCTTGGATAATTTTATAAAAATAAAATGCTAGTCTTTTGAAACGATTTTTGATCAATGATATCTAAACTTTTATAAATCTAATTAAATGTAATAAATGTTAATTGCTGATTCGTGTATTTTATTTAAATCGTACGAAATTAATCTAAACTTCAAATATGCTTAATAAGCAGCTACAAATTTGTTCGAAAAATATGTAACTTTGCTTATCGCTTTTAGTGCATTCATAATTTAGCAAACACTACCCATTGAATGTAGATCAGGTGTTTGCATCATGCAACCACTTTCGAGACTAAAGACGGATAAAAGTAACAAAATATATTGCTCATTTTTCGTCATTAATTACATTAATTTTGTGTCCCGAATTTTCTTCTAGCGAAAAAAATTTTTTCCTGCGATCCTTCTTCAAATAGCACGATTTACATAATGTATAAAAATATTTATTTGAAATTTTTAAAATTTAATGCAGCTTTTATTTGACATAAAATGAACAATATTTCATAACTAAAAAAGATAATACTTGAAACAAGAAATGGCAACAAGTGATTCGGGAAGTACAGGCAATCCTTGAATAACACGGTTCTTCATTTTTTACAATTTTAAGAAAAATTATTTTTTGCATTTGTCTAAAATTTTATTATCACATTTATTATATTCTCTGCTAGAGTTGTCACAAAAACTTTTATGAAGGGATTACGTGTAAAAATCTATTTAAATAGAAAGAACTATTCTGTATCGATTTGATGATACATTTGACAGTGTACACTTAAACATGTTAACAAATACTTAACAGTAACATTATTTATTTTTGTTAATCAACAATGACTTTTTTTTGAATTCAGGTTACCAGCAGAACCAGAATGAAATTTATTTAGTGATTTTCAATACACGGAACACAATCATTACATATATATAATTCTAAGTCATATAACACGGAACCAATTAACCGTATTATTCGAGGATTTCATGTATATCGTTGAGGTATGTATGATTATATATCGTTTGATTATATCGTACGTACCTCCAGAAACATATTTCTATACATATTTTAATAGTTTGAAATCAAATAAATATAGATAAAACGGATGAATATTACACTGTCAAAAGTAAATAGAATCGCGTCCTGCATAAATCGTTCGAAGGATTTGAATTTCGACGAGAAAAATGACACGAATGAAAAGATGTTTGAAGCGCGTCGCGTCGCAGACTGAAGTTTTGCGATGAGTTTCGTCGGTTGGATGCCGGGACGCCAGGATACCGGGGACTCTGCAACGCATGCTCCAGGATATGTTACATGACACAACGGATATGTTTATACAGAATTTAAGTAGAATTTCAATGAATCTATCAATGGTACATTAAAACACTTAATTTCAATTTTTAATTTATTAAAATATACAATTTTTTAATCGTAATTACTAAAATTACATTACATTGTAGATTAAAAATAAATATGTTTGTATATATATTGAATATTTTTATAAAAAAGGAAAATGATGATAATTGGAATTTACAAGAAATAATAATAAGAAGGATTTTATTAGAATTTCTGCAATTCATTGGAAAGTACAAAGCGTTTGAAACTCATCTTTCCACCCTCTTGTGCTAGAACGATTATGTCGAACAATTTATTACTCACACACTTACTCCGTAACTTACGATCCAATACCATCTTATTAATGCGAGACTGTCGTATCGGGATCGGAGATGGAACGAGCTGAAATAGTGAACGAGCCATCCTAAAGGTTATTGAACAGTTTTTGAACATTCGCCTTGAGAAAGCATCTTTGTTGAAAAATTTAGATTTTTATTTATCATCGTCGTCTGAATCAATGATATACTACTTTTTTTGAACATAACTACATATAAGAACATATAACAGTATTTAATGCATATAAATTTAAATGATAATTGAGAAATCAATTTTTGATAATATTTCTCCTCGAACATTTTGTTTGAAATTAGGATTATCAAGACTATATAAATATCCTAAAATATACATCTATCTCTTGATTTATTATGCAGATTATTTGTTGTACATAATTTTTATTTTTAAGCAGAAGAAAACTATAAAGTTCACCAATTATAAAAAAAACTGATATAATTTAAAAATACTTTCAGTACTAGTGATGCAATTACAGAAAGATAGGATAGATATAACATACTTTTTTTTTTATCCTTTGAGTCGAGGACTTTAAAACCATTACCATTTTAGTGTCACTCTCAATATTATCGATACAGCATAATATAAGAGTGTAACATTTAAAATTAAAATTATATTTTTTAATAAATCATGAATAAAGTCTTTTCTTATTATATAAAAATTTAAGATAAAAAGTTACTTTTAGTACATTTTTTCTTTGCAATTTTTTTAATACTTTAAAACATTTTATTTAATCAAATATAATATTAAAATTTTATATTTGAGAATTTTATCAATTTTCCGTTCCTTCAAAATTTCGATTCAGCAATACAGCTTTTTTTTTTTTTATTGTAATATATTTAATATGTTCATTATGTCTATAAATACAATCTATGTTAAATGATTATATATGTTCACCATTAGTGGTATGGTTTCATAATTTATTATAAAATATTATCAGTTATCGCATAATTTTTCATATGTTTATACATATATGACAAAATTTTTTATCAGTCGATTTTTTACTTTTTCAAATAATTTTCGAATATTTATTTCTTTTTTTTTTATAGATATGTATATCTATTAATAAGTAAAATCAATAAATTCAAAATCAATAAAATCAATAAATCAATAAATTAAATTTAAAGTTTAAATAATATTTTTATAACTATTTCTTAATTATAAAGAAGTAATAGGAAATGGAAATATGGTTTTGAGGGAAACGAAAGATTTCATAAAAATATCCATTTTATTTTTTTCAACTTCATTTTTTACGTGTCCCTTTTATTACATATAATAAAGTACTAATAATAACAGATATAACGATAATTCACTATAACGCGTATACAGTACATATAATAGTAATAATAACCACAGTATTTCATAATGGGACACATTAAACATTTTAAAACATATTACTTTTTTCTTGACACAATAATTATCTCTATATAAAAGGTTATCAAGTGCTTTACAAAAAATGGATCACACCGAATTTGGTGCATCGATTATCACAAGATTGCTAAAGCGCTCATAGCGCAAGTCCTTCCTTCAAAAAGAAATAAGTTTATCATGGGAAACACAAATGGAAATGTTTCTCCATCTCACTAAATGCCTAAGAAAAATCAGCTACAGCAAGATGCATATCAAAACACGAATTTACTCTCATTGAGCTTGCATTTAAGTATGATTCTAAACATATAATCACATTATACCGCGTATCCAAAACATTAAACTTTTAAAACCATCTATATTAATTTTTTCCAATAACTATAATTTTCTACAAGTAATTATAAATTACATTAAATTTCAAATTACAGTTACATTTTGGGAAGCAGATGATATATGTATTTATATAACAAAATTTATTGTGGAATGAAATATATAAAAAAAAAAAAAATGATATTAAGTGTTGAACCGAACGATTTCTACGTAAAATTAAATCCAAATTAAGATCAATTAAAAATATATACCGCAAATTTAGTATATAAAAAAGAAACACAATATGTGTTCTTATAAATAAAAAAAATTTTTCTGTTGTACAAAATATACAAAACAAATTTAAAGATTGATGATACCTTAAACTACGTATTTTTGTCTTCGTTCGACTTCGAGGTTTTAAACTTCGTTCACACTGGGTGTTACTTTTGCTGGCACTGTTTTAAAATATTAAAAGACAAAAAACGAGTCTTTTACTTTTGTTAGTTTATACTGAAATTGTTATATTACGACTAACTTCTACATTGTTCAGTGGTAATCATGAGAAGTTTCTGTCTTATTAAATAAACAGTCTCTCTCCTCCTGAGTAGATGGAATATCCGAAGTCACAGGCCTTAAAACTTTCGGAACTTTGCTAACTTTACTGAGACCTTCAGTGATACCACTACCTCCAGAAACACTGGAAAAAAGACTGAGATCGTCACATTAGAACTGGTCAAAATGTAAATAATAAAATATAAATAATAGAATAAAAAAATTCCAAAACCAAATTAATCAAATAAAAAAATTTTTACAAAAATAAAAAAATAATAAAATCAAATTCAAAAAAATGGCACTGTCTTTAATATGATAATGAGATTTTTTTAAATACATAAAAAAATATTAAATAAAATGTATACTCACACGACATCCATCTCATCATCCTCATCAGCTTGAATCTCATCGTTAGTTAATGTAAAATATGGATTTGCAGATGCTGCTCGGAACTTATACCCAGTAAGGACAAAAAAGACATATGTAGACATTTCTCGGAACATTTCATCTAACCATTCATATTGAAAAGGTACTGTAATCTATAAAATACAATATCGAAAATAAAATCTTTTTCAAATTAACCAATGAAAAGAAATAACGGGAAATGTTATATTGCAACAATGAAAAATACCTTAAGTAAGTACACTATAATTCTTGTAAAGTAAATATAAGAAAATATCATAATATAGAAATGTTTAAAAAGCTTAAGTTTGCGTAAATTAACAGCTGCCTTGCCATCTATATGCGCAGCTTCTTCTACGTGTTTAATACTCCAAACTACTGGAAATATAATAGCACCACAACAAAGCAAGTCCACAAGAATAAAAACATCTCGCCACGTTTTGTATTCAATATCTCCTTCTTCACTTTCTTCGATTATTATTTCTGCCACGTTTGCTAATACCTAAAAAATAATATTTGTAAGATATTTATCCATCACTCTATTCTTCACTATATTAAATACAGAATTGATTCAATTACAGAAAGAGGATCACTTAAATATCTGTCGTATCATGTTCTTACATGAAAGTGCATATATTCTTATATTTCTTTCAATATTCTTATAAGATATAAAAGAACAAATTTAACGATCTTAAGCATTTCAATTTTCGCGCAATATTTGGAATGATGTATAATCATTTAGCGATTACTATGTTTAAATTATAATTTTGATAAAATTAAAATATCTTCTCTTATTTATATATATATCTTATCTATTTATTATTTTTTCTTATAAACATTAAATGATCTCATCTGCAAAAGATTTCGATCGAAATTATAATAACTGAAGATATCGATCTCTTTATCATTCAAAAATCGTTTTATATTTATTTTCGCATTTCGAGAATCCGAAGGGATATAAGTTCTCTTATAAATAGATACTAACAAATATGCGATAATTTTTATGGAATGTTCAAGTTTTGTATTAGATTAAATCAGATATTTCAAGTCTATTACAATTCATAAAGAATTAAATAGCTTTTTGACTGATTCACCCGTTATATGTAGTATTAGTAATGCGATGTGTTTATATCAACAAAGATAAGAAGTGATCATATGTTTATACTATCACGGTTGTATACGTATAAACGAAATTCTATGTAATAGTAGCAGTTTTGCCTTTTTTTTTTTAAACTATTAAAAATACATTATTTTTTCGATCTTTGCCAATTGATTTTTTACTTGTAATGAAACAATAAAAACGAAAGAAAACTTTAGTTAAATAATTAAAAATTGAGAAAAACGGCTAAATTGCATAAGTGATTTAGGTGATCCTTTTTATAATATCTTTTTTCATACTAACTTGTAATGGAATAGCGATCATAAAAAGTTTCTTATCTTTATCAGCTAAAATATGTTTAATAAATGTCCACCCAGTACCAATTAATACGATTGTTATAAAAAGTACGGCTCCTTTTAACAAGTGTGTAATATAATATAAGATTGCCCAAGCTGCAACGTGTTCTCCTTTCGTTTGAATAAAATGATAATTAATTCCATGGAAGAGTAATGACATTGATTTTAGATATACCAAAACCGCCATTAAATAATGAATTTTAAAAACTGGATGCCTAAATAAACAATAATATGTTAAAAAACGAACAAAAATATTATCATAATTGTAAAAATATTGTTCGGAATTCAAAAAAAAAATTCTTACTTGCTCTTTTTAAGGATATATACCCAGAAACATCCTGACAAAAAAAATAAAAGTGCCATCATAAAATAAAGAGCTGGTAAAGGCATTTCTCCTGCACTTAGAAAATTTCCACTATTTATTTCCGATATTTGTATCTGTAAATTATATTTCGTTATAACATATTATTAATATTTTCAATCAATTAATATCGTGAAAAAAAAAAAAGAAGAAGAATCTTACCGTGAAATCCAATGCAACTTGAGAATCATATTTATAATTTGGACAGTTATGGAAATGAAGATTATAAAGACCCTCTTCTTCTTCAGTAGCGACATACATAGCAAAACTTGTATTATAATATCTTTCTCCTTTTACAATCTGTACCGTCATTGATAAATTTAAAGAACAAGCGCTACTTTCCGATCTGGATTCATATTCATCTTCGGCATTGAGTCTTTCGATATCTAAAAAAATTTTATTGTTAATAAATTAACAATAAATAATACTTTTAAGGGAAAATAAATATATAAATTTATAAAAAATTTCATATGCTAAAAGTACATGAAAGAGTTTTTTTTTTTTTGTACGTATACCAAAAGAACTTAATTGAGTATAATTTTGGCCGCAAGTTTGGGCCAATAATCTCATTCATATGTCATTGCCATAAAATATACTACTGTAGAAGACAGTTACCTAACCAAACCTTCAAAAATAGTTGAGTTTCGAGTTATTTATAAAATTGAGGACGAGTCATGTTAATTATAGCGACTCTCATCTCGGTAGTGTTCGATCGCCGATGTCGCTTCAGGTCCACATTCCATAAGATATCGATCAGAGTCGTTTTTAGTTTCATAATCGTGGAAACAATGTTCATTGAATGCTGAAGAAATTTATGTTGAACAACATATGCATATATTAGAGTATTGAACTCTATAACTTTTATGAAAACTAGAAAGCCGTATCATTATGTTTTTATAAATATTGTATGACGCATTAAAGTCAAAATCAATCTCGCCCTTAGCATTGCACAGTGTTGATATGTTTCTCTGTGATATGTTTTCTCAATGAATAATCAATTGAATGTTAACTGTCAGATGAAATAAGTACACAAGCTCAATGATATACATATATATATATATATATACACACACACACACACACAATTGATTGAAAATGTTTGACGATTTGTATTATCTTATTGACAGGTCGTACATGATTCATTATTTTTTTATCGTGCAAAGAAATGTATACTACATGTACATTCGATATAATTTCTAATCTTTATGATGTAATATTAAATTCTTGTGATTGCTACAATATGATAAAGATATATCATTCAAAGATATATATCTTGTATTATATATATTTTTATATTGTAACAGATAGATTATACAGAAATGAAAATTGTTTTTAAGTATATAAAAATAATATAATCTTTTCAATTTTTTAAATATTATTCATTTTATATAATCAAAATCTTTATGAAATAAATATATATGTGTGTGTGTGTGTGTGTGTGTGTGTGTGTGTGTGTGTGTGTGTGTGTGTGTGTGTGTGTGTGTGTGTGTGTGTGTGTATATGCAAATTAGTAGAACAATATAAAATATGCGGAAATTTCAATGTATCGCTAAGTCACACTTTATCCATTCAACAAGATATTTCCCGCGACTACTTCCTACGTTTGGATGCCTGCCAAAGTTAAGAGTGTAAGTACTAAGACAAGTATTAAATCTTTATCCCTTCATATTAACATCGTTATTCTTTTATATTAATATTTTTTAAATGTTATTTTACAAGAAATCAATATTTATAATTGAATTTAACCAGATATTTTATTCTGAATTCGAATAAAATTTTGAATAATTTTAAAATTTCGAATAATTGATGTAATATTTGATTCCAATAGGAACTTTATTAAATAAAAGTTAAGTTTGTTTAATTAGATTAATTGACCATATTAAAAACTTCAACTCACCATAGGGAGTATAACGTTTTCTTCGTGGAAAAAGAACGGCATCGCTAAATCTATTTGGAAAAGAATCCCTTTTTTCTCGAAAAACTAATATTTTGCTGGAATCTTTGTAAATATGTGCGGTATGTACGTTTCGACTACAATTTACTCTCAACCTGAAACACATTTGTTCATATTAGTTTATATCAGCAAATTTATAAAACAAGTGTAATAATGTATCAAGATACAATCTACAAACGAACGATACATACACATTGTTCTTTAAGTCCATTGTGAAATATATGACTGCGCTGTCATTTCTCTGTTCGAAATCCGGCTTGACGCTCGAAATGTCTTGGAGCACACATCTCTCTTGGTGACTGTCTAAATAAGGATTCATTGCATCGCTCAAGGTTCGATCTAAACTGAATCCAAACTGAATCATAAAAAATACAAATTACAAAGTTAAACAAATAAAGATATTAAACGAATTTAAACAATTTTTAAATAAATAATAATTAGAAGACTCATTAAAGTATTAGGTATCAAATACTTTATTGGAAATTTAAAACATTTTATATTAAAAATAAAATAAATAATGTAGTATCCTTAATTTGTGTATCCTTAATTTACTTTTAATTTTTTTAAATAATAGAAATATTAAATGTTACGATATATCAATATCAAATTACGATATATCAAATTTTTGAAAATATCGAAATGTATCGAAATGTTATTTGATAAGCATATATACGTAATTTTTATAGTAAAATATGTATAGTTTGAAAAAAAATAATAAATATTATTAAATCCCTAAAATAGAAATATTAATCAGAGAGTGAAAGAATTTTTATCGAGAGCATTTAGTATAATTTTTATAGAATAATTCATGACTTTTCATATTTTTTGTCTGATTTTAATACTCTAGGTAATCAAATTTTCATACTTTGAGAGCTTACAAGAAACCGTTTTACGTATTTAGCCATTATTGTCTTACAATAATGATTGTGCATTTAACATGCAATATCCTATATAAGTTTATTCTATTTTTCGAGAAACAATAGTTGATTAAATTAAAGTGACGGCATTAAAATAAATGTATAAATATATATATTTTTATCAACAATTTCATATGATATTTCATATGTGTTTAAATATAGATATTCAGAAATAATTTCGAATATTTTTCCAATAGTAAATTAGAGATAAGGAAAATGAAAACAGGTGTCTATAAATGAATGACGAAATAATTTTATGTGAATATGTTCACGTCATATGTCCTTAATTACTTACCACAGCATTCTCATCAAAAGGTTCAGCTTTGAAGTTTGTTAAATTTACATCGAGAGTACCTCCCTTATAGAAACCAAAGGTACTAAGAGAAATATATCGCCTTACATCTTTCTGTAACATACAACATTCATAAACACATACATATAAGCGAAAAGAAAAGTTCCGTAACCTACAACTAAGGAACGAGAAAAGAAATTCTTTTCAGAAATGATAGTTTATAGATAATCATTAATTATGATTTATATGTATAATCTAATTTTTTATTAAGAAGAAATTTTTTATATTGTTTAATATACTTGCAATCGCTTAGATAGTAATTTTAAAATGTAAATGTCGATATAATATTGCAATATACTGTTCGTTTACATAATTTATCACTTTTTTGCAGCTTAAAACTTATCGTATTATATGCAGAAACTGTATAACGCAATTAATTTTATGACCGGTTAAATAACGATTGACGTAACAAAAGAATTCTAATAAACTAATTGGTAAATATACTCGCGTTATTGCTGAAGATTGCTTGTACTAACCCGTATTTCAAGTTTGTGAATTCTACCCGTTACTAATACGAATATTGTCATAGTCCAAAGACATTGTATCACTAATCGTTTCGATTGCATTTTTATTATTTTTCACCAGAGAAATGTCACATCACGAAAATACAAAATAATCATATCTACAATACTCAACCTTCACTCATCGATACATGAGCAGAAACTGAGCTTGAACAGCAGGAATATATTTGATGAACGGAACGTACGAATTGAACTAGGCGCAATTTTTAAAAGTTTTTTCATTATTAGCAATTATTGGTTTTCTTGTCATTATAATATAATATATATACGTTGTTTATTATAAAAATTCAAATGTTGATTGAAATTCAAATATAATACAATACAATATAAAATAAAAATTTGCCAAAAATTATAATTATATACAATTCTATATAATGTTTTTAAAATAATAATTAATAATTAAAATTACAATTGTAGATAATCATATTTAAAATATAGTATATGATTATCATCAATCTTCTTATGTTTATTTAAACAGAATATTTTGAATTGTAACGCTGGCTTTATATGGATAGTATTTATTTATTTTTAATTGGAATTAAATTTTATTGTTTTAATGTTACTAGACTAGAAATTTATAAAAATATAATATTATTTTAGTAAATTGTTTAAAATATATAATCTAAAAAAAACTACAAACTAAATACATGCAAAAATAAAAAAAAACAAAATATTATTGGGGTTATGTTACATTTGTCGATTTGAATATTTGAGTTGAGTATTATTATTTATATATAACTATTGATATGGAAAAACATTTTGCAGCATTAAAATTATTCGATTCAGATTCTGATAAAATATTAACAGAAGCACTTAATTATTCTGAAACGCCATCTTCTCATCGAATTTGTTTAAATCAAATTTATCGGTCTAAAAGTCAGTCTAACTTGGTTAGACAATATAGTTATGAACAAATTTTTAATGAAAATATAACTTCAAAGTAAGAACTGTTGTGTACAGGTAACAAAATGACATAAATAATTAATATTCTTTTTTATTTTAGACAAATAAATTTACCAGAATTTGCGCAAACCGGCAATAGAGTTATTAATTATCAAACAATGGAATTTTATTATAGCCCGAATAAATCTCTTAATAGACAATTTTCCAAAAGTAGTAATATATTACAAGCACCAAAATTTGTTTTAAACAAAGCATCAAATGAAATATCTTCTAGTTCAAATAATATAAATGAGTCAAAGTCTTTGTATTGTCCTATAAAAAATACAACAACAAATGTGACAGATACCAAAAAAGAAGTTGAAGACTTATCATCCACAAAATTAAATGATTGTGAAGAAGTACATACTGTGTCAGAAGATATTACAAAAATTATAGATGAAAAGACGTATCAAAATATAAAAAAGAAGTTCAGACCATTAGTAATGAAGAATAAAATTGCTCAAAAAAAAAAAACAAATATGTGTTATTATGGTTGTTTAACTTTAGCTATATTACCAATAATTGCAATCATATTTGCATTACTGTTAGATGTACCCACATTGTCTTCTCGTGCTATGATTTTCTCAAAAGCTAGTCAAGAATTACAGCAAAAAATACATGGACAGGAAAATGCAATTTCACAAATTATTAAATATTTAAATCAAGATTACTTTCATTTGAATGTTTTATGTCTTATAGGCGGAACAGGAGTTGGGAAATCTTACACTATCGATACAATAGCAAAACATTTTCCTTTTAGAAAAGCAATTCATACATATGATGCACTGTTAGATTATTCTATGGATATGAACACGTTAAATTCATTACCTTCATATCAATTATTTATTATGGAAAATTTAAAAATAAAAGATTTGGATGTCTTTTCTAACATATTAGATGTGCTAAGTCAAAAAAAAGATAAATCTATTACAGTAATAGCAATTTTTAATGTAGAAGAAATAAATGATAACTTAGAAAGAAAAATAGATTTAATACAAAGTACAAATAAAATTCAAGAAATATTGATTAGGAAAAAAATTGATAGTTTAATTGTTCCTTATCAACCTTTGAGTGAAGAAACATTAGAGACTTGTATAATAGAAGCAGCAACAGCTAGTAATTTAACACTTACATTGGATCAAATAAATGAAATCAAAGAAAGTTTATTACAGTTTGGCAGTGGTTGCAAAGGAGCTTATGCTAAGGTACAAATTGTTGGTAAATACTAAGGGTCAATTATGAATTTTTTGAAATATACATTTTCTTTTCTCTAAGGAAAAAAAAAGAAAATGTTCAAGATAGACTAAAATCTATAAATTTTGCTCAAGATAATTAATATTTTGTATTAATAGAAGAAATATTTGTATGTTTTATACGTTTCTATAATAGATATAATATTGCTGTCATTTATAAACTAATTATTGAATATCAATCAAATATAAATTAATATATCTTTATATTAATATCTCTCTTATATATTATTTCATATAGTGTTATCACTTTTATATCAATTAAACAGTACATAATACAGAATTACAAATTAAATTATTTTAAATTTAAAGAAAAAATATAATTATATTATTTTTTTACATTAAACAAGAATTGATATATGTAAATTCAAGATTTTATTTTCCATAATTTTGAAAGAAAATGTACTTTTTAATCAGAATAAACAGAATGAAATGTATAAATAAAGTATTTTAGTTTTTTTTTTCAATGAAAAAATAAACAAATATTTTAAACTTAGCATATGATTCTTATAGCAATATTGTTAATCATGAAAATTAATTTTTTCTTGAAAAAAAAATATCGATCACTATATTTCATCGATAAAATAATTATACGATTATTCCATTCGATAGATTCTATTTTCAAATCATCTTTAATACAAGTTACAAATTGTTGCCAATATGCAACAATGATATCATATTTATACATACAAAAAATATATATACTTATGTAATTCTTATATTCGATCCATAGATTTGCATAAAAAAATATATAGATTATGGAATATTGATTTTCTTGTAATAGGTTTTTATAAACAATCGAGAGTACTAATTTGATACAGTCTATTATATTCATATAACAAACCTTTAATTAAGACATTATCAAAAAGTCAGATTAATAAATCTATGATTTTATGTTTCTTATTCTTATTCTTTTATATATAAAAACAACGATTGCTTCGAAAAATGATGTAAAAATCGAAAATTGATATTTATATCATAATAATATGAATAGAGCACTTTTTATTATAATGATGAATAATTTCTTAATTTTTATATTTTGGATTGCAAATCCTCAAATATTCATAATAAAATTAATTTTTTATTTGTTTTTTCAGAGTTGTAATTCAAATCAATATAAACTTAATATAAATTTATACGTAAATATATTTTAATTATATATTAATGTATAATTATATTATATATGTATAATTTTTTTATATATATTATAATGCATATGAAGAATATGAAAATACGAGTTTTTCATTAAATATGATACGACTTATTTTTTTGGAAATTTAACAGTACATTTACATTGTTTTTTTTTTTATCAGTTATAAAATTACATTGAATACAATTTGACCATATCATGAAGGATATAACAAAATCTTCGATTTTTCTCAAGATTCATAATATTTCAATTCGTGTGACACAATATTCCATAAAAAGTTATATCCACATTGTATCTTGTCTTTCAGAATATAATTGTGAGGATACAGTAACATTTCACTTTCTGATGGCAAATGTTTGAATCATTGCGTGTCAAAGCTTAGTAAGAAAACACCACCGAAGCAACTGTTACGTACTATTTATGTCAGTATAATCGTTACTGTTATGCAAAACCATAACAATCTAATTCGTAATTGTATATATATATATATATATTCCTTGTTTTTCCTTTTTACTTTAAAAATGCTTATTCTTTAATAAATGATGCTTCTGTTTTCATTACACTTTCTTCTTCCATTCGATTCTTGAAAAACTTTTTCAAGAATCAGTGCAGAGAATATTTCAATAATATTTCTTTCTCGTTTGAATTACGATTAAATGTGTATATAACATTTATCACAATTGACATTTATTAATATTTAAAGCTGATACGTTAATAATTAATATTTCTAAATTTCTGGTATAATAATAATAAACATTTTCTAATAAAAAAAAAATATATATATATAATTTCCTGTTACGTATAATGATGATGTAAGGTAGAAACAGTTACGTGGAATTATACAGTGATGATTAGAAAATAAGATTACGATATTTATAATTATGCGATTATACAATTTTTGGAAAAGAAAAGAAAAAAATAAATTTGCTATTAATCAATCATACCTCGTATAGCGATACGTTTAATTTAAATTATGACATTTAACAAATAACTTGGATTTAACTTTCATTACTGGACAAAACTACAATTTTCGGAAGTTTTGCAAGACTTGTACAAAAGAAAAAGAAAGGGTCGTTACGAAATTAACCACTATCGTGCATCGTTTAAGTGAACGACGACGCTTGTCTACTTACATCTATAAAAGACGAGCAATTAGATGAACTATGGTATTCAATATTTATGCTTTATTGCAAAAACAGAGGACAGTTTACTCGCGTTTATTTACAGAAATAAAAGACGAAATTATCGATTAACTTAAAGAAGAAAAGTATAAGAAAAAAGGATCAATTTGTCCCTGAACGTATATTTATTTCTTTGTTCTGTATGTGGCGGCATAAGCCACCACAAGGGTATCGAAGGCGGAGCTACAAGAAAGGTGTAACTGGAAATTATAAAAGAGCGGTCAGTAGTCAAGAGGAGGCAGTCTCCTTCAAGTGTTCACCTGCGCGACTACGTTACGTCGGGTACGTTATATTTCTATAATTCTATTATTTATCTGTAATAAATTTTTAATTAATTACATTTTTTTCCCCGTTAACAATCAAATTCTAAAAAAATTCTCAAAAATCGAGCGATTTATTTATATAAACGTTGAAGATAAAAATCTTCAAACAAATTGCATTAAGTGTATTATCATCGTGTCAAAGATTTTAATTTTCGATTTATCTTCTTCTTTTAAATTAATTTATTTTAATTTTGATTCATCGAAAATCGCAACTTTTTTTTTTTTTTAAAAATTAATTTCTCCTAATATCTCATAAAAGGTCTCTTACGTTATAAAGTAAACCTTACTCGTACAACAATTATTCGCATGATAATTCATTCAACGCGTGTCAAATTTTAATCACGTCGCGCGATGAAGCAGTTCAATCGTTTTTCTCGATGTGCTTACTTCGTCAAACCGATGTCGCAGGAATTTCAAGAAGCCAATTTGTATGCCGACCTTGTTTTCGGAGGTCAGAAATTCTAAAGGCCAAGGGTACGGGAACAAATTAGTAACATTGAATCTATAAAATAAGCATATGAAGTCTATGAAACGTAATATTTTCAATATCATCGATCATCAATGATATTTTATTTACTTCGATAATTAATGAAGTACGTGATATACAAATATACATTGTACTCACACGTTTTCAAAATCTTTCGTTCTCGATTTTTTATCATTTTTGGGAAAAAATTTATCAAAACTTATTATCACTTTCTCCCACGATCTTTCATTTTATCGATTTTAAAATCGATCCAGATTGCAATTGCATTAAAAGAAAAAGCAAATCACTCGATCTGTTTGACATAATGCTTTCTGCGTATGGGGTGAACGGCATGCGGTATCATAGTACTTCAACAGTAATAATACGATAAGTAGTACTTTCTACGCGGAAGTGGTTTATTTCTCTGGTTACTCGATAACCTATTAGCTCGTTAATGTACACGCGCAAAATTGAGACTCGAATAAATAATATAAATAAATAAAAACCGTGCGTCGATGACAACCTATAATATAACGAGGGGAAAAAAAAAAAAAAAAAAGGAAAATTATTAAATATTCGTTTAAACTACTTTTTCATTTAACTATTCAAACAAACCGTCGAATCAGAGTGAAAAATGTTAAAAAATTTTCCTATCTTTCTATTTCGATCCTGTGCTCGATTTCGAGCACAGATTAGAAAGAGAGGATCGTGAGAAAACAAAGAGAGATTCAAAATTGTCACTCGGCATTAAGGACAAGTCGAAAACATAATCGAGTTGGCCGATCTCTCGGTACAATATCGGGGAACAAAGATGGACGCGCAACTGGCCGATTACATAATCGGAGAAAGTGGTTGCGAAACTAGTCACTCACCACATGTTGCTATCACGGAACACGTAACACTTGGCTGGTATTCGTGGATACTTGGTCGAGCATTATATCATAAAGAGACGAAATTGTTATGTCATGAAATCAACGTTAACATTACTGTTGACCAAATCCTTACGAAATTACGGGGAGAATGCATAAACGCGTTACGCGATCAAAAGAAAGCGTACTTACTCGTTTCTTCGAGTAAAACGCTTGTTTGCTACGGCGGCTGAGATGTCGAGGGAGCAATGTCAGCTGTTCGTCCAAGGATATACGGTTTTTTTGTTTTTTACCTGAAAGAAAATATCTGCAATGACCTTGACACAAGTATTATCCTTGAAAATGGATAAAAATTAAACAGGACTTTCCGAAATGACAAATGATTTTTTTCCAGAATCTGTCAGAGCGGTCGACGAGCACTTGGATAATAAAAATTTAAAAGCCGAAGGTCGAAATATTAACGAGAATGGGAACAGCGGTCGAATGGGTAACAGCGGAGGACGCATACGAGTGCACCCTCTCGAAGGAGACGCAGCAAATCTCGAAGGAGGAGCTGAGGGAGGATAAGAATACCAGGGACCAGGCCCTCGAGCAGATACGTAACTGGATAAAATTGAATCCGCGTATTCAGAATTGTCGTCTCGGTGAGAGAATCGTTTTTTTTCCTTCCTTTTTTCTTTTTAAGGTATCTTTAAAAAAAAAAAGATAACGCCTCGTTACGTGGACACGCGTGATCAAATTAATCTGTCGGCGATTCTCGCTCGACAGACGCGCGATTTTTGTTAAGATTCCTAAGGTGTAAAAAATTTAACGTCCCAATGGCGGAGGAAGCGATCGAGAGATACTTGCTGCTGCGCCAGGTCTACCATCCTGCCTTCAACAATTTGGACATCACGGAACCAACGATGGAGGAGCTGTTGTCTTTGGGGTAAGATCGATGAAACGGGGGGGGGGTAACACACAAGTGTGAAACAAGTGTATAATCATATTTTGCAGATACCTGTTCGCTGCACCCGGACGCGATGCCAAAGGCCGACGTGTTATAATTGCCAGACCAGGTAAACTCAGTCCAATTTGGCTGTCGTGGACAATGATCGTTTTCATGATTGCTTTCCCCTCACTTTTTTTTTTTTTTTTTTTTTACATTTCGAAACGTGACGTTTCTTAAAAATTGCAACGGAACGATATGCAACCTGTTTATTTATATCCGTGCGTATTTTTGTCGCGTAAAATATGCTGAGGAAACACGAAGGCACGATAAAAAAAAAAAGAAACGAGAACGAATTTTACGAGTTGCGCAATTGCAAAACACGTTTCGTTCGCGCGTAACAATATTTACTTTCTGCCACGTGCTTTCAGGTGTCTTTGATCCGCATAAGTACACGAATGCTGATATGTGTAGAATTCACGCGATCACTTACGAGTGTTTGATGGAAGACGAGGAAAGCCAAGTACGAGGTTTCGTCCATTTCGCCGATGGTGCCGGTGTTAGCTTTCCGCACTTGACCCTCTTCACACCCAAGGAGGCTGTCCGTATCGTGAAAAATGGCGAGGTATCCGAATCCGTTACGAGCCATCATTTTTCTATTGTCGAAACGCGAATTATTGCACGCGATAAAAACTCGTAAAACAATGTCGTGGTTGGAACGACATCTTTCTGTTGTTCGATCACGCGTTGTAAATCACGAAGAAGAAGAAGAATTTTCAAAGGAGCGTATGGTAATTTTTAGCGGACGATACCGATGCGGCATAAGGAAGTTCACGCGATCAACACGCATCCATCTTTAAAATTTGCCCTCGACTTTGGTATGTCACTGATCTCTGAAAAAATAAAGAAACGCGTGAAAATTTACACAAGCCTCGAAGAAGCGATCAATCACAAGATGGACACGAGTTTGCTTCCCAAAGAGTACGGTGGCACGATGCCTATGAAAGAGATGATCGGTAAGTGCATTCCAAGCTGGTGAGTAGAGAATAATGGGGAAAGAAATTTGGAGGTAACAAAAAAAAGTTACTTTGTAGAATTGTGGAAGAAAGAATTGCTCGACATGACGCCAACGTTGTTGAGCCACGATAAAATGCGGGTTAATTTGGAATTGTACTCGGAAAAGGCTCGAGAGGGGGCGGTTTCGGCTTTGAAACAGGGTTTCGGGTGTTCCGACATTGGGCCCAACGATTCGACCATGTACGGGATCACAGGCTCTTTCAGGAAACTCGAGGTGGACTGATCGCATTGATCGGTGGCTGCGCATAACCCATGTATCGAAATCCAGTTGGATATTCTATTGTAAACTTATTCTATCTATTGGAAACAATGTTATCAACTTTTTTATAAGTAGTCATTAAATGTGAAATCTCGTTAAGATATTGCTCGTGGCAGTGTAAAAAATGGCAGTGAAATTTCGATCTCGTCAATGCAATGCAATTTTGCGGCCGATAAATTTTTTTAAACCAATAATTGTATAAGTGAAATTGTAACGAAATTAGACTTTACGCTCGGTTAATTATTGTAAGTTCATTGCATTTTAGTTGTTTGTAAATAACATATATATTTGGAAATAAATATATATATATATATATATTTTTTCTTACACTTATATTAATGGATCTCTTTTATTTTAGTAAGTAATCGGGCGAGCAAGTTTAAGAAGAGATCCAACCTCCAATTATTTCACGTATCTTCGCTCTAGCTCGAGTCAGATCCTCGACATCCGTATCTGAATCGCTGTATAAATCGCGGCAGTGAGACGATCCTGGAAGTAGACAGGAATCTATCAATTGATCGATAGATTTAAAATAACTCTTTTTAAAAAACAAAAAAAATCACAATATGCTTGATATTACCTTTTATAAGCACAGCCGGGGAAAATGTATTTAAATCTTGAAGAACGGACAGAGCATGCCACGGATCAATATCTCCATTTGTAAATATTACATTTCTCAAGTCTGGCCGTAATCCTCCATACATTATATTTGTTCTTTTAATCCTGCTATTTAAGAATTCGCCATTGTAACTGCAAGACAAACAATATATCTTATCTCTGAAGATAAACAAATATTTAAATAGTTGAAAATATTTGACGTACTATTCGCCGTATAAATCTTCGCAAATATTTGTAAAATATAGCAACGGAAATAAGGATCCAAAAATTGATTTCGTTGAATTCGTTGTTTGGTAATAACCGTATTCGGTGCACGTCTGATAATACCACTGTCTCACTGTATTTAATTTAATGTAAAAAATAAAATTATAAGCAACGAGTAATTCACGAGGCAATGTATTATGGTATAATGTGCTTACTTATATCGGATTGGGCGTGCCACGTTTCGTTCCTGTAAAGTGTGACAAACTTTTCGTAATTGTTTTTCAAACACTTGTCTTTCCTCGACACGAAATGCGCCAATCTCTGAATGGGGCTGCCCAAATATGAAGCGGTCATGTTCTCGCAGCAAGAGGCGATCTTACTTCGGCCATTTTCTACTTTATCGTACTGTACCACGCTGGCGAATTTCTGAATATTCAATAAAATTTAATATTAAGATAAGATATTAACACTTTTTCTAATTTAAACGATATCTTGTTCTCGAAACAAATTCATTTCGAGATAATGAAAACCCGTACCTCTGCTAAAAGATTACCAAAGTGTCCCAGATCGTTGAAAGATTTTACATTTGGCACGTCGCACAAGCTATAACGTATAATTTAGATGTCATATTTAAATTCATTTATCCCTATGAAATAAACGAATGACAATTACTTGAAATATTGTTTCAATCTTAGCGGGCCATCCTCGGTGTATAATAATTCCTCGACTTCATCGAACGCAGTTTTTATTTCGTCGACGCATTTTTGACTGTGTTTACGCAGTGATTCGGTCACGACTTCGTAATATTCTAAAAAAAAAAGAAGAAGAAGAAGAAATTGTTCTTCTTTTCTCCTGTAAAACGAAATCCAAGGTTTTATTCTTTACCATTAAAATCGAGTTTTGCGAGAACTGGAGCGCTACTGGCCAATGCACCCTGAATGAGATGGGGATACTTAAGTCTAGCCCAAGAGGCCACGCTTCCAGCGTAAGATCCGCCAAAAACAATTACGGTACTATTTCGCCGATTTTCATCCTTCTTTTTCGTTTTGATAAAGTACGCTAGATCGGCAAGTGCTTGGTCCACGCTTAGATACTGCAAGTTTCTCGAACTAGTGTCGCTATTTAAAAAAAAAAAAAAAAAAAACATTAGTAAAGTTTACTGTTTACGAAGAAATCTAAATATCGTTCACTTGATACAGAATGAAAAATCAAAATGTCAAATTCGAGATTCGAGAATTTGAATCAAATTTTTGTTTGATTTTGTTTGATTGATTGTAGCAAATGTGTATCGTTTTCGTGGATAGAGGCAATACTCATACTTGGTCGGTTTACTTTTGCCGTAATAACGATGCTCGGTGTAATACATGCTCGCGTTGTATTTAGATGCAAGCTCGTACATTAAACCAGCCTCTAAGAAGCCCCTAGATATTGCCCATTCTCCTCCGATCATGATCAAAATTGGTCCATTTTCTTTGAAAAATCTTGAATTTTCAAGATAACGCTGTCGAAACACAAGATGTAGAAACACGGGTAAGATCGTCTGTTCAAATCGTAATTTCATTCTATATATAGAGTATACCATCGACCAAGTACGGTTGTCCCGTGGATTGAAATGATCTAAGGGCTGCTGGATCCATGCTTCGGTAATATTTTCCTGAATCGCTTTATTGAGAGAGTGCGGTTCTTCCAAACCGTGAAAATGAAATCCGTGAAGACCGACACCGTGACCGAGATGATAAATACAACACAATAAAAATAGGGAACTTAAAAAATTCATATCGATTTGAAATATATCTATTTAACGGCGGAACAATTTATGAAACACTGTTGAATAAAGTGTTTTACGTGATTATTTTGTTGCTCGATATCGAGATAATTAGTTCCTCTCAGAGATTTTAAAATTAAATTGGAAAAATTTATCTGATAAGACATTGTCCGATTGAAGACAAGAAGCATATGTAATAGATCCATCAAAAAAAAAAAATATCGAATTGTAAACAAGGATATCGGTACTCGAAAGATAATAACTATCACTTAAATATGTCTCATGTAGCATGATCAATATTTCACCAACAATGTACGTATGTATATTTATAAAATCATCTTGAAAATTCTGTAATAAAAATTGATTTTTGAGAAGGAGAGAAGAGAGAGGAATTAAATATCAGTTTTGTATCAGATATAATACCTAAAATAGCTTTATTTTCATTTCAATACCTAAAATAGCAATGCTTAACAATTAAAATTCGTAAAAAGAATAAATTGCGATAAGTATGAAACATTTTATTGTTAAATATTTTACGATATGAAAATCGTTACGAGAACTAAAATAATATTATAATAATTATGGATATATCGATTTTGTTCTATATTCTCAGTTTCATTCCTTAAAACCGACATATCCATAATTAGTTATAACATCTCTTTGGTTCTTAAAAATTAATAATTTTAATCATAATCAATATATAATACATAGTTATTTTCGGGACCTTTTCAATTTTTGTCTAGAACTCGATCTACGATGTTTTCTAGGTATTTCATCATCATCGGAAACTCTATCTTTATCAGATTGCTCGTATTTATCACGCGTCGATTTTTGTCGAGAATCTCTTTCATCGGAATGATGGTGACGTTTTTCAACGGTTTTCGAACGGTGTTCTATCTCCGGTTCCGGAGATTCAGACCATCTCCAATTTTTACCATTCTCTACATCGCTGCCATCTTCCCACTTTGATTTATTCCTAAAAAAAAAAATTAAAGATTAATAATATATCAATATATATTATATTTATATATTATATATATATATATATATATATATATATATATATATATAGATTAATAATAATATATATATATATAAAGATTAATAATATATCAATATATATTATATTTATATATTATATATATATTAGGATATATAATATACATTAAATACAATAATAATATATAGTATGATAAATAATAATACGTAATAACAAATCCTTAATACCTATGTTCGATTTTTTTATTGCTTGTAACATCTTGAGAGGATGAAGATAATTGTTTTGCCCATCTCGGTGGGCTTTTGATATCGTACTCGTCATGAGGATTTTTAAAAGTGTGCAAAAAATTGCAAGCCCTTCCTTTAGGACATTTCGACATTCCACACACAGCACTCCTCCATGATTTCAAATTAACAAATTCACAATTGAGCTGTCGACCAGCATACCATCGACCTTTTAATCTTCTTAAAGCTCTGGCAGCTTCTCTTTCGGTGTAATATTCAACATATAAGTTTCCTCGTAAATGAACTTCGGTATTACAACAATATTTTAAAGTTTTTATCCTTCCAAATGATTCCAATTCAGGAACTACGTCTTTGTAGAATTCACGAAAGTGCTGTCGTGTCTCTGAACTTTCAAATTCGAGTGCGATATCCGTATCGTATTCCGCGCAATTTTTCTCCAAGGAAAAATGTGTATAAAAACTAGGTACTAGTATCACTTTGCTCAAACATACCCTACGATGATTTCTTGAGCAAGTATCACCATACCTACAAATATGTGTTTGACTTTATAAATATGATACTTAAAAAAGATTATATTATATAATTAGAGAAAAAATGACTTGTATATTATTTACCTGCAAGCACCAGTCTTTGTAAAAAAGGGGCAAAGCTCTTTACCAGGTTGACTATCGATAACTTCTCGCAAGGCTTCCGGAGTCTTGATCCCATTATCGATATAGTCGTCGATTTCTTTTAATAGCTGTTCCCGTTGTCTAATCTCCTCTTCTCTTCTACGTTTTTCTTCTTCCTGTTTTTTGCGAATTGCTTCCTGTTTCGCTTCGAATTCTTGACGTATTTTCGCTTCCTGTTCCAGTTGTAACTGTCGAGCTTTTTGTTTTTTCTCTTGTAGAATTTTCCATTCTTCTTGTGCTTTTACCTAAGAATATTAAATATAATATAAAACACTGTGGATACGGTTTATTGTTAAAGTAAGTTTGATTGTTTAGTTTATAGAAACCATGTAGTAACTAGCAGGCTTTGGTATCCACATTTTAACATTATTTTCAGGGTTATAGCAAAAATTCTTGTGAAATAGTGATACATTATTCGATGATGATTAATCGAACGTATGCTATCGATCGTGAAAACAAAGTAATTTCGATAACATGACAACATACGCGATATATCAATCAATTGGTTAATAATTTTCTTATATTGAAATAAAAAAGAAAGAAAAGGAAAATGAAGTTTGCAGTTGCAAAAGAGAATTTATCAAAATTTCGTAAATATCTTTTGATTGTTTTATAAACTGACCTCTTCTTCTAACCATTGTTTTTCCCTTTGATCGTGCTCTTCCTTTTCTCGAGCTTCTTTTTCCCTCTCCTCAATTTCACACTGTTCTAACCACTTTAAATATTCCGCGCTTTTTACAAGTGCTGCCCTCAGTTGTTCCTCGTTCGCTTCACGTTCAGCGGCCGCTTTACGACGCAGACGTCTCCGATGCTCTCTTTTCGCTATTTTACGCCACTCCTTATGACTCTTTTTCGTCAAATGACTCCCTTCCATTACCATACATTTTTCAAGAAAATATTTGTGTTATCTCCGATAATATCATAGTATCACGAATTTTTGACACAAGTTGAAGCGTATCTGGTAGTCGATGCCAATAAAGAAATGGCGGACCACACGTGCACGTCGCTGTGCTATCACTGAAACAAAAAGCTTTTAATCCGAATTAATTCTTAAATTTTTAAATCATTTACAGATTTATATAAAATAATATTATTACACGAAATTATATATAAACTAAATAAATACATTTAATAAAATAAAATATATTATTATTGTTAATACTATTAAATTATTGAATAAGAAATAAGAAAGAAACAATAAAACAGTTTCTAACATTCTGAGAAAAAAATAATTTTCTATAGAAATAATTTCTGAGAAACTTACTCAAAATTGATTTATTGTTTAAAAAAATTCTTTTTATATAATTCATCGTATCCATTAAATACATAATACATGTGTACTTAACTAGGACAGTTTAATGCAAGATAAAAGTTACTAAATAATACACAAAATTATTACCAACTTAAAAATTTTTCCAGTGACTTCTTCTTCTAGGGATTTTTATTTTAATACGATAGTCATATTGCTTTATTGCTTTAAACGCGGAACTGGTTGGAAATTTAATGTAAGGTGCAGGTTAAGTGTAAGCAAACAAATTACAAATAATGTTTATTTATTTTTATTCGGTTTATTTTTTTTTATTTGCTCACACTGTAATTAAAAAAATTGTGCAAACGAATATTTTATATGTAAAAAATTAAGTGTTAATTAATTTTTAATTATTAATTCAATTATTAATAATTCGAATGTTAAAATTAATATTGATTGATAATAAATATTAATATTAAAATTAATAATCAAGTTAAAAACTTTCAAATGGTATTTTTAAATATAAATTTATTAATATAATAAAATGAAAATGAATAAAAAAAAATTATGAATAAGATATTTACATATTCGTAATATAATAAAAAAGTTTTCTACTGTATTACATACTACATTAAAAATTATATAAATAATTAGTGTTACATTTTTATCTAATTAGTGTTACTTTGTTATATTTCATAATTTTTACATTAGAAATTTAGTGTTGTGAAATTATGACAGGAACTATAATATATGTATATCTCAAACGCAAAAATATATTGATAATAAAAATACATTTCACGATATAATGAAAGTTTTATATTATATTTCATACTTTTTTTTTATTATATACTTATATTAAGTAAGATAATATTTGAATAGATGAATAATATTTTTTATTTGACAATACAATAAATCTATAATGATTAATTTATTATAAATTTGAATATTTTTTTCAATATGATTAACTAACTAAAAATAAATGTGATTAATGATATAATTTATTTGTGATGACGATTTCTATATTGGATCCAAGTATTACAAGTTGCTATTGCTACGCTCCTGTTGAAAATACCGTTATATTCGACAGAGCGTTGAACTACAAATGATTCGAACCAGTATAGTGAAGACACCTGTGATATTTTTTGAAACGGTACTGACAAATACAGTCGTACACGTTGCATTTTTGCAAAGAAAATAATCATATTGAGCTGATTAGTCACAAACATAGCGACACATAAAATATCGTTATAGTTGAGTGTAAGATAATAATATAAAACTGACGATAACGATGCTAGCTTGCAAATGGTATAAACGAAGTTGTTAGTATATGTAGTGCAATTGTGAGACGACAGTTGTGTTTCTCGCTTCGATAATACGCATTTAACTATTTTATTTAATTGTAAAACTGTAACAAAATAGAAAACGAAACAAAAATATCAAATAAACTTGTAGCATATTGACTTTAGAAGAATGTGTAATATAATGTGCGATAATAATTAAATTTTACAATGAAAGAAATAAAAATGGAATTAAAAAATGGACATTCCATGGAGAAGAATAAAAAATCAACAAAGAAACAAAAATCGACATTTTGGGCCTATGTACTGTGGTTAATCGGTGGTTTAGTTGGCGCGCATCACATATACTTGGAAAGAGACGCACAGGCTTTTGTATATTTTAGCACTTTTGGTGGATACTTTGGTATCGGATGGCTTCGAGACATCTATAGAATTCCTTCATACGTGCGCGATATAAACGAGGATCCCAGTTTTATAAGTGATTTTAAACAAAAAGTTAGAAATAATCATAAGGTATATTGAAATTGATAAATAATCGATTTTAACTTAAATAAGTATGCTATTTGTAGGAAAAAGTCTTTGTAAAAATCTAGTGAATTATTAATAATATTTCAATATACAAAAAGTTTTTTTTTTTTATATATTTGAGTATAAGAAATAAGAATTGGTAACGTAAGCAAAATATTAATGCAACATATCATATTTGATTTCAGCCGCCATTCTCTACAGTACGATTTGTTACTGAAAATGCTGTTGCATATTTATGGGCTGAAATATTTCGTAATGCCATTCCAGGAGACGAAATATACGGAATTAATTTTAGACATTTACTCATTTTAACACCTTTAGTTGTTGCTTTAGGTAAAAAATATAATATATATATATTATATCAGATATATTATACATATTACGTAGTTGTGTTTAACATATACATGTCGCTTATGGTTATTAACGATATGTTCGTTTCCCAAGTATAATTAGTTGATAAAATTTTTTAAGGCCGTTAAACTATATATAATAACTTAAATTGTTACAAGCATACATCAGCAATATGTTTATATAAAATGACATAATTTATAAAAATAATTTAATAAATATTACATTACATTCATAGCTAATTAGATTTATAAAATATTAATTTCTTTAATTTTCATTCTTTTTCATTTAAAATATAATTCGTTATTTCATATTACATTTATAATTAATTAGATTCATAAAATGTATTTGTTTCCTTTATCCCTGTTTTCGTACATAATGCTTTTTCATCGTTCTAATAATCGTATTTGTTCAGGTGTTTGGACGATCGGAAATATCGGCAGGGAACAAGGTTCCATATGGATTGCTCTTTGCTCGGCATATTTATTGTATCCAACGCTAACCTACATCGGAGATGACAACATGTGGGTATTTCTGATGGTCGTTGCTGCTAGTATAAGTTTCGATACATTCAGCAAGCGATGGAGACTAAAGCCAAGGAAGAGAAAAAACATCGTTCAAAGAATCTTTTATCTCGGTTTAGCTGCTGCACTTTACACGTTTTTACTAGGATCATATCTATACTTTAACGCTGTTGTTACCGATAGCGAGGGCGAAGAGATCAAATTATCGGAAGCTATTCAACACTTTTTAACATCCCCTATATGGCTTGATCTTAAGGTTAATTTAATTACTTTAAATTGATATCGTTAAGACAATTATTGGATGAAGATTTTACGAAACCTAAAATTTTATAGGCGAGTCTCGAAGCAACATGGAATCAAGCGAAACATCAAGGTTTCTGGGCAACATGGGCACAATTGATAGATCTCACGGATCCTCGAGGAGAAATAAACGCTTACAAGGTACACAATTTGAAATTTGTTTTGTAATATTTATACCTAAATTTAAATTCTTTATTATAGATTTTAGGTCTTTCCCAAACGGCCACGCAAGCCGAAGTAACGTCTCGTTGGAGGGCACTCTCGAGGGACAATCATCCGGACAAGATAAAGGGCACTGAAGAAGAAAGGAGGCAGGCTCAAGAGAAATTTATGGAAATTCAGCAGGCATACGAGATTCTTTCAAAAGCGAAGAATCGCAGACAACGTCGAAATAGAAAATCGGATGAATCGTAATCAATAAATCTGTGGCCAGTAACTTGGAGATATGTACATGCACAATATGGTACATGCGATTCATCAAAAGTGTGGATCAATCAAAGTATTTAAGTTATTGAACAATCATTTTAACATACGATAAAATTAATGGTAAGCAAAGGCATTTTTATTATATTAAGGATATATGATGTTCCGAAAATATTCCGTATCTCGTAAATATTTATAATAGATTTTCTTGAAAAGATTTATTTTTTACTTTACAATAATAAATAACAAACGAGGTACGGAGACAAATTGTTTTCATTCATCGTAACACACAAAACTTCGTTGTGAAGCATTTGTTCTACCTCGTTATTCCGTATACTATATAGCATATAGGTGGACTTTGTATTTTTATTGAACGCGTTATTGATTCATAAAATTTGGCACTGCTCGCGTTCGAACATTAAATATAAATGTTAATATGTATATGCAAAATTGAATGTATAAATATAAATGTTATACATACGATATACATTTAGATATTCGATATGTTTTTGTATAAGTATATTATTAAGTACATCTTTCTATTCGATTTTTATCTTGATAAAAATGATTTTCATTTTCGTCTTTTAAAGATACGGAGAAAAGATATTTTTACAAACAAATAGTATTACATATCTTTTAAGATTAAAGAAATTTTTATTTATAAATTCGTTCGATGATCATTGCGTGACTAAAAAAAAAAAAAAAAAAAAAAAAACGTTAGTTTGTATTCCAATTCGTTTATAAACCGTTTGAAAACCGCGAGAACGAATTTTCTCACCGCAATTTGACGGATGATTATTTAAAATTGTTTTAAAAATACTTTATCGATTCGATGGTTCATCATTACCTATTCTTATCGATTCTTTGGTATTCGTGATTTTATAGAAGTTCCGTCTATCTGCGTATTTTCTCTGCTATAGTTTACTAAAATCGTAAACTACTAAAAATAAATTTCATCGTTTCGCGCGTTTTAAACACCTACCTAGCATCATTTACTTATATCGAATCCGAAGTTTAACGATTAATAACATACGAAAAGAAAAAATAATCCACGAAGACTGGTAATCCTTTTCCCTGTCGATTATATAAATAAGTGTATGACGTATTAAAAAAATTTGCTGATGGAAACGAGATTGTTCGAGAATTCGTTTAACATCGATGGTTTTTTTTTAAAAAGAGCGAGATTTGCGTCGCTCGCTAGGAACTGTATCGATAAAAAGTTGAAATTGAATCGAAAGAGATCGAAAATTCTTAAAAATATATATATATATATATATATATATATATATTTTTTTTTTTTTTTTTTTCGAGAAACGAGAAACGTCGCGATTTTTCACGCTTGCGCGAGTTTATTGACAAATCGACTTACGAACGCAAATTTACCAATTTATTTATTTTTCTTTTTCGACCGTGACGGTTTCCCTACCGTATTCTCGATTTTCTCCGTGAAATTTGACCCATATTTGTCCTTTGATTGCTCGATGAAATCTTGCGGTGAAACTAACGTCACCCTGAAAAAAAAAAAAAAAAAAAAGAAATTTATCGAATTTATAAAGTTTGAAATATTCGAGACATGAGTCAACAAATATCATTGTTACCTTAATTGCGGAACGCTCAATGGTCGGAGAAGACTTTTAACGACGGGAGGAACGTCGCTTGATTTTGGTAGAGCGGGACTACTCGCGCAAAGGGCAGCGCTAGTCAATTGCGAGACCAGAGAAAAATTTCTGTCTGGTCCAGATGTCGTGCGAAAAACTTTTCTTATTTTTGACTTGAGTCCCGAAGATGACGACGACAACGGTGCAGCAGGGACTGGCACGACCTGTGTCAAATATATTAAATTAACACAGAATATTAATATATTTGAACGGTTAAAAATAATTAGAATTATCCGAATATAAGACGATCATATGTATCTATTATCCTGGAATTTATTTATCCTTATGACGTACATATATCTAACCAGATACCCCAAACTCGAATTGGATCAAGAATTTCATTCGAAATCCGGATTCCAAAAGTAATTTAATCGCGTAAGCATGATGATGAAAAAAAGAAAATAAAAGATACGAGAATCATTGTGAACTCGAAATAACTAAAAGACAGAATAATCATTTAGGAAAATATGTCCGTTCTTCGATACGAATTTTCTAAATGAATAATTTTACTATCAACCTAAAAATCCGTTTACCTTTCCTTGCAATACCTTTGCTGCCAGTTCAGGTTCGCTACCCCACCGACAAGATGTCGATCTTTCGAGAAGTCGATGCCTGGCGAACCTTTCGATCACTTCGGCGCACACGTACCTCCCACAAAATCTGGCCCACTGTTCCGCTCTCAATCCTCTCCCGTGATCTCTCAATGTCGGATTCGCGCCTGAAATTAATTGAAAATCTCGAATCTCGATCTTCCTTTTTATCGTTGGAAATCAACTTACCGGCGAATAACAAAATTTTCGCGCATTTAGTCCTTCCTTGAAGGGCTGCCTTCATCAACGGTGTAAAACCCGACGCGTTCCTCGCGTCCACCTCGATGTCCGGACACCTTTGAAGGAGTATGTTCAAACATTCCGTTTGCCCTTCGAATTCGAACGAGATATTAAGAGAGACGTAAGAATTCGTGTCCTTCGAAAAATCGAAAGTTCGCGTAACAACGTTTGCAACTCGTCCGTAACGTTCCATATTTTGGCTTGAAACGTCTGTTGGCGTACGTCACGGCGAACCACGCGCGTTTCGAGTTAAGTACTCCAAGTTATTTTCGACCGCGATGACGCGGTAGAATCCTTACGGCATCGCGGGTATAAAATTTAACGTCTGCTTATATATATATATATACAATGTCTCTGAAATCATGGTGCAAACGACCGTGTCTGATGATTCCACGTACGATTCAAAAGTAAATGGAGGAGAAAAAAGAAATAACATTTTCTTCGTTCGAGCCTTTGTTTTCGAATAAATCAAGTGAAATTGGCTACTTTCCAAAATGGGATACGAATGAAATAACACGTCTACGTGTAATCGAAATAAGATTACATTTTTTTGGTTAAAAATTATATAACCCTTCGATCGCAAATGATGAATTTTTATTTTCATATATATATATATATATATATATATAGAGTTGAGTATGAGACACCCAGTATAGACTTTCTAACGACGCGAGAAGTGTTTGTAAAATTTATATCCACCACGTGGCCGGATTCTTTCGATCGTAGTACGAGAGGCTGGTGCAAGGCGAACGTCTCTGTCCTTGAAAGATTTCCGCGTAACAAAAATTGATATTTTCGTGCGCCTTGAAACGATCGATCGATAGATGGAAAAAAGAGATCGAGATATTTTCCTCGACATCCCCTCTCTTTAAACTCGTAATAAGGCGAGCGCTTACCGGCTTGCGCGGCGAAATGCAGCGGCGTGTTGCCCTCGTTGTCGGGAATATTCGGATCCGCCCTTTCGAACGAGAGCGCTAGCTCCAACATCGTCGAGGCACCATTTCCGGCCATATAGCTGATGGCGGTCTAACAATCGAAATATCAATTGTAAATATAAAGACAATTAAGTCTTTCTTTTTATTTTATTATGGAATCTTGAATGAGTTTCTTAATACGATGCTCTGAATGATGAAGATTCTAATTGTAGAATGAGCATTTTAATCAGATTGCATTGTAGGGATTTTTATGAGATGTAATTGCGTGGATCTAAATCATGGAAATTTGGAAAACTGAGGATGTCTGAACTTTTTGCATAAAATGTATGCATAGCATTTTTTGTAATATCATATTACATATTTCTTGTGCTCGTCAAAAAATTAACCTTTTAATTTTTGAACGAATGTATTAAGAATCGAATCTTTTTTATTTTTATACTCACTTTTGCATTTTCGCTGATATTTTTTGCTGCATGATTAATACTTAAGAATGTTATGTATATATATATATATATCTCTTTTTAGAAGGAAAGATCGTGAAGAAATTATATCTCGTATTTCTTCAGAGGAGATGAAAAATATAAATACACGATATGCTTTATCCAACTCGTTATTCTTTGGTGAGAGACACAACACAATGGGCTGTGCGGTGTAAGGATCAATTTATTAAGTGGTTACTGACGTTGACGCGATAGCTCAAATGCTATTACTTCGTGTGCGTCATTGTAGCAAACACATGTCGAAATAAGGCTCGCACTTGTTTTCTCGTGCGAAGAAGCGCACGTTGCTTCTCGAGCGAAAACAACGAGATTTGTCCAAATCGGATTTTCGCCCTCGTAAGAAATCGCATCATGAATTTAAATTTGAAGAAATAACTTGACCATTTTTTTTTTAAAAATTAATCTTGGAAAGAAGGTACATAACGAAAAAAAAAAAAAAAAAAAAAAATACTTCGTTCTATTAAGATGCGAACAATCCGTAAGTCGAATTCCTTTTTGCTTTTAACTATATTTGTGGTAGAATATTATATTATATTATTAATAATCGAAATTAATCTCGACAAAGTTGGTCGATTAATTGAAATTTTTGTATAGTAGTAGTCGTTTTAAATTCTCGATATTATATCTCTTCCCTGTTTTTTCTTTTACGTGAGAAACTCGAAGCAATTTAACCAAATACAAACACATTCTATTTTAAAAACATTGAATTGTAAGAGCGCGAAGAATAGCGCGATTTATTCAAGGAGGCCGTATACGCTTGCTTCGTTCTTTTTAAACGATTAAACGGCAAAAAAAAGTATTTTTTTCCACGGCCTTGAATCAATTATTCCAACACACTCGAAGAGAGCGCGTATCTACGTGATAAATTTCTTTTATCGCGTCGTATGTAAATACATTGTCACCGTCATCCATCCAACGATATACACATTCACAGATGTACAGATGTGCACGTACGTGCGTGAAACGTGTTTAATCGATTATCTATCTCACACGGTATTCAACGAAATTTCACTTATTATTTATATATTGGAAAGTGAATTTTCTTCTTTTTCTTCTTCTTTATTGCAATCGATTTCATTATACAATTGGCAATTTAATTTTTCTCTCAGTCGCCTGATAATTTTTAACCGTTTTCATCTCTCATCGATCATCGTCCAAAGATTCAACAAAGACTCACCCTGCCGCTGCTATCGGCCATATTGACGTCCATGCCTCCAAATCCAAATTTCCGCACTTGGACTGCGATCTCGTTGAGGGCCGCATCGTCGGCGTCTCTCGCCGCCCTCAGAAGGGCCGCCGGGCCCTCGGAGGTCGCTTCCCACGAGGACGGCACTTTTGTGACGATATCCACCTCGCGTACGCTACGATCTGACGGATGGAGATGACGATATTTGCAATTAAATATAAATATCAAAAAAATCGGAGAACAGATGGAAATATAAATACGATCGGCAACGAGAAACGAGAGAATTTTTTTCGCAACGGTATGACGCACGTTAATATATATATATATTTATTTCATGATAAAATTTTCGATCAACGTTAAAAAACCGGATTAATTTTTAATCCCACCTTTTTATATGATTTACGGTTTAGAAAGATACGCCGGTATCTCTCCCCGCCCGTTATTGTTCCACTTCTATTTTCCACGTTTGTTTATACTGGCTGGTATTGTGCGCCGTATGCAATATTCCGTTTGATGAATTTCCAAAGAAAACACCGGCTGCGCAAACTCCGCCCAGCCGAGAAATCGAGAAACTGTATCCGGAATCGATACGTTACCGATCGAGTAAAACGAATGGAAAGAGAGGGAAGAGGCGCATGCATACCTTGCAGAACACCCTTGTGATACACCTTGACCTCGTGCACGGCCGCTCTTTTATAAGGCGCGCGTTTCTCCTCGAAGCTCGTGTCCGAGCTGAAGGACACCGATTTCTTTACACCGCTCGTCCTCCTCCGCTCGACCAGCAACGTTTGCACGGTTGGCGCCCGTTGAAACGGGTCGAGACCGTTGTCCAACAGCGAGAGGTAACCTTTGAAACACGGATACTTGGCCTCGCCGCAACAATTATTCCGCTTCGAGTCGTTCAATTTCCTATCTCTAATTTTGCCCCCGGGAAGTTGGGCGAAGTTGGAGAGAAACGCGGAAGACTTTTTCAGAATGCTCTCCTCGCCCGATCCTCGCCCGATCTTCCGCGTTGTCGAAAGACCTGAAACGACAACCATCCCCCCTCCTCCTCTTCACTATATTTCTCGGCGAAATCGTAGCTCGAGGCGCCAACAATACGCGATACGCGATATCCTATTGTCATTATACGTCATATTATTCGATACTCGAGCGTGTTTTAAAAATAGAAAGGTGACACAACGTGAGCGATTATTCGAAAAATCGAAAGCACGTACGTTGTTTCTCTAACGTCAACAAACGAGGAGCGGAAAAAAAGAGATAATTGGAAGAGAATCGAATGGTACGTACCTTCTCTCAGGTAGTCGGGCACCGAGAACGATTTCCTTATGGGCCGTTGACCTTTCCTCAAATCCGTCGATCCTTCCGCGTGTTTTGCGATCCGCTCGCCGAGAAGAAAGTTGTCGTCCCGACGTTTTGCGCGAGTGCCACTCGCGTCCACATCGGCCGTCTTGTTCCTCTTGTCAACGATGCACGGCGCCGGCGTCTCTCTCGCGGTGCAGTTATTTCGAGCGAGGTCCCCCCTAGACGCGACGATGCTGCACTGGTTCACGGGGCAACTGTTGCCCTTTGCCAACGAGTTGCACTTTACCGTCTGGACACCATTTACAACCTGCCAGTTGTCCTCTTGCAAAGGCCGGGTATTATTCTGTTTCGATCATTCGTCGTCAGTGTCGAACCAGCAAGCTTTCTTTCTTTTCTTTTCTTTTTTTTCTTTTTTTTTCTTAAAGCTGAATATTGAAAGGCTTCTCGATTTGATTTAATTCGGGGGAAAAGGAAAGAAGAAAAGGACTATTGATAAACCGATACATTCGAGGACATATAAATGTACATTGTGTAGACGCGATAACAGAAATTGTTTATCTTGTTAGATTTATCAAGAGAATTGCGATCCTCGAAATCGGAGAAAGCAACAATAATATTTCAACTTTAATACAATTTCTCACGATCGGAAGATTCTCGAGGATATGAAAAGAAAGGGCGAGAGGAAGGAAGGGAGAGAAGTGGAGAACACTTACGAGAAAGACGGAGGGAGGCGAGAGTTGGCGTGTCGAAAATCGATCATTCCCGCGGAAACTCTCGGAAATCACTGACGGTGTCGCGGCCCGTGCCTGTGCCTGCGGAGTAGGAGAAGTTCCTTGAAAAGCGAATCGTGCCTTCCGGATCGCTTCGCGAGACGTGCACGCGAGTTCTACCGCATCCGTTTCGACTAAACGCTATTTATACGCCGGTTAAATCGTGTTGCGTTGCCCGGTCGTTGGTTCAACGATGCGTATACGCGCATCATCGAACCAGCTTCGTCAACCTGTTGTTCTTCCCTCCCCCCTCAAGATTTCCAATTTCTCTCGAGCCGTTCGGTATTTTTGCATTCGTAAATAATTGCGTAAATAAATCGACGGTGAAGGAAAGGAAGGAAGAAAATTGAGATTCGCTTTTTTTCTTCGGATGAAAGAGAAGTGAATGAAAGGAACGCTTACGATCGGCCGTTGCACGTTGGACGCACGTTGGAACACGATGTCGCGTTTGTTCCCACCGGTCGGAGCCACTCTTCCCTGCGATCCGTGATTCTTCGTCATCGTTGATCTAGATTCCATCGAGGATTCCGTGGAGGGTACCTGTCATTGCCTGCGATTCGTCATTGAAGTCGGTATTGAACGGTTTACGTAACACATCTTACCGCGTAGATTAGATTTATGTTTGAACGGAGGGCCGCGCTCGAACTTGATCTGTTTGCCGATGTATCAGTGGCGTATCCATGGCGTGGGCTCTGAGAGAACTTCGCTCCACCCGTCTCTCCTTTCGCCGCGTGCTTATTTTGGCGGCATTTACACTTGTCGTCGTCGTCGTCGTCGTCGTCGTCGTCCTCGTCGCCTCTGGCGTTAAGCCAATATTTTGAATTCTCTCAGTGCACGGGAATCTATCGATTATGCCATACTCGAAAACTTTGCCCCGGCCTGTTTATCGATTTTACAAAATTATTACGGTATCCACCGTTTGAGAGAGCGCATATGGCCGGCGGGCTATTTTAGCAAGTTTACGCCGGATTACGCGCTTTCCACGAAACAGAAAAAGGGAGGGAAAGTGGGGGGATATTGGAAAATAGCGATAAACTTCGGTAAATTTGATTGGAACGATCGAGAGAGACAATGGGGTGTTTTTTTTTTTCCCTCGAGAATGGGTTACGTGACTGGTTTGGCGAGAAACCAGAGTACATAATTTACGTATAGCTCGTTCGATGTGCTCGTAAAACGAAACGGGCGAAATACTACAGATGTTCCGAAATAAGCAGATTGAAACGTTATGGAAAGTCTCACGAACTCACGAGCGTGGTTCAATGCCATTAACTTGGGGGCATTACGAATTATTAATTATATTGTTAACGATTGGGTGAAAAAAATATCTCGCGATATTAAGTAAAAAGTTAAAAATTTTATATGGATAGATTGAGATATACGATGTGGATGTGCGTTTATTAATTTAATTAACGATGCGAGCCGAGCTTGTCTAAATAATACGTGCGCGCAATTAATGAAAATTCATAAGGGTGCTCGACAAACTCGATGAAGGTAATGAATGTCGATAGCACGCGCGCGAGTTCATCAGGAATAATAATAATAACGTTACGTGGGATAATTCACGTGTGACATTGTGTCATTGACACATTTTGCACACACGATAATAACCTCACCGCGGCTCAGATTCGACACTTGACTTCGTCTCGATCGGTTTTCGGTATCTACGTAAGAACGTTCTTTTCCATACTGGCCAGGCTTCGGTTTAATTTTAAACGAGGCCGACGTCAAACTGGTGGGATTCGTAAATTTGTCGCGTTAATATCACGACCGTGATTCCTTACCGAGTCTTTAATCTGTAACGAAGCGCTGTAAATAAACAGACTACTCCGCGGTAGACGGTTCGATCGCCGCTCTCCAAGGGAAGGAGAAAAATTCCATCTAAAAAAAATCGAAACGATCGTGATCGGCTCGAAGGTTTTTTTTTTTTCTTTTTTTTGCCCTCCTCCAAGACCTTGTAACTCTTTTTTTATAGCTTTTTTCGTGGTAATAAAAAAAGCATCACTTATCGATTCGCGCTACAATTCACGTTCTTATGTACGTTTACTCGATCGAAAGATTGAATGAAAAGTTTTCGAGTGTCGTTTCGAACATCACTTGTGAACCACCGACGAATTTATAACGAATTTCTACGCTTCTCGAATTTAAGGATCACTTTAAAGAAATATTTACCTGTTTCTATTTTCGTTTATCGATGTACGATGCGAAAATAGCGCGAATATTCTTGTTCAAAAGATCTAAGATTTTCTAAGATGCATATACGATCTCGTATATCGATATCGGAGAATTTTTTTTTAAAGAATACTTGCACATCTTTCGATGAAAAATTTACCGGATATAATGTAATGGTAGTACGTTTGTAATCGTAGACTGCGTATCGGAAGTACAATAAAAGAGATAATCCACGACGCCATTAATCTTATCGCTCAACTATTCAAACTAATCTATTCGCGTAAGGGTTGATTGGATACTGGGCTAAAATTTAATTCGCACCCTCGCCCTGAAAGTATCACGGGAGTCGTCGTATCGCACGCTCTCTCATCCGCGCAGTCGCAGATTTAGGCCAGATACTCTTTAATATCTAGTCAAAACGAAAAGATTTTGAACACAACGAAACAAAAATTGTTGTAAATTTTTCTTTTTCAATTTTTATTTTCGTACCTTGCATACGACACACGTCGAAACGTGTGTACCATCCGAGTAATGATAGTGGAACGAAACGAAGCGGAAAAAAAAACTTCCACGATTTTTCTAACATACCTACCGAGCGTGTTTCGTTCGATCTATTTTCGTGCAGTAACGCATTATCCATTGGGACGTGTGCACGTGTTCGGAAGTTTCGATGATTCAAGTTCAATTAGAAAACTAAAATTTCCAAAAATAGTATTTACCCACATTGGCTGTTACTTATGTATTTTATACAGATATAGTGAATTTCGAAGCAATCTGCCGAAAACTAATCTTTTCCGGCTTCACTGAAATGTATATATCGTCCAATACTGTCTCGCGGGTCTAGAATAGCCGTTTAATTAGAAATACGTAGTTCGAATATAGTATATATTCTTAAAATATTCAAGATAGAAATGTTTAGTTTCGATTACAAAACGGTAATACGCTAGAAAAATGTGAAGCGTGAGTTATTCGATATTCGTGATAAATGAATTGCAATTTTGAGGAAAATAGTACGTACGTGCAAAAGAAACAACTATGTGATGACGTGTTATTAAAAGAAAGCTATTATCTGCATGCAATTTATTCGAAATAAAGTATTCGAAGGTTTTTTATCATGTGAATTTTACGTAGATCTCAATATAGATACGATTCGTTATTCCGTAACGGAGAAATGTCAGAATTCATTAGTTCAAGGTTGAATTACGACTTAACCTTAAATTTAGTTCGACTTTCGTGTTGATCGTAAAACTCGTTTAAAACCGTTTTCTGTAGAAAAATAATTGAATTTTTGCTGGATAATAAATCAAGTCAAGTTAATGTATCTTGAAAAGCTGTTTTATCGTTTTATCGACTAAAGGTATGAGCAAAATAATTTTGATTAAAAATCAGGAAAAAAAACAATAATGCGTATCTCAAAGTGTAATACTATATTTCGATAACATAGAGAGTTTACATCGAGGATGAACTATTTGATGCAACGCTAATAATATAGCGTGCATAAATCTTCCTCATACTGGCAGCCCTTTAATTATGAAAAAAATAGCAATATCGTGGCAATGCTGATCAGGTGGAAAATACAATAATACTTGTGAGATGATTCTCACATGTTTTACGTACGATACTTATTTGGCAACAATCAACAACTGGGATCAATGGTCACGAGTGGTATAGTAACGATTATTTAACATTTCAAAATTTCAATTCATCAACTTTTCCACTCGTCTCAACGAGGTACCATTTATAATCGTTGATCCCAAAAATTTACCCAAGAATTTTTACACGGTTCCCGTGCTTACGTTACACTTTCAAATTCTTTCACACGCGAAAACAATGCTTTCTCCTTCATCACGAGATGCTTTTAATTCGTGGCAGTAAAAATTCTAATGTTGTGCATGTGAATGCACGATACGTTAAAAATCAAAGATGAATAAAACGTTAACTTAAACGTTTAAAAACGAGATCATTGGTAAAAATACGAACTTCTTAAACACTATCGATCCAAATACAATACACACATATATCCATTATGTAACGAAGAACGAGTTTCATTTCACGTTGAAAAGAACAAAATAGTTTAAAGTAAATCGGATCGAGTTTTGTAATTCTCGACGTGTCAAAAATGTAAATATATATATGTATATATATATATAGGTATAAAGGCATCGACATTCTTCATGGAGAGTACCTATCGATTTGAAATGCTATAGAAGTGAAGATGAGGAAAACAGGCAGGCGGTTTACTGAAAAAGTACAACTTGAATAATTTAAAGAAAAGCATCCGTCGATCGTAATCTAGCTCTTTGCTGATTTCCCGAAAAATTTCCTTTTCTCCTTTTTTTTTTTTTTTTTTTCGCTCGAAACAAAATTTATTGAACCCACGAAGCAGGTACCCAAAGCGGTTCCGATTCAACCCGATGAACAGCGTTCACCAGTTGTTCAAACGCAATAGGAAGATCGGCGTTCACGATTACTTCGTCGAACAGATGAGTGTACAGAAATTCGATCCTTGCAGCGCTATGCAAAATTTCGCTAAACTCTTCGTCCTGCAAAACGATCGTGCGAATGAATATTCGTTATAACATAACACATAACATATAATACTTATATTCTCAGAATAGAGAGATCATTGATTTACCGTGAAACCCCGAGAATTGCTCTCGTCGAAAGTTGACCTTGCTCTAGCATCGTTCCTCGTTTCTTTCAATATCTCGAACCTAGGCGGTTTAATGTATATCACGTATGGTTTTGTCTGCGGAGTTCGAAGCATCTTCAACGCTTGGTAATGAGGGTTCAATAGACACACGTATCCGGCGTTTATCAACGAGCTCACGCTCTCACAACTCGTACCGTACAAGTTTCCTTTATACTCCCCGTATTCTATAAACTTGCCACCCTCGATCTCCTCCTCCATCTTTTCACGGTTAACGAAGTGATACTCTTTCCCGTTAATTTCGCCCGGTCTCGGCTGTCTCGAGGTATCTGAAAAGCGTCACGAAAATTTTAATTGAATAATCGAGTATTTTGAGTAAAAAAAAAAAAAAAAAAAAGTAAATTGGATGAAAATTTGCCATTATCATCGCGTTGTTATTGCATGATAAATTGATGGATGAAAATAAGGGAAACTCACAGGGGACAGGTGTCTTGTACTTATCGGGGTCGGTGGCCATAAGCCGCCTCTTGAGCTCGTTCCTTCCGACACCGGGTGGCCCGATCAGAACCACCGGTCGGTAGAGACCCGGTCTTGGATAGAGTTTTGCGACCTCTTCGTAGGTCGGTATTTCTTCCCGGTCGAAATCGTCGTTCTCTGCAGCGTCATACATGATTTTTTTAGTTTTTACTCCCTGCAAGTTGCACTTTGTAGGCGAGGCGTGTAAAGAGGTAGTGGGACGGGGGCACAATGCGGGCAAAGGCACTGGAACAGAACACAAGCCTAACCGACGGTTAGGTCGTCAGGCCATCATCCGTTAAGAGGGGCAGCCGAGACCAGTTTCATCGGGTTGTTTTTCTCGCTCGTTTCAATTACGAAGCGTTATTAATCGGCTCGACATGCAGTTAAACTTAAACGCGGCAACGAGAGAAATGAGATGATTTAAAATTTTGTATATCAATTTAAGAAACCATCTCGTCAAAAGTATGGAAATATTTTGTTCACATTCGATTATGGATGAAAATTGAACAGAAGCACACGTTATTCACACTTATTCGATTGTAAACTGTCCTATCCCACTTACTCATATTGTCATCGTCGGTTTTCTCCTTTTGCTGCCTTTCAAGGATAATTCGTCTCTCCTGTAGGGCTCTGCTTGGGATCAAACCCGCCCTCATATTTCGATCACCTTCGCGTCTAGCTTGCCACCTAAACGAGCGTGAGGATTAGAATAAAATTCACGATACGATATTTATCACACGATATATAATAATTCGAGCTCTCTACCAATAAGCATCATCCTGGCTGACGATGTGAAGCACGTCACCCTTAGAAAAATCTAGCCCGGCCTCCTTGCAAGGTATGTACGGATCCTCGGCAGCTTTGTACGAAAAATGCGCTCTAACTCGTACCTGACGAACAAGATACAGAAATAATAAATGGATAATAAATAAAATTATCATAAAAATGATAAATAAAGTGTTTCAAAAATAATTGTTGACATTAAATCGAAGGAAGCGAGTACCTTGCTCTCACGAATTCCTCCTTTGCTGTCGGCAGGCACTATTTTAAACGTAATCGTACCCTCGGAATTTTGCTGAAAGAGAACATATATCGTTTTACGTAGGAATCGTTCGAATGTAACATGATAAATTATAAGTTTAATATATAAAAGCTGCGACTCACCAATATCTTGAGAACACAGTTCGGAGTCTTTCCTTCAACGCTGATGCCGTTCACCTCGCAAACTTCGTCCCCAACGTGAATCAGGCCGGATCTGTCGGCCGCGCCGCCATGCATTATTCGTGCTATCACGATCTTGCCGGTCACCTCGCATGTTTTAATGGTCGCCCCCTATTGTCAACGTGTAAACTAATATTTTTCATTTGCGGTTGCGAGACGCGCAATGATGTAGTGCCTTAAAAAGTTTTTTCTTAAAGAAAAGAAAAAAAAAACAAACAAACAAACAAAGAAAAAAAAAGGAGAACAAAAGAGAATTCATCGCGACAAACAATCATTCGATCGAAGCAGTCGCGGCTCTTTCTATCGGATCTTAAATCGATGCGTTCTTCGACTGCGTTTCAAGCGTTATTGACTATGGCTCGGAAATATGGTTCAAATTTCTCGAGATAATCGGGGGTAAAAGTATCGTTAATCATCGATGATTTTAATGATACTTCTACTTGGGATTAACTTCTACTTTTCGAGAAGTTGTTGAACGAATTGAAAAATAAAGTTTTATTTTTAATTCGTTCATCTTCTATGTATAATTTTATATGCATCTTTGCTTGTATGTTACACACTTTTATTATCTCGAGAGATTTTTTTCCATATTCGATACAAGGACATGCGGGACAATAACACTGGATACAATTGTTATTATTAGAGAAATTGTTTTATTTTATACAAGCAAAAATGACAAACAAATAAACACAAATCAATGGGAGATTGCGTATATAAGCAAAATGAACAACTCGTGTAGATAGAAGAAAACGAACAGCGTTCTATTTACAGCCGATTCTATCCGCGAATATATATATATATATTTTTTGTTCTCACTCCGGTACAGAGGCGAGATCGCAAAGTGACAAAAACTAAAGTTTCTCTAATCACTAGATGACTGGTTGAATTAAAACAAAATAGAAATAAACAGAGAAATAAATGAATAATTCTACGTAAATCGTAACTGCGCGTTGCTTGATACGCAATGGAACGTTTACAGGCCTGTAAGTAATACATGTTTCGGCTTGAAGTCGACTTACCACGATCGGTTCAACGCCGGCGCCACACTTCGAAGCAAGTTTGACGATGAAAGAAACACGTGATTACTTAAGAAACAGTATTGAGTATCGTGCGAACGATACGTGTTCGATACTAAGATACTTATTACGGGAACATTGAGGTATCTAAATCGATACAAAGGATTAATCAGGTTCAAATCCCATGCAGATCATTGGTTTTAATTACTTTAAAGCTATCACTCGTTCTCTTTTTCTCTTTCTCTCTTTCTCACACGATGACCCTTTTTTATTATAATCCTTCCATGTGATTAAACAGCTAAACTCTCCTCGAGAAAATTATTATTCAATGACAAAATCGTATCCAAATATTGTCCAACGTCACGTGATTAAGAGGCGAAAAATATAATTTTCTAGACAAGAGTAGATTTTTAAACGTTCGTGCTAAAAGACTTTGAAAAAGATCAATACATTATTAGGTATTAAATTTTCGTGTTGATTATAGAGGTAAAAAATAAAATAAAAAAAAAAAAAATAAAAGAATTAAAAAACAAATATTCGTTTAAAAAAAGTAAAGAACACTTTGAAATCTCTTTTTTTTTTCTTTTTTTTTTTTTTCAAGTAAATAGTAGAAGAGGCAATCGCGTGAAAAGATTATAATGTGTCACCCTGTATGTATATGTATTTCCACAAAGAAAGAGAGTATATACATATACATACACACATATAGTCTTCTCCTTTTTTGGTTAACTATCAATTTGTTCTACGCTATTAAGCTTTCTTTCTTTCTTTCTTTTTTTTTTATCGTTGGTATTTTGAGCGAAAAATTTACTAAATAAAAAAAAAAACAAAAAAAATACTAAACACGAAACGTGCGACCTATCTGACGTACCAAGGGTTCGTTCGATTTCACCAATTGCACTATCTTCACGGTTTCTTCATCCTCGTCCACTTCCAATGGAATTTCCGGCAATCGAGGATAGTAATCTTTTTGGGCAACTGCGTCGTGGGCGCATAACAAGCCCTACGACAAAACATCTCGATTTCTTCTCAATTTTTTTGCCGATCTATTTGTTTATTTGCAACGTTCACGTTACCTGTATGTGTGGTTTCTGAAGTAAATGGAAAAGTTCTTTGCAATCCTTCGAGACGTGAGTCTTCGTGGACAACAGATCCAAAACTTCGATGTCGATATCCATAGAATTGGAGAGTACGGGAAAGAATTTGTCGTCCTTGACATTGTTCAAAATTTTATTATGCACATTCACTAAAGCGTTCAATTCCTTTGATTGTAGCAACTCGCTTAAAAATCCGAATTCCTCTTCGGTGCAGCTTGGTATTTCGTTCTTGTTCTCCTGTAGAGAATTTAACAGCTTGGACAAAGCTAAAAGAGAGGAAAGACAATGGAGATTCAATAAAAATCGACAAAATTTATTCTTATATTGTTCAAAAAGATGATAAAATTCAAATACAAAGACATAATACGCAATAAATGTATACTATACTTGAACGATTGTATTTTAATTTTCAATTTAACAATTTAACATTATCGTACGGGATCGTGCTTACAATCTTCCAAAAATTACTACTACATTCTGCTTATATTTTTTTTGAAAAGAATCAATTTCACGGTAACGGTTATTTCCTCGATCGATAAGTTAATTTCCGTGAACGTGAAACATTCCTCTCTGTTACAATAATAATATTTTGTTTCAAGTTAATTCGGACATTTTGTTGAAGAACTTGCTAGCAGGTAAAAATAGATGTAATATGTACACGAATACAATATGAAGGTATGCTTCTACTTTCAAAATATCGCGTTCAATCAAGCCGGTGATATTGCATACCGAAATGCCGAAACATTTTAATTTGTCATGCCATTGATTAAAAGCTAAAAAAGAAAACGATAAACGAAAACAAATCGTATATATCGCGGTAAAACACACGGTAGTTGAGACCGTTTGAATTTACTCACCAGGATCCCAATTTATGTTTTCCATGACGAGCGCTGCTGTCATAATTCATCAGAACGAACTTCAATATTATTTTCCAGCGTGCTGGATTCGAAACTAAAAGGATGCACTCGAACAGTAGCGTGGCACGATATCAAAACGACAAAGAATAATCAGGTCAGTCGCGATGCGTATTTCTAGCAGATTCGTGCGCAGCGCCACGAATAACCGGGTAAAACAGTTTCTTGTTTCGCATTCGTGGCTGGAGTATCGTTATCATAGCGAGAATAATCCGTTACGTAAGCTACTGTCACTCGACACGGGGTAGAATGACTACCACTAGATTGATCCGATCTCGCATCTCGTCAATCTTTTTGCTTTTCAGTTAATTAAACACTGTGATACACCAAACATTTTTTCCTATCGTTACCGAACAATCGTATAGAATATCTCCACAATCACTGTACAATTCGATTTAACCAATATTCACGGCTCGATAAGGGTTTTCGAGCATTTTTTGGCATAGACGCGACACGGCACGTTGTCATCGGAGGCCATCTTTAAAGGCAGCACTGTTTCTTCGCTTTCGAAGCTAGAGATTTCTCCCTCTCCCTTGCCCTTTCAATGGCATAACCAATTCACCATCCCTCTATAAATAGCATGTATTTCTAGTCTGTTTTTCGATATATTGCTTCTATATCACATTTGTTGGTCTTCTTGATACACTTCTTTTTCATAAAATTTCTTCTTTTTTCATTTTTTATTCTCTTTCTTGCTTTTTCATCCCTGCCATGCAAGAGAGAAAAGGAGAGAGAAAAAGTAAAGTATTTCCGTCACGTGCAAAGTATCATAATATCATAATATTATAATCGGAGAATAAACCTACTATCTTCTTTTCTTCTCTGCATCATTTAATTTTAATCATATATTATTGAAACAAGTTGGAATTTTGTGTTTTATGTTCTGAATTACCGATCGTGCAAGAAACCAGAAGTTTTGTGCCCTCTACAATTTAGGGCAGTGAATTTAGAAATATATGTAAGTATATACATATATGTAAAAAAATTTATTCGTGACCAGGGATATTATGCTCGAATTTTTATGAATAATTAGAAAATGAAATGCAAATATTTTTACTTTTTCATTCAAAGGATCTCTACAATCATACGTTAAATTTTCTATTTATAATTCGTCCAAATATTTTATATGTATATACAAATGCAACTTGAATTTTATATTTAACACAATTCAAGTTTGAATATTCATAGTTGTATAAAGATACCGATATTTTGAATTAAAACAAATATTTGAAATATTCTTTGTGATTTCCGCGCTAAAAATAGCTGACGATATTTTATGTTAAATTTAAATTCTAAATCGATTTTAAATCGATTAAATATTCTTAATCTTCTTGTCAAAGACAATTGACAATCGTTATATTTAATTATAATTTTTTTCGTCCTAACAGCGCTGTTGTTTCATTCCATTCTGAATCGATAATGTTGCATGTGATGCGAGAATGGTAACGAGGTCATAGACAAAGTTTTTTAACCTACGTAAAGGTTACATTGTTCTTAAACTGTGACACAATTATGCATTGTATGATGGATTTATTCTATATATAATCATCTGACATAATTATTTCTTTATAATTAAATGTATAGATTATTCTTTTTTAATATTTTGTCGAAACAAGAGTTTTGAATTGACTGTTATATAAATTTAATTATTAGAAAACATTAAATTTAATAAATAATCGTAAAAATTACTTACTTAAATCTTTTATAATTAAAATAAACGCTAAATCGTGACAAAATTATTTTCATTTCGATGGAAATGTTTATAAGACAATTTGAAATACGCGGTCATAATTTTATTTCTCGTAGTTGGCGTCGTTTCGAATGTGGCAGCACTATTAGCTGTGTATACATGCAGTTGTCTGCATGAAACATCTCGCCGCTAGCCTCGAAGTATTTTGTGAATTTTGTGTAGTTTTTTGTTGTGAAATTTTCATTGGAAATTATTGCAAACAGTCCATTATTTTCTCTTTGTGCAGTTTTGGTAAGATCATTGATTTCTTTTTACTTTATGCGAGTAACGCCACTCAAATTTTGACATGGCGTTGACACACACGGATTTCGGTCGAAATTTCTATAAAAACTCGTAACCATTTAAGACAGTTTCATTGATTTTTTTGTTTCTAAATATCGCGTATCATTTTGCAATGGTATTTGTTAATACTGAAACCTTATTTTTGCAAGAAGAGAAATCGTGTTCGCTGACGTTTGCACATGTATCTCGTGCCTACGATCCACAAGTGGTTGTGTACTGCGAATCGTATACTCGCGATCTTTCCAAATTTGACGATGACCAATTTATTCACGATTTCTTAACTATAAATCATCTACAATTTTACAATTTGTTAATTTTTCAAATTTTAAACCGTTTAAATTTAATGATGTATAGAAATAAAGACGTTCGTCATAGTCAACAGTTTGCAAATTTTATTCGATAAAACGAAAAGTTTTAATAATTTTGAATAACGAAAGAAACGGTTCAAATTCAACGATATATCATATCAGTTATAGTCAATCTTAAGTTACGTTATTTCTCGTTATTTTTACAAGAAAATATTGTAAATTATGCACATTGTCGATATTATTTATCAAACCGATATGTATGTATATAGTTAGTAATATATTGACAATAAAAGAAGTTACATATAAAAAATGTATACGTTTTGTTATATTTATTAACGATGTATACGTTTTTTTTATTTGTTACAGTTACTTCCATATCCCTTGTTTATTTTCATTCATCGTCTCGGTAAGTTTTTTGATTTTTTTTCATTTTTGTTTCCATTTCCATTTTCTTCTCCCCTCCTATTTTTTGTCCGCTATTACTTTTTTTTTTTTGAAAAAAATCCCGTTCATCAAACGAACAAAAGTATTAAAAGACGAACACTGGGAGTGGTGAAACAGTTAGCCGCATTATCGACCGCAGCTAGATCTATATTTAATTATATCGGGCGTTAGATGGCGACAGTAGTCACTTTGGAATGCATTCGGCATGCAAGCGATTTGTATACATATTTTAAACTACATAAAATGTTACGCGATATGAAACGTGAAGTCGTTTATTAAATCAATCGATCCAGATTTAAAGGGAGAAACAATAATAATAGTGATAGATAATAAAAAGAAAAAATCGAAAACATTTATAAACGATGATAAAAGAATAGATTGTATTATAAAACTGTCACAATCTCATTTTTTACGTAACAGATTTTGCCTTCAACAAATTGCTATATATACCCCGAACAAAATCATCGCTCGCGTAAACACGACAACAAAACTCTCTCATCTAAAAATCGTCTCGCCTTAGAAAAAGTTAAAAAAAAAAAAAAAAAAAAATACGAGGAAATATACAATTCCATGAAAATATATTTACCTTTAAGGGAGAAGGGTGCTCGAAACAACTGAATCTTTCGATCTTTCTTTTATCGCATATCAAAAAATAGACGAAGCATAGCGATCAGCAATCGCTTGATGGAACGTTTCATTCGTTCGTTCGTTCTCGAACAAGCTGTACGAAATAAAGGATCGACGGGGGTAAATAAAAGGGGAGGGGGAGGGACCTCCGAGTTAGGACGAGCGGGGGGGGGGTGCAAGAGAGGTGTCAGGAAAGTGTTTTACTAGCCTTAATTTCGTGTGCTTTCGCAGCCAATATGTCGGGCAGTAAATTCCAAACTTTCCGCGTTTCGGTGTTGCGCGTTTTAGCACTCGCGGTTTTAACGACCCCCTCCTCGGCTCAAGGAGGATACGCTCGCCGGATATTAATCCTGTAAACAAGCTCGATATTTCTCGAAAGCTCGCTCGCGTTTTCAAACGAGAGAAAGAAAAATCCAATCTGTCGTCGTGAAGATTTTCTTCCGCTCGAATTAAGTACGATTCGGAAAAAATTCCACGACATCCAGATGAAGTATATCGCGCGACTGATACCACGAGGGGAGGGGTTCATCGAGATGAGAAGAAGAAGAAGAAGAAGAGGAGAGGAGGAGGAGGAGGAGAAACGAGCGAACGAGCGACGAATCGATTGGGCAAACGTACGTTGCATGCACGTTCGGAGAAGAACTAATAGAGAGAGAGAGAGAGAGAGAGAGAGAGAGAAGAGAAGAGAAAAGGAAGAAGGAGAGGAAGGGAGGGAGGGGGGGGAGGAGGAGGAAAAAAAAATAGTAATTTAGTTAGTAAAACATAAAGCCACGTTGGTGGCCGGAGAAGGAAGGCAAACACATTAAACATTTAGAGGGCATAATAACCCGTGGCATACGTAATACGGCTGGCGCCCTTTTCACCGATGGCTATGAATAATGTACATACGCCAAGGTATGACGTAGGCTCGCCGAGCTATGTGTATTTCACGGTGGGGTAGATCGACCAGACTATTTCCAATAACCGCCGCGTAACGTTATCGCGAGACCCAGCAGCCTCGCGAGAACCCGGAGAGAAGACCCTTTTGTGTCCCCTCCTCCTGGTAGAGCTTCCTAGTTGCCCCCGTTTCTCCCGACACTTTCTCCCGAATCAACCAACCACACCTATCTCCTTTCACACCTATTCTCGGAATCTTGCAATGGCCCTGTTCCTTCTTTCTCAAATTGCGATCGTTGCATAGGTAGATGATCAGAGTGAAAAGGAGTGTCTTCTTCGTGGTGGGGAGGGGGGCGGGGAGGGCGAGAACACGTGGCCAGAGAAGGAACGTACGTGTACATTGGAAGTTGCGAAATTGCGAGTACACAATAATTAAAAAGGGGGATTTGCGTCATTTGTTTACCTGTATTTCAATAAAAATTCAAATCTCGTTTTGCGACGTTTACGACAGATGTGAAAACCTTTCCGGTTTCTCGGACGGTTGAGATGAGATTAGACGCGTTGGAAAGGAAATTTTATAGCGCGTTGGCCCGCGCGAAACGAGCGAAATCAGTCAAAGCGAGTTTGCATTAAAGATTGCGTTAAGATCGATCAAGATTAGCGGGTATTATCGGTGGTAGGAAACTGGTAGAAACTTTGGGAGGGGAAGGATGCACTCGTATTGAACTTGACATCGGGCGCTCAATGCTGCGAGCGTACACATTGCATCAGCTCGCAAGCAAATTGTCGATTTAAAACGTCGTAATTTCAATAGAGAGAGAGAGAGAGGGGGGGTGGAGAGAGAGAGAGAATAACAATATTTGTTACGTAGATGTAATTAATTTCTCGCCCTTCCAGAGAATTCGTTTCAAAGTTTAATCATCCTACTTTACCGTTTTCGAAGATTTGATGGGGGGAGGGGGAGGGGGGAGGGAGGAAAGAACGGGCGAATGGAAGAATAAATACACGTGTATTGCTTTCGCATAATCAGGCATTGTCACGATGCAAAAGAATTTCTTCAGCATTTCCTAACACCGATTCTTTATCGCAGAGATTGCATATTTATATCTGTCCGTAAAATAAATTATAACCATCGAGATTTCATGTTTCGTTATATTTATTTATTTTTCCTTCGCTTCGATATTCGTTTTAAAAACTTTTCATTCCCCTTTTTTTATTATTCACACGAATTAGATTCGAACAGGACTCTCTTCTTCAACCTCTCCCCTTCGTACGAATCCTCTTGGTAATTTCAAATTGTTGAACAATTGTTCCGAGTGATTACGCGTACAGCTGGTGTATAAAATTCCACGTAACAATAATAAGCGAAAATTTCTCGCGATTAAATAAAACGATCGATTGTCCGAATTAATTGAGAGAAAAATTCTTTCCCGGTTTTTCAACATAATTAATCGGCGAGGAGGAAGATCGTATCAAATTTCCCGACACCGATTCCAACGTTTCCAAATTACAGGCAGAAGAAGGACGGGGCAGGTTGTAGAAAATTTAAAACGCGTATCGCCCCCCGAAAACCGATCGAGGACCGATTGTTACGTATCGCACACGCAGAAGAAATAATCAAATTACATTTACAAAAGTGTCAATATCGAATTTACTAACTCAATCCAATGTGTATATTAGAAAAATTGATCCAATTCGTACCACGTAGTCCATGAAATTCTATAAAAGTTGCTGTAAAAAAGATCGAGCCGTAAATTCTATCTATCTATTGAAACAATTTAAACAACAATTTTATTTCTCTTATTTTAATAATAAATGAATCCGCAACACGTTTCAAACATGTTTTAAAACAACTACTTGGTCTGGACGGAGTCTCGTTGCCGAAACGTTGCGAGATCGATCTCGATCGGCAAATGTGACGTTGCTCGGATTTCCGGGAAGCGAGGAAAGAAAGAAAGACGTTTATTCTCCGTGCACGGAATGCAACGGGTTGCACGCCGGTTGTTTTCACCGGCGGACAATACGAGCGGAATTCCACGGCAGTTTAAACAAATCGCTCGATCGCGATTATTATTGAAAATCGCGGCCGAGGATGTTGTTGAAACATCGAGCGAAAACAGGGATTCGAGGCGTGGAAAAGGAAGGATCCAGGATTCACTCGCGTTCGTATTTTTCGACAAAGTATCCCACTCCTTTACTCCCAAATTATCCGTTCGTAATCTACGTAACTTTGGTCTATCCTATTAATTATAAATTAGATCTCTACGTTTCGTACGTAAAACGAACGCGTATTGCTTCGAGAAATTCCTATATTCTTAATCTAGAAACGAAACAACTCTTCTGCAATCGAGCCGTCTTCTAAACGAGAGAAAGAGAGAGAGGGGGGGGAGGGAGGGAGGGAGGGGACGTCAAACGATCGAAATTCGCGTGGAATCGCGGCCGACATCCGCGTGTCTTTCGATTTCGATTCGTTGACACGTTGCCTCGAAACCTGTCAAAAGTGTAGAGAATGCGCACAACCCCTGCGGCGCTCGCGACGAAAAGGCAGACGTACAGGCATCAACGGCGTTTCATTGACCGGGGGAGGGGACCTCCCTCCCTCCCTCTCTCTCTCTCTCTCTCTCTCTCTCTCTCTCTCTTTCCACGAGCGAAAAAATCGGCAGGACACGCGTTCGCTGTCCGATAAATCTACTAGAGACATCTAGGAGGGGGAGGAAGGGGGCAGGGAGGGGGTTGGCGCATTCGCGCAACGAATATCGCCATAAAGGCCAGCTCAAAAGTCAATCAAGCGGGCCGAATTACGTCGAAAAGCGCGGAGGGAGAGGCGGGCGGCCGCCACCGATATACAACAAAATGAAAGCTATCAGAGGTGACAATCCGCGGACGACAAATCAGCGTGTATATTTAATGCCCGTGGTGCCCACCCCGAGATGGAACGCTCTCTCCTCTCCCCTCGCCTCTCTTTTCGACTCCTTTCGCGGCTCTCCTCTCTCTCTCTCTCTCTCTCTCTGTGTCACCTCTTGGACCGAAATAATCCTCGAAACGAGGATCATCCTCTCTCTCTCTCTCTCTCTCTCTCTCTCTCTCTCTCTCTCTCTCTCTCTTTCTGGTGTTTTTGCCCCGCTCGGTCATCCAGCGCAATCAGCGCTGTTACATCGACCCCTTTGCGCTTTTGCGTATTTATATATTTAAGAAGGTCGAGAGTGTAATCGCGTTCCAAGATTTTCATGCAACGAAAGCGAATCTTTAACCGAATCTTCGTGTTGTTTCGGAGAAGAGAAAATGGTGAGAGAAAAAAAAAAAAAAAAAATCGGAGGATAAAATGTATCCTCGAAGCGGACGAAAGTCGCGTCATCGCGGCTAAATATTTTTATACAACATATTCGTTAGCCTTGCCGCTCATAGACGACCCATTTGCATAATATGTAAATGTATGCGCAATAGTTTCGATTGTATGTAAATGGTAATAGGTATATACTCGCGTGTTTTTTGCGCAACGTTCCTCGGCTTCAACCGTTCTTTGACTTTGCCTGCGCTTCGGCTTGCCGCCCGCTTCTCTCTCTCTCTCTCTCGAAACGTCTTCGAGCAGAACGCACCTCTTCTCCCTCCAAATCTAATTTATAACGCGATGTCTCGGCCATCGACGACATTCCTTTCGACGATTCGATCGTGAACGATCGGCCTCCAACACCGAGTAATCGCGTTTCCCTCTTGTCCACCCCGCGGGGAGGGTTCCAACCACCCGTGGATCCCGCGGCGCTGCGCCCCGTGGCGATCCCTCCCCCCCTCCGCGTCCCACCGTATACGACGCCAACTGACGAAGGATGACGACGGGCATTTCGAACTCGTTCGAACTTTGTTACACCGTCTCGTCCACGCGTTACCGACTCGAAACCGAGAGTGAGATCGCGATTGAACGGTGGGGGAGGAGGGGGGACGTTAATGGATTTACGCTTCGAAATCGAAAGTTGATTGGCCTCTGTTATATTTGTATCGAGTGCTCGAATTCCGATCGATATTAATATATCGTTCGATTTCCGTATCATGGGCGGGGAGGGGATCTTATCGACCCGAGTAAAAAAAAAAAATTTGTGAAGCGTGTTAAATTTGAAGTGGGGCGAGCAAATTATTCGAGAGAGAGAGAGAGAGAGAGGGAGAGAAAATCGGTTGGGGCGCCGCCGGTTGTTTATGGAAATTGATTATATTTCATGCATTTCCGTCTATTTATATATAACCGAACGAGGCAGATTGTTAGATTCATTCGATTCATTGTAAATTATCCAGGCTAGAAAATATTTTGCTTTGCAAAATAGGCGTCCCACTTGTTGAAAAGCGAACGCAGGAATCGCCAATTAAAATTCTAACTCCACTTTAATACGCTGGCTTTTTACTTAAACGTCACGAGATAACATTTCTCCTTCGAGAAAAATTCTCTCATCCACGCCCTCGATCGGCGAAGCATCCGTGCGACTCGACAACGGCAAACGCGAGAAAAGAGCGAGAATCGCATGCAACATTTCGTTTCAAATCGAATCCTTTCTGATAATTGGACGCGGGTGGTGCGACAGTTATCCGCGTTCGTAAGCGAGTGGCCGATGCCCCGCCGAGCAAAAATTGACGCTTAATGCGAATCGCAGGTTAGATTTCTCGGGGCGGTGACGGGGCCGTTTCGCCGATCGAAATTCCATTTCCGATCGGCCAAATTGCCCACCCGCCGCTCCATTCACCGCCCGCCTTTCGTTGCTTTCAAATTAAGTTGTATTAGAAGGATAACCGTAAATTTCGTCGCAACGAGTATATCGAGGGGACCCTCTCTCTTATGAAAATATCCTAAACTCGAGAAACCCTTGGCGAGGATCGATCGATTCGAGATCTCAAAATCCGAATGAAGTAGAACATCGAAATTAAGCAACGAAAGGAGATTAAACGGGAGATGCGCGAGAGAGGGGAAAAAACGAGTCGAGGAAATCTCTCCCTCCGTGATTTCACGATATCGAGTCGATCGTGACTCGTTGGTTTTGCACGCGGTAGCTTGCAACTTGGTGGGGCGCACTCGATGATCTTTCCGCAAGGAGCTGCCACTTATCCGCTGGCCGCCCGCTAAATCGAGCCGAGCCAACGAATCGAGCCACGGTTTTAACGCTATCTAGGCGCGACGAAGCCGCGGGAGAAACTCTAGGAAACGAGCGTATTACCCTTCTCCTCTTATTATCCTTCTCCCTCGTCTACCGCCCCTCTCTCTCTCTCTCTCTCTCTCTCTCGCTCGTCCCTCGAGCGCGATGCTCTCTCTCCCCTCTGTCCTCCTTTCTGCCTGTTTACACACTGCAAAGCAAACCTGAGAGGCCTCGTCGGCCAACGATGCCTACGATCGATCGGTTGCAACGCGGAGGATGGAAAGAACCGGCCATCCTTGTTCCTCCCTGTATCAGCCGCCGATGGATTCGCCGATCGTGTCACTTTCCACGAAGGTATTATAAGAACAAGGGAAGGGAGAAGGGGAGAAGGAGGAGAGGACGTTCCTCCTCGAGAAATTTCGAGAAAGGGAGAAACAAAGAAGGAAGCGAGGGAAAGGAGCAAACGATTGTTCCTTACACCGACTGTGTTGTTCCACACACAGGGGGCTGATGATACGTTGCGCGCTGTCCGGTATCGCGGCCCCGAAGGGGGGAGCGCAGGAAATCGGATCGCATGTCTGCCTCGAATCTTTCCGCCATCTTGCGAGAATTCTTTCCACGGTAGCGAGCGACGAGCGGCGAAAACCGAGCTCTGCGATTACATTCCCTTATAAATATGCAAATATGGCGGCACTGTGCACGTAGGGAGAAGAAACGGAGGAGGAGGAGGAGGAGGAGGGGAAGGGGAGTGGCGAGAGGCGAGGGACAGGGGAGAAAGAAACGAGGTGTGTGTGCGCACACATCTATATACGTGCGTATATGTGCGCGAAAGAGAGAAAGAGGGGGTGGAGGAGAAGAGAACCGCGGTGGGCTCGAACGAACGTTTGCGCTGGTAGGGGGAGGGGGGGGAGGAGGAGGGCGCAAAAATAGAGAGTATCGCGGTAATAATTATTGATTAGGTATTCGTGACCGACTCACCATCGCGAGAACCGTACCGCCGGCGCAACTACAAGACTACGGCTGCTCTAAGTAACTGCACGATCTCTCCCTCCCCCCTCCATTTTCTTCTTCTTCTTCTTCTTCTTCTTCTTCTTCTTCTTCCACGCCGATCAACGAGCCCAACCGGTCTTCTCTCGTTACATCGAATCGGATCGATCGATCGATCCTTCCTCGGTTGTGCATATTCCACGAGAGAAGAGAGAGAGAGAGAGAGAGAGAGAGGATGATTCCTCTCCCGCCGCTCGATTTTTTCGTACGCTATGGTTTCTTAAACCGCACTTTCTCCGAGAGGGGGTGAGAGATCGCGTATATAAGGGCGAAAAAAGAAGAGGAGAGGGAGTGGAAGGCGGCGGTACGCCCCTCCTCGGCTCCCCCTCGTGCATCGTGTCCATAATTTTCGTAATTCTGGGCTTTCGGCCAACCGTATTCCGGCTACCAGTCTTTACCCGGGCCCCTCTTGTTGCTCGTGCGCGCCTTTCGATTTGGGGTGTCCGCGCGCATCAAGGACGACTTCGAAACTTGGAGGGGAAGGAGGAGGTTCTGGTCCTCGATTAAAATGGACTTTTTTTTTTCTCTCGAAAAGTATCGATATCTTTTTCTTCAAGAAGAAATCGTGTCCCTCCACCAATTCTCACCGATTCTTTCTCGAAACGTTTCGTTCTCGAGTTTTTCGAAAATGTTCGAACGGATGACGCCGCGGGAAGCTGCAACGTGGTGCATTATCATTCACCCTGCCCATTATCCGTCGTCCAACGTCCCCGCATCCACCACCGGCGTATCCCCCTTTCGCATTCGACGAGATGGAAATTTAGCGGAATCATTCGCGATTTACGACGGGGCAAACGTGCCGCCACCCCCTCGCCACTTACCTCGGCGAGAAAGATGAACGGCTCTAACACTCGCTCCCTTCATTCGCGATCATTGTCGCGATAATCCTGCCGCCTCTCTCTCTCTCTCTCTCTCTCTCTCGTTACATGCAAACTAAATAATAAAACGTTCTTACGTTTCGTATGAAAAATGAAAGGAAGAAACGCGGAAGCTGTGCCGTTGTCGAGAATAGTAATCGAGAAATTATTTACGTTCGTCACTATATTTGGGTCTTCTTCGAGAATAATAAGATTTTAACCCTTTGCGCTCGATCAAGCAACGAGACTCTCCTGGAATATAATTGTATTAAAAATGTGTACGGCGGCATACGAGTGCAAAGCGGAATTTTAAAAGAAATTTAATGGTAAAATCATAGCCTCGTGTGACACAAGAGGGTGTTGTTACACCGATAATTCCACAGAACCGAAATTGAACGGCCAATTAAAGACTTGTATTCAGAATGCTTAAGATTGACTTTGGAAAATCTCTGAACAGATTGAAACGGACGAAGAGAAGTTGAAATGGAAAGTAATTAATTCAGAATCGGTATATACAAGTATACCAATTAAATTTTACTTTAAAATAAAACTCGTTCCTCGGTTTCGGTAACATTTCGGAAGAAAGTGCGATCTTCATTGTTACTCTTGCGGGAGATAGAAGATGGAATCGAAGTTGCGGTGTATCTTTTAGTTTCTCCCCCCACCTCCAAGTGCAATAATCGAGCGACGATACGTAATAATCGCGCGACGATTTATAATCGACGTTTCACGGCACGCGCGACGCGATTCGGAAAATTGGGCGAAATCGTTCCGCCGTTAATTCGTAAATAATCCAGCCGATGAATCCGTTTCGACGGCGGATCGATTCATCTGCCAAATCGTCGAGGAAGGGCGTTCTTAACCGCGTTGAACTCGACCAACTTTTCATTTTTCCATTTTTCGAGATGAAACGAATTCGCGTAATTATCGCGTGTAATGGAATTACAATTACCCGGTGGCTGGAAAAGTAAAACGAAAAGTTTTAATATCATCTCGAACGTCGATTTATCAAAATTCTGTACGGCGGCCTTTCGAAAACCGCCTCGTCCACGAAACGTTGGAAATGATCCAGAGAGATGGCGAATCGGTTTCAAAGCACGCACGCTTACTTTCGTATGCGAAGGAAGGATCGAAGTTTTTCTATATTCGTCCGTTCACAACAGCTGGACACAAACAATGACCGGCGAAATATCACGATTTCGCAATTTTTCCCCGGAACAAATAAGCACGGATTTCGACACTTCTTCTTCTCTCCGCGTTAACGAACGATCATTGTTTCGTTTGTGGAGCAACCCTTCGCGCGAAACTCTTTCAACGAGGCACAAAGACGAAAAGTGTAAATTAACGTCGTGACGCGTGACGCCGCGTTTCGTGTCGCCCAGACGTTGGCCACGTTCTTATCTAGAGGGAGATCGTTGATCCTTGCCGTTTCTCCATACGAAAATTTTCCATACCCTCTGTTATGAACCTAATCTGATCCTCTTCTAAGGATGACGATTAATTAATTTTACACCTCTTCGTGAAACTTCTCGTGTTCAAAATTATTACATTGAAAATAATCGAGGCGCGTTTAATTTAATCTTTCTTCCTAATTTATCAATCTACGTAATATCAGAAGTAGAAATTCACGATCAATCCTGCGACAATAAACGAGAATCGTACGGAAAGGATCCGCGTAAGTGGGATTCTTCTCGCGTGCTCGTCGTTGTGTTGGTGGTGTTGCGTAGGCGAGCGCGCGTTTCCCGGGCACAAAGTGCGAGGTAATTAGTTTACATCGTGCGAATCGTGTAAACTTCGCTACGCATCGATTAAATGCCGCTGCTGGTGGCGTTGTCGAAGCCACGGCTTATCGTTCGTATAGATTTGCCCCGATCGACCTCACCGCCCGCGTTTCACCTTTGCATGCCGATAGAAATTGGCAGGCCGCGCGACACCCGAAACCGCCTCTCGAAAAGCCACTGTTGCGGCCTCGTTCGATCGGCCAACTGATCGCGCGCAACCCATTCGCAACCCACGAGAGATCTCCTCGTTGACACCGATTACCGCTCCCTTCTTTTCCCTTAATTATTATCCGCTCGTTATTACACCCGTTTATTCGTGGAACGAGCAACGCACGCACGAATTTTTAAATCGATCAGATCCACCATAGATTGCTCGTCTAAACGATTTCGATCCGTTTCCAAGTGGAACGAAGGTGTGCACGTTTTATTTTCTCATTCGTGCGAAACATGGTCGGATAATTAAAATCGTATCGTATCAACTTTATCTTAGGTGAATTAACGAATTAACGTCAAACGATTAAAAAGATTAATCATTAATCTAAAGAGAGTTAGATCGGATTTTTCGAAACATCTCGTTTCGGTTTAATATTTGGAATATAACTTTTTTCCTTGCCGCAAATTCTCCGCTCCCAGACGAAAATCGATGGCGCGAGAAAAAGTCCGACTACAAAAGCGCAAAAGTCCATGATTTTTCAGCCTTTGGAGAGGATAGAGAGGGCGGCATTTGTATTGAGAAATATAGACGCGCGTAGACGCGTGCACGTGTAAAAGGGGTGCGAACGAGCGCGAGCAGGAATAGGCGGGGCTGCAGATGCGTACTCGTGTGCATGCCTCGGTTTCTAATCAGGCATAGTAGTTCTCGGAATCCCTCTGCCTATAATCGATCAGTCGGGTTATAAATTTTTCCGCTGAAACATCCTGAACCTTCTCTCCTCCGCCTCTCTTTCGCTCGCCCGTCCGATCGATTCTCTTCTCGTTCGTGAAATGACGTGGTTCGATCGAACGAGCTTATATACACCGCTCCCGCATATTCACCCGATTCTTCAGCTTTTTCCACGATCGACCTTCGTCCGTCCAACGACAGCTATTGTCGTCGTCGTTTCGAAGGGTTCAATGCGCGTATCACGATCGCGTAACCGTAAAAAAAAAAAAAAAAAAATACCGTTTCTCCCACTCGTTCGGAAGAGAAGTTGGCCGGTCATCTATAAATTCTTCCAACGAGGGGGGAGGGGCAATAATCATTTCAATTCGTCCTTCTTCCATTCCACTCTATCTCGATATATATATATATATATATATTTCTCTCTTTCCTTCCTTCGTCGCGAAACGTGATCCTACTCGGCTAATAAAATGTGTGTCATTCTCGTGTTACGACCATTTTCTTATCTCCGAACAAGCTTAAGCACGATATTTACTACTCGTTATGGGATCACGGCTCGGGACCGACTTGCAAAAAACGTGAAATTCGATCCTCGCTTTATCTCGGTGGACATAACAGTTAGCGAAAGACCAACAGGTATCGGCGAGCCGGCCGTTCGGCTAAAAAAAATTTATGGCGTGAAATTACTCGCTTCACCGGGTCCAAGGACGTTTCGCCTCGGTGGGGATGGCCACCGCCGAAACGTTCTTATATATCCGCAAAAAATTCTCGAGCGAACAAGCGACACAAAACACGACGTGTGTGTGTGTATATATATATATATATATATATATATATACATCGACGAATGGAAGAAACACAGGGCGCGTTGTTAGAAAAATAACGCGAATAAAAAGATCGTGGCGCGTGCGCACTTTAATTAAATTCCGAGTTGCGAGCGAACGGTTGAAAAGGCGGTTACAATAGTCGCGTTATAATTCACCGCGATAAAGGTGAAAAGTAAAAGGTTCCTTTCGGTTCGGTTGCGGGATGGAGGGCGGGGAGGGGGGGAAAGGAAAGGAGGGAGGGAGGGAGGTTTGAAAAAGGGAAGCGGCAAAGGTTGGCGGCGTTGGTTCGCGAGGCGCGAACCATCGCGGCTCGCTGTTCCGCGACGCAGTTGGCAGCGATTAGCGGCTCTCGTCGCGCGCGAAACCACGGCTCGAGAGCGGCGGCCGCCTCGTTTTCCACTCTTAGTTATAACCCCGTGACGTTCCCATGGCATAAACAAAGCGTAACCGCCAATTCCGACGATGAAATATTATAAGTAATAACATATACGTGTATAGGCAGGGAGGGCAGGCTACGTGTTCTCCTCGGCCACGGGTTTCTCGCGGGACTCGCGGCAGAGAGAACGAAGATAATAACACGGCACTAAACTATACTCCTCGATACGCCGTACCTACATATAATTGTATAATTATTATTAATGATATCGGGTCCCTTACCGCGGTTAAACGCGCCAACCGATCGGCCCATACTTGCCCGAGTCTTACTTTGTTCTACTCCGCCGTTCCGCCCCATCCTCCCTTCTTCTCGCCCTTCCCTCCCCCTTCCTAAGAGGAAACCTTCGTATTATCGCCTTCGTAATCGGCTCGCGGAGGAGCGACATTTCGACGACCGATATGATGCCTCCTCCACCGAGAGGAGGGAGGCCAATCTTTCTTTCTTTTTTTTTCTCCTCTTCCTCTGCAAAAGTACGAGTCGATCGTTCGAGTTCGGGGAGGCTCCGGGCAATCACGTAATTCCTTCCGTTATTTATTGCCTTGGCTCTGTAGCCCCGTTTTTTTCTCTCTCCCCCGATCCCGAGGACCTTGACACGGGTCGAAGGAATCGAAAGGAGGCGGAGGCGATCTTCTCTCTCTCTCTCTCTCTCTCTCTCTCTCTCTCTCTCTTTTTCTCGAACGCAATTTTCGAATCGTCGAACGATTTTAAGATCGGCGAAGTGGTGAGAGCGAAGATGGGAAGAAAAGAGAGGAAAGGAGCAGAAGAGGCGCTCACTTGTTGGTGTTCCGTCGAGGCTATGCAAATGACAGACGCGTGTCAGCGAGCCGATTCACCGACACCTTCTGAATAAAGGGATCGAGCTTGCCCACCCGCCCTGGAAATGAATCGAAAATTCATTTTTCTCCCTTTAATAACCGGAACCACGACCGATCACGAGAGGAAAAAAGGACGAGTCGTATGCGTGCACCAAACGAGAGGAGGGAGGAGAAAAAGAAGAAGCGTGGACGAAAGTGCGGACGGAGAAGAGGGGGGAGAAGCGTGCACGTGGAATATTAAGAACGGATTAACATAAGGGGACAGAAGCGTGCGTGTCTTCGAGATCGTGACGACGTTATCGATTGTCGTCGAGTTCTAGGCTCAGCCACGTATATCGCGTGTACACGCACTCTCCGCGGGGCCGACAATGAGACGAGGACGAGGTTAAAGACTCGGCGTTTCGGGAAGAGGAGGAGGGCCTGAACAAAAAGAGGAGAGGAGGGACGGGGGGGGAAGGGAAAGGGAAAGAAGAAGAAGAAGAAAAAGAAGAAGAAAGGAAGAAAGAGGAAAGAGAGGAGCACCCGCGGGACCAGAGAGAACTCGCGGTTGTATTGTGTCAACCACGAGGCCATACACGAGGCGACGTTACTGGCAACCATAACTGTACCTGCATTCCGATCTTCTGAATAACGCCGGAATAATACGGCTGGAAAAAAAGGATGCCCCTATATCCGTGTATTCGCATACACGCGCTAACTGTCTTCGACAACGCCGTGTTTCGAAGGATGATGATTTCTCGCATTTTATTCGTTGCCCGATTCGATCCGTCGATATTTCTTCTTTTGATAAAAACGGATATCGAAAGAACGAGTTTTTACTCTTACTCGAGTATTTTTTATATTCAAGAAGGTTGTACCAAGAGTCTTTAGAATTGTATTACGCGTACGATTGATCGTGATCTCGGTGCACGATCGAATACGTCCCTTATCTGGGATAAAGAAAAGTGGAAACGAATGTGGAGGATGGGCAGAGAGGCTGTCATTAAGACAGATTTTCCGGCACGCGGTCGCCTGATTGCCTCACGTGCAACGCGCGATCATTCGGTTCGATGATAATCCCCGTCTCTGTCGGCGAACGCCACCAAGGAAACGGACAGGGAACGGGCCAAGGGAACGATCTCTGCCACGATCATACGCAATTACACGGTGAATCTTTAATAGAACGTTAGGGAATTACTCGAGCGACCCGTGATGCAACCGTTCCAACTGCGCGAATTCTTTCTAGGATCTGCGCACGATATTGTAAACATAAATGGAACGCGAATTCGGTTTGCGGAAATTGTTTTCACTCCAATTTCTCCCGCGCGATCGCGGAAAACGGCAAAAGCCAAAACCGAGAATTTCCTCTGTCCTGTTTTATCTTTATCAGACAATCCGATCCGTCCCTTTCTCTCTCGAGGAGGAATCATCGAAATTTGTTTCGCGACGGAAGAGGAGGAGGAGGGAGAGCCTGGAGCGAGCGTGAAATGACTTTCCAAAATTCGAAATTCTGGACGAGAGCTGAACGATAAAGCGGCCCGTTTCCGGCGGCCACTTAGATACCACAATTTGCTAGATGGTCGCCCAGGGCGAGCTCCATCCACTCGGCCAACCTTTGCTTTGTGTCTCCGCCGGACAGGACAGCGAGAGAATTCGATTTAACTACCACGTGGCCACGGAAATGCCCGGTGTGCGTGACCACGCTTCGATTCTACAGGGTGCGCGTTCAATTCCAAAGATCCTCCCTTTCTTCAGCTCGAGGAGGAGGAGGAGGAGGAGGAGGAGGAAATTTTTCGATCCTCGACGAGAGTAAACAATTATTGCAAGCGACTTTCAATTCTCTTTCCTTTAAACGCGAAACTTAATTATTACTCGATCAATCGATTCGCTTCGATTTTAAATCGTTCCTACATGTTATATATATATATACAAAAAGAAATAAATAGTTAGAAAGAAGAAAAGAATTTGGAAGAGATTCGATCATGAGACGAGCAGCGTTCGCGAAGGATCACCCGTTACCCGCGCAGGGGACAAAGGGACGGTATGCATACGCGTCCCTCGCCTATTCGCCATGGAAATACGATGTAATTTAATGCGGGACTTTTGACGGTCGATGCCCGATGGGATGTCTTTGCACGGATGTCCACCACCAGTCGCCTCAAAGGTGGACGTTCTTCGCCGTTCCACTCGAAATTGCGTTAACTCGAAAAGGGTGGCGGCGAGCCGTGGTGGATTCACCAAGAAGAAGAAGAAGAAGAAGAAGTAGAAGTAGAAGGAGCAACGTCTAGCGTGAGCGGGGATAGGGAAGGGGGGAGGAGGTAGGCGCGACCAGAGCCGTGCTCGAATTTATAAAATATCATTAATCATCGGACTGGCAACGATATACCCGGGGCCCGATCGAAACGTGTGTTTATGCCATCTCGCGGGACCGTTTAGACGTGATTTATCGTAAGAAATTATCGGAATGCTAGAAATACCGTATCATTATCTGCATCTCGCATATATATATATAAATATCTCTCTCTCTCTCTATATATATATATATAGAATTTAGTACAGCTAGAAGACGAACGATCGTGGATCTCCTTCCTCGAAAATTCCTCCACAGAGGAGGAATGGAAACGCGGCGGCCCCTCTTTCTATCGCGTCCTCCTTTTTTATCGCGGCTCGTACAAAACGGACCAATTCGCGCTCCTTTCCATTCGAACCATTTATCGTTGAAAAGAGCCGTGCCGGTTTGGCGGACCGATTAATTCCATGGACCGTTTAAACACCCCTCTTTGGTTTTGAATCGCCGGTTTCCATCACGCCGTTTGAAAAAAACCTCTCCCCCCTCCCCTCTCCCCGGAGCGGTGTAAAATTCATCCGTTCCCCGGTTATTTCTAAAGGTATTGTAAATTTTCCGCCGTTCCCGCGCGAAACGCACTCGCGTTTCGTTCCGTTTGTTACCGGGGCAGGGACGTGTGAGAAAGGGCGAAAAGTTAATTTGCAATTTTAATGATCGACTTTTTTTTCGTGCCGACAAAGCGAAGGAGCGGGAGGGGGAGGTCGGTCGAGGATTTAATGAAACGATGTTACGTTAGGAGGAGGAGGAGGAGGAGGGAGGGCCCCTCCGTACAAGGCTCCCGCGACAGAGTATAATGCCCCGCCGTTGTCGCAATTGTCTGGTTACAAGCAACAATACGGTGCTCCAGGCTGACCTAGAATTCGCCCACCGGTGTCTATTGAAATCTGCATTCGCGGATCGCGAGCCGCAATCGCGGCAACATGCAAATGTTCCGCCGACGACGTGCTTGCGAAATTCCTCCGATCGCAATTAACGTTTGTCCGTCCTTCGCTCCTCCTCCTCCTCCTCTTTTCTTTCGACAATCGTACGAAAAGGTTGGTAGAAGGGGTCGTTTATGGATATATACCAATCGATTCCTTCTCTCGAGCAACAACGTCTCTCGGAGAGACCGACGATTATATCGATCGAGTCTTTAGACAGAGGAAAGAAGCAAGGCGGAGGGAGGAAATGGAAGGAGCGCGACAGGAATGGAGGGAAGAAGAAGAAGAATAAGAATAGGAAAGAGGGAGAAGAGGATATATAAGGCTGGGGGGATAATTTCGATATTCGGTGATTTCGGTACCCGGTAGCATGATCGGGCATAACGCTTATACACCACGAGCCCTGTGGATGGTGGTTGGCCTCGAGGCACTGATATTATGCCTATCCCTCCGTGATCAGCGCCTACGTCGAAAAAATCGCAACGCGCGAGGAGGCAGCGCGTTTTATTCCAAGGAGGCCGAGACATTTTTTGCGTCTAGCCGCTAGTAAATGCAGGGTGCGTGCGCGCCCTTACCCTAAAACGGGAGTCGAGGAGGAGGAGAAAGAGAGAGGGGGGTGGATGATAGGAGAGCTTAGTACACACGCACGCGGGGAGGAGAAATTCGGAACTTTGAAAAAAAGGGGGCGAAAACGTCGGAAATTGCACGTTTCGAATGCAAATCTCGAATCAGGTCCTCGCGACCTCCCTTCGCTCTTTTCGAGAGAAATCGAAGGGGAGATGGCCTTCGGCGAGAATATATATATATATATATATTATATATATATATATACATATCCTCCTGGTCTAGCCTCCTGATAGATACCATCGTCTCTCGCTATATCTCCGCTCGAATCTTCTCGGTAGCTATATACAGTCCCTACGAGGATGTAACACAGTCATTAATTTTTTTGCCAGAGCCAGCGATCAAGGACTCCTACCATTTTCCTTCTTCTTCTTCTTCTCCTTCTTCTTCTCTCTCTCTTTATCTCGCAGGAAATTTCAGTCGAATCGCGATACTGGTTGTGCGATAGTGGTGGTGGTGGTGGTGTTTATGACGGGCGCACGCTTCGCCCAGTTTCGCACGTATTCGCACGCGACCTTGAAAACATTCGGATACAAACGCGCCTCTGGATATATAAATTCCGTGGCTCGAAGGTGTACGTGTTAAATACGTGTACGTATCGTGGCTGTGCGTGTAAATGTATTATATACGTGTATATATAATATATACAGGTATAAATATATATTTGTTATATATATTTGTTATATTATATATATATATTCGTCGAGCGAGGAGGTATGGAGGGTAGGTAATGCAACAAGTGGCGGTTTTCACGGGTTTTCCAGGGGATGAAACGGAACGGGCCGGTGGTGGATCGAGTCCCACGCCACCTCCGCTTCCACGGGCAAAACCGCCGACACTTCCACCCCCTCTGTACCACCCCTTAACGGCCACAAAGCTCCTGCCGGGAATTTAAGGGTGGAAACCCTTACGGCGCTTGGCCCCTCTCGGGTTGAGATAGGTCGAGCGACGATCGACCGTCCCTCGACCTTGGCTCCGCGATTACGGGATCAGCGGGAAAGAAAAGGAAAAGGAATATATTTATCCTCCCTTTTATATATATATATATATATACACACACACACACAGCTTCGCACAGAAATTCTTCGATGGAAATCGACGTGGACGACGAGACGTTTAACGAATCGTATTTTTTCGCGGAAGGGGGAATCGTGCTGGCAATTTTCTCTCTCTCTCTCTCTCTCTCTCTGCGCGATGTAATTCGAATTGCGCTCCGCGCAACGATTGGCAAATGGTTTTTATTACGGCCGGGCAATCTTGCTTTCTTTTAATTCTCTATTTAACGTCAGTTCCACGAATATGGACGAGGCCGTGGTATGCTCGATGGCCGGGGCCCCGGTTGCATTTCGTTCGAGGAGGGTTCGTTCGAGGAGTATGCATTTCCGAGTTTAGCGCCGGTGGAAACCATTATTTGAAATCGGCGGACGCGATTGGCCGGCACGAAGGCACGGAGAGCGGTTCGCATGATTAAGATCATCCAATGATTCCTTCTCTATAATGATAGGCTCTGGCGTTCTCCTGCTCTCTCTCTCTCTCTCTCTCTCTCTCTATGTGTATATATCTTGATGGTGGGGAGGTTCGCGGGCGGGAGGGGGAGGCATTACGCGAGATTACTAAAAAAAGAATCTTATGCTAATGAAAATGCCTGGAATCTCCTCCCCCCTCGTCTGCAGCTCTTACTCACGAATCCTCCTCGAGACCCCGCTCCCAACCAACGTCTTCTCCCAACAAATGACAACCTGCGCGATTCCTCTCGAGTTCGTTCTTCTTCTTCGATGGATATCGAAAAAATTTCTCTCCTTTCAATCGTTGGTCAAGATTTTCCCAGACTTTCTTCTTTCTTCTTTCCTTTCTTTTAAATCGAAATAAATCGAAGATGAACTACGGATATTGTTGTAAATATATGTTGAAACAGAAATGATGTCGGATTAAAATTCTGAAACGAAGCGATCCTCGAACGTTGTTTCGCGCGAATCATTCTCTCGTCGAGGAGAGAAGGAAGGATAAAGGAAGGAAGGGAAGAATAGGTAGGTAGTCGGCCGGCTCGGGCCGATGGTTCTTATTATTTTCATTACGTGGTTGTAATGAAGCATTAACTGCGAAGGCAGCTAGAAGCTGAGGGGGGAAGGGACGCACAGTCGTCGTGGATGGAGTTTGACGAATTGAAAAAAATCATTTAGCAACTGGCTATTATAATAATACGTGATTCGTTTATCTCATCTTCGTACAGTCGGTTGAATTAACCTTCCTCCCGGATCCGTTCCAGAGAACTACTCTCCATCCTCCATCATCCTGTTCTTCCCTTTTTTAAAATATCGAAATATCTTACAATTCTTTGTACCGAGTCTTCTTTCGGGTTTAATTCGATTTTTCTTCCTTCTCCTTCTTCTCCTTCTGGAATAAGGAAATTCGAGGAACAGAGGAGCCTCACAAGTTTGTCAAGATCCCGTGCTGGAAGGCACGATCGCGGAAGCGTCGTGCTGCTGTCGCGGACTGTACGATAATGCAGCCAGGATGGATACCTCCGCATTACAATATGAACTTGGACCGCCTCGGTCACGTTCGCCCGATGTGTGTGTGTGTGGTCCACCTCTTAGGTCCCATCCATGCCTTCGACCTTTTTTTTCTCCTCCTCTCCCCCCTTTATACGTTTCCTCCACTGTCCCTGCCATCTTCCCTCCTCCTCCTCCTCCTCCTCCTCCTCCTCCTTCATCCTCGACTTTGTTCCTGTTGCTCGCACTGCAAAAAGGACGGAAACTCATTATCCTCATACGAGATTTTACGAGCGTGGCAGAATTCGATTCGAGGGGGGAAGCTTCTGGAGCTGGATGGAGGAGCCTCTTGAGCGAATCGAATAAGTTTATAGCGAAAAAGTAAAGTTGTTAATTTTTCAAGGGGAATCCGTTCGATTCGATTCGACTCGACGAGTCAAATAAGGATCATCCCGAGATAAAGATATCGATTTTTCGAGTTTTCACTGCACGTGAAAGCGATGGATCGAGATCTTACCTCCGAGTTAGGATTCGATTCAACGATTCAACATTTGCATACATCTCTCTTACCGTTCACGTTTCACTTTCGCGATGCGATTCTTGTTACGGCGAACCTCTTGCTATTTCCACGGAAAATCGTCTCTCAAAGCAGAAAGAACGTTTTGTCGTTAAGGAAAGGAAGCGTGGTGTAAATTATCGATATATTATTGATATTTAATTCTGCCGAATGAATATAAATGATGAGATACGTGGCGAGAGGTCGCAACCCGATGAGAAAAGTCGATCGACTATTTAAAAAAAAAAAAAAAAAAAGAAGAAACATTATATAGTCGTTATATAAACAATCTTAACAGCGAAAAACTTGCTGAGCAACTTCCGTTCCTTTTCTATTTCAAATTGTCTCTATTATATATCTGTATACAATATTTTTTATTCCCCATTCTTTCTTACGTGTAATTGAACACGTTGCTTGTGTTAGCCTCGTTTCAAGTAAGTCGTCCGATTTTCTACGAAGAACGGTGTCGTTGGAAAAACGATTTGCCATTAGGCCAGCGATTGATTTCGTTTTACAGTATATAGTTTTCGGGATGAAAAATGGATGGATGAAGGGGAAGGGGTTCGATCGTGTTAGCCACGGCTGTGTTGCGTTCACTTGTCCCTTGTTTGTGAACGCGTTCACAACTACTGGGATAATGAATAATCCATGAAGTTCTTCGGAGGAGGAAGTGAACATTAGCTTCGCCTTGTTCATTGGTCACTTTGCATGAAACGCACAAATGTTTACACTCTATAATCCGTGCGAACGAATTATCCACGAAGCCATAAAGTCTTTTATATCTCTCTCTCTCTCTCTCTCTCTCTCTCTATTAACATTCGCGTTAATAATAATAATAATAATAATAATTGCACATACAGTTCGTTGACAAATTATTGTTCCCAGATCATAAAATTCGAATCGAGTATCTCGTTTATCTCGACTGACACGGTTCGATTGAAATTTTCGACATCTTCTTCTCGTTCAAAAATTGTCATATCGAGAGCTTATCGATAATAAGATCGAGAACGTGGAGATCGAGATAAACAATTCTAGAAGGATTTCTCTCTTTCTTTTTTCTCCCCATTGGAAAAACAACTTTACCACTAGCGAATATCGAAACCTAATCGAGATTTACGGCTGTGAACAGGAGACAGATCGAGCGATGGGAAAAAATGTAATCGCGTAATGACGGTTCGCCCCGGCTGACACCCGGTGATTGGCGACCCTCCACCGCCAGTTTCGTCATTTGCTTTCCGGCTCGCTGCGGTGGCCAGCTCCACCGTGATATCCTCGGTCGTCGGTCAACGACATCGATTCCTTTTGTTTGTTCGCCGTTTCGATTATTCGAACCGTTTCAGAGCTCCGTTTCTCCCGCACGTAAGTTTCGTTCGCCGGACGGATGCGTATATAACATTACGCCCGAATACATAACGTATCATTTTTTTTTGCAACGAGATTTTTGGAAAATAATAATTTTAAGAATAACTCGATACGAAAATATTACCTCAAACTCTCCGTACAATCAATCAGATTTTTATTTTATTACCAATTTTCATATGTCACTTTTGGATGGAGTGAATTAACGATTATTGTTCATTGGTGGTGACAAATCGCGTTACTTAAAAGCTCTGCACTCCTTCAATTGTCACGATGCGACGATAATTGCATTTTTATCGTACTTTTTGTCGCACGTTGCGTTTGAAGATGGTTAACAAAATATTGAAATAATAAAGTTTACGAAGAAATTGAAACGTTCATGCAAGGAAAAATATCCATTTTCCTCAAACAGCTTCCTATGATGATCGATGCAGTTAAAAATAAAGCGATTAGAAAATAAATATTTGTACTTGCCGATATATCCAACGTACATTCGCGTTATTATAAGATTCCTTCCTTCATTTTCACGTATCCCTCCGTATTTAAAAATACCTGTATCGATCCTTCGCATTATTAATCCTACAAAGAGTTCTCCAACTTGTCGTGTCGAGCGAACAAATTTAAACAACTCGATTTCTTCTCGACTAACATTTTAACTACACATCATATATATATCTCACGAGAAGAAACAAAATTTACGGGGAAAAAAAGAAATACATTGGCTGCTCGACGAGAGATTGACATGTGTCCACTCGAAAAGAGGGAAAAGAGAGAGAGAGAGAGAGAGAGAGAGTTTCAAGGAGCAAGGAACAAATGGCTCGCGAGCTCGTAAATACAGAAGCGTGTGTAAAAGTGTGGCGGGGCACGGGATGGATTAAAACGCGCGTGCTGGGTTACGGTGGTTACGCCGGGGTGGTCCGACCCCCGTTGCGAGTAATGTCGATGAATTATACCCATAAGTCTGTGCCAATGTGCGTGACGTGTCCTGCGGGGAGAATAGCGAAGCGACCGGTGATGTCGATTCGTCCAATCAGGCTACGCCCTGTAAATGGAAATCCAAAAGTTCCTGTCCGTATATCGGAAATGCACCGATCCCGCACGCACATTTCGTACTCTCCCTCCCTCCAGATTTACATCCGAAATGATATTTCGAAGATGGACAGTTTGGCCAGATTGGAAATCTGCAAATCTTCTTCATCTTCGTTTCACTTAGTTTCCTTATATATTACGTATAACTCTTGCGCGAGTTGCAACGAAGATCGATAACAATTGAGGGGACGAGAGGAAGATGTTCGATGTTCGGTTAAAGGATTCGGTTAAAAAGAGAAGTGTCTTGCCGAGAAGAAGGGGTGTTACGCACCCGGTAACCCAGTCCCGTGACCCACCGCTGGAAACGGCTGAAAATCCTCTCTCTCTCTCTCTCTCTCTCTGCCTCTCTCACTCTCTCCCCTCGTGTTTGGAATTGATTCGACCGACTACCCCTCGCTTTTTCATCCCTCGGTCCTTGGGGTGCGGCCTTTCGAAAGGGGAGTGCAAACTCTCTCGAATATTATTGCGGTGGCGGGCGCGAGTGGAGACGAGTGTTCCACGGTTCGATGAAGTCGTAGGAAAATGGTCGGAATTTTTTACGATTTTTCCCTTCGATTCCCTTCGATTATACAGGATAATAACGAGCGAAGAAGAGGACGGTCTCCTCTTCGAGGGTAGAGTTGACGTCGATGATGGGAACCCTTTCTCTCCGACACGGAGAAACAATCGATGAAATGACGCGTATCAGGCGCGAGCCGGTTATATCAGATTAGAGACCGAGCGGGAATAATTCGTCGGATCTTTGTCCCTAATCACAATTGATACACCAACAACGTGGCAAAATGGAGGCGTACACCCGGTATACATACATTTTACCATTCGCCGCGTAACATGTCGGGGCCCGGTTGTTTATCGCTCAAATAGCCGCCTATAGGCGTGATCCCGCACGGTGGCTAGTATATTTAGGCTTTCGTTAGGTGTGTGCATATAATATAAACATTCGATATGCGTTATACGCACACATGCATAAACACACGTAGCCCCGCTACGTAAATACGAGCACCGCGTAGCGTACTAGCGTAGCTCCATATACCACTACTACCACACCTCGCCCGATACACCACTCTCTCTCTCTCTCTCTCTCTCCCCCTCGCCTGTTATAACCCGCGCGCGCGCGCGCGCGCGCCTACCACCGATATCGATGGACGCCCGCTCGAAATCGATGGCCGCTTTATTACGACGAACGATGTATAAGCGGTATTCCAGCGCTGAATCCTATTATTATACCGGACAATTATAATAATTATTTGCCTTTCTCGTCGTAACAATTAATACCGCGCGGACTGGACGCGATATCGCGTGCGTATGTGCCCAGACGCGGTATAGAACGCGTTATACTCTCTGCAACGCCCCTCCTATCCACGAGAACCCACGGTATCGGTGGATAGGCCTTCTCTCTACCGATCCTCTCTCTCTCTCTCTTTTTCTACACCTCTTTTTCCAACCGATACGAAGGAAGGAAGCAAGGAAGGAAGGAGGATATCTTTGCGGACGCCGCGGACTAGGTTTGGAGGGCTTTGGAACGTACGTATTATACGTACGTGTACGTATGTGTGTATGTGTGTGTGTGTGTGTGTATATATTTTGCGCGTTTCACCGCGGAGGAACGCTAATCAACTGACGCGCGGGTTTCGTGCATCGTTCGTGGCTGGCTGGTTGGCCCGGTCGTTTGTTTAGATGGAGTTCCAATATTATCGACGATATTAATTAATATTACCGAGCTACCATAGGTAATTAGCATAAATCGAGGGAGCGTCGTAACAAATATCCGGGTAGAGGGAGGGAAGAAAAAGCCTCCCTCCCTTCCTCCCCTTCCGCCCGTCCGTCGCCTGCAATTAGGATTTCAATTAGATTTCAACGACGCGCCGCCGCGTTTTCACTAAACTCGGCCGACTCTGCCCGCGAAGGTCTGGAAATTTTCGCGCGCGCAGGGGGACGGAGCAGCCGTGGCAGGACGCGCGCGCGCGCGCGCGCTAAACGGCCCGTTTATTTACCGTTATTTACGAAGTAAATTTGACCGGTGTCGGTATTAAATTATACCTTGTAATTTCGCCGATCAACTCGTTAACTAAATACCTACGCGCAAATTAATGGGGGGAGGGAGGGGGAGTATACCCCCCCGTTTCTTCCCTTCCTTTCTTTCTCTCCCGCCTGGGCAGAGAAATGAATATAGATGAAGTATAGAAACGACACAGAGGGAGAAAGGGAGAAGGAGATGAGCGACGATCTTTCCCTCGTTTCCGAGATTTCCGAAGAAATCGAGGAACGCGACGCGACCCGTCGCGAGGGGAGGGGGAGGAAAAAGAAATACAAAGGTCGATATTATAAAGCGGCGGAGGAGGTGGCTAAGAAGGAACGGTTCGCGGCCCGGTGTACGAGGTAAGTGGCGGCGGTGAGTTTAATGGTAAAACGGATAGGGGTGAGGGCGGGGGGAGGGGGCGCGCGGGGCGGTAGTAGCGCGGCGCTGAAGCGGGCGTGTAAATAATTTCTGATATAATACGGTTAAAAATTACCAAGTTTAAAATTAAATAATTCATTTTAATACTGGCTGGCGGCTGGCCGGGGGTGGAGACCGCCGCCGTGGAGACTGAGAAACCTGGGGGCGAGGGCGGGGGAGGTGGGCGGGCGGCGGGAAGGAAGAGGGGGCGGGGGAGGCAGGGGGCACAGGAGCGTACCTACGTACTCGCAGGGGGGTCGACGGGGCCCGCGCCCAGGAGGCATCTATAAATTTCTAAACTTAATAAATACCTAATGGCCAGACCTGCTTTGTAGCATAGCGCACCAGTGTAGATTTTACTTTACTGTAAAGGTAGCGGACTCTTCCAACCACCCCCCCCCCTCCCCTCCTCCACCCGCTCCCTGCTCCTCCTCCCCCCCTTCTTTCGCTCCTCTCCTCGTCCCTCCCTCCAGCGGTGGTGGTGGTGGTGGTGGTAGTCGGCTCCCCTTTTTCGTTTTCTCGCCCAAAGGTTGGATTTCTCCGTTGAGGGGCTCTCGTTGAAACTTTCACGAAATTTTTCGGCCCCGTCTTCGATAATCCCTTTCCCTTCGCCGAATTCTTCGATCTCACCGAATTCCTCTCTCTCTCTCTCTCTCTCTCTCTCACTCTCTTTGAATCTTCGATCGAGCGACGATCTCTTATTGATAAAAATAACTGCGGTTGTGTTGTTTCGTTGAGAGAGAGAGAGAGAGAGAGGGAGGGAGAGAAAGTACTCCTCGATGTACAACGTTATCCCTTTACTCGAGAAAAACGCGACGAGGGGAGAGGGGAAGAAAAGCGGAGCATTATCGGGCACGCTCGAATTCCTGGAAAAAAAAAAGAGGGGGGGGGGTGAGGGGAACGGCGTGGCACGCATTATACGATAGCGCACACAGCCGCTGGACTTCCATTGTTGCGCCGAGTAATATAAACAATTGGCCCTGTCCATCTCCCGGTTTCCGGCCGTCACTCGGAAGCCCCGACATTTTTATGGATCGCGGCACCGTGCCCACCCACCTCCCTCCCTCCCCCTCTCCGCTCTCCTGCCCGCACTCTCGCTCCCCTCGTGCCTACCACGAGGTTTCTTCTTCCTTAAGACCTCCGCGAGCCTGAATATTAATGCGACTCTCAGTTTACATATTCCCCCTCCCCCGCGCTACGTATTCGTAGCGACCGCACGACAAAATCCTTCGAGATTTCAAACTTCGCTTCCCTCTCCCCCCCCTTCCCTTCCCCCCTCTATCCCTCCGCCCCCTCCCCCTCCCCCTCGAGCCTCGAATCTCGTTATTTATTATTTACGAGTCGGGTAAAAACCGAGTCGGTTGAGAAATTAATCGGCGGGGATCGGATCAATATCGGATGCGATACGATTTCGAAACTCGATTTCGATCTCGTAGAACTTTTTTCCCTCTCTTTCTATTTTTTCTTTTTGGGAGGGAGTCGAATGTAACGAACGAACGAACGAACGAACGAACGAACGTTACGAGTCGAAAAAACGATCGATTTATCGCGTATCGGTGTGGCGATGGCGATCGGTTGTGATTGTGGTGGTGGTGGTGGTGGTTTTCTTTGTGTTATTCGTTATGCGTAGTCGGCCGCTTATTAACGGAGGAGTTGGCTCGGTAACGTTGATACCGGTGTATATAAATTGTGAGCGAGGCAAACAGGAGTGGAAAGAATTATTCCCAGTCTTGAATTTCACATTTTTCTTTGCGCGTCGCGTAGCCAGCATCCATTCTCTCGATAATATCTACATTGTGAGCAAGACTGTGAGAGCCGGGGATTATAATTAATTTAACACCGCGTACGTTAAACCGTTGCGTCAAGCTGCAACGTTGATCCTAATCTCGGCCGACTATCGATTCATCGCGATATTAGTTAAAATTGTGGAATATGTAAAAGAAAGAAAAAGAAGGGAGGATTCGAATCGAAGTAAACAAAATGCGTGTAAAAGCGATGCGAGAAGAGAAACGTCTCTCTTTCTTCCATCGTGTTTTCAAGTTTCATCGATCAAATATATGTATATATATATATATATCACCTGTTGGAATTACGTAATTAGATATTTAATCAGATCGATTAAACAACAAGTTACACGCTCTCTTCTTGATTGTAAATATAATATACTTCGATCGAAATAAATATCTCGCCTACTGGACGGATTATTAATTAATCGGATTTAAAATTAATAAGGGACGAGATCAATCGCGATTACTTGCGAATATAATATAATAATACGCGAGGATTTGTTCGAGATTTCAGGAACCGAAACGACAAGTTTCTTTTTTTCCGTGGATCCTTCTTCTTGCAGGAAACGGAAGGATACTCGTTTCTCTGCGCACGGGGTTGTACGGGGTTGTACCGATGCGAACGTATGTTTCTCGATAATTAATTCCTGGGTTCTCGGCTCGGCAACCCGTTCGAGGACATATACATACATAACGCGGCGGGAACGCGATAGGAAAGGTCTCTCTCTTCCCGTCCATCGTGAATCGAAGCTGCGGTATCGATCTACGGACGCGTTGCCGGAACCTCGAAGGTTTCGTCTCTGACAGCCTAAAATACGGAACGCGCGCGCGCTTCCACACATCTCTCTCTCTCTCTCTCTCTCTCTAATCCACCATCCCCGAATTTGTACGGGTGTTGAGAAAAGAGAAATTAGTCCCAGAGCGGCGATTCTGTTTGATTTCTTTTTAAATAGAGGGATTCCTGAGCTCTTTACGTGTAGAATAATAATATACACAAGACAAATTATTTCTTAGAAATCGATAGATAGAGAGAAGGAAGACGGGAGAGAAGATGAAATCGTTTAATTTTTTTCGAATCGTGCAAGAATCCTTCTCCCCGATGTTTTCTTCCCCGATTTTCGCCAAGTCAATCACGGAGCGTACACCGCGCGTTGCCGTGCGGAACAGGCTGCGGCATACATTAATCACCGATGCTAATGGTATCATAGCCGGCATAGCTGTTTCGTAGCGGCGCACAACCCTCGCGCGCAAATTCAGTTGGTGGGAGCGAGACGAGGGAAGCTTATACGCGGTGTATAAAACGCGCTTGGCCAGAGCGCGCCACCGCTATCTTGACTCCTCTCGACTTTCCTTCTCGCGCGCGCGCGCGCACGTATACACGCACACCGACACGCGCCAACGAACAGCCTGAACAGCCGGCAGTAGATGCAACGCAGCGAAATGGCAGCCAGTCGAACGTTGTTGCGTCTTCATTATTCTGGCCCGCGATCCCTTTCAATGGATCCCAACAGCGGGACCAGGATAAGTGGCGTTGTCTCCATTTCTTTCCTTCTTTTATTATTCCTCCCGCATTTATCGTCCTCTCCCGCCCGGTTATTATACACGCGTATATATATATATATATAAAATACACACTCTCTTTCTCTCTCTTCTTGGGCGGTAATCGCGACACCGTTCGCCGCGAAAAGGCATTAAAAGTTAAATAAAGCGACGCGCTTTAGCCCTTCTCCGGTTTCGCGGTAATCGGCTCGGAATAAAACGCGGCTCGAGAGAGAGAGAGAGAGAGAGACGACACCTGACGCGGATGAAATAAAAATGAAAGGTTCGTATATTCGAATATATCTCGAAAGAAGAAGAAGAGGAGGAGGAGGAGGAGGAGGAGGAGGAGGAAGACGCGCGAAAAAGGGGAGAGCGAATAAATAAGTAACCGAAAGAGCAGTGAACGCACGGTGTGGAAAAGCGTGGGTGGAGAGGGAAGAATGGACAGAAGAGAAAGTCAGAGGGGGCGCAATGGCCGCACACACACCACACACACACACTCTCTCTCTCTTTCCGCGAGGGGGTGGAACGTTCCGGAGAGTTTCGAGGAGGCACTGGCAGAGATGGATGCGGAGGCGGTGGAGGCGGAGAAGCACGGCGGAGGAAGAGGCAGAAGAGGAAGAGAGGAGGGATTCGCTGGAGGTGTGGGAGGTGTAGCAGGTACCGGGAAGGTGGAGATGGAGGTGGAGGCGAACGAAGAGAAGGGACGGGGTTCGTCCTATCAATCACGGTATTATTATCGAGTCCGTGATTAGCAAGGCATGCTAACGATATCTCTGGCCGGAGGCAGAGGGCAACGCCACGTACGTGTGTTATAACGCGCGTGTATTCGCGCGCGCGTCGTTCGCCGAGTTGCTGGCTCCCCGAGTTGGATATGCGTGCGCCGTACGTATTTCTCCTGGTGCACGTGTGTCGACGAGCCTCTGGACTGGCCTGTGCTGCTGCGCCGCTGGATCGGTGTTGGCCGCAATGCAACTGGAGTGGCCGCGATGCGATTCCAGAGAGCGGTGCACCGGAGAGAGAGAGAGAGAGAGGAGAGTGTGTGTACGACGCCGATGGTACCCGACGATGCACAACGATGGTGGTGGTGATTTCAACGACGATGGTGGAGAGAAGGGAGAGAGAGAGAGAGAGAGAGAGGGAGAGGGAGAGATAGGCTCGGCGGCCAGGCTAGGCTAGATAGGTCGGGGGACATAGGGGAAAGGCAAATGGAGA